>NW_026526765.1:18146176-19346176 GCF_024362965.1 Panthera pardus
TGTCTTAGTCTCTTTCCCTACACAAAAAAGTGATGACAGTATCTAGTTTGTATAGCTCCTGTGAGACTAGATGTAGAGAGGTTAACATAGTAATTATCATATTGCACATGCCCCATAAATTTCAGCAATTGTTGTTATTGTTACATAGCTAAAGCATTTCTATTGGCTAGATACTGGAAATTATGTTTTTACAGGTCCTAATATAGTTATTTATTTGTTGCAAATTGTGCCAATGCTTTTCATCAGCCAATGTCACATTGTCCTACCTAAAACTCTCTCTTTCTTAGAAATTCTAAGTATATAGACTATGTAAACATAACATTTGAATTTAGAAAATATGCATAAATAAAAATGCAGAGCTAAAGCCATTCAACTAGTGATCAAAAACCCAATTTACTTGGGAACCATGCACTTTTTTGTTTGTTTGTTTGTTTACATTGGAGGTTAATTCTATGAACTTTAAGCTACACATTCCAATGCTTAGCTCAGCTCTGAGTCCACTTGACTGCACAAAGCCCTCTCCTTAGCTTTCGTTTTTTTGTAGTTTTCCTGATATAAATGGCCTCTTGTGTGACCTATAGAAATAACACTGAATTTTAAAAAGAATATTCAAAATTCATTAAAAAGATTAAAGCCCTAACCCTTGGGCTTTGACTCCATCAGTGCTGACATACCGAAGGCCTTTGCTTCCAAATCTTGCGGACCAAATAAGCACCTTTTATTATGACCTTGAGACATAGACATTTTCTTTTTTTTTTTTTTTTTTTTTTTATTTATTTATTTATTTATTTTTGGGACAGAGAGAGACAGAGCATGAACGGGGGAGGGGCAGAGAGAGAGGGAGACACAGAACCAGAAACAGGCTCCAGGCTCCGAGCCATCAGCCCAGAGCCTGACGCGGGGCTCGAACTCACGGACCGCGAGATCGTGACCTGGCTGAAGTCGGACGCTTAACCGACTGCGCCACCCAGGCGCCCCGAGACATAGACATTTTCTTGCCATTAATAGAAAATGAGCATTAGGGCAGACCAAAACTTTAGTAACATGCACATCAAGCAAGACTTTAAAGGTAATCGTTATAAAGACTGATAGAGACATGTTCTTTATAGCCAACTATCAATTTGGTGGAGCACGTGCCACAAAACTGTGATGTTAATAAAGTGCCCACGAAAGATGGCTTGAAGAATAATACTAAACAGAAAAAAAGAAACAAACTTACATCCACTCTGATTGGTTTAGGAGAAAGGCTAACTCCAAATAAAAATAACACGTGTGTGTGATCTGAGAGGAGTTTAACAGAGTAGTATGACTTCTTAAAATTATTTTTAAAGTCTGGTAAGATTGCTATGTTGAGTGGCTTACAATGGTCTAGATCGGATGTATTAGTCGGCTCGGGCTGCCATAGCAAAATGCCATAGATTAGACGGTTTAAACAACAGAAATTTATGTCCCACCAATCTGGATGCTGCAAGTCTCAGATCAGGGTGCCAGAAGGGTTGGGTTCTGGTGAGATGACTTTCCCTGGTTTGTAGATACCCACTTTCTCTCTGGCTCTGTTCTCACGTGGCGGAACAGGGAGACATGAGGAGAAATCGAGGGAGAGGGAGAAAACACGAACACAAAATCTCTGGCGTGCCTTCTTACAAGGGCCATGAGACTGGGGCCCCACCCTTATGATCTCATCTCACCCTAACTACCTGCCATAGGTCCCACTTGCAAATGTCATCACATTAAGGGTTAAACTTGTTCAACGTATAAATTCATGGGCATACAAACATTCAGCCCACAACACCAAGGTTTCTAACTCTGGCACTACAGACATTACGGACTGGATGATTTTTGTTATGGGCCACCGCATGTATTCTAGGATGCTGAGCAGTGAACAAAAAGAAAGACATCCAAAACCTGGCTCATCTTTCTTAATCCCATCTCTCCAAGTTGCTGCCAGTACTCTCAGCTCCCACGGCCATGAGGGATTGGTATGTTGGGAGGCATAAAAATCCTTCTTTCGCCACCCCCCTCCACCCACACAGCTCACTTGTTTCCCTCTCGCTAGCTCACTACTAGCTCTTTACCCTGGAACACACTCTCAGCCCATCAACTTTCTCCAGGCTCATCTCATATCATGTCCTTAGCAACTGTTTAAAGAATTTTGTCAGGGAAACTCTCTCTTCAAAAATCATGAACACGTATGGTATAGTCTCTTTACTATAAACCCCAAAGTTTTCTGATCAGCCTTAAGGTAGGTTTTCCCAACATCAGCAGCATTGGTAGAAACGTCTTTATGGTGGGGAGCAGGGGGCATCATGTACATTGTGGGATGTTCACAGTAGCCCTGGACCCTTACCCACTAGATTCCAGTGGTACCACCAATCTCCCAGTTGTAACAACCAAAATGCCTGTAGAGATTGCCACGTGAGGGAGAGAGGAGGTGCAAAATCACACTGGTTGAGAATCCCTCATCCAGACCAATACTTCTCAAACCATCCTCACCGAAGGACCACTTTTGTTTTGGGCTTAATTCTAATCTATTTCAACAGATACTTTTGTCAAACCATTTATGCAGCACTAATGCTCATTTTATGTCTAGCTGTTCTCAGATATAAAATGTTTGAGGAGTAGCCCTGGTATGTGTACATGAAAACAGAAGTGTGTTCACCTATTTATTTTAATGTTTGTTTTTGAGAGACAGAGAGACAGAGAGAGAGAGAGAGAGCGAGCGAGCATGAGCAGGGGAAGGGCAAAGAGGGAGACACAGAATCCAAAGCAGGTTCCAGGCTCTGAGCTGTCAGCACAGAGCCTGATGCAGGGATCAAACTCACAGACAAGGAGATCATCACCTGAGTCAAAGTCCGACGCTCAACTGACTGAGTGACCCAGAAGCCCCCTCATGTATTTTATAATAGCTCATGTGGCAACTTGAATGATCTTACAGCACACAGGTGGAGGTCTGTACACAGGTGTAATCAGAGTTTTCAGATACCAAAATGTCAGGGAGTAAGTTCTTTAGAAGAGCAAATGATGCCTTTGTACACTGATATCGTGTATAATACCAAAGCAGTGTCTGCTTATATTTTCACACACATTTCATTAAATGATTGAAAACAACACTTAGAAGTTTTCTTCCTTGAAAATATATAAAGCAAGTGACATTAATGAGAGCTACTTCACTGATGTGGGCTCTGTGAGAGCAGAGGTCACATCTGCACATCACCGCGAATGACGCTGAGCGCACAGTAATTGCTCAATAAATAAGTACCCAGTTAATGACTGTGTTATTAACTTCAATTTTGATTTTGCTGTCAGTAAACGAATGAGTGAGTGAATAAAGGATCGATGGGGTAGGAGATTTTCCTGAACGGGGTCCTAAAATACCTTTCTGTGTCAGTAGGCACAGCAGACCATCTCCTTTGCTTGTCCCCAAGGTCTGCACTGTCAAGATGATGTATTACATGAAAATACGTGTCACAGTTTGGTATAAATATGAGATGGTTATAAACTAAGATACAGATAAGTAGACAAATAAATGAGGTGATGCTCAAACCCAATTCCAGGAAAAGTCTGCTCATTTGTCCTTGAGGGTATCCATAAAAGTATGTATGAGTAAGCGAGTGGCTGTATGTGTGAGATCGGTATAGACGCTCTACTCCAAAGCTGCAGACAGAGGTACACCGTTTAATCAAAGTAGCAAGGTTATAAAAAATGTATCTCTGAAACAGAACCCAATCTTGGTTTCAAATGATTTTATGATGTCAGCTCAACAACTTGATCATATTGCCTGCCTTGTAAAATGTTAAGACAGCTATCAGACTGTTTTTAATTTACTCTCTTGGCCTGGATCCACTCGAGTTCTTGTAACATTCTGTCAGCACTATTTTCCTATTGAATGTCAATGAGATGTTCTACCGTGATTTCTTGTTTTTAAGCCAATATTGCAAGTGAACAACAAAACATGTGCCTGCTGATTGACAGAGACAAAATGTTTATTTCTCAGCATAGAGCCATTTTATATTTTTAATTATCAAAATAGCACACAATGTAGTCTAAGGATGAGTATGTCTTTCTATATATGGTATCAGACACTATTATGTATGTGTTAAGTATAGAGAAGGAGATACAAAGAGGGAGAGAGATTCTTTATCAATTCATTAGTTAAACATTGTATTAAGATGAAAATTATGCAATATTGTAGAAATTATGATTTGTGCTTAACTCCAAAGAAGCCATTTTTAGAGGTTGCTTTTGTGGTTGTTGTTGTTGTTGCTGCTGTTGTTGCAGGTGTTTGGGTTTTTTGTATGTTTTTTTGCAATGTAAAATTTTCCATGACCATTATTAAATGGGAGCCAGGAAAGAAAGAACATATCTATCACATTTTGAAAGCAGGTATCTTCACATTTAGTAGTTGTGGTATAAAGAACTTCCTCTGGAGCTATTTTTTAATACACAAATTACTATACAGTTTTTCAAGAGAAATCCATTTGTAAAATTCCAAGCCTATAGTACTTTAGAAGCGATTAACTACATTAGGATAAAATGATTCACACAAGATTACTTTTAGTATCCTGTTTCTCTGGAGAAATTAAAGTATGATTCCACCTACATTTAAATTTTAAAAATACACTTGTCGTATAAAGCCAGGTTCAGTTGTACAACACTGGCATTTGGTCACCAAGAGTTTCAAGAAAGCTCACTTAATGGAAAGACCCAAAAATTGAAAGAAGCAGTTATTAATTCTGGCAACCAAAACTATCATATGATAAGTAGCACATCATTTATATCAGTTATGTATGGATAGAAGAACATGCTACACACACACACACACACACACACACACACAGATTTTTTAATCCCTTAATTAATTACTCACACCTGTGCCTCATGATGTGCAGTCTCCATATTTTTTTTTTTCAGTCTCCATATTTTAAATACTCCTCAGTTGAAATGTAAAAATGATCTCACTCTTCCTGGTAGGGTTATCTTGGTAAGGAAGAAATATTCAGCCTCTTGGTCTTCAAGGGAAGTCATTTGTTTCCTGATATTTAGGTTTGTATTTTTAGAAATGACTAGTAAGTCCTGTAGAAACACATTTCTGCCAGGAGGATTAATTGTAGCTATTGTGCCCACTAAGTCATCAAAAGGCCCACCTCCTGCCATGCATGAAAAGACAATGGTGTCAGACACTTGAGTGACACTTCCCCTGTCGAAGCCCCATCAAGTCCCACCTGGACACACAGCTGCTGCAGGGCTTTGGCAGTTTGCCAAAACTCATTTCACGCGTTTGCCTCTTAACTTGCACATGAAGTGTGAGATAAAGTGCTCGATGTTCAGCAAAATGATGCAAAGCCCTAGCGTCTAAAATAAACACAATTTTAGAATTGTCAAGCTGTGTGGGGTGAGACACCAGGTTTTTCCCAAACTTCTAATATCCCAAAGGTACTGAAGGTGAAAATATTTGTTCAGAGTTTGACACAAACTCTCTTGGCGGTAAAACCTGATCAGATGTCGGGCCAGCGGGTACAAAAGTGTCTCCTCTGTGAGGTTGTTCATGATCCCATGTAGAAGTAATAATGTGTTTGATGACAGGATGGGGTGCAGTCCCACAGCCTGGTCATCTCTTGTTTATATCTGTCATTGTAAATTTTCTTTAATGTTATTTATTTTTGACAGAGAGAGAGAGACAGAGACAGAGCATGAGTGGGGGAGGGGCAGAGAGAGAGGGAGACACAGAATCCGAAGCAGCCTCCAGGCTCTGAGCGGTCAGCACAGAGCCTGATGCGTGGCTTGAACTCACGGACTGCAAAATCACGACCTGAGCCAAAGTCGGACGCTCAACTGACTGAGCCAGCCAGGCGCCTGTATATCTATCATTTTAAAACGGGAAAAAAAAAAAAAAAAAAAAAAAGAATTTCAAAACCCATTTGCCTCCAACGTTACAAATGAGAGACTGAGGACCTGTATCTTAGAGATGTAATCCTGGCCCCTCTAATGACAAATGGGGAAAACTTTTCTGAAGATGGACCTGCCAAAATTTGAACCAGAGTGAGGATTTTTTTCTGACACCGCCAGGACCTAAACCCAGCGTCAACACCCTATGACACACTGATACATTACTTTCGAATTGAGTGGAATTGATTCATGGGCATTCATTTTTATTTGCTCAGTTAGCAAAGCTGCTGAAGAAGAAGTTCATTGACTTTGTGATACTTTTATAGATCACTTTGCTAAGCTTTGAAAGAGGTGCATACCTCGAAAAATGACTACATCGCTGCTTTTAAGACACAGTAGCTTTTTGATCATTGTTTAATGTTGAATCAGTGTTAACAAATGCAAAATATTTTTATCTGCAATTCCAAATAATAAAAGATAATATTACTGTCTCCCTCAGGATGAACTCTAATGTTCTTGGTGACCTGCAACCTCATATAACATAAACTCTACTTTGTTTTCAAAATCAGAATTTTTTTTTTAATTTTAGTAAATAATTACATATGGTGCCAGTAAAATCGATCCAATAATTTCCTGTAAAATAATTGGTAGAAATAAGTATGTAAAGAAGAGCAAAAGCTTCCTATTGCCAAATGACTGTTCCATCATGATTTCTTCTAAGTTATTTTAAAGTGTATTAGTGCAGTCGTAAACCAATTTTAGTGATTTATAATCGCCAGGAGAGTCCCCGGAAGTGGCCCTGAAATTAATGATTGGTTTGCATTTAAAGCAACCCCCTTTAGCAATGGCTTTTTCTAAGTGGAACTTCCTTAAGAGGAGCACTCTGACTTAATTACTCAGACAGTTCATGTTTATCACCCTTTGGCTGCAGTGGGGAATTTTAAAAAGAATTAACATAAATGTGATTCTTTTTTCTCATGAGGTGCAAGAGCAGTGAAGCAATGTAAGACATGAAGAAAAATCCTAAAAATAGTAACACTTGTCAACAGAAACTAGGACATTGAACTTAATTGCTTAAGTTAATGATGCCTATGATACAGATTACAGCACTCTGCAAACGTGTGTGTGGAATTCACAGATGCTTGACTTCAATTTTATGTTCATAGGCATTGATAATTTTTGACAGTAGCATCTAAATAGGCAAAGAGCAATAAATATGATTTGTTCACAAGGCAATTCCCTGTGTATGTCTTCTCAAATAATAAGATGGTTTTACTAGCAATTTATTTAAGAAGGTCAAAGAAAACTCTGACTCCAAGTTCCCTACAATTCTTCAATTAAAAGAAAAGAGCAATAAAAATGGAGCCAGGGGAATTATGTTCATTCTGAAACTCTACATCTAGCTTACTGTGAGACATAAGGCAAATAAGTTATCTTCTAGCTGTGCTTAAGTGCCAAGTGGGGTTAAAAATGCCAGCATCAGGATACAATACAGGGTTTAAGGCAGGATTAAGATAATAACATTGAAATAATATACACAAATATGTAAATCACCAACCAACTTCTTAAAGGTACTTACATAAAAAGACAAAACTTACACACCTTTGTCAGTAACAATATATCGGTAGACTCTGTTCCAGTAAGGTGGCATGTGAATTCTTCCTTTATTTATTATTTTTTATGTATGCACACTACTTTAAGATTTTCACTAATTTTCTTGAATGCGGTAACATATATATACAAATATATATATATTTTTCTTGTTTATTAATAAATAAAAGACTCATCAGAAAACCTGGCAAATTTAAATACTACATAGCCACTGGACAGTGGGAGTCAAAATTCTCCAGGCAGAGTTCACCATATTATGATCAAATTAAGAACATTTAGTGACTATTTCAAAACAGTCATTTACACTCATAATAACATTGTTGATCATTAAACTATGATCTCATAGATAAACATCCACTGAACATGGACACTAAGTCAGCAGTGTTACCAATATTAAACTACTAAAAGGAAAATAAAAGTTAATATGAAAATTATACCCAAGAAGTACATACTGTGATTTTCTTCATTTTTGAAAACGTGCAATGCAGAAAGACAATTGTTAAAAGAGACACAGACAATCTAGGCTCATTTTTACTACACACATTTACTACACATCTGTTCATAGTTTTACTACATACTAGCTCTGTCATGCTAAGCACATTTAACGGCTGTACCTCAGGAGTTTTATATCTAAAATGATGATGTTGAATTTCACAATTTCCAAGTTTTATTACAGCCCTGTGTTAGTAGAAATCTTTGGTCCTAAGATTAGAAAATAAAATACATTAAATACACTTATTTATTATTATTATTATTTAATTTTTTTGCAAGCAGCTCTAGGAATCCCTAGGATAGATACTTTAATACCCGGGCACAAGTCTATAATCTGAAGACCTCCCTCTTAACTCTTGTACACTATTGATGGGAATATAAATTGGTGCACAAAAAATATGGAGGTGTCCCCCCAAAATTAAAAATGGAACTACCATATAATCGAGCAATTTTACTTCTGCGTGTGTATCTGAAGAAAATTAACTTTCTATCTCAGACAGACATCTGCATCCCTATGCTCACTAGAACATTACGACAGCCAAGACGCAAAACAACATAAATGTCCATCAAAGGATGAATGGTGAAAGAAACTATTGTATGCATATATTTGAAAATAAATATCTATGGAGTTTGGCCATAAAAAAGAAGGGAATTCTGCCATTTGCAATCACGTAGATGGATCTTGAGGGCATTATGCTAAGTACCATAAGTCAGACAGAGAAGGACAAATACTATACAATCGTACTAATATGTGTAACCTTTAAAAATGAACTCATAGAAAAAGAGAACAGAGCCAGGGATACGGGGGTGGAGGGTGGTACAAGTGGTGGAAGATGGTCCAAAGGTATCTTCCAGTTGTAAGATAAATAAGTTCTGGGGATGTAACGTACAGCATAGTGACTGTAAGTTAACAGGACTGTGTTTCATATTTGAAAGTTGCTAACAGAGCATATTTTTTAAAGTTTTCAACACACATACACACACACACACAAACTGTAACTATGTGAGGTGATGAATGTGTTAACTAATCTTAATGGGGTAATCATTTTGCAAAGTATACATTTATCAAATCATTGCACTGTGCAACTTAAAGTTATATGATGTTGTATGTTAATTATATTTCAATAAAGCTGAAAAAAATAAAGACCCCCCCCCCTTTCCCTTCATCCAGAAAACAAAGACTTAAAAAGAAAGGCATGTAGAAGTAGTGAAAAAAGACAACAGTGAGGCAAAAATGGATCCATTTTCTCTTCTCTTCTCTTCTCTAGGTTGTCTCCTACTAATCACAATTGCCTTGCATTGGTGCACAGCAGTATGAAATTAGACAATGTTCACAAACGGAGATTCCTGTTTAAAATCTGAAGAAAAATTAAACAGCTGGAAGAATGGCAAGAAGATAATTGATGAGGATAGATCAGTCCCATAGGTAATGAGATGTAATTATTTGGCAACATCAATTAACTGCACAGAATAGGTCTGGAGCCTCTCGCTATAGGGCAACACCAGTGTTCTCCCGACAAGCTCAAGAATTGTCACATTCTGTACACAGTTTAAAAGAGTGCTCATAATATTAAATTAGATCATCCATCCTTGAGTGAGTAGTGAGTGCATTAAAAATTCCCTGTAGCACAGGGGTGCCTGGGGGGCTGAGTCACTTAAGCGTCCAACTTTGGCTCAGGTCACGATCTTGCAGTTCACGAGTTTGAGCCCCTCATTGGGCTCTGTGCTGACAGCTGGGAGCCTGGAGTCTGCTTTGGATTCTATGTCTCCCTCTCTCTCTGTCCCTCCCCTGCTCTTTCTTTCTCTCTCAAAAATAAACACAATTTTTTGTAATTCTCTATAGCATAACATATCATAAAATGTTACTTCTTCCCTCCCATGCAATGCCCATATGATAAGAAAATCATAGGTGTGTCCCCATTGGAAGGAGAGGTTATAGGTGACCTTGTTTTTTTTTTAAGATTATTAATTTATTGAGAGAGAGAGAGACAGACACACACAGAGAGAGAGCATGTGCACACAAGAAGGAGAGGGGCAGAGAGAGAGAGAGAGAGAGAGAGAGAGAGAGAGAGGGAGAATCCCAAGCAGGCTCCTCACTGTCAGCACAGAGCTCAATGTGGGCTCGAGCTCACGAATGGCAAGATCATGACCTGATCCAAAATCAAGATTCAATGCTTAACTGACCGAACCACCCAGGTGACCTGTCTTTCATTTTTTAAATTAGTAGAAGCTAAGTGTAAATTCTATCTTAGTGAGAAGTGGCAAAAAAATACTGTACCAGTCTGTACACATACTTGCACACAAAATGCAACACAGATTTTCAGTCATTTGTCTTCCCGTACAGTATCACAATTTTGTGATAGATTTTTACCAGGTGTTCTGGCCGTCTGCGGTGAAGATGTGTGTAAAGACAGAGGACAGAGTCCGGACCCTAAAATTATCAGTTTGTTGTGCTGAGATAATTAGAGCAACATAGTTCAAAGGATTTAAAGACACCATCACTATTGCCAGCTCAATATTCATCAATGCTGGGGCTGTGCTGCCTGTAAAGAGCGTTCTTAGGTTATCCTGAACATGTAGACAGAATGCCACTGCAATAGCATTTAAATCGGCTAGAACTATCTTTAGCTTCACCAACGGCAGGTCATGGTTTTGCAACTTTAAGCCATGAAATTGTTTGAAATTGTGTGACAAGAATTAATACACTAACAGACATGTAGGGCAAGGTAAAGACAGATAAAACTGCTATAATATAGATCCCTAGATAATTCAGGACATGCTCGGGAAACAAGGATAGAAGGGTCATAACAAACTCCACACTAAGACGGAAATAAGGTGCCAGCAATTATAATTTGTAGCCTTAGACCATATATTTTAGACCACTTGTTATGCATTCATAAAAATAAAGATGCATCTTATAGATAGCATATATGCAATCATTAATAATTATATTTTAATCCACAAAATACCTTCTTTTATACATTTAAGATAATATATACATAAATATGTTCAATATAATTATACTCATTCTGGTTTTCTCACTTATTTGACATCTTTGAGTTCTCTATAATTGTTAATGTATAGGAAAATTATCAGAGCAACTGAGAAACATTTTTGTGAGTGAATAATTATATGAAATATTTTTTCAGTAAATAAATGCGGGTGTTAAATTATAATGTCAGTAAAACACCATCCAGATTTGTTGTGTCGGAAATTTACTATTCTGCTAAATACAGTCATGTCATTAATTCTATAGTAAATGTAATAAAGATTCATATTAATGAGTATAACTTATGAGAACAATAGTAGCAGTGACTAAAAGTAAAAAAAAAATCTGTGGGGTGCCTGGGTGGCTCAGTCGGTTGAGCGTCTGACTTCAGCTCAGGTCATGGTCTCACGGTTTGTGGGTTTGAGCCCCGCATCAGGCTCTGTGCTGATCACTTGCTCAGCCTGGAGCCTGCTTTGGATTCTGTGTCTCCTTCTCTCTCTGCCCCTCCCCCGCTCACGCTGTCTCACTCTGTTTCTCAAAAAATAAATACATGTAAAAACAAAATTAAAAAAAAAAATCTGGGTAAATTCTCAGGTGTTTTCAGATCATTTTATCACATAAATTTCTATGTACAAACAAAGCAGTCATTGTTTAATTTAGATAATGTTAAATAATACATTATGTGTAAAATATTATGAGACTTTGATTGCATACCTGGGGAAAAGACTGTTCTTTAATTTTTCCATTGGTGTTATATTGAGCTCCACCATAAATCACAGAACACATTACATTAGACAACATTCTGTTATAGCCCAATAGCTCAATTTAGTAAAGTGCATCGCTGCTACACAGTAAAGAAGGAAGAAAGTGTAATGTGTTGTTCTAGAAAGAATTTCTACTATCCATATATATACACCTATTTCAGAGTATATCGAAAGCTTTTTGTATAGTATGTCAAAGTTAATTCATATTCTAAGGCTCCACTTATAACTTAAAACTTACATATTTTGGAGTATTACAAAAGGCAAGACTAATTATCTTACTCTGATCTTGATCAGATTCAAAACAAATAAGCTAATCTATTCAGGTTTTATCTCAGATACAAGCAGGTGGATTAAATGTATGTATCTACCCATCTATCTCTATCTATACATATCCATTTTGAAAATGGGATTGTAAAGTGCTTCAGATGGTCATGCATTACGAGACAACTTTTGCAATAAATCACACTAACTTATTTTGAATGGTGCATGCCCATTTGGGAACTGTTTTAAGAATATATGTGAAAAACAATGTCCTAAAAAAGCCAACCTTAGAATTCTTGCAATTAAAACATTAAAACAGCCAGGGGTGCCCGGGTGGCTCAGTCGGTTAAGCCACCAACTTTGGCTCTCATCATGACCTTGTGGTTCCTGAGTTCGAGCCCTACATCAGGCTCTCAGCTGTCAGCGTGGAGCCTGCTTGGGATCATCTGTACTCCCCTCTGACCCTCTTTTTTCCCCCTCTCCTGCTTGTGCTCTCTTTCTCTTTCAAATATAAAAAAGAAAATTAAAAACAGTCATGTAGCAAAACTGCATAGGGAGAACTAGTGTGAAAATTATTTTTAAAGGTTATTTTATGACTGTCTAATCGATTATTTACTGGATCTCCTTATATAATATGAGAGATTTTTTTTTTTACATAATTACATGTATACTTCATAGTTTATATACAGAGATGTACCTCTTTTTAGAAGCTACAGTTGATTCAGAACTCTGAGAATGTGAATACATTAACTAGTTGTCAGCCAATTTTCTCCTGAATGAAGAATGGATTTTCCTTTACTAAGGTGTAATTGGTATATTTCATTATTTTAGTTTCAGGTGTATAACATAATAATTCAATATTTGCATGCACTACAAACTGATCACCACAATAAGTATAGTTACCATCTGTTACCAAACAACTGATCCCATCACCCCTTTTGCCAAACCCTTAACCCCCTTCTCCTCTTTTAATCACCAGTCTGTTCTCCATATCTATAAGCTTCATTTTATTTTTGTTTTTTAGTTTCCACAATTAAGTGAAATCATACAGTGTTTATCTTTTTCTGCTTGACTTATTTCACTTAGCTGAATACTCTCAAGGTCCATTCACATTGCCACAAAATGCAAATCTTTATTTTTGTATGGTCCAGTAATACTCCATTGTGTATATGTTCCATATCTTTATCCATTCATCCATCAATGGACACTTAGGCTGTTTCCATAACTTGTCTCTTACAAATAATGCTTCAATTAACATAGGGGTTCACATATCTTTTTGAATTAGTATTTTTGTTTTCTTCAAATTAATACCCTGAAGTGTAAGAGTTGAATCGTATGGTTAATTTTTATGACAAAGTAGGCAAAACGATAGTCTCTTCAATAAATTGTGCTGGGAAAACTGGACAGCCACATGCAAAAGAATTAAACTAGACTGCTATCTTATACCAGACAAAAAAATATCCAAAATAGATTAAAGATTTGAATATAATACCCCCAACCAGAAAAACTCCTAGAAGAAAACATAGGGGATAAATTCCTTGACATTGCTCTTGGGAGATACATAGACGATATAGATATGGGTAGATAGATATATGTTCAGATATAGATTTAGATCTATAGATAGATATAGATACAGATGATACAGATATGGATAATCTGACTACAAAAGCAATGGTAATGAAAGCAAAATAAACAAGTGGGACTACCTCAAAATAAAATGTGTCTGCTCAGCAAAGGAAACCATCAATAAAATAAAAGTGCAACATATTGAATAGGAGAAGATATTTACAAATCATATATTCAATATGAGGGTAATAGCTAATACATATAAAGAACCCATACAGCTCAATAACAACAACAAATCTGAGGACTTTAATAGCCATTTTTCCAAAAATGACATACAGATGGCTAACAGACACATGAAAAGATGCTCAACATCACCCATCATCAGGAAAATGCAAATCAAAACCACAATGAGATATCACCTCACACCTATCAGAAAGACTGTTATCAAAAAGATGAAATAACAAGTATTGGCAAGATTATAAAGGGAACCTTCATGGACTCTTGGTGGGAATATAAACTGGTGTAGCCACTATGGGAAACAATATGGAGGATCCTCAAAAATACTTTAACAGGAATAAATTTGTTATTAAAAGGATATTTTCAGATAATACACTACTCTTATATTTTCTTAAATATACCATCTTCCTGAAGATAATCTTAGTAAATAGCATTCCCCTTGTCTACTTACGTTGCATTCTAAATTTGGGATAAAATTAAAATATAAGGCAACATATCCCAGGGCTGTAAACCTATTCAGGATAGAAATATAAAAATACATTTTTATAAATAAATATCAATTAATACTTATGTTGATCAATATGCTTCAATAATGGGTTAATTAATATAAATTATAGTTTACCCAGTGTTTAACTACATTACTAGTCTATATGAATTAAGGGAATTTATAGAAGAAAAGACTCAACAGAGGACTGAATGGAAAATTCATGGAATGTTATAATCATGAATGGTGGAGTGATTGAAAATGTGGCTGTTGAGCACCATTTTTTCCTCTAGAAACTTCCTCACTCCCCCTACCCTGCCCATCTGTCTCTATTATTAACTTTACATGGGGTAGTTTTTATAGGCAAATAACTACACAGGGTTTAAAGGTTTGAAATTATTTTGATTATTCTGTCAATCAACTTGCATAATTAATTTGATCTTAAATTTGAACTTTCTTTGAGTCTGTTTAATAAATGTCGTGGCACTTCCTAAATCTAGGACTTATGAAAAATAACTACTTAATAGTCCACTTATTATTTTCCTTTGAACCTTCCACTCAATATACTTCCCTTAATAACTGTAAAGACTTCTGGTATATACAAATATACCATTTAACAAAGAACATTCTGGCATGGATGGTTCTGATAACATAGCTTAGACAGTTTATTTATGCACATATATTGCTCTCACTTTTGTTCCTGCCATAAAATAAATGAAAGCAGAGTATGTGAACGTTTTTTAACACATCTTTTCTAATGTTCCTGCAACAGTTTCATATCTTATCTACCTTATATAATCTGAATCTTTACAGTGTATTATGATGTATCTAGATACACAATAAAAGCAGTAAATATAGAGCTTTCTAGTTTTAAAACCTTTAGAAAATTAGAGATATTAATTTTCGTCTGTTTTTCCCCTTAAAAACCCACAATATAATGTGAAAGATATAAAAAGAGGTTGATGTATTAGGTGGTTGTAACACTGCTGTCAGTGTCTCTCCATATCCCCTTAGTTTATCCTAACATTTATCCAACAACATTTACTTTTCCATCATTGGATATCTCATCATCGCTATGCGTAGGGTCTCAAATACTAACTCATGTGTATCATAGCCAAGACACTTCATATTCTCTAATCAACTAATTTTTTGGCCTTTGGGAAAGTTGATTTCTTTTTGAGCGAACAAAGAAAACAATGCTGTATGGTCATCCATTCTCTATATACAGGTTTGTCGGTAAATAAGAAGGTAAAAATACAGTGTAAAGCTTCAGTTCATCTAGTAGGACCTATGTAGTTCTAAAAAATTGAAACTTACGATATATACAGATATTTCATAAATTAAGTATTTTACTGGTGTTATGGTTAATCTACAAACCGGAAATCCATCGTGAGGTAATTGAGCTTTGATCTTATTAATTGATATCAGGTGATAATGGACTATCTTCAGATTTTACAAAAGAGCAAACATAGCTTAATTTAAAGGGAAACATTTTCCTCAGTACCCTCAACTGTGGCTATCATATGTAGGTTTCTTCCACAGCAAAACTCAAGACAGCTCCAACTGGATTTGCTGCCACTACTTTGTTGTCTCCATTCTTGTCCTAATTGGACTCAAGCCCAACTATTTCAGTGAAATTACCTTCAAATCCACCCACAGCTTCATTTTTACCAAATGCAATGGTCATTTCTTTGTCTTCCTTTCATTCAAATTTCAGCAACCCACAGTTGAGGGTACTTAAGAAAATGGTTCCCTTTAAATTATCAGTTAATCATAACTCCTTGAAACCCTTCTGTCCCTTGGGGGGGGGGGGCAAGATGGCAGAGTAGCATGGAAGTATTTTTGCCCCTCTCATCCCTGAAATGCAGCTAGATCAACACCAAGCCATCTTGCACACCTAGAAAACTGATCTGAGGATTAACATAACAATCTGCACAACTTGAATAACAGAACTTGGCAGAAAGGGAAAAAAATTTATTTTTCATTTTTATGAAAAATATTTTCTTTAATGTTTTCTAATATATTTTTACTTTTTTGTAATTTTTGAATGCTAGCTTACTTTCACCATTTTATTTTATTTAATTTATATTCATTTATGTTAATTTTCAAACGTTTTCCTTTTTTTCCCTTTGTTTTCTTTTCTTTTTTTCCCCTTGTTTCTCTATTCTATCAAGCTTCTTTCAACAATCAGACAAAAATAGAACTAGGATCTAGCTTCTTGTGTTTTTTCTGTTGTTTTTATTATTTATTTATCTATTTATTTTTATTTTATTTTATTATTTTTCTTCATCCGAAATGAAGAAATGAAGGGATTCATCCCAAAAGAAAGAACAGGAAGGAATGACAGCCAGGGACTTAAACAACACAAATACAAGCAAGATGTCTGAACCAGAATTTAGAATCACAATAATAAGAATACTAGCTGGGGCTGAAAAAAGCAGGGGATCTTATTCTGTGGAGATAAAAGAAGTAAAATCTAAACAAAATTAAAAATGCTATAACTGAGAGGCAATCTCAAGTGGATAACATGACATGGATGGATGAAACAGAGCAGTTAATCAGCGATACAAAGGAAAAACTTATGGAGAATAATGAAGCAGAAAAAAGGAGGGAAACTAAGGCAAAAGAGCATGAAATAAGAATTAGAGAACTCGGTGACTCATTAAAAATGAATAACATCCAACTCATTGGGGTCCCAGATGAAGAGAGAGAAAAAGTTGTAGAAGGTTTATATGAGCAAATAATAGCGGAAGTTTTTCCTAACCCGGGGAAAGACACAGACATCAAAATCCAGCAAGCACAAAGAACTCCCAACAGGTTCAACAAAAACCAAACATCAACAAAGCATATCATAGTCAAATTCACAAACTACTCAGACCAGGTTTGCAGCAGACCTATCCACATTTAAAAATGTTTTGAAATAAAGACTGTAACAAGAAATGAAGAAGGGCATTATGTCATAACTAAGGGATCTATCCAATTATAAACATAAGGGATCTAACAATTATAAACAGTTATGCTCCAAACATAGTAGCAACCAAATATATAAATCAATTAATCATAAACATCTAGAAACTCATTGATAACAATGCCATAATAGTAGGGTACTTCAACACCACACTTAAAGCAATGGGCAGATGATCTAAACACAAAATCAATAAGAAAACAATGGCTTTGAATGACACAGTGGACTGGATGGACTTAACAGATATATTCAGAACATTTCATCCTAAAGCAGCAGAATACACATTCTTCTTGAGTGCACATGGAACATTCTCTAGAATAGATCACATACTGGGACACAAATCAGCCTTCAACAAGTACAAAAAGATCAAGATCATACTGTGCATATTTTAGACAACAATGCTATGAAACTAGAAATCAACCACAAGAAAAAAATTTAGAAAGACAACAAATACTTGGAGATTAAAGAACATACTACTAAATAATGAATGGGCTAATAACCAAGAAGTTAAAGAGGAAATTAAAAAGTACATGGAAACAAATGAAAATGATAACACCACAGCCCCAAACCTCTGGGACGTAGCAAAGGTGGTCATAAAAAGGAAGTATACAGTGATCCAGGCCTTCCTAAAGAAGGAAGAAAGCTCTCAGATACACAACCTAACCCTATACCTTAAAGAGCTGGAAAAAGAATAGCAACTAAAACCCAAAAACCAACAGAAGACAGGAAATAATAAAGATTAGAGCACAAATCAATGCTATCGAAACCAAAACACAGTAGAACTGAACAATGAAACCAGGAGCTTGTTCTTTGAAAAAATTAACAAAATTGATAAACCCCTATCCAGTCTGAACAAAAAGAAAATGGAAAGGATCCAAATAAATTAAATCAGGAATGAAAGAGGAGAGATCACAACCAATACTGCAGAAATACAAACAATATTAAGAGAATATTATGAGCAATTATACACCAGTAAAATGGGCAATATGGAAGAAATGGACAAATTCCTAGAAACACATAAACTACCAAAACTGAAAAGAGAATTAATAGAAAATTTGAACTGACCCATAACCAGTAAAGAAATCGAATCAGTAATCAAAAATCTTCCAAAAAACAAGGGTCCAGGGCTGGATGGCTTTCCAAGGAAATTCTACCATCATTTAAAGAAGAGTTAACACCTATCATGTTGAAGCTGCTCCAAAAAATAGAAATTCAAGGAAAACTTCCAAACTCATTCTATGAAGCCAGCATTACCTTAATTCCAAAACCAGAAAAAGACCACATTAAAAAGGAGAACTACAGACCAATTTCCCTGATTAACGTGGATGCAAATATCCTCAACAAGATACCAGCCAACCAGATTCAACAATACATTAAAAGAATTATTCACCATGACCAACCGGGATATATACCTGGGATGCAGGGCTGGTTCAATATCCATGATTCATTAATGTGATTCATCACATCAATAAAAGAAAGGACAAGAACCACATGATCCTCTCAATAGATGCAGAGAAAGCATTTGGCAAAATACAGCATCCTTTCTGAGTAAAAGCCCTCAAGAAAGTAGGGATAGAAGGATCATACCTCAAGATCTTAAAAGCTATATATGAAAGACCCACTGGTAATATCATCCTCAGTGGGGAAAAACTGAGAGATTTTCCCCTAAGGTCAGGAACAAGACAGGGATGTCCACTCTCACCACTGTTATTCAAAAGAGTATGGAAGTCCTAGCCTCAGGAATCAGACAACATAAAGGAAAAAAAGGCATCCAAATCAGCTAGGAGGAAGTCAAACTTTTGCTCTCACAAACCACATGATACTCTATATGGTAAACCCAAATATTCCACCAAAATACTGCTAGAACCGATCCATGAATTCAGCAAAGTCACAAGATAGAAAATCAATGCACAGAAATTGGTTGCATTCTATACACCAATAATGAGACAACAGATTTATCAAAATAATAAAGGAAATAAGAATAATAATAAAGGAAAGCCCCATGATTCCAAGGGACAGAAGGGTTTCTTTCTTTTTTTTTAATTAATTAATTAATTAATTAATTATTTTTAAATTTCAGCCAAATTAGTAGGCATATAGTGCAATGATTTCAGGAGTAGATTCCAGTGATTCATCATCTATGTATAACACCCAATGTTTATCCCAACAAGTGTCTTCCTTAATGCTCCTTACTCATTTAGCCCACACCACCCACAACCCATCCAGCAACTCTCAGTTTGTTCTCTGTATTTAAGAATCTCTTATGTTTTGTCCCCCTCGTTTTTATATCATTTTTGCTTCCCTTCCCTTATGTTCATCTGTTTTGTATCTTAAATTCCACATGAGTGAAGACATATAATATTTGTCTTTATCTATTTTTACTTAGCATGATACCCTCTAGTTCCATCCACATAGTTGAAAATGGCAAGATTTCATTCTTTTGATCGCTGAGTAATACTCCATTGCGTGTGTGTGTGTGTGTGTATATATATATGTATATATATATATATATGTATATATATATATATACATATATATATATACCACATCTTCTTTAGCCACTCATCCATTGATGGACACCTGGGCTGTTTCCATACTTTGGCTATTGCCGATAGCACTGCTATAAAGTTGGGATGCACGTGCCCCTTTGAAACTGCACACTTGTATCCCTCAGATAAATATCTAGTAGTGCAATGGCTGGGTCATAGTGTAGTTCTATTTTTAATTCTTTGAGGAATCTCTATACTGTTTTCCAGAGTGGCTGCACCAGTTTGCATTCCTACCAGTGGTGCAAAAGAGATCCTGTATCTCTGCATCCTTGCCAACATCTGTTGTTGCCTGACTTGTTAATTTTAGTCATTCTGACTTGTGTGAGGTGGTATCTCATTGAGATTTTAATTTGTATTTTCCTGATTATGAGTGATGTTGAGTATTTTTTCATATGTTGGTTGGCCATCTGGATGTTCTTTGGAGAAGTGTCTATTCATGTATTTTGCCCATTTCTTCACTGGATTATTTGCTTTTTGGGTGTTGAGTTTGATAAGTTCTTTATAGGTTTTGGATACTAACCCTTTATCTAATAGGTCATTTGCAAGTATCTTCTCCCATTCCATTGGGAGCCTTTTAATTTTGCTGTTTGTTTCCTTTGCTGCACAGAAGTATTTTTTATCTTCATGAAGGCCCAATGGTTCATTTTTGCTTTTATTCCCCTTACTTCTGGAGATGTGAGTAAGAAGTTGCTGTGGCCAAGGCCAAAGAGGTTTTGCCTGTTTTCTCCTCTAGGATTTTGATGGCTTCCTGTCTTACGTTTAGGTCTTTCATTCACTTTGAGTTTATTTTGTGTATGGTGTAAGAAAGTGGTCCAGGTTCATTCTTCTGCATGTCGCTGTCCAGTATTCTCAATACCATTTGGTGAGGAGGCTGTCTTTTTCCCATTGGGTATTCTTTCCTGCTTTGTCAAAGATTAGTTGGCCATACGTTTGTGGGTCCATTTCTGGGTTCTCTTTTCTGTTCCATTGATCTATGTGTCTGTTTCTGGGTTAGTACCATACTATCTTGATGAGTACAGCTTTGTAATACAGCTTTAAGTCTGTAATTGCGATGCCTTTGGTTTTCTTTTTTAATATTACTTTGGCTATTTGGGGTCTTTTCTGTTCCATACGAATTTTGGAATTGTTTGTTCTCGCTCTGTGAAGAACACTGGTGTCACTCACATTTCACTAGAATTTTCTATGTCCTATTTTGGTTTCTCCTCCCTAGATGAACAAATACAGTGAAGTATTCTGGGGTTTGGTTCTTCATCCTGTCCTCTAATTCTTCTTTTATTCTCTGAGTGATTCCATCTAGTGACATAATTTTAAGTATCATTTGTATCTTCAGCTCTGATTTTGTTTAGGAACTCCCAATTGACCTGAGAAGGCTTCCCCTTCTCAGTAAAAGTCACCTAATTCCCCAGGTGCTCAGGGTAAATCCAGCATGTCACTCTTAATTGTTTGCTTTCTTTACTTACATCAAAAGCTTCAAAGCATCTATTTGGTTCTGACTCCAAAATACCTCTGGAATTGACTACTCTAGATACAACTTGAGTCCAAATGGCTACAACTATTATGTCCACATCCTGCAAACTTGGTGAATTTCTTGACACTATTCTGGTCTTTATAGACCATTCTCCAGCCAGTCTGCAACATAGCCATATAACTGTTTAAATCTGCTTATATTGTTCCCCTGCTTAAAATATTTATTGGCTTTTCTTTACAATTAAAATAGCATCCAACCTTTTCACAATGTCATGTACAGCCCTACATATGGGCTCTGCCTCCTAATTCCGTCTTTCTGCCCATTCTACCTTCACTATTCTTTTTTTTTTTTAATTATTTATTTATTCTTGAGAGAGAGTGGGGAGGGGCAGAGAGAGAGAGAGAAAGAGAGGGAGAGAATCCCAAGCAGGCTCCACACTGTCAGCATGGGAGCACATCTTGAGACTCAATCTCATGATCCTGAGGTCATGACCTACACTGAAACCGAGAGTCCAATGTTTAACCAACTGAGCCACCCAGGTACCCCTTCACTATTCTTTAGCCGGGTAGGACTTTTTATTCTGTCCCCAATAGCCAGAAAAAAAAGTATACATAATTGTCTACTTTCAAATATATATCTGATAAATGAGTGGAAGGACTTGAATAACGCATGTATTCTATTCAATTATTTATGTGATATGGGGCTGGTTGTTAGATCTCTTGAAACCATAGTTTTGTATTCTACAAATTAGCAGGAATATTTACTATCTTAAAAAGTTATGGTGGGATTTGTACTAATAATGTAAACATCTGTAATATAGAAGACACTTACTAGATCAAAAGTCATCTTTCATAATATTAGTAAGCCTATAATACTGACCCAGTGATTCTAATATTGGAAATCATCAATATGTCATATAATAAATGCAAAGACATTACAAATCTAAGTTGATTTCTGGGATACAGGTAGCTAAAATTTAGATATAGTAGATGGTCAAAATTGTTTAGGTGACAGTTGAAACAAAGTATATATTAACTTGTGTTAATAAAATGTTGGCTGTGGAACACACTGGCATGTAGTGCTGGGCAAAGACTACAACATTTCAGAGGCTTGAAATCCTCATCTGTGTGGTATAAATAATATTAGAATGCCCTCCCTCGATTATCATGAAGATTAAAATGGAAAATCCAGGAAAGATTTTAGTATAGTTCCCAACACATAGTAAAGATCTCATTTAGTTCAGATGATAATGGTCCTGACAACCAGTGAAACGAGAATGATTCAGTTTTTATCACCATTGCATGATATAAGTATAAATCGAATAAACATTACTCCCAACACCCTCAGGGAATCTATCTTAAGCTCAACCAAATGTTCAATTTCCCAAAACTACTCTACATCACACTCAGTATCAGTGAATTCAGAAGGTATAAACCTGTCTGCACGGTTATGGACAAACCATGTCCCTCCAAAATTCATCCATGGAAGCCCAAACCCCGCAATGGGACTGTATTTAGAGATAGGGCCTTTAAGGAAGTAATTAAGGTTAAATGAGGTCATAAGGGTAGGGTCCTACTCCAATAGGATTGGTGTCTTTATAAGATGACGAGATACCAGAGTTTACTTTCTGTGCAAACACAAAAGACCATGTGAGAACACAGCAAGAACACAGCCATCTGCAAGCTAGAAAGAAAGGCCTCATCAGAACCCAACCCTGATGGCACCTTGATCTTGAACTTCCACCCTTCAGAAATGTGAGGAAATACAAGTCTGTTGTTTAAGCTACCCAGTCAGTATATTCCAATATGGCAGCCTGAACAGACCAAGACAGACACCACTCCAGCCAGGAGAAAGGAGACAGCTGCACATCAGGCAGTTAGAATATAGGTGACAGACTTTAACAGACGCCTTACCAAAGAAGATACATAGATGGCAAATAAGCATATGAAAAGATATTCATACCATTTACATTAGAAAAAATGTAAATTAAAACAAGGAGATATTACTATAAATAACAGTCAAAATCCAGAACACTGACAACACCAAACGCTGGATAAGATGTGGAATAACAGAAACTCTTATTCATTGCTGGAGGAAATGCACAAATGGTACAGCCATTTTGGAACACAGTTTGGCGACTTCTTAAAAATTAAACATACTTTTATCATACGATCCAGAAATCATGCTCTGGTTTTACCCAAAGGAGTTCAGGACTTATATCTACATAAAAACCTGAATACAGACATTCGTAGCAGTTTTATTTACAACTGCCATAACTTGGAAACAATGGAGATGTCCTTCAGGAGGTAAATGGGTAAATAAACTATGCTACATCTAGACAATGGGACATCATTTAGCACTAAAAATAATGAGCTATTAAGCCATGAAAAGAACTAGAGGGAATTTATATGCATATTGGCTAAAAGAAGCCAATCTGAAAAGGCTACATACTGTATGATTCCAGCAATACAACATTTGAGAAAAGGCAGAACTATGGAGATAGTAAAAAGATCATGGTTGCCAGGAGTAAGGGATGAGAAAGGGAAGAATAAATAGACCAAGAACAGAAGATGTTTAGGAGAGTGAAACTATTTTCTTTAATATTGTAATGGTGGATACATGTCATTATGTATTTGTCAAAACTACAGAATGCACAACACCAAGCGTGAAGTGTAAGGTAAACTAGGGACTTTCAGTGATTATGATGTGTCAATGTAAGTTCGTCAAATGTAGCTTTTAACAAATATACCACTCTGGGAGGAAATGCTGATAATGGGGGGGGGGGTTATTCATGCATGGGGGCAGGAGACATATGAGAAATTTCTGTACCTTCCACTCAATTTTGCTGTGAACCTAAAATAGCTCTAAAAATAATCTATTTATATATCACAAAAAAAGTGCATTGCAAATATTTGTTTAATGAATTCATCATTGACACAGAGATGACTATTGAATAAAATGTCCAAAACTACCACAGACTAAATCTCTCATTAAATGCAACACAGCATTATCCAGAATATTCTTGTCTGAGAAAATGCTTACTACAATACAATATTTAACTATGTGATGACATCTATTAGCATAAGGTAAGTTACTATTGCTACTGACTTCACATAATTGCATGTAGATATTATTATCTTGTTTATTTTATATTCCTGGACTGTGACATGAGTCATTTACCATAGAGAAGAAATACAGATAAAAATCAAACCAGAACTTATAAAATCTACTTAAAATGAGTTAATTGTAGTAATCCAGCTATTCTACTCCCAAGAACTTAATCATAATGATAGAGTACTATAATTAAAATTAAAACAAAATGTTGTTTACCTAAGAACACTAGATTTTATTCCTATTTATCTTGCAAATAATCTCAAATGGGTGATATATCATTTAATCTATCACAGAATACTGCTGAATTGAAAAGATTAAATAAAAATTCCCCACTGCTGTTCAGTCTGTTGAACCCATAGTGCCATTTTCCTTCCCAATCACCCAGTTTAATCCTAAATTTACCTTCTTGTCACCTGTTCCTTCACAGAGATAGAGGAACAGAGTGAGATTAAATGAATGACTGAGAGAGGGAGAGGAGGAGAGAGGGAGGAGAGAGTAATCTGACTTTTATATGAAAGACACAACTACAAAATACAACAAAAAAGCAAATAAGATCTTGAATTTTCTCTCAGGAAAACAATTAGAGATGAATAAACCCAATAGCTCTGGACTAAATCTTTCCTTAGATGTTTCATTTACATAATGTCTTTACAATAAACCAACCACACCATGAAAGCAGCAGTATGTATGCCTATGGGAAATAAAATGCCATTTCTTTAAAAATACCCTCAAAATGAGTGATATGTGGGAAGAATACCCAACCTTTTGTTCTGCCAGCAGGACAAAACACTGCAAGATATAGAAACTCCAAAAATATACAGTGTCTTTTTCATTGAAAGTCCTTTTTTAAAGTCATGGATTTTAAATATAAAATAATTAAACTAGAGACCCTGGCTCGGTCTTGGTTTTGCTTGTTTGTTTGTTTGTTTGTTTGTTTGTTTTTGTTTTTTTGTCATTGCTGTTATTTTGTTTTTTGTTGGGTTTTTGTTGCTGTTGTTGTTTTTTTTTTTTTTCTCTGCCCCCAATACCTCAAAATTCCTTTTTCAATTTATGGTTATCTTCAACAATTGAATTTTGTAGATTTTATAGTAGATGTGTATTTCAACCCACATCTCAATTCAGCATTTCCTTAAGCATCTGTTTATTTAAGCATTCATGTATTTAAGATTACTTACATTAATACTTCACATTATATCATAACGATTTTCTGGTACCTTGTTAAAAGCCTACATGATACTAAAATGAAATATAAACAAAAATTACAAGACCAAGAAAGAGAAGCATTACAATAAAAATTAAGAAAATATTTCAAAAAAAGATACCATATATGCTGGATATACAATTGCTAAAGGTCAGATTGTAGTTTTGATAAAACTTTTTGCATATCAAAGCATAATAGAGAAAGGATCACATTCTTCTCACTAGCTATGATGAAAAAGCACCTTAGTTTTTCAGGGAAAAATATTTTCCTACACTCAGTTCCGAAATAAAATTTAACATGGGGTAAAACAGGACAGAATGAGAGAAGCAACAGATAAAATTGGTAAGGGCATCACTCAGGCAAGTGCTCTTGCTTGTGATAAAGGCAGAAGACGTAGCAGTCACACTTCTTGCAAGCAATTCTGGGGGCAGATAGAAAGGGGAGCACACTTATAACATCCACGAGGTTAGGGAACAAAATTATTTAAAGTTAATCCCAAGCACTGGCACAGTGGAATGTGAAATATTTATTAAACAAAATTGCAATATTCACTTTTTCTGGAAAACAAAGGGAAAAGACCAACCTTGATGGATTGACATTCCATCTCCAGAACAAAGTGAGAAAAGGTGATTTAAGGCACAAAAATATTTTCTCAAGAACCAGCTATGGGTTCCCTTAATATTCAGTGTATGTATCCAAATATCCTTCCACCCAGCCTGTTTCATGTTGAGAGAACTGCTATGGAGAGGTCCAGTACTTTATTACCTGGTAACCACTAGCTGTTTTAGAATTTTAATTGATGAATGAACTTCATATATAGTGGGTTTAAAAAAATACACACACACACACACACACACACACACACACACATATTGCTTTTGGTTAAGTGTATATAAATAATTCTTAATTATATATAAGATGGTTATTTTCAGATCAGATTTTTTATTAGAATATTGACAGAGACAGCCGTAACAATCCCCTCAACTTTAGACAGGTTTCTGATTATAAGCTCTCTGACTTCCCTTTCCTTAAGGCATTTACTTTAGAAAACTTCCAATTGTACATTTGTTCTCTACCATTTTGAGATGTAAATCTCTTTTAGCCTTTCATCAGTGTTAGACAAATGTCTTTTTCAAGGACTGGGAACCATTTCCTTGAATTGTAATCATCAAGAAAGGCAAAGCCCCTACCATCCATTCCGTGTGGGAGGGTAGGAGCCTAACTTCAGTAAGGGCCAATTAGCAGACATGGATGGCTGAACCACATTGACCAACCTCCTCCCCAATATCTCCAGCGCTTTTCCAATAGTTCACCCCTGCGTTAAAAATTCTCCCACCTTTCTTTTCAAGGAAGTTGGATTTAATATCTCTTCTCTACAGCAGTCGTCTTTAATAAAATCTCCCTTGCCTATTAAACTTGTCCAGTGCAATTTTTCTTTGATAATACACATGTAACATAGACTCACAGGATTAATTCTTTAATACATATATTTTCACATAACCCAAGAGAGAAGGACTAAGTTAAAAAAACAGGGATCAATGAGAGAAAAGCACATTTCTTCCTTATAAAAATGTATAAATATATTGAGAGATATATGAGAATATAACAATTTAATTTCCATAACAGGTCAAGAGGGTGGCAGATGAAACACCGCGTATTCTGTGGAGAGAAACCATGATGGCATTGCCCAGGAGGTCCTGCTAGAATGGAAACTTGAACAATGACTGTAATTCTTTTAGGTGACCATACCAGAGAAAGGCATTCTCAGCTTTTCTGTCAAAGAAAAGAGGCATCTGGGAGGTACCCAGGTGGCTCAGTTGGTTGAGCGTCTGACTTTAGCTCAGATTACGATCCTGAGGTTCATGGACTTGAGCCCCACGTCGGGCTCTATACTCACAGCCTGGCTCAGAGCCTGGAGCCTGCTTCAGATTCTGTGTCTCCCTCTCTCTGCCCTTCCCCTGCTCTTTATCTTTCTCTCAAAAATAAACATTAAAAAATTATAAAGAAAAGAAAAGAGTCATTTGGAAATGATCATCTAAACCAACAAATAGAGGCTCTGGGAGAATGAGAAAGGAAAAATTAACAAGAAGTTGAATGTAATCTATAAAAGTCAATTTCAGTTGGGCAATCTCTTCTTAAACTTAGAGAAAGCTCTAGTCAAGGTTTCATCTGCATTATTTTCTTTGGGTCTGACTTGAACTATAGTTAACAGCACAATCATTGAGAATGATATATCTTAATATTTTTACATAAATGGCAAAAAAGTCAATAATATACCGAGTTAGTGGCTTGCATTATGAAGATTAGTTGACTGTACTTGAATTAAGTTAATTAATCTCAACCTTTTTTGGGGGGGAAACGGAATTGATAGTAACTTTTAATTACATAATTTTTTATTATGCAGATTGTAAATATTTTTTTGAGGTTTATTTATTTTGAGAGAGAGAGTTTGAGAGCTGGAGGAACAGAGAAAGGGGGAAAGAGAGAACCCCAACCAGGGTCTATGCTGTCAGTGGGGAGCCCAAGATGTGGCTCAATCTCACAAACTGTGAGATCATGACCTGAGCCAAAATCCAGAGCTGGACACTTAACCGACTGAGCCACCCAGGCACCCCATGTAAAGTAAATATTTTTGCTAAAATTATTTATGTCCTAAAAAAAATTAAAGAACTTCAAAGTTTGCAATGGTGGAACTTATTTCCACTTATTCCTAAGAGATCGCTACAATTGCAATAAAGGGAAAACATTGGTAAAAACCAATAATCATGAGGAGAATTAAGAGGAGACATGACAAGCAAAGATTTCAATGAGCTCATGGAAGAGATGGAATGATCAGTGGATGGAACGATTAGCCAGGACCAAGAGCATATGCAAAGCGTTAAAGCAGAAGAAGTTTCTGCAAAACAGAAAGGTTTTTAGACACAGAAAGACAAATACTGTGCGATCTCACATATATGTTGAATCTAAAACAGTCACACTTACGAACAAGAATATAATCATGGTTGTCAGAGACCGTAGGGTGTGGTAAATGGGAAGATGTTGGTTAAGGATACAAACTTTCAGTTTTAAGATGATTAAATTTTGGAGATCAAATTTACAGCACGGTGCTGATACTTAATACTATTTTATTGCATACTTGAAATTTGCTAAGACAATAGATCCTTATTTGTTATCACCACACACACAAAGGTAACCACATGAGGTAATGTCGGATGTGTTCATTAAATCGGCCGTGGCAATCATTTCCAGCATATACATCTACTATATCATGTTAGTACACTTTAAAAAATAGCACCTTGTACAACCTAAATATACACATTTTTATTTTTCAGTGATATCTCAATAAAACTGAAAAACACGCAAACCAGAAAGGCTTTTGCATTAGAGGCAGCAGTTGCATGAAAAGGTGGAAATGATGCTCTTAAGAGAGGGATTAACTGAAAGTGAGTGATTGGCACTGCAGATATCCGAGGGCCTAGCACTTACTTCAAAGGAATAAAGAGACTGTTAGATGACCGGAGAGGTGCAGACAGGGAAGGGGTGGGGAGGAGGGGTGCTTACAAAATACATTAAAAGAAATACTTGGGAAAAAAGGTAGCTGGGGTGTGTGAAGCCATTTTCTTCCAGCATTTGGGAAGACCCCCAAGGATACGACTGGCTCCTGATCTGCCAAGTACAAAGTGAAGTCTGCAGGGGACAACTCTCACCCCCTAAGGGTTAGCCTTTGTGTGGCTTCATTCTTAACTATAAAGAGGGAACATAAAGTGAATAGGGATCCAGAAGACCTGCAATATGAAATAAAAACACAAAAATAAACAAAGAGAGAAAAACCCAGTACTCAAGGAAATGAGGCTAATTTAGGAAACTGAAGAGAAATTTAAAATCTCTCACTAATCATATAGCTGGTGGCACGCAATTAATATGTCCAAAGCTTGGAAAAGAGAAAGGAATGAAGAGAAAAGAAGGATTGCCCTTATTTTAAAAATGGTGAGTAGAAACCATTTTTTTTTTTAACATAATAGGGAAGGGAGAGGTGTAACCAAGATAATCCTTCCTCTGAACCATGGGAAAGCAATGAACAATATGTAGAGTGATAGGAATATTACCTAAAGAAAGGATCTTCAGTAATGGAGAAAGAAAAAGAGAGGCCAGTCCTCACATGCTGGTTTGTTTTTTGAAGGCTGAAGTGACTGCCTGCACTGCCTTCTTTCTCTCCCTTGACTCCTGACCACCCCCCCTCTCAGACTGCCTGAAGCCCTAAAGTTCTGAGGACTGGGAAACTAGCTGTAGATTTGTTGTTCAAATAAAAATAAATAGGTTATTCTTCTAGTCCTGATAGTGAAGCTGGCAGATAAGTAACTTTATCCCATAAAACAACTTAAAGGTCATAGGGACTACTGGCTAGGTTGTATACAAATCCCAATAAAATGGAAATCAAATAACAGAAGTGAAAACAACAGCAGAATAAAACTTCTTGACTCTGTTGCACTTCGCTTCGTGAACATATATCAGAAAAATGCCAAACTACATAGATTTTCAATTCAAAATTATATAAACCATTTTGAAATGGTTCTGTGAATCCTTTTATTTTATTCCAAAAAATAAGAACCAACCAAATACTCACAAAAGAGAGGCGTTTATTTCTTTGTAATTGCTTGCAATATTCCACATGGATAAATATCTGTGTTTTCCTCTCAGGACTTTTGTAAATTTTAACACTCTAACAATTAAGACAGTTGCGCATACAGTCACAAAGGAAACACTGAAAGACAAGGCAAGCTAGCATTTGCTACTGCTATCTCATTACATTTTTTGACAATAGTGTTTCTCAAGTATTATTGAGAAATGATAAACTTGAACTGTGTCACATTTCTAAGTTATTAGTCAAAGTGGCTTTCATATTTTTATATATTACATCACATATGATGCAATCCATAAAGATCTTTTAGCCCCAAATATTTATTTTATTTTTGTTTTCTGAAGCAATGCCTCTTTGTCCTTTATCTTTCATTAAGTAGACTGGTGGAGATGTAACTCAGAAATATGACCTTGAAGCATTATTCACTACTTATGTGTATACCAGCTACTCTCCAGGGTCATTGGCAGTGAGAAGCTGTACTTTTTGTGATTACTGATGTGGGTGAAGGAATCTTTAAGCTGATAAAGGTATCTTCAAAATTGCTTCAGTTTTCTTTATTTATATAGACTTAATTGGAATGTTTGCCTCCTCACTTACCATATGGTTAATGAAATGCTGAAAACAAAAACAATAACAGCATAAATTTAGGATTATCTGAGAGGCATCTAAACAATAAAATAAAATCAATTCCTCTAAGAACCTTCCTAAAATAAGAAGGAAGAAAGGACGTAATGTGTTGCAAATGTCAAGTTTGGGGTTATCTCCTTTATAAAGATGTTTAATTTATTTTATATTAAAGTGTTTTGGGAAAACTCTTGATTTTTACACCTTATATAACATTGTGGACTTTCTAAGAGTAGAAAATGGCTTTCTTTATTTAGAGTTGAACCACAAAGCGAATTACATGCTTCCTAGAGCAGAATGCTGTTTTGTGTACAACTAAAAGTCTTTTACCTGGTGCACCATAGGTGAGGCTCCCTGGCATTTTGCTGTGGTAAGAGACACAGAAGATGACAATGCTATATTTTGCTATTTGTTACATCTCAAATCATTCTTCTTTTGCATTAAAAAAGGAAGAAAAGACCAAACGCAGGAATATTTATTTACTCTAAATTCCCAAGTTGAAAAATAAATTTCGTTGTTTGAAAAACAGAGGTTTTAAACAATGCTATTTGTCAGTATTTTTGTATCTTTTTCAAGTTCCAAAGTGGCTTTGATCAAAGCTGTCATATTTGAAGACATTCAACATTCAGAAAGTGCGGTAAGTAGGCTAAGCTGCATAAACGTTGTAGGTATCTTAGACAAAAACTAGTTAGCCAGGAAAACTTGTTCTTCTTACCCACACATAGGCACAGTCCCTTCTTTATTCAAATATCCCAGGTCCCTTCATCATTTCAATGGTGCATATGCTAACCTACACATATTTATAATTTATTATAATTTAATTTGAAATAACTATATAGAATTAAAACAATTATATATGTATAAAATATACATAAATATGTATATATACAAAATGCATATATATATATCATATATAAATATATAATATATATATGATATATATATATCATATATAATATATAATATATATATATGATATATATATATATCATATATATATATCATATATATATATGATATATATATATCATATATAAATATATCATATATATATATGATATATATATATATATATCATATATAAATTTAAACAAACTAATACTGATTAAAGGCAGAGCTAGGTCTCCAAAAAAACAATCAATCCATGATTTTTTTTTCTTTGTATTCTTTTTAACCTCAGGGAGTTGAAAGTAATTCTTTATCCTATTTTTTCAGCCTGGTGGGGATTTCACATTATAAATGAGAGTTTCCAGAATATGAAGGCTACCTAGTACATATAGGCAAAAATTCACTTCCAACTTTGAGCTAAGTGAGTTATATAGAAAGATAAGAATAGCAATTTTTGCCAAAGGAAACGGAAGTCAAGAGGGACCTAAATAGAATCTGGAATGCAGGATCTCTAAATTGCATACAGAGCATAAAATTTCAAGTTAGCAGTATGTCACTTTCTGCATAAGAATCACATCTGTGCGAGCTTTCCTAAGGTAAGAACTGGGCATTACTCATGCTTTGATCCTACTATACACTAGCATGAATGGTAAACATTAAGGATTTATTAAATAGAAACATCTTAAGGAGAATGGAAACATAAATGGATTAATCTCGTTATTAATGAAAAATAGGCAATACAGTGTTCCAAAACTGAAATCATAGGACAGAATAATGCAGTGTAAAAAGACAATTTTTCACTGTAATTTAAACGTTGATAAGAGGTAACAATGCAAACAAATAGGAATTCTGGGAATAAAAAAATATAAGCCCCATTTATTAAGGTGAATATGACAAAATAAAAAACAAAATGAAATTGACAAGGCTGGTCTTCCCTAACCATCAAATAAATATACAGATTCCAAAAAAAAAAAAAAAAAGAAAAACCTGTGTCAGTGAAGAAACCTGACTTTCTGGAAATTGGAAACTGGGAGGGATTGATTTTCTTTTTTCTTTTAAAAATAACAGGCATAGAAAAAAAATTAGAATATAGAGATTAAAGTGGGAAATATTTTTACTTTCTCAACAGAGGGAAGATAAGCCAGTTATTCACTCCCTCTTTTTAAATAAATTAGTAATTGAGGAATACCTGAAACATGTCAAGATAGGCATACAAAAAACTTGACCCCAGAGGAAAGAGAATAGAGGATGAAGAAGGTAATTATATTTTTAACCTAGCATGTTAAGAGGTATTCCAGAAGAACGCTCCTGAATTAAGTAATCATTTCCTAAGGATTAAAGTAAAAATGTGTAAAACAATAAAAGAAAAACTAAAGTCAAAGAAACCTGGAAGACAGAGCAATGAACAGAGGCGTGGAGGGGCCACATTTGTGAAAATGAGCAGGTAGAGAGGGAATCGTACCCATCCTCATTCCGTCAACCAAAACTAACAACCTGAAAACTGAGTATGCAAAGTTATGAAGCCACATGCATTGTTTTCCATTGTTTAGAGGATACTCTTAGTCATAGTGAAATCAGATTTTTTAGGGGTGCTACAAGTAACCTAAATATTACTCCCAGTGATATTGTAAAAATAAAAGTATAATTGAAAGATTTGAAGGGGAAAAAACGGACACATTTCAGAGAGGTAAAAAAAAAAAAAAAAAAGGCACCAGGGGTGCCTGGGAGGCTCAGTTGGTTCACCATCTGGCTCTGGATTTCAGCTCAGGTCTTGATCTCACAGGTTCAAGCACTGTGCGGGGTTCTGCGCTGACAGGGTGGAGCCTGCTTGGGATTCCTGCTTGGGATTCTCTCTCTCCACCTGTGTTCTTCCCCCTATCACACAGTGCACTTGCTCTCAAAATAAATAAAAACGCTTTTAAAAGCATTTTCACAAAATAACGAAAAAGACATTCGCATGCACATTTTTAATGTTATTCAGATTACTAAGAGAAAAATAGGACAGAAATATCAAATTTGTATTGAATAAGAAAGGGGGAGAAGATATTAAATAAATCTTTACATTTTTCATCTGCAAGGTTGACTCATTGGAGGTTTATAAATAGGTATATGTATGTACATACATTCAAAGTTATGAAAATAATCACCAGTAGCAATTTAAAAAAGAATTGTCAGGGCACCTGGTGGCTCGGTTGGTTGACCATCTGACTTCAGCTCAGGTCATGATCTTGGGGTTCATGAGTTCAAGCCCCACATCAGGCCCACTGCGATCAGCACAGACCCCACTTTGGATCCTCTGTCTCCCTGTTTCTTCCCCACCCCCTGCTCATGTCATCTCAGAATAAAATGTATTAAAAAGTAAAAATAAAAAAAGCATTGTTTCAAATGTTTTTAGGCATGAGCTCCTTATAGTTTGCATGCTATTTTTAACTCATTTACTTCAATAAAGAATTTACAGTCTTGCTAGTATATGACACAAAACAACAACAACAACAAATTTATAATTAGCTGTCCTCCAAACTCGTTTGATGATGTTACCCAATGATATGCTTTGATTTGTTACCCAAAACATGTAAGTTTTCTTTGCTTTAGAGAAGAAAGGGAAAAAAGAAAAGCCATATTTAAAGAGCTCTTATTGAGGCAGTTGGGTAGTTCAGTCAATTGAGCATCGGACTTTGGCTCGGGTCATGATCTCACAGTTAACGGGTTGGAGCCCCACCTCAGGGTTTGTGCCAACAGCGTGGAGCCTGCATTGGATTCTCTGTCTTCCTCTTTCCCTGCCCCTCCTCTGCTGGAGCACTCTCTCTTTCTCTCTCTCAAAAACAAATACACATTAAAGAGCCCTTATTGAGTGCAAAACTCTCTTCGAGGTATTTGCATATGCTACATCACTCACATGTGAGAACACCCTGATTTATCAGATCAGAGCTGACAATAGCTATGGCAAGGCCAGGCACCTAGTGGAGAGAAGTGGTCCACAGAGCTCCATGTGTTCTGTAGTCTCCATGTTCTTTGACACTACTTCAGTATCTTTGGTGATTGTGAAACTAACCGTTTCGTATTATTTTCCATGATTCTAAACTAGATTTCACTTTCCATCAAGACACAGAGACGACATTCTATGAAGCAGTAAGTAAGATGGAGCTTTAGAAAAACAAAAGAAATCAGGAAAAGATGAGATCTTGGATCTGGATCACTATGGATGACTGTTCCGAAAGTTCCACTATTTTGAAAGAAGTCATTAGCCTCCATGGTTTCACTTTCCCTATTTGTAAATGGAGTGCATTGGACTGATGCCTAAAGTATGCTCCAGCTTCCATTCAGGGAGCAGAGCAAATGAATGACAGTATTTAAAGGAGAAAAACCCAAAAGAATAGGTTTTATGAGCAGATTGCCAAGGAGAGATATTAAAGAGAAAAAACTGAAAGTATTTGCACAAGTTATGTGTCTTTTAATTAGTTGTTCTGTAACACAAACATAGCTGTGATTCTCCTAAAAGCAAAAAGGGAGGCTTCTCAGGATCTTTTTTTTTTTTTTTTTTTTTCCTTTTTTCTTTTCCTCTCTCTGCTTTTCTGGTCTATCGACAAGCAAAGTGAACAGATGTACTTCCAGAATCTAAGCCCTAATTAGGATATTTTGAGATACTTACATGTCAAATTAATTAGTAAAAGTATTCAACAATTTAGACCCAGGGGCGGGGATTTGGGGGGAGTGGGAAACACTGTTGGATAATAAGATGCTGTAGATGTCTGCTACACTGTTGCCGTTCTTTTGTGTGTTTTAATAACACACTTGACAGGAGACATTCGCAAGCAGAACATTCCACCATGTGCTCCACCTTGCTAAGGCTGTTTCCTAAGTAACTTTGCCTATAACTCTGCCCATTGTCCTCTCATTGGTTTTGGGACACACAAATACTATGTCGTGACCGATGAGAGGTGACTAAGGCACTAAGTGAGGGGACGGCAGAAGATTTAATCCATAGAGTCAGTATGGCCCCTATGACCAAAGGATATTTTTTAAATACAACTTCTGGTATTTTTTAATATAATCATTGTAACATTGAAGAGTAATCATTTTCAAGCTAACTGTAACAGCTACGTATCAAAAAAAACTCCTCAAGGATGCCTCCATCAGCATCATTATTCCAAGGTTTTTGAGTCGTCATGCTATGTCAAAGTCACTTGGAACCACTGTGCAGAAAACGTGCTAAAGAGGCACCAATGTAGGTCATAATCAATCCGTAAGTCCATTTTGAAAACCTAAAACCAGAAATACCATCTCAGAAGATTTTCAAAGCAGTGCTGTTTGCTCCACAGCAGGTTGATCAGCATGGGCATCTGTCCCTTGTCAGGGCTCATTTCCCAATGTCAGCGTACAAGGCAACCTATTCCATTTAATGGGTACCTCCCAATTTTCTCACGTCTTTTTAAAACCACATAGAGTTTAGGGTGATTTTTAAGTGCTTTCTCAAACAAATTCTCAAGGCTTGGAAAGTTATTTGACCAAGGTGGTACTTTATGGAGAGATTATATTTTCTGTTACAATGGATTCTCCTTAGTTACAATAAATCAAATGCAAACCTTCTCTTTCTTTCTTTTGTTTTCCCTTTTTCTTCTTTAAGTGCATAAATGGCAAGTGACAAAGTCTGCTTTGATAAATATTGATTGAGCAGATTCTACTTGCTAAAATTTGGATTAGTTACCGATTGGCGATTGGTACTTAGTAAATACTTGTGTATGTAATTAAACAGTCACAGGTATACTATCAGCATACCTTATATATTAAGCACATTTCCTAACACTTATGTCCTATGTCATATTTGGACTTATTCTTCCCATCATCAGCCCCACTGTGTACCTGAGTAAACCTAACGTGAACAGTAATTCCCTGTTCCTCAACACAGATAAACTATCACTGCTTAACTTCTTCACTGTTTATAATATACACCATTGTGCAAGAATGGTGCACTTTATTTCTATGTAATTTTATACATAAATGTTAAAATAACAATGTAATGTAAAAGGCTTTGACTTATTTCTAAGGCATTGGGGAAAAAAATAAATGGATTGTGCTCTAGATTCTAATGGCGCTTTGAACCCTACATAAATCCTTTTGGAATTTAAGATGCTTAAAAACCTATGCTAATGAGCATGTGCTGTCAGAGTGTCAGCATAAGATTAAAGAAATACAATAAAAATGTTTTATCCTATAATTTTCCTTTAATGCACTGTTTACTTTATTTGAGAACTTATTAAATTTATTTGAGACCCAAGCTGTCAATTGCATGTCTGGCTAAGTGCTTCTCAGAGTTTTATGATTCTTTAAAGGTGGCAGCATCTCAGGGGTAGAATACATGCAGAGTAAACCTGAGTTCAGAATGAGACTAATTCTGCCTGCAGCGTTGGCTTCCTTGTCCTTAGATTCAGGCAGAATTGCTTCAAATACTCGTAAACAGGGAAGACAATCCCTCTCTACTCTGACATGACATGTAATTTTGCGTGTTAAATAGTAAGTGTATGCACCCAAATTCAATAATTGCTGTGATATAGGCAACAGAAAGTTACAGAAAGCTCTTAAGACAAATACTTTTTAAATAGATTCAATGCTAAGAACACACGGGGTCCTAATAACAGAAAGTAACTAAATAATAAATACTTTGATAATTAAATTTAAATAATAATTTAATATGGTATCATCTCTCATAGGAATACAGTCAAGGAATTGCCATATAATACCCTATCGTGCCCTCCACACCTACCTTACTGAACAAAATCAAGATGCTGAAAGGTCTAGTATATAAAATGAGATATAAGGTCTTTTTTCTTTAACATTTAATACTAACATAATTACTGGCGGTACAATATTTTTCTTCCTTGAAAATTTATTTGACAGAAATATGCCAGTATTAAGTAATTAAATCAAAGGGACTGTCTCTTCTCATTACTTGAATATAAGAAAACCCATACTTGTTTTATTCCTTTCACAAAAGCAGTTGGTGGAACATAATTGTGCGCACAAGGGTCCTTTTCTTTTCCCTCTAATTCCTTTTCCCTGGGGATTATTATTTTTTTCAGGCAGTAACAAGGTTTTCAAATCCTTACTCTGAACTCATTTTAAAACTATAAAAAGCAAGGATTGTCATATTGGATTTGTAGACGTCTCAGGTTAACATCAATTCCATTTAGACATTAGCATACAGAGAAAAAGACACTTGTTTTTCAATTAAATAGTGTGAGAGCTAAGACTCAGAATTTCCTTCTTCTCATCTGATTTCTAAGTAAATTCTGTACCTTACTAGTTCTGGAAGAATAAAGGTAGATTCAAGAGGTAGTACTATATTTTTATTGGGTGTTCTATTAAAAGGACCTTTCTTTACACAAATCCAGAAACATATCTAAATGCTATCCTCATTCATCTCTCAGAGACACAGCAGGTGAAAACAACTGTTTTACATCCTCAGGACTGTCACCAGGCATCGATCTATTTTATTTCACCCCCAAGTGGTCCCATATAGTCTTGAAAACTGAAATGCTTTTTGCATTTTTAAAAAATGACTAATGAAAATAGAGAACACAAAACTGTGATGTTTATTTTGCCTCAATGCAAAATGTCCCTCTTCAAGATTCATGAAATATCTAGTTTTGCTGATGTGACAAATTTTCAAAATTTGCAGTACTGGTGTAACGTGTGCTAACAAAAGGTAGATTTCCTATAGGAGCCACTAAAAGCTGTTTTATTGCTCCTTTAATACAAAACACAGTGTTCTCATCGGAATGTTATTTGAACACAGTTTTTGGCAACATGATCCTCTTGTTCATCAGTGCATTTATGTATGTAAAGATGTATTTATATAGTTTTATAATACACACCCATGTGCACACACACACACACACACACACAGGTGTGTGTGTGTGTGTGTGTGTGTGTGTGTGCGCGTTTGAATGTATGTCTAAATTTTTAAAATTCAGTTTCCAGGTCTCAAAGACTTCTTGGGAGTTTTAATATAAAATTGAATGTTGTAAGTTCAGTTTGGGAGAGGATTTCCCCAAACTGAACAAATGAATTAAAGTGTATTGAACATTTAGATATAAATCGCTGCTTAAATATGCAATTGGTGTCATACAGGTTTAAAAGAGGAAGAAAGAAAAGAAACAAGGAATAATGACCAGAATAAATTTTTGACTGGAACATATTAACTCGAATTGACTTTTGAAAGAAAATAATCACTTCCAAAAATTAAAAGTTTGGCGTAAATAATTCAGGTAAATTGTGATGTTACAATGCTATGACTTTATTTGAACAGACTATTTAGCCCTATATATTTTACATGTGCACACACACACACACCAAGACATTTATTTTTTCTTCAAATGTTTATGTTTATTTCTTAAGATCTCTGATGAGCAAAACATTAGATAGGTTCCTTGATATTGGGGATTCTGTCTCCTCTCCCTAAAATCCAAAACATGTGCTGGACTGTAGGCTATCAATGCATACTGTTAAGATTCACAGTGTGCCCTGTCTAAGCTGCTGAAATAGAATTTCTGTTTGGGAAAAACTAGATTCTCCAGTAAAGTGTCACAATGAATGGGACTGGGCAGTGGTAACTCTCCTTGAAGTACAAAAGACACTTTTTATACGAGTTTCTTGTGAATATTTGATAAAACTTTATAAGCTCTGCCTTTCCTCTTTCCCCTGCTTCCCTTTTTTTCCCGAAATTAGAAAAAGATTCTTGGACACTATGCCCCCAACAGCATCCCCTCACAGAGGGAAGGCAAAGTCAATGAGAGAGGTCACTCGGAAACTTTCTTAATTCACATTTTCTATTTATTCACATGGAAAGCCTTAAAGGTAGGAATTAGGTTCCCTAGAATAGAAGGTTATGTCAAGAAAACAGAAACATTAATTAAAAATAAACTACATCACAAAACTATCATTTTTTCCAAAGCACGTTTTTGTAATATTAATTCCTATTCCAACCTTAGATGACAGATGCTATCCTACACTTGTCTTCAAACTGCTTCTGGCTAGATCAGGGAGCTCCTTTCTGATTTTTTTTTTCTGTTTTCCATTTAATAACACATTTAGTGCTATCTCTTTATTTATGGGCTATTAGAAAACATAACGCTTACATAGTGGGTTAAGTATAATTAGAGGATTTGTTGTTGCTGTTTTGATAAATATTTTTTTGAGAGAGATATTTGCTATGTGTCTATTTTTGAATGGACTATGCGGGAATTTAAAACATATTTAAACATGGCTTTTCCCCCGTATGATCCATATTACTTGCCATCTTACAATCTGTGCTGCTGCTGCATTTAAACTTGAGGATTTACTAATACGTTAGTGAGTATAAACCTGTGTGTAACTTTCCCTGACAGGAAAATTCAAATCATTTCCAATCTCTTCCTACAAAGATTATCATAGCTAAAAGTTTGCTGGGTCTGTAGATGATTTGATGTCAAATACACTCGGGCACACACGTGGTATGCTTATAAAACACAATGGTAACTTCTTGCACTTCGAATAAAATCCATCTGAATTCCTCATGATGGCCTTCAGAAGGCCATGTGATGTGATTTCTTTTCTGAACTCATTCTCTCACTTTTCCCTTTGTTCTCTCTTCTCTAGCAACACTGGCCCTGTTATTCTGCATGGACACGCCCCACCTAATTCTTCATCCTCTTCCTCTTTCGCATCCTTCCCTAAAGGTGAGTTGATTGCCTTTTGTGCATTCTGAACTGCAGAGATGAGCACAATGCTTCCTTACATTTTGGTAAACAGCCACTGCCCAGAGATTCTCAAAGTTCCCATCCCATTTGCCATTCCCCTGAGACTGGCAACCTTGAAGTGGATCTACAAACTTAAAGTGCAATGTCTGTCACAGCAGGGGAGTCTTGGACCCTGTTTCAGTGCCGAAGCCGGGATAATTTCTGATGGCATGACAGCCACGTCCAGCCACCCACTGAAATATCCCACCAGTGGGTTTGTGGGCTTCACCACTGTCTTCTTTCTCATATCTTAGGAAGTCAAGACATGTACACACACACCCTTCCAAATTTCACCCTGTTCAGAGAGGCTTGGAACATGGACTGGTTGGAGAAGGGAAGGCAATCTTCAGGCTGGTATTATGTACCCAGGCGCATATCCTCACCACCAGTTGTTAGAAATTTTGAACAGCACACCAGAAGGCAAGTGAATAAGAGATATCTAGTACCTTTATAGGAGTGGAGAGAAACAGATATGTAAAAACGTACTTGCTTTACTGTTATGTTCCATAGTGTTTTGTGTATTAAGCAGGTTCTTTAACCCAGCCTTAGAAGTAAAAGAAGCAGAAGCAGAAGAAATATCCCTTAAGGATAGTCCTGAAGGCAGCAACCAGGAAAGTCAGGTGTGGTATGGAGAGGACAGAGGGGTCATCCTATGTAGGGCTCCCAGAGGATCATGGTCCTAGAATCTTGGGACAACAGACAATGGTTCAGTGGAGCAAGCACTGGAATTAGAGGGAAAGCGTGGAGGTGGAAGTGAGAATTGGGGTGTAGAAACCATGTGTGCCAAGGGAAAGATGGCTTCCAATCTTTTCTCCAGGTCTCAGCAGTGTGCTTTCTGAAACTTGATTCAGTTCCTGAACTTACAAGCTGTTTCGGCTACTCCTCATTTCCTGAAGGTCAAACACAAGTCTCTACCTGGATTTCATTAAAATAATATTTACAAAATGGTACTTTTTTTTAATGTAGAAGGATTGCCGTTCTTTCTACCTATCATAACATTTAAAAGGGTATATTATGGTAGTAGGAGCATTGACCCTGGAGCCAGGCAGCCTGGAGAGGATTCTAGGTTGTGCCCCTGATTAGTTCTATGATGTAAAAGTTACTCAACCACTCAACTCTCATCTATAAAACACAGATAATCATAGAATATGCCAAGTGTGGAGGAGACCGCTTGACCCAGAGCAAGCATTCAGTACATGTTAGCGACCACTGATTTTAGTTAAATTACAGAACGGTACCATGGAGATGGTTACAAAGGAAAGCCATATAGTATTTTTTTTTTCCTGAATAACTATTTCATTGCAGAATAATAACTCGTTCCAGGTACTGCACAGTGTGGACAGCCTGGAAGGCAGGAAGTTATGAGGGCTAAATTTAAAGTCATGTCAGTCGGGCAAATTAACATATTTTAATAACTTCCTACATCATAGTAATAAGCCTGAAGCAGCTCCAGAATGTGTAGGCTGAGGTGGGGAGGCAGCCCAGAAGGAAACTAGATAAAGCGTAAACAATTCCCCAGATTATCGGCAGTTAATAGAATGGTGAGAATAAGATTGTATCTTCAATTTAAGAGGACACCCGGAGATAATTTAGGTAAATTAGACAGTTAGCAACTATGTCCAGGTAACAGCAAACATATTGAAGTGCTGACATAATGCCAAGTTGTTTCTATCTTCAGAATCATCTACACAATGCTCATCAAGGAAAGTGGCTGTGTTCATAATAATTTGTGACACGACCTAAAATTTTCTTTACTGCAGAGAAAACTTGATTGCCTCACAACCTAAAAGGAACAACTAACCTAAATTACAGCTGGAAAACTGCTTCCCTATGTAGTCCCAAATTAACCTCTGTAAACAGTTTAGTATGCTCAAATATCACAAGGGACATAACCCTAAACTCATTTAAATGTATTAGCTTTTGTACCAACCCAGCTAGGGGACAGAAGCATGTACTGTGTAGCCCCATATCAGGAAACTATAAAGTCTATCAAATTTTCTCATTTTTCACTACTTTTACATCTTTATTACTAACTGGAGGCTTTATTTCAGCTTCTTTTCACCTATTTCTAATAAAGGACAACCAATCAATCAATCAACTAATAAGAAAAACTTCCATAGCCATTGCCTGAAGTATCAATGTTTTCACTTGGGATTGTTTCTCATGCATTTGCATCTTAGGATTGTTCATGTTCCAGAAGGGACATGAAAATTGCACCTTCTAAGTCTGCATTACTTCTGTCTAAAAGCCTGGTGTGAACTATCAGCATTTTTCTTTAATGAAATGGGAGGGGCATGTTCTCAGTATATTAGTACAAGTTCGTAATTTAGCCAGTATTATGCTTTTATGTTGTAGCAATTTAAACTATGTGCAACTGCTCGTAAAAAAAAGTCTCACTTTTTTTTATAGAATATGGTGTCAGATTATAAATACGCCTAAAGGCTCAGCGAAGGGTACTGGACTATAAATTTACAAGAAATAAATAAATAAACCAGTTTCCATTTCTTCCAGAAATTCAAAATCTCTCCTTTTTAACAGTTCTGAGTTCAGTGTGTTCAGAAAGGAACTAGAACATACCAGCTATTTGTTGTTCTCCTTCCTCATCTTTTTTTTTTTTTTTTTTTTTTTTTTTTTTTTTTTTTAAAGAAATACGGCCTGAATACACATTTCTCCAGAAGGGAAATTAAACTGCTATTTAATTTGACTTGATCATTTCTGTCCTGAATTGTTCCTTCTCTTGTATTGCTGTATTTTAGGTTCAGAGTTCAATTAGGCAAAATTATAGTGTTGTTCTCCAGTGGTGAGTGCCTTTTAAATAAAATTATTTAACCAAGAAACTGCTTTGTGAGTGATCAAATTTATCTCCACACGCATTCTGGTTTTCTCTGGTTTAGACAACTAGGGACATAACAAAACCCTAGAACTTCCGTCACTTCTACAAACTATAGTGCTTAACATCAAGCATTTAAACCCCTAACCCCCTCACCATGTAAATGTTCCCGTTTCTATATACAATTTATAATTATGATGTCCACCTAATTCAAAGCAGGGGGCTTAAGAACAGTGGTTTCCATTTGCTTGTGTGCATGCCTTCCTGGGTGACACTGTCTCTAGTTCAATGATACATTTAAAAAATGAGAAAATAAATCTATCCATACATGTCTGACATTATGAAGTCAACAGCTGATTTTTCTTGCGTAGGAATTCTTCCTATTCTGATTTAATATCTTTTCCCCTTTGTAGTTTTAAAATATCCTTTCTTTAATAATGGTGATAATGCTGAGCAGCTGCCTTGCCATGATGTATTATGTTGGATTGGTAACATAAATTTTGTTTACAGTTTTGTTATGATTTTATATATATATATATATATATATATATATACACACATATATATATACATATATATACACGCACACACTGATATATATACACGTATATATATATATATATACGTGTATATATATCAAACCCATTCTTTTGTTTATGTATTTTACTGTCCTAAGAAAACTCAAGATCTGGGAGACATAGTCCAACACGGTTGGACTGGAGATATTCTGATTACATTTTTCAATCTTCTTACCAAATTCCTATGGAAAAACAAAATAAGTATGGGCTGACATGTCCATTAAAAAATAGGGGAAGTGGAAGAGTTTCACCAAGTTTTGTTCCTTAATTTTTTTACTAGCATCTTGAATTTTTTTTTTTTCTGAGAGCATTGAAATTCACAGCAAGTTTTATGAGAGCAACATGGGCTGGTGCCTATCAGGCAACAACTAGAAATGGGGAAATATCAGAGACATTAAGAAGAAAATAGGCTACATTTTACATATGAGCTAAGCTCAACTTTTATTCTGAGGAACATTATGTGATGCCTTAGAAGAGATTAACACTTATGACATTTAGAAAGCAGTAATGACTAGAAGAAGCTATTCTCATGCCTGACTAAATTTCATTTCTTTTAAAAATTATTGTGATATTTAGAGTTATATAAGTAATATGCATGTATAGCCTGAAGATTAAAAAACAACAACAGATACATGTGCCCACCATCTGGCCACAAAAACAACACCCCCCCAGAGACCTTGGAAATTCCAGTGTCCTCTTCTCCCCCTGTTTCTACGGATGCCTGCACCGCCCCCCCCCCCCGCCTTGTTTGCCATTAGCTCAATCTTTATATTCTATATTATTTTGCAGTGTATGTATGCACTTCTGAATGTATTAACCAAAGCTATATATATTTTCTCTTTAATGCAAATGACCTCAAATTTTATCTATTCTTATGTAACTTTCTTCCTATTAACTGCATATTCCATTACCGTAATGCATCCACAGTGATACAGGAAGCAATAATTTATGAATATGACTAAATATATTAATCCATTCTAATGTTAATATCATTTGAACAGTTTCCAGTTTTTTCCCACTAACAATAATACTTTGAACTTCGTTGTACATGCCTCCTGATCAACGTATGAAGTCTGTACATACAGGGCTTGAATTACCGAACGACATGGAACCTGTTATTTGGAACTTTAACAAATGGTCCTAAATTGTTCCCATGGAAGTGTAGTAGCATTTCCATTGTCCCACATCTTTAGTAACATTTGTTATAATCACATTTCTAAAATGTATCTTATCTGTTAGTGGCATATTGTATTGCCAAATCGCATTGTGGTTTTAATTCAATTTCCTTATCAGTATGATTTCTTTGTAAATTACTATTTAACATTTTAGCCAAAAGAAACATTGAGCATACTTGTGCATCCTGAGTTCAAAAAATCCACTGCAATTCTCTTATGTTAGCTTGAAAGACAGGATAGACAAAATGTCATTTGAATTTGTCAAACTGGAGGTAGGAAAAGTGGGTTTTAGACTCTTGGTTTTGTGTGGTTTTTGTTTGTTTTGTTTCGTTTTGAATCTCTACACCCAACGTGGGGCTCAAACTCACGACACTGAGATCAAGAGGTCCATGCTCTTCTGACTGACCCAGCCAGGAACCCCATGGACTCTTGAATTTAGTTATTGGCTATGGGCCAGCATGATATGGAGCGATATAGTCCCCTAGGAGTGACATTGGCCCCTAGTAACAAAGCTCAGGTTTCTAGTGGGCCATCTCCCCTAGAAGAGTAACAGCTTGGCTGTTAGAGGGAAACAGACACATTGAAACAAGCAGAGAGGCACACAGAAATAGTACCAGGAGTTCCCAGGCATCTGAGCCCAGCACCAACAGAGTCCTCTACAGGTGATTCAGGGAAGCTTCCTGAACTGGAAAGAGGTCCTAACCAGTGTCCTCAACTGAGAAAGGATTCTCTGAAGCTCTCTTTATGAACCCTGTTCTACACCCAGCTGTAGTCAACATTTTGATCAATTCATTTAGTGAAGGCATAGAAACTATACATATAAAATACAAAGATAACTTCAAACTGGGGAAGATAGCAGGCCAAAAATTGGTCAAACTGAGTTTCCAAATCATCTCAATAGGCGTGAATGGCAGTAACCAAGAAAACAAATTTTAAAACTATTATTGATATTTTTAAATTTGCCTACATAAATACAGAAAGGAGAATTGGCTTAAGAGAAATTGATGAGTTTAGCTCAGCATAATTGCCTAGGTGAGTCAAAACTATTCTGAATTGGCTAAAATAAAGTGATGGAATAATCAGATTCCTTTAGTGGAAGCATACTATCTAAATCAATTCAGTTCCATTGCTCTGTTTACATTATACATTATATTGAGGTGGTAATTTGTCTTGGGGTGCTATGGCTTTTCAGAAATAATATTAAATTAAAGTCAAGCAGAACTAAGAGTGGCATGAAAACAGTGTTGAGATCTGGAAAGAGGTTACAGGAAGAAAAAAATGTCACAGAACCTGAGGATATTTAACTTGGAAAATAGAATTATTAAGACAGAGGACTCTTCTTGGGCACCTGGGTGGCTCAGTCGGTTAAGCGTCCGACTTCGGCTCAGGTCATGATCTCGTGGTTTGTGAGTTTGAGCCCCGCATTGGGCTCCCTGATGACAGCTCCAAGCCTGGGGCCTGCTTCGGATTCTACATCTCCCTCTCTCTCTGTCCCTCTCCCGCTGTCACTCTGTGTGCATCTCTCTTAAAAATAAGTAAACATCAAAAAAAAAAAAAAAAGGACTCCTCAGTAGTTTCCAAAAAGTTTCATAGCTTTCTTTTTTTTTAAAAGTGAGATCAAGAAGGAAAATGTACTGAGCTGTTATTGTGAAATTTTACAAAAATTAATCAACACTCTTAGGTTGTGTAGACATGTCTTATTCATGAAATAGAATATTATCAGCTTCCAGTAGGAAATACAAGTGTGGCACATCCCAATCAGAATGGACTCATTTCTCCTAGAGTAAAACATATGCTAATATTTTTTTTTTTCTGGTTCTACACTAATGTATCCTTAAATAACACTGTTGCATTTTTCTTAATTTTGAATTTTATATAAATGGAATCATACTGTGTTTCCTTTAGAGATTTATTTCTTTCACTCTATGCTATTATTTGTTAAAGATTATTCTTTTATTTTTTAAGCTATAATTCACTTATTTTTATTGCTATACAGTTTGCCACTTTAAAAATAAACTATAATTTACCTATACATACTAATGTGGATTGGCATTTCAGTTGTTTTGAATTTTTGCTAATTGTGAAGGGTGCCATCATAAATATTCTCATTTGTGTCCTGTACACATGTGCAAGGAGTTCTGAGGGTATATAACTAGAAACAGATCATCTCACTTTGTGCATCTGATTCATTTTGGTCATGGTGTTTCTCTACAGCCTTTCTTTCTTTTCCTCTTATGTCCTGATTACTTTTGTCATTCCATTCTTTCTCTTCTCTATTAGTGATAAATTCTGTTAATTTTCATTTAATAGGTAGCCTAAAAAAGAAAATATGCATAGTCGACTTATAATAGCTTACTGATCATCATTTTACCCTCCTAACAGATACTGCAGCAGCATAGATTTTAAACATCATTTAACTCCTTTGATTTGTGAGATATTGTCATTTTTTTAATTCTGCCTTTTAAAAAATACTTGTAAGAGAATACTACTATTTAATCTAGCTATCTTTCACTTCAGTTACAAGCATATATGGTTTCTTTCTTCAGGCTTCATGGACCCCTCCATTGAGGGTCAATTTTTTTCTTTAGTTAGGATCTTCTAATAGAGCAAGCTTCTCTTGTTTTATTGTTTATTTTTGTTTTGTTGTTGTTCTTTTAAAAGTAGCATCATTTAGGGGCACCTGGGTGGCTCAGTCAGTTAAGCTTCCAACTTTGGCCCAGGTCAAGGTCTCGCAATTTGTGAGTTCGAGCTCCATGCCGGGCTCTGCTGATAGCTCAGCCTGCTTCGAATTTTGTATCTCCCTGTCTCTCTGCCCCTCCCCTGCTCATTCATTCATTCATTCATTCTCTCTCTCTCTCTCTCTCTCTCTTTCAAAAATAAAAAGCATTAAAAATAAGTAAAATAGGGGCTCCTGGGTGGCTCAGTCGGTTGAGCGTCCGACTTCGGCTCAGGTCATGATCTTGCGGTCCGTGAGTTCGAGCCCCACGTCGGGCTCTGTGCTGACCGCTCAGAGCCTGGAGCCTGTTTCGGATTCTGTGTCTCCCTCTCTCTCTCTGCCCCTCCCCTGCTCATGCTCTGTCTCTCTCTGTCTCAAAAATAAATAATAAAAAATGTTAAAAAAAATTTAAAAAAATAAGTAAAATAAAATAAAATAAGCATCATTTAGTCATTTTTTGAAAGACTTTTCCATGTACAGAATTCTACACTGGAGGATATTTTCTTTCAACATCCTGCCTACTTAATCCCACTACCTCATATCATCCAGTGTTCATGTTGTGATATAAGAAATCTTTCTAACTGCCATGTTCCGGAAGGCACTCTTCCTTCATTTTCTTGGTACTTTTAAGATTTTCTTTTTGTCTTTGATTTTCTGCAGTATTATTATGATTTGACTGGGCTTGGAAATCTTCTATGTATTCTGTACAGGATTTGTCAGGCTTCTTAAATCTATGGATCAGTGTCTCTAAACAATTCTGGGTAATTATTAGCAATAATCTCCTTAAATCCTCCCTGTGCCTTGTTCTCCCTCTGTTCTTCTGGCCCCCTAAGTAATACATGTTACATCTCAACATTCTATTCTCTAAGTCTCTACCCTTTTTCGTGAATATTCAATGCCACTGTCTCTCTATGTTGCATTTCAAAACTTTCTTCTGACCTGTCTTTTAATTTACCAACTGTCTCCTCAACTGGGGATAATTTACCTTTAAATCTGCCCAGTGATATTTTCATTACAAATTTTTTCAACTGTTTTTTGTTGTTATTTCTCAAATCTGCTTTGTTATTTTTTGTAGCTTTTTGGTCTCTACAGATTTATAACATCAAAATTACTTTAAAATTCTTTATTTTAAAACATAAAGTAACTATTCTTCAACAGAGGTATGGGAATTTAGAAACAAATTGTTCATAACCAAATGAACAATTACCTATACCTAACGTATACCTATACCTATTACCTAACGTAACCTATACTTACCTTAAACAATAAGCAAATAAAGAGTTTGGACCCTGCTCTGCTGGATATCTCTTATATCAATTTTCCACACTCTTCCATGATGATTTGAGACCCATTTTGACTATTTCAATGGGGCTCTATGTTCACTGACTTCCACTGTGTTTGTCTAGTTAGAGGCTTTGGAAGGCGCTAAGAGGGCAAAATGAGAAGCAGGCTGCAATATTCATGGTCCTGGATCTTCTGTTCTATTTCATCAGAGGCTGGATGTGACACTTTTAGGAAGGCTAGTTAATACTCTTGTCCAACAAACAGCCTGTACTATAGCTATAATCTCCAAGATCTGGGGATGGTTGTATCCTTTGCCTCTTGAGGCCAAGAGCTGATACCAGCTTCCTTGTTGCTGGACCTGCACAAAGAAGCAGTACATGTGACCTCAGCTCTCCTCATACCTTTGTAACCACTCATTTTATTAAACTTCTTTAGTTACTCATTTTTCTTTACCATTTGTTTTCTGCTGAGACTGATAAATGTGGATCTAGAAGAACACATTATTTTTCTCTGTTTTTTATTATTTTTTAAATTTTTTTTAATCTTTGTTTATTTTTGAGAGAGAGACACAGTGCGAGTGGGGGAGGAACAGAGAGAGAGGGAGACAGAGAATCCGAAACAGGCTCCAGGCTCCAAGCTATCAGCACAGAGCCTGACGCGGGGCTCAAACTCACGAACTGCGAGATCATGACCTGAGCTGAAGTCGGCCGCTTAACCGACTGAGCCACCCAGGCGCCCCTATTTTTCTCTTAATCAACATTGAATAGGTACTATCAAAACATTTTAAAGAGATCTACTGTCTTTGATATGCACACAATATATATATATATATATATATATATATATATATATATCACTATTGTATATAATACATAATATATTTCACTATAATATATAACATAGTATATATATGATATGTAATATTCTATAATATTTTATTGACTACAAAATATAAAATATGTATTAAAATATAACAATACACTAATAATGTGCACTATTTCATTCAGAGGACCTTTCATTTAATTAGGTTAAGTTATACATATGCATAATTATATTGTTTACAAACTAATGTATAGAAATGCAGAAGATAGAAAATTGTAATATTTCACATGAATATGTTAAAATCATGAACGTGTTAAAATCAATAAATCCAGATCACTTTCTAAATGTCATTTTATGTAATGGTCATGCTAATATAAACTAGGATTTCATTCATCCCATACAGACTGGTGAGTTGAGAGTAATATTAAGAAAAATACGGAGAGAAGATAGAATACCTATATTTCCTAATCCATTTTCATATGTTCTCTGAGGGGTCAGCCAAATTTGCCACTGAGGCTGTCTAGCAATATGACAATATGACCTGCAAGGGTTGAGCATACATCAGGGAGATCAAGGCTTGAGGTACTGATTTGGGTTTAATTTGCGTAGATGAATGATTGAAATTATTAATAAGTTGTAACAAGAAAATAACCTGGTAATAGAAAGGCTACAAATACATCATTATGGAAGGGCAGAAGGAATAAGAACAAGACAATAATATAGGCAAGAAAGAGGATAAGGATTTAATTGTAAAAGGACTACCTTGTCAGCTGACCACCAATCTCCTAGCCTGCCCAGGTCTTACTCATACTGTCTTCTCTCTTACCACAGTGTGTTAATTGTCCCACTCAAACTCAGCCTTTTTGTATTTGCACTGGATTACGTCCCTTCTTACTTCCTTTAATAAACCCAGCTCCTACATTGTAATATTTCCCCTTCCCTATAGAATCAGTCTCATTAGGACACGATCATGCCATCACACTCCAAAGTGTGGGGGTGGGGGTGGGGGGGGAGTTTACTTGATATAATAGTCCTGTGGTAGATTTCATTATATTTTTTATATGAATCTTTAGTACCTTCTACAGATTTGGCTATGAACATTTCCCAGCCCTGTTCATATTAGGCTTGGACACATTGCTCTGCCTAATGGAATGCTAATGGACGTGACATAAGCAGAAGCTTTAAAAATCTCTTCTGTCATTCTGCTTGCTCTCTTGAATTCCTATGAGGTCACCTAAGAAGCACATGTGATATTTAAATGCTGGACCTTCAGCCTGTGCCCTAGAATGAAGATGTACAAAACAAAACTAAACCCATCTGGAAGCTTGGAGTCTTACCAGATCAAAAATAGGACTGATACAGGGACTAATGTAGCTAGCTCAGAGGCTGGACCCTGCCTCAGATTCTGTGTCTCCTTCTCTTTCTGCCCTTCCCCTGCTTTTGCTGTGTCTCTCTCTCTCCTTCAAAAATAAATAAACATTAAAAAAAAAAGCATAGGACTGATTTAAGTATCAAATAAACCCAGCATACCTCAGCAAAACACAACCAATATGTAGACACAAAAATAAATGCTCGGTGTTGTAACCCATCAGGCTTTTAGGTACATTAATCCTCAGGTTAAATCAGTAGTTACTCTGTTTCCTTTTCTTGCTGTCACTTCTTCACTTTCCTTTTTTCTTAGTAATTATACTGATATCATTTTCTGAAACTACTCAGGCACAGGTCATCAAGGACCACTATTCTGACTAATCTGAAGGTTGATCAGCAGCTCTCTTCCCTCTCTTCCAATGCATTGATCACAAACTTCTTCAGGGAACACTTGGCTTCCAGGACATTCCGCTACTTAGTGGTCTCCTGCTCCACTACCACTAATTTTCCTTCTTCCCCTTCCTGGCATCTCAGTGTTGAAGTACTCAAAATTTGGTTCTCAATTCCCTTCTCCTCCCCACATACACTCAACATTTTTCTTTCCTATAAAACTCACCTAGATTATTTTACTTTATCGCAGATTACCTATCATCATTTTGATAATGACTGCCAAATTTGTAGATTCATCCCACATCTCTCTTTGAGTTTTAACTCACTATTAGCCTTCAGCTATTAGCTGAGATTCTAACAGGCTTCTTGAGTTCACTATGTTATTTATTAATTAGGACAAATGCACCATACTCATATACGGATTTAACACAGAGGGAACTTGAGGTTGGTGTATATAGGAACTCTCTGGACCACCTTTTCAACTTTCTATAAATCTAAGACTACTATAAATCTAAGACTACTATTAGAGATAAAATGTTTAAGAAGATGAGACCCTTCTTCCTTAAGGCATTTAAATGATATTTGATTTAACACTGGCAGTGAATGCAGTTATATCAGCTTTAAGGCAGAACAGGCCATCTCCCTAAACGTGTAGCCTTTTCCTGTTTTAAATGACCACATCTGAAGATCATGATCCACATAAAATAAAAGCAGGAAAAAAGGGAAGAAAATGAAAAAAAACAATAAAACCCTCATCCATTAATACCTCAAAATAAGCATGAATTACACAATGCTGCATGAAATTACCATTTGATATATCCTGTGATTTAAAAAACATCTCAAATTTAGATCTTTTAAGGATTATAATTTTCTTCCACAAAATATGCAAATATTTAATATAAAACTGATCACAAAGTTGAAATTGCTGAACACTGCTTTACAGAGAATGTTTTCCTCATCAAATATTCTTTAGTCATTTTTAACAAATCCAAGACAAGCAAAAGTAAAGATTCATCTGTATTATGTATTTAAAACAGTAAGAATCCCAAAGATCTAATATATTTACTTGTGTGAGAAGAATGCTTATTCACTTACTGTGGTTTTTTTTTTTCCTAGGGAAAAATATTTACTTTTTATTAATAGCAATTAAACATTATATTTGTGGTCCAGCATCTACATATTTTCAATACAGTCCACTCCAGTAAGGGCCTATTTGCAGTTCTGTTCTATTGTATCGTGTTTCCGTGTTTCCTTCGCTTTTCTTCCCCTCAATTTCAACTAAGTCTCCCTTTTGTCTCATACATTTCTCTTGACACTAAAGCTATGTATTTTATTCCATCGGCGGCCTGTCCCGAGGATAATTGTAAAATCTGTCTTTTTCCAATTATGAGAGGTGTTCTATAAATTCTTTGGGGTATATTCATTTTGAGATGTGTGCCCATAACTCCCATTAATGTTGCCCATTTAAACTTGATCTATTGCTTTCCTTTTCTAAGTGACTCCAGCCTCGTGTTAATGCAGTTTTGTTTATAATCTCTAAACTCCCCCTTACCTACGTGCAATCTCTCACAAATGCTTTGCATGTAGGTCATTTATCAAATTGTATAGCACAAAGCAATATAAGACCGACTGCCTTTCTTGAAAGGTGGAATATTATGGCTTCTTTTTTGGTTGCCATAATCCTACATTCTGTAAAATATAATATTTAAGCGTAGTCAACTGAAAAAAAGTAGTATTGAGCTAAAGTAAAGTTAGGTTTAAAAACAACATGTTTAGATTTCTCAATGAAACAAAGACCTATGGTAATTAATATCACAGAAGTTAGGTCCTAGATAATATTAAAAAATGACAAACTCCTCATTTTATACTTGATGATATATTACTAGCTAATAAATCTATTTATTACTGTGAATATGTGGTAAAAATTCTTTTTGATACACGTTCTCTTAAATGCGGCCAATCTGTGAAAAGTTTCTGTTCTTCATATACCATCATTTTCTTATTTTTTTAATGTTTATTTATATTTGAGAGAGGGAGAGAGAGAGAGGGAGGCACAGAATCTGAAGCAGGCTCCAGGCTCTGAGCTGTCAGCACAGAGCCTGACGTGGGGCTCGAACTCATGAACTGCAAGATCATGACCTGAGCCTAAGTTGGACACTCCACTGACGGAGCCACCCAGGTGCCCCAATATCCTATCATTTTCTTAAACTTTTATTTTCTAACTTCCAAAATACCTCATAATATACATATTTTTTTAATGCACACAGTTTTAACTCATTCGCTACCCTAGTTTCCAGAATATTACTCCCCATCATGACCAATGAATTTCAATTCTATTCAATTTAACTTTTCTATAATATGCATAGGATTATAAATATTATATAGTACTATTCATCTGTAGATACACTCAGATATTGTCATCATCCAGGATATACAACTTTTAAGAACTGGGCAGTGGTGTTACACACTTACCTAGATTTCCCTCCTAGCTAACCCTGTCCTTTGATGAACCTGGTCTCCCAGTGTCCTGTGCCCTCTTATTTCACTTCACAAGCTATCCAGCTTGAATCTTGTGCATAATGTTGACCACTCAAACATGCCTTTCACTATCAGCCTTAATTATTTGCCACTCTGATTTCCTACCACAATCGTGTGGCCAAAATAAGCCTTAGGTAGCCCTGACCATTTCATCTCTCAGATGTTGCACTGGCAGCTCAGGATGATTAAGAGAAATATTCTCAGAAAGTTTCCATTACAAACACAAGGTTCCTAGCTGTCTGTGGAAATACAGTTACATTCATAGATTAGTTCTGGGGTTTGTTTGTTTGTTTTTAATTACCTGTGGCCAATTCATCTAGGCCTTTTTCTATTTTCCACTATGGCTGTTTTGAAACCTCAAGCCCCTGATCCCACCAGCCTTATTCTCAATTTATCACCTAGCCTCCTGCTCACCAAAGTAAACAGTACTTTTTTTCTTCTTCTTCCCTATCTTCTATCACAGAACTAATTTTTGTCTTCACTTTGTCTTCCCTCCAGGCTCAGGTGAAACTACCCCCTATCTTTTCCCGAGGTTGTAACATTCTGCCTTCTCCAAAATCGTGGACAATTTAATTTCCTTCTTTGCTGTGTCTTTAATCTTCTGTCATCTTTCCTCTTCTTTCACATCCTCCTTGTCCCACTTTCACGAATTCACAACAACAATTTTAAGTGTTTTTAATATTTCCTAAATCATTTTCTGACGTGCCTTCCTTTAAGTATCACCCTATATAATGCTTTCCTTCCACTGCCAGGTTTATTTAAAAAGATGATTTGACTTTGCTGCCTTCATTTTTAGCCCCTATTCTTTCCAAAATCTACTGCAGTTTGATGATTGTTCTCCCCATTTTACTGTTATTATTGAAAATAATATTGATGGCATTTAACAAGCAAGATCTGACAATTTTTACTGACCCTCACTCACTTAGCTTAAACTCTATTACTGACTTTACTTTATCTCAAACTTTTCTGTAGGGCTCCCTCTTCCCTTGGCAACTGGGACACAAGTATATTCGAATTGCATTTAAACACTCATGTGTCAACTCTGTTAACAAATCCTAAATGCGTATATTTGGGGTTAATATTTTCCCTTAGTATCAGAACTATATGTATAATACTTTCTAAAATCCCACATTAACTTCAAATGGGTAAGTATAACCCAATGCTTCTGATGAAATCATCACCCTTAACTACCCAGAAGCCATGCCATCTTTTGTTTTCCCTCTTTTCGTTACTGTCTTTGAAGTAATAATTACATTTCTTCCTTATCTTCAAATGTAATCATTATATCCTTCTAATTTTATGTCAAAACTCTCTGCGTGCTTTTACTTGTTCTCCTAATTCAAGTCCCCCCCCCCCCCATATCTGGTTAAAAAAATTATACCTTAATTGTTTTTCATAGGATTTTAATTAGCTGCAATTTTTCGGTTGAAAATGGCAAAAATTTAATGCCAGTGTGTGTGTGTGTGTGTGTGTGTGTGTGTGTGTGTGTGTGTGTCTGTGTGTGTGTAGTTTATTTTTGAGAGAGAGAGAGCACGAGCAGGGGAGGGGCAGGGAGAGAGAATCCCAAGTAGGCTCCATGCTGAGCATGCCAGGCTCAAATCCACGAACCATAAGATCATGACCTGAGCTGAAATCAAGAGTCGGACACTTAACCAACTAAGCCACCCGGGGCCCCTAATTCCAATTACTTTAAACACACAAACAAGAAAGAGCTGGGTGGGTCAAGTGACTTCAGAAATGTCAGCTTCAGGCATGACTGGATCCAGGCATGGAGACAACATCATCTGTTATCTGTTTCTCACCACACTTCAGTTTTGCTTCCCTCTTTCTGTTTGTTCCCATCATGGCGCTCTCAGGTGTATTTTATCAATTCAGTAATGCAATCAATGCAAAATGATAGTTATCTGATAAGTTATGACTATTATCTGATAGTTCCAAGTAATTCGTTACCTAGAAATATTTGATTTGTTCTTCGCCTCATTAGAAAGACCAGAGGAAGGTGTGTGTGAATTGACCAAGTCTGAGACTCATGCCCATCCTATAGTGAGGAGTATGTTATATCTATTCAATGTACAAGAACTATGAACAGAGAGGGCTTGATACCCAAAAAGGAAAATGCTTGACAAGCTAAATAGTGGATGCCTCTTATATCTAACATACAAACCTGATACTTGATAAGTACAGCCCGTATTCTTGAATATGGCATTCAAAGCCCACCACACACTGCCCATCCTGCATTTCCGCTTCAACTCTCACCAGCCCCTGGCTTCCAAGAGCTCAGTCCTAGCCACACTGGGACTCTTGGCTCCCTGAAGTACAAACCATAAATGACTTGCTTTTTAAGTTTTCAGCATTGGGCATAATGCTGAGAAGAGTCTGCTAGCAGGGTATGAGCTCAGTAAATATTTATTAATTCAAGTCTCTGTTAGCAGCTGAACCTGTGCGGGGAGTAGCTGAAATGAGCATTTTAATTTACTGATGCACATGGCAGAGGGAGGGGGGGCAACTGTGTATTTAAATGGACCTAATTTTTATAGGGACAAAATGTTTTGTCTATTGCATTTTGATATTTGAAGTTTATTTCAGGGACACATTGGTGAGGGAGACAAAAAGGACTGGATGTTCTCTATTCTCTCTGAATGCTTCTAAAATTTAGTGTAAAATGTACTTTTCCATCAGCCTTCCCTAGGTTAATGATCCACAGCTACTCTGAACCAGCATCTCGCTGTAACACTTTGGCATGGTTTTCTGCTATGCAGAACACGGTAATTTTCCAAAGATGAAATAATCCCCTCCACCATATTTTGCACACATAGCTCTGCCTCTCCCCCCAATTTTAAGAGAAAAAAAATTAAATGAAAAAGGCCATTATATTTTGAATGAAAATTCCATGCAAAAAAGTGACATTAAAAACTGTCACAAAACACAATAATCTACTTTATAAATCTGGTTCAACACAAGTATGCTTTTTTCATAAACCTGTATTTTATATATGATGTTGGTTCTTTCTGATGAATTCATCTTTATAGCTTGATTAATGTAGGATATAGAATTGAATACAGAACTTCACATATGATCTCAGAAACCACTAAAAGCACATCTGACAGAGCTTGGGCATCTATCTGTAGGTCATATCTAAGTCAAACACAGGTAGACAGATATTTTGGCAGATGATCTCAAGGAAAAATGTCTGGAATCGCAATAAATGTTCTATTGCAAAAGTTGATATGCCAGGTTATGATGAGCCTGAGATCAATTTACCTTTCACAGTCATTTTTCCATTAGCCATCCATCCAATGGAAAAAAAAAAAAAACCTAGATAAATAGGGGTTAAATGGGAGTGATGTAAGTATACTTATTTCCTACTCAGGATAATGTGAGTCATGGCTTCCATGACTTTTTCTTATTTGATGTTGTAACACGATTTTACCTACTTTACACCTAGGATTTGGTATTAACAGTATGTGGAATTTATGAACAGGTTTCTATTTCAACAGCTATATGTATCTTCAAAACCCTCTTTAATTAATGTGTCTTCTACTTCCCAAACTGGTGATCAGACAACCTGCAATTTGTATCTTCTACGATAATTGTTACCATGCTTCATCTGACAGTACAGTCATCAGTGGTTGCCAAACTTCGGTGCAATTAAAATCATCTTGAAATGAATAAAAAGAATCCACAGGCCCAAGCCTAGTGAAGTGAGATAAAACCTAGGCCTCTATTTTTACCAATTTGCCTGAGTGATTCTGACCCACACCAAAGTTGGATAATTGTTGAATTAGTCTTTCCATTAATATGGAGTTAAACAACAAAAACCAAAGCAGCAACAACAACAACAACAACAACAAGAAACAACAACAAGAGTCCCCACTATGCATTCTTTGCTCTAAAAACTTACATTTCCACAAATCAAAATCACTCTCTAGGGTTAAACAACCTTATCCCATATTTAAACGTTTTCTCCCTCCTCATATTACATGTTATATTCTGTATCAACATAATTTAAGCAAAATGTATAAAAGAATAAAAAAAAACACCTATCTTAAGAAACTCAGCTTAAATTAGCTAAATTTAAGTCTAATAAAACATGCAATTTATGGGCAAAGTAAGCCACACCTTTCTAACTAACCAAGCTGGGCATGAGAAGATTGTATGTAAAGAGCTCGCTTTTTTTTTTGGTTTTTTTGGTTTTTTTTTTTTTTTAATAATAGGTGCACTTGTCTCAACACTCCACTGCACATACTGTACCCTGGTCTTTGTACCTCTGATCCTTATGCCTGGACTCATCCCACCCCTACTCCCACTAAACCATTCCACGGCTGACTCATCATTCATGACCTAGCTCAATAGATTGCCTTCAGAGCATTTATTACTATCTCAAGTTTCCTCATCTATTTTTTTAACTTGTGTTTTGCCAATCTCTTATGTCAAGAGCGTTTGTTCCCAAACACCTAAAATAGTTCCCCACAAATAATAGGTAGTCTATATATACTTGTTAAATGAATAAACAAATAAAAGGATAAATGAATGAATAATTCATCCAAGAACCATCTTGCAATAACTAATACAGATTTTGATAATATGCAAATGTTTTCATGTGTAGTCTTTCAGCTATAGTAGGCATTTCCTGTAAATAGGAAATTATTTCTTTCATAAGAGTAACTTTACAAAATAAGAGTACACTGTAAAGATTTTTCTTTAAAATGGAAAATATTTGATAAGTTAACTGCATGAAGTGATTAGTAAAGAAGAAGTTTGGGAAGAGCCGGCTCTACTCCCAAACAATTGACCATTTTCACACTGCATAAATTTGAGCACTAAACTTCAGATTAGGAGAACTGAATTCCTTTTTTTTTAAGTTTATTTATTTATTTTGAGAGAAACAGAAACAGCACCAGTGGGAGAGGCACAGAGAGAGAGAGAGAGAGAAAGAGTGAGAGAGACAGAGAATCCCAAGTAGGCTCCATGCTGCCTGTGCAGAGCCTGATGCAGGGCTTTGAACTCACGAGGCCACATGATCATGACCTGAGCCGAAAACCAAGAGTCGGATGCTCAACTGACTGAGCCACCCAGGCACCCCAGGAGACCTGAATCCTAATTGTATCAATAACCTAAACTAAATTTGTGTTTTCTGTGTGTGTCTACAATTAAGGGCTTAGATGATGTAATCCTGAAATCCATTTTGACTTTAATGTTCTGTGAATGAAATGAACTTCAGGAAGAAAAGATAACTTTGTCATATCCCTGTGAATATAAAGATAAATATGTATTGCTCAGTGAATTCATAAATTCCTGAGTTGTTTTTTTTTTTGCAAAGTAGACAAAGCTTATAATCTCTCCTGTTTATATAGCATTTCAGTTATAATTTACCCATGAGTTAGCAATTCACAAAGAAATTTCACCTACATTATCTTAATTGACCCTCAGAACTATACATATATATACATGGCCCTATGTATAATCAGAGATGGTATCATCCTTCCATTTCCCCTCCTCACCTCTGCATCCCCCACAGGAAGGTAATTGATGTTTAGAGAGCTTAAGTGATTCACCAAAGTGTACACAGCTGGCAGTCATTGACTTTTTTTTTTTTTACTAAGTCAATATTCTCACTAATAATATCAATCTATTTCCTCCTTTATGCTGGATCTGTCTGCAGCCAATTATGCTATATCTGCTCTCATTTGTTCTTAAACTTGAATGCCAAAAATCAGAATCTTTATTGTTTAGATCTCTCGTAAGATGCAGACCCATATATTCAGTAGCCTATTGGATATTATAAATTGGTTATCCTGTAGCTACCGAGAAGTCGACGTTTCTGAACAAGTCATTCCTAAACCAGTTTAAACATAGTCCCTGACACAGAAAATGACACGATCCATTATCCAGTGGCCTGTACTAAATACTTGATAGTCATCCTTTTTACCATTCAATCAATCTTGAGTAGAGGAAAGAATACTTATGAGATTTAATAATGGGAAAAGTTGGTAGTAGAGAGAACAAAAGCACGTGGAAAATAAAACAACAAGAAAGACACTATGTATCCCTCTGTTCCTAATTGACAATTTTTCTTTTTGAATATTTCTAGTCTGAGTGACATTAATAGCACTGGATAGAAAATTAGGCACTTCCTGTAAATTATGGGGAGTTATCTCTTTCATAAAAGTAACTTTAAAAAATAAAAACATACAATTGAAGCATCAAAGAAGTAAAAAAAATATATTTGACCAAACATTTGATATTTGATTTCTAGCCCAGAAAAATCCCTTCTGGTCATTCCCCCAATATATCCTTGTGATATTCTGATAAATCACAGTAAAAATATATCTTCCTTTTTTTTTTTTTTTTTTTTGGAATTTGGCTACATACCTTATCATTTGAATCTTATGGTTTTGGATAGAGAGAAGGCTTTTTCATATCTGCCAACTCTATAAAATGAAACTACTTCTGGATTATTAAAATACTATAAAAAGATACAAATTTAGAGTCAGACACCACTGGGATTGTATGAAAGACTGATACAACTACTCAAGAAGAAAACACACAATCTGGTCAAGATGAACATTAGTTCATTAGAACCTAATAAATATCTGTATATAAATATAATATGTATATTATTTATCATTAGGATATGTATACTGCACACTGTCTTTTGCTCTTAGTAAGTAAACAAAGAGATCCCAATAGAATTTTATGTTGTACATTCTTTTCTCAGAAGATAACACTTTGGAAAAAGTTCATTGCTATGATTCTTATGGATTTTGGTAGCTCCCAGGCACATATTACATTCTTGGTTTTGACTTTAACCCATTTTTAAAACTAGTATAGTAATAAAAGTAACTTGAACATCACATGGACTTCAGGCTTTGTCTCAGTAATGAAGAACATAGAAGATGTTTTGGGTTAAATCTAGGTTCTGTAGGACTAGTTGTGTAACATTGGGCAGACTCTTTCATTTGCTTAATCTGTCTGTATGATGGGAGTGACAGCAGCATCTGTTGTATGAGATGGTTATGAACATTAAATGAGTTACTATATGTGAGACACTTGAAACAGAGTCTGTCACACAGTGCTATTAAATGTTTGCTGCCGTACTGATTTTGCTGCTGCATCTACCTATTTAATATTCTTCTATTTCATCCACTTGCTTCCACTCCACCCATACAAGTGATGACTGTAGAGGTGACTGGGTGGCTCAGTCAGTTGACCACCCTACTCTTGGATTCAGCTGGGGGTCATGATCCCAGGGTCTTAGGATCGAGCCCCGCATGGGCTCCACACTGAGTGTGGAGCCTGTTTGAAAGTCTCTCAATCTCTCTCCCTTCCTCTATTGCTCTCTCTCTCTCTCAAGCAAACAAAGTGATGACTATAAAATATGTTTCTAATTTTATCTTCTTTATAGTCTTAGCAGATATGCATGTGTCTCCAGTTTTAACAGGTATGTGTGTATCTCCTTTTTCTACATTTCTGTTCTTCAAAACTGCTGCATTACTATACGTAGTTGGCATAAAGTTTTTGCCACTCTCACCGAATACTTTTTCTAGCATTGCCTATAGTGTTGATGTAGTTTATTGATTTTCACATTTTATATTATTAGTTTACTCCATGTGTCACTATAATATAAACTAATGTTCTATTCTCTTATGAATATACATTTGGTTTTAGTGCTATTTTTAAAATAATTACGCTGCATATACATTTGGTATATGAATATACCAAATACCACTGAATATACATTTGGTTTTAGTGCTATTTTTAAAATAATTACACTTTCATTTGGTAATTTCTAGAGTTTTTTTTTCATTTTTAAATTACATCCTTTACAAAATTGTGTATTCTAGTGGACTAAGCTGGAGGTCCATTTATGCTTGATATATGTGGAAAACACAACCCATAATATGCAGGATTCACATCTACTACAAACATTTGGACTTTCAAATATTTCAATTCCAGTAGATTTACTACAGACAAAATTATGTCTTACAAAATCTTCCCTCTAATAATATGTACTATGTAGAATTAACACATACAATATGACACAACTGTTTATATTTAATATTTGAAAATGAAGCTATATGAGGGTAGGTATGGTCACTGAAGAATTTTATTGTGAATCTGCAATACGACCGGAACTCTGTTGAGTAGATTTTTTTTTTGAGTTTTAAGTGTTATATAACATTTCTATTGACACATGGCACACATTCAGACCAGTCCTAAAAATAAGAATAAAACATAAATTTAAGAGAAGGAAGACTTACTGTGTTCGGACGCTCTGAAATGAGAAAGTTCAAGGCAAATAAAGGGGTACAAAGAAGTGATACTAAAGCATAAATGTAATAACATATGAAATATTAGAAACAATGTCTCCTGATATGCCAAGAAATTGAGCTAAACGCATATTGTTATGTGTTTACTAACCAAAAGATCTAACTCATTTTGGGGGAAGTTTTCTCCCATTTTGAAAGAAAATTATCTTTTGTAAGCCATTTGTTTGTAAGTCATTCTACTGGATAGTTTCTCTATATTTGCGATCACATTTAATCCTTATATCTTACAGAGGTGTAGTTAGTACCTTCAACAGCTGTGACAGACAAATGACACTACAGACTCTAAATTTACATGTAAAATGGGCAGTTATTAAGAGACAGAGATGAGGTCAAAATGCAGGTCAACCTTACTGTGAAGTAATGTTTTTACCTTTTAAAGGAGAAAATGAGTTACTATCTTAAAGCCCATTACCCCCTCTATTATCAGAAATTTTCTCAAACACACACACACACACACACACACACACACACACACACACACACCAACCTTACACCAACTGTACAATCAGTATGCAAGATCTCTAAGAACACTCAACATATATCATAATCACTATGTATGCAAGTCAACCATTAAGTAAAGATTCAAAGTAAATATTTTCCTTTTAATATTAGCATTTGAATAGGATGGGATTTAAAATAACTTCTAATTATTTCCAACTATTAACTAACTCATAACTTACTGATGGATGTCAAAACAATTAACTGTCAGAAGACAGAAAAGCTTGTGTTATTCTTTAAAACAGCAGAACTTCTCTCACTATGACCTGTTTTGATTTTGTTGATTCAAATAAGTGCCAGAGGTTTTCATTCAACCAAGAATTCATGTCTCTTACAACTATCAGGATGATGGACTCAGTGTGCTGCTTAATCTTGCCATTCTACTAAGATTAACCATGTGAAAGAAAATAAGCCCAGCATGTCAGAATAATTCAACAATTAAGGGAAAATATTATTACCTTATAAATAACTAAAACGAGTAGTGAACAAAAGGAAAGCAAAACAAATCTTGCTTCTTGTTTCATTACTGGCTCCGGATTCAAGGTCAACTTATCAGCAATTCATTGTCTTCCTAATGTAATAATCAAGCCTTCCATGGAATGAAACCATAAAAGTCATGCAGAAGATTCAAGAAAAGTGCCAGGTGAGAGAATATTATGAATAAAATGATCAAATAGGAATTAATTAGAATATCATATTTTTTCCAAAATATATTGTTCCTTATGGAGATGACAGGTAATACATTCTCATGTCAATAAATGTGCATTACTATTACTGCTAGCTAAAAGCCCTTGTCACTCACAATACACTGCATTATATCTGGCATTTTGTGATGCCAGTTCCTTTGGGATTACAAAAAAAAAATAATACCCTCATTAACAGAGTGATAAGTATTTGAATGCTGTGCCAACATTTAACTCATGTCTGCCAATCGAAACAGGAAAATGTTCTTTATTGATTGGAGAAAAGATCTTGTTTGAAGATAATTGACTCTGAGTCTTTCATTGACATAACACCACCTCCGGAAGAAACATATGCTCAACTTAGAAAACAAAGGTTAGATGTAAGAGTCTGATCACTTTCTCCTTACTCAAGCACAGCTCCTATTGACTTGAGTGAAAATTCTGTCTGCCTGCGAATCAAAGGATTATAGATCATCTGGTCCACTTTAGAAGCAGAAGAATGGTCTTCAAATAAGAAGCTTATACAGAAGCAGGGCTACAAAATATAGAAAGGCAGGATTCTCTCATAGAAAACCGCAGGTAAAGGGTGAGGTGGCCAAGAAAATAATAACTATTCCGAAAAAGGACACACTCACACAAATAAACACTTTACTGTACTAAAATAATCACTGCTGAAATGTTGGTACAAATCAGATGCTCAGTTTTGGAAGTGTTAAGTTTGAGACACCAATGAAACGTCCAAATAAAAATGCCCAGTGCCCAAAGAATAAAAAATGTTATCGAGTGTTGAGGGGGAGAGTGGAAATAAACATGTATACCCCCCACACACAGCTACCCAATGGAAAGAAGCCTTAAGGATGGAGTGCCTGCCAGGCATTCAGGGAGTGAATGTCGGGGAAATCGGATGTATCAGCAATGAAAACTGAGGCACGGTGGGAAGCAAGGTGAAAGGGAAACCGAGGTGACTGCTGACCCAGAAGCCAAGGCGAGAAATGCTCTAAGGAGGAGGCAGTGAGGTACTGTTTAAAATGCTGTCAGGAGCCAAATAGAGCGATCAGAACAGACCGTGTGATTCCACAATACGGCTCTAATAAAAACAAGTTTGGTGAAGTTATGAGTACGAAAGTATGATTTTATGGGTTTCCAAAGAGAATGGGAGGTGAACAATGTTAGATACTAGGGACAGCACTTTAAAGGAGCTTTCCTGTAAAGCAGAGCAGGAAACTCGCTGGTCAAATGGGAAATGGCCTCGTGAGAGGGATTTTGTGCTAATAGAAATGGTCACGGAGGGTGATGCTGGTAAGGCAGGAAGGATGACAGGAGAGGTCCTTGAGTAAATGAGGGGCAAGAGAATCTAGTTCACAGCTCGGGAGCCTGGCATCACTAGGGAACACAGGTGATTCACTACAGCCGTGGGATGAAAGAAAGCATACGCGGGCCATGTCCTAAAATGTAAGAAATCCAGAGTCTGTGGATTGGACACATAAGATGCATCTACCCAAGTGACTGTGAGCATGACAGATAACAATTATAAAGTTACAGATACGCAGTTAATTTTTACAGGTGGTAAACATATCAACTTTTTTAATGCATATGCTAAGTACCATTAAACCTATTGAAATCCATTAAACCCATTAAGTAATGGGTTCCCTGGTGCCCAGAACTTGTGGCTAAGAGGACCAGAAGGGCCAATGTTCTGTACACTTTCACAAAGCTGCTGTGATCCCTAAGACCACACATTCCTTAACCCAGAAATCAACACACAGTGAACTGTCCTGAACCACCCATGAGGCTGCAAAGGATCCTGACCCTTCAGCTGTGGCTGCTGCTTCCCTTCTCCAGATGAACAATCAGCAAAAGTACACTTTAAAAGGGAAAAGCATTATCAAAAAAGAAACAAAAAGCCGTAAGATTAAAAAAAAATACATATACTGAAATCAGCATCATTAAAACCAAAATGTCACTTATATGTTTTAAATAAAATATGAAATAAAAATATTGCATTTTTTTAAAACCCTCAAAAAGGGTAAAACTGTCACAATGCTCTTATGTTATAGATCAGAGGGTTGCTAGCTTGACCTACGGTGCTTTGGGAGACCATGTGGCAGTAAGGTACCTCCCTGTCCCTACTCACCTTGCTGAGTAGGTTCAAATATAACAGGAGACAAGGTACACTTTACTCCTGAGGGCTCTCACCATACCTAGCATGGCCACGGACCCTGGATCACTTTCCTCCACTATCAGCTTTAGCTACTAACTCCCAGGAAAAGGCCGGAGGTGAGGACATCCTCTTTCTTCTGGGCTCCTTTAACACTTGGACAGGGTGTGGTTTTCCTCACAGGAAGTCTCATTGGACTGAAGTTGCTTGGAAGTCTAAGGCCTCTCATTTACTACAGTATTCTTAAGGGCTGCACACCTACATTCCCAGAGCTGTCTCTCCTGAACACAAAGCCAAAAGGGGCTCTTCTGGAAAGTACTCTCTCTGTCTCTCTCCAATCTCTCACCCTTGAAGGGGAGGTGCGAAGGCCAAGGTGAAGGCCAGGCAGGAAGTAGACAGATCTCAGGGGTGTCCCCCCACAACCCCATGGAGGGCTGCAGGCTGACCAGGGAACAATGGTGGCTCCTCCCCTCCTCCCTGGAGGACCAATGAGTATAGAGAGAAATCTGGGGCTTTTCTTTTTTTGGGGGGGGGCACACAATGGCCAAGGGGCCATCTCATTTAGTCCATATGCAGTGGGTTGGGTCCCAGCATGTGCTTGGCAAGGCCAGGTTCATTCCAGTGCCTGAGAAAGCTGACATCAGTGACAATTTGCATTTCTCCTCCCTCACGCCCATGCCCTTGACCAACAGGCTGACCAGCAAGAACTGCAACTCCAAAGGGGCAGCTGTTGGCAGGTGCCATGGTCCATGGGTAAGAACATGTCTTCTGAGGGGGACCTCAGAGCATGGTATATCCAGTTGAGGATGCCCAGCATGTGTATCAGTCAGATGCCTTCCTCTGTGGTTCCCAGGGGCCCAAGGGAATCTCAAAATGCAAGAGGGCCTCCTAGCTCTGGGGTCAGTTTATCAGCAGTCAGGTGAGTAGAATCTTGCACCCGCCCCCCAAAGACTCTTGCAGCAGTCGTTGAAGATGGCTGTTCTTTGTCAGGTCACCCAGGAACATCAACATGGAATTCAGGAACATGACCTGGCTCTTCTTGTTGGACTGGTAGGACCCAGCTGATCGGGAGCTGGTTGGGGGTACTGCTTGAAGCACGGGAAGATGCCAGGAGCTCAGTGTACATGTAGTATCCACACCCTGCCCCATCTGGGTGAGCTCCAATGCTCTCTCAGCCATGGCACACCACTGCAAAGCAGAGACTAGCAAGGAAGCCAGATGGGGCACAGCCACAGAATCAAGACACATACCTGGTCTGTCCCAATACTAGAAGAACCACCAGATGAGGGTAGTGGTCGCCTGTTTCTCAGCTTTGAGAGGCACATACTTCTTACTCTCTTCAAGGTGTCAATATCTTCTCTTTTTTATTATGGTCTTTAAGGTCTCATCTCAGCCATGCACCCCAAGATACTGTAGGCCCTCTCCTCCACTTGCTCAACCACTCTCACTAAACTATTTTAGTGCTTCATACACGTCATTCCTTAAGCTGGGAAATCTTTTCCTCCTCTTGGCATCTGAGGGATGCCACCCCTAATATGGAAGTTCCTTCTTCGTATTCTTATAGCACTCATAAGACACTTCTGTTGTAGTGCTTACGATATTTACTAAAGTTTCTGGCCTAAGTGTTTGCCTTCTCTGCTAGACTCCAAGAATAGCTGTTATATATTATGTATCTTTATATTTTCAATTCTTAGCTCACTGCTTAGAATATAAAAGTTCAAACATGCCTGCAAAATCCTACACGTGCAGAAATATATGTATAAGCAGCCACATGGATATAGTGGCAATGAATGCTAAAATGTAAGCATAAAATCAGAATTCCTTTTAAGAGAACTGCCTTTGTTTAAGAAAATGTTTTGATGGGGCGCCTGGGTGTTTCAGTTGGTTAAACATCCCACTTCAGCTCAGATCATGATCTCACGGTTCTTAAGTTGGAGCCTTGCATCAGGCTCTGTGCTGACAACTCAGAGCCTGGAGCCTGCTTTGAATTCTGTGTCTCCTTCTCTCTCTGCCCCTCTGCTGTTCATTCATTCTTTCTTTCTCTCTCTCTCAAAAATAAATAAACATTAAAAATTTTAAAAAAGGAAAATGTTTTGATGAACTGTTTTTGAGTACAAGGCATGATGCCGAGGGTGGGAAGGAAAAGACCATATTGCTAGAAGACAGAAGGAGACTCCTTCATGCATCTTATCCTGGAGGATAGCCTCCCACCAAATTGAACACTTATCTTAGATTTCAGGTAAGCAAGAAGTAAGCTTTTATTCCATCTGGATCATCATACATTTAGAATCTTAAGGGAGGCAGGCAAATATACAAGATTTACTATCAATGCATATAAGGAAAATACTCGATTAAAAAAAAATAAAAATAATCCAGTTCCTACAGATGTAGGACAATACAGTTGTTACACTACTCTACATCCTAATTACATCAAAAATTCTCAAGTGATCTTAGTTTATACTTTATGCAATCTCAAGAAGTCTGCTACCTGTTCATTTAAGTAATGAGAATAAGGTCTCCTATGTACTATTGTTAGTGTAGAAATGAAAGTCTTCATCATGTCTATAATTGCAATCAACTCAAAGAAACATTAGGTATTTTAATTTCCAATTTTAATGTCTTATTTTAACTTTCATTTTAGTTTTTCTCACTTGTTATGCTAGTATATTGAATATACATTTAATAAACTGTTAATAATTGGACCCAATTCTCCTACAAGGTGAAGAGAAGAAAAATAGTTGTTGGTCTTTTTTTTTTTTTTTTTTTTTTTTGATCACTTACAATGACTCAGACACTGTGGCAAGTGTTTTTATATAGATTTTAAATTACATTAGTATTATTACAATTCTCCATGTTATTCTATTTGAGATATGAGAGTAGACAGGAACCAATGACTAATTTTCCCAACATTACACAGAATTCAAATCTAACTCTATGATCCCATACCCAATCTCTTTAAATGTCAGCTCTAGTATCTAGCCATCTCTTCAGTCTTCAACAACTATATTGTGCTCATTGTTGCTGAAAAATTTCATCGCTCTCATAACTTTACATCCTATATTTTAATGATGTGAAAATATATACCTTTATCTTAAAGATCTCATTTTCAGATACATATTTCTAACCATCTCCTAGATATTGAGATATGGAAGATACTGTGGCATCACAAACTTAATCCCAAACCAAATCTATTTTATATACACTTAAATTTTCCACTCTGATATTTAATCCTGAGTCAGTTGCTAAACCATTCACAAACTTGAAAATCACCCTCAACTCATGTATCTATTTTGCTCCACAAATTTGACAATTGGGAAGTTCTACCAATTCTGCTTCTGAAATCCTTCTTGGTGTTGCCCGTGCATCTTGAACTCGGTGTGAGGTGGGATGCCATGGGGAAACAGGTGCATCACTAAATCTGCTACATTTGGATTAAGACAGGTTAGGGCAGGATTTAGGGAGGTCAGCAGAGACAACGCATTATCCCCAAACTATCAACCCTAGAGTAGTTCTTACCACTACTCACGGAAAGAGAAAGGAGAGAGAACTTACCAGAAACCAGAGAGGCTATTAACACACAGAGGGTGGCTTGATACAAGTATAACCTAGGAGGGATACAGCTAAATAAATTATTATTTTTACCTGGCTCCATGCCTATTGCCAAATTTCCTACCACTACTTCCCACTGGCTGAACCCAGAATCGAACTGGAAATTAGAAGACCACAGAATGCAACCCACTTAACAGAATGCAACCCACTTCAGCCTTCTAGGGAGAAGACTAGGATGTAAAATGGTGAAGAGTAGATCTTTGGGTTCTCATCTCTTTTCCTGACTTCTGCCCTAGCCCCTAATTGCCATTCCAGGTTAACATCATGCATTCTTTCAAAATGGGAAATCTGATTTTTATTCTTCATGACATTAAGTTCTGAATGGAATCCCTGCATCTTCAGAGAGAACTACAAAATATTTAGTAATCTATAAAAAAACGGTTTACTTCCAACTCTCAGTTTCGGCTCAGGTCATGATCACATAGTTCATGAGTTGGAGCCCCACATAGGGTTCTACACTGGCAGCACGGAGCCTGGTTGGGATTCTCTGTCTCTGTCTCTCTGTCTCTCTGTCTCTCTCTCTGCCCCCCCCCCCCCCGCTCACTCTCTCTCTCTCTTTCAAAATAAATAAACATTAAAAAATTTATTTTAAAAATCTGTTGAAATTTGTCCCCTCTTTAAAATGTGTTATAGCTCTCACTTTATGGTCTAAAACCATGATATTTTATTTTATTTTATTTTATTTTATTTTATTTTATTTTATTTTATTTTAATGTTCACTTTTGAGAGAGAGAGAGAGAGAAAGCACACAAGTGGGGGAGGGACAGAGAGAGAGAGGGAAATAAAGAGTCTGAAGCAGGCTCTGAACTGACAGCAACGAGCCTGATAAGGGGCTTGAAGTCATAAACCATGAGATCAGGACCTGAGCCCAAGTCAGATACTCAACCGACTGAGCCACCCAGGTGCCCCTAAAACCATACTATTTTAAATAGCCATGCTATAATAAATCCTCTTCAATACATTGTTTCTGGTGAGCTCCTTTTCTTCTTTTACTATCTTGCCAAAAGTCATTTCTCTGTGAACCTTCCATTCGTTTTCAGCAAAAAGTGATGCTCATCATCTACATTTCTGTATGTCTATGTACATTAATACTTGTCCTATTATAGCCTAATGTATGCATATCTGTAAAATCTATACTTTATTCTCCTTGAATTTGGGAACACTGTTAGTTACTGTGAGATATCTTGTACTTGGTACATAAGAGATATTCAGAAATATGGTGGTTGGATGAAACTAAGAAAAGAAAAACATCGTGGCAATTATTGGTGATCCTGTGTCTCTCTAAATACATTTATTTTCACTTACAAATTTATCTTTCTCTCTCTTCATTACTTCCCTTTTATGGAACCATGTTATGCTAGCAGTGGATGCAAACATAAATTTCACTGGTCGAGCCTCCCCATTTTGTATCATAAAGTTAAGGTGCTGTGAATTTAAGTTATGTGTTTAATATCACACACATTTAAGTATTCGAATCAAGATTATAACTCAGTATTTCTGACTGCCTTGTGTGTTCTCCACTACACTCTATTATAGATCTCTGTCCTTGTTTGCCCTTCTCTCCTGTTTATGTGTGAGATTTTCCAGTGCCACTCAACAATATCCACAGACTTTTCTGGAAGCAATCAAGGCAAAAAAATTTACTCCTCAAACCTGACATACTTTATTTAAAGGTTAGATGACCAAACTATTGGGTTTATTTAAGGTTAGATGACCAAATATTAGCCAGTTTAAGGCAGAGAAATGATTTAGAAGAAATTAAGTTACAGAAAGTTACAAATAATAAAAATTGAATATAGCAGGACATAACTTACTTTATTCAATTTATCTATAGACTCTTCCATATCATTCATACTGTTTCAGAGTATAGATGAGGTAAGAAGGGACAAGTGGGTGATAAGCATCTTAATGTGATGGCATCCATAAAATCTACATGTCACATTTAATCCAAGAGCTAATTTTCCATTTGAATTATGAACGTCTGTAAATAGGAGACAGAAGTGGAAAGCCTGAAACATCTACACTTTTGACCCTTGGCTGATCGAAATGTGAGGAGCTCAAACAAAAATAAGTTTTGGTTAAGTTCCAAACTAAATCGTCAGATAAAGGGATGATAACATTTTTAAATACAGTAAATGTAAATATTGATATTGACTTTAATGCATCTCTATTGAATCACATGATGTATACAGAAGTATATGTAAAAGTTATTTTTAGGTCACTGTAACTCTGCACAGCCAGCCACACAGTAGACATCCCTCTGCAGGCTTTCACAGCAACAATGAAAGGCAAAATGCTCAAGTGCTCTGACAAGGGTGTGATGATTTATGCAACACAAATCTTTCAGTACATAGTAAATAAACCATTGCTTTAACCTACATATTTGAAAATACTTAGTATAGATCTGCAATTGCCAAAACATCTTCACATGCTATTTCCAAAGTGTTACGTATGTATTTATGCATGTCTTGGCTTGTTCCAGAAAGGATTAAATGCGATCAAAATACATAGATGACAAAATAAAATATACTTTGGCAAGGATGAGTGTGAATGCAGTGCGGAACGATACAGAAAGGTGACTGCTTTGATTAAGGGTAGAGGCATATTTTGGCTAAATATCTTCTTTTAATTCACTGGGAATGGTATGTATCACATATGCGGAAATAGACTCCCAGAATGTAAGAGTATAGCTGCAAAACTTTCATTCAGCATCTTTTATTAGATTCACTCTACATTTTAATTATGAAAAAGAATATACTTCTTGATTTTAAAAAGTCTAAAGCAGACATAGAGGAAGTGAGAGTCTGTCTCCTCCCCGATGTTATACTCTGCATATTTTGTAAAGTATAAAATATGGAGTAGGAATCAGTGTAGATGGAAGGTCAGGTTCCACTGATGTATTCAACACACATTTATTACATGTCTATGATTCCCCAGGCTCTCTTTTGGGCTTCTTGCAAAACAGTGGTGAAATTGTCACCTTCCCTACCTTCTGAGATCTGGGAGGGGCAGGCACACATTATCCAAATGTACTAACAACTATGTCATTACATGTTCTGGCTAGACACCATGCAGGAGAACAGCAGGCTACAAATAAAGTTGGAGCCTGACCTCACCTGAGGCATGGGGTTATTTGGACTGGAGCCATTATGGATTAGATCAAGTGTACAAAGAAGACAGTGGGAAAGGGGATTGTGGAATCATTATCTGAGGGGGAAACAGCATTGCAAAGGCTCTGAAGTTCAAAAGAGATAAATTAATTTGTGAAAATCCAATTGGGAAGAAACTAGTTAATTTAGGAAAATCTAAAACACATCAGCATGTTTTAAGTGTGGAAGAGAGGGTTATGAAAAGGAGTTGACAGAGATGTAGGAAAAGACCAGATCATGCAGTGGGAGATGGGCTGTGGGCGCTTCTGGTGTTTGTACTTCCTTTCCTGGCTAATCCGTTATAGAATTTCATTTAGATAAAATGTAAAACCCAGACTCTGATTACATGCAATAACAGAAATTCCATGACTCTCTCATCACATTATTTGATTAGGTCCTTACATTAGCGTATTGGATGAATCTCAAATTAGCTAACCACAGTTTTGAAGTTCTTTAAAATCTTAATTAATCACCGAAAATAATATATTTTTGGTTCACTACTTGTGTTAGGCTCAGGTAAAATGCTTCTTTGTGGTCCTAAACTGTTTCTATATCTACCTATCTACCTAAAGGAAATATCACTCATTGTGCATTAAAAAAATTACCAAAACCTTTCCCACTTTTGTATTTGGAAATATTCGGAGAAGAAAGTTTCCCAGTTCTTTGGAAATGTAACGTCATAGCAGAGATTTCATGGGTGGGGACTTATGCTACTCTCCCTGTTGAACAAAACTTCTATCCTGAGGATTAAAAGGAAAGACGTAGCCAAACAAACAAACAAATAAACAAAAGATAAAATAAACTAAGAGAAAAAAGCCACAATTAGAAATGATTATTATACTTACATTCTTACTCTAAAAATTTATAAATGAAAAGAACTATTTGTCCTGCCTTTCCTGCACAAACCACTTTTCAGATTAATAAAATAGCTTCACTGATGAGGAAAAGTTCTTTATATAAGAATGCCAGCTCATGAATGTGTGGTGAATGATGAGGCTGGAAATTAATTTTTAGCTTTTGAGGAAGTGGATAATCCCAACATACTAAAATCTTTGTGTAAAGGATTAATGGAGGACCAGATATTCACATGGTATCCATAAGCTCAGAGCTTATGTTTTTTGATAGGTGAGGTTTTACAGGGATCTGGTTACCACTGCATTGACTGATGATTAGTCTTGGAAACATTATAGGTGAGATGGCCAGAAATTTGGAGGCCTTGTGATTTGAAATATGTAGGGCACAAAATTCCCTAAAAAGTATGAGTGTCAAAGACATTTAAACTGTATTGAATAAACATCTACATATCAACTCAAGTGTGTCTTCAGCAAATCAGTGTTACAGAAAAATTAATAAATAAATAAAGAGAATTAAGAGTCATAGCAACAAAATGTAACCTATAATCCTTGTTTGTGTCTTTTTTTAAACAAAAATGTATAAAAGATATTTTAGGAAAAATAAGGGATGTTTGAGTAGGAACAATGAGTTAGATGGCATTAAGGAATTAGTGTTAAAGTGTAACTGTGAAATGTAGGATCCCATTCTTATTTTTTAGAGGTGAATACTGAAGTATTTGAAGAGTATTTGTCATATTTAAAATTCTTTAAAAAAAATCCATTAAGCATATCTAACATTTGATAATACTTTTATGAATTTTAAAGATATTTTCTATTTACTTTTCTGTATGTTGGAAATTTTCCAAAATAAAAAAAAATAGAGAAATCTTCAAAGAATATCAATAAAAACGACCTCTTTTTTGTATTGTGAAAAGAAAGGAGAAAGGGAAGGGGAATGAAAGAAAGGGAAGATCATACATGTAAATAAAACTTTATATTTCTTTATAATGTCTAACAGTTTTCCTAAGGCTTTGGTCTGTAAGTTCCAAGCGTCTTTGCATCTGAGGTCTGCCCGTTACCATATTTCTGCTTGGTCCCTGTGGCTTTACTTTTGCCCAATCCTGTTATATGTTCTCAGCACCAGATATTACTTTCAGAACTTCCAGTTTCAATGTCTTAACCTGATCTTGACTGACATCCAGGTTCTTCATGAATGCCCACTAAGTAGACTGTATCCTTGTTTACTTCTGTCTGAACATCGAAACGGATTCATTTCACGCAAGGAGAGCAACAGAGAGAAGTAGTTTATCCACAACCCAATTTACGTGATAACTTGCACACTCAGTTGTAATCTGTGTTTTCTAAAGCATGGGATCTGGCCAATTACTACAGTTTTACAACTGCAGGAAATTGCTCTCACTGTTCCCCATAAATTGGGAAAAATAAACCCTCAAGGTGATACAATAGCTAATACTATTTATAAGTACTCAATATATTATTGATGCTAAGTTGAATGTTTGAGATAAAGGATGCCTATATCACAGATGCAGAAATAGAATCAGAAGTTAACCAACTTGCCTAATAAGGTCAATCTCCTAAAAGGTATCTGAGCTGGGTCTTTTATTTTAGCTTTCTTTGCCTCTAAAATTAATGTACTTTTATATATATATCTCATATTCTAAGTTAAAAAGTACTTAGTTTGCAGAACTCAGAATAATATTATTATTTTCCATTAGAATAATGATTACAATATGATTTCTAGGGCATAGATAAATTCACTATATTATACAACATTTTGCTTTTTTTCTGTTACAACTGCAAGTTGAGAATAGCTATATCCTTAGGCTATTATGGACTTTTATCGGTGCATTTCCAGAAGCCTGGGCCCCAAGGCTAGGAATCCTCTATTATCTAAATTGCAGAGACCCACAGCAGCCTCAGTCAGGGCTGTGCTTGTGATAGCAATTGTGGACATAGCTCTAGATTTACATTTGGGAACTCTAAGAAGCTTCTGTCAATACCCAGGGCATCCTTCAGAAAGCTCTTATTGCATGGTGCCTGAACTTTGAATTGTGTGCTGACAACTGGTAGCAAGACTCAGTAACTGAGTACTTTGCTGTCTGAGTATTACCCTACATATTGAGAAAATCTCGGGGCGCCTGGGTGGCTCAGTCGGTTACGGGCCGACTTCGGCTCAGGTCATGATCTCGCGGTCCGTGAGTTCGAGCCCCGCGTCCCGGTCTGTGCTGACAGCTCAGAGCCTGGAGCCTGCTTCCGATTCTGTGTCTCCCTCTCTCTGACCCTCCCCTGTTCATGCTCTGTCTCTCCCTATCTCAAAAATAAATAAACGTTAATTTTTTTTTTTTTAAAGAAAAAATCTCACATTTCTTGAATAGCAAAATGTAAGGGGTCAGTCACTGAGGGGTGACACCTGCTTCTGTAGGTTATTCAAAGATAAGTTTTAAAAAATATCTTAAACATGAAATTCTAAAGCCCTTTAATTTTCTATTATTTGTTTTTCCTATTTGGGTTAGCCAGATGTCTAATGGTAGACTCAGAAAAGATTCATTTATGTCAGTGAGAGTTTCTTTTCCTTGTTCTATCTCTCTCTATGCCTCTCATGTATCTTTCTGCTTTTCAGATAAAGATTATATATTTTATAGGTAGAACATTACCAAAACATTTGGCATAATTACTTTGAAAAGAGGCACAAATTCTGTGAGAACTTGTCTGAGGAGATTGCCAAGACCATACAGCACGTTCTGTTACTTTGATCCAAATGAATGTCAGCACCTCCTGCTTTTAAACACTGACCAGAGTCCTAACTATATGGGCATCTGGATTTCCAATTTAACATTTGTTATCTTCTCTCTGAGTCCTGAATACACATTTATGGGTAACAATTTTGTACCTTGTATCTTGTAAAAATTAACCAGGATTTGTACAATTCCTTTTTTGATGTTTTAAGTCTTTTTTTTCCCTAATCCATCCCTTTTTAATGATACCAACACATATATACTTCAACTCATTTGACTTGTATATAATAGCAAATCTCCAACCTTTTTTCCATGCTTCTCACTAAAACCTAGTCTTCAATTCTGGTATGGAGTGAGCTCTACCTTGATATACTGAGACCTGCTATAAATTAATTCAGTATTTTCTGAACAAATAATTTATCTTTGTTTACTAGTGTTCTGTTTCTCCCTAATGAATGTGTACAGGATAGCTTTACCAACATTGTAAATTAATCCTTGTTTGCATCGTGGCATACTCTAGAAACAGCAAAGTGCTTCTTTATTTTATCAAGAAAATCAGAGTAAATTAATTTTTTAATTTAATGTATACATTAAAATTGGAACCAAAATCCTATCCATATAGTCATTTTTGCAAATAGATATTGAACAGAATTATGTTATCTTTAGGGAAGGAAAATCTAAGAAATTATTATTTTACTCATGATGATATTTTCAAATTCTTTCAAGATTTGGGGGAATATAATATTAACCAGTGTTTTATTTTATTTTAATTATCATGAAGTTTGAAGATATGAAATGAAATGAAACTGTAAGAATGCAAGTCACAAATTTGAGGTATTATTACAATATGGAAGAATATATACGCATAACAGTCATTCCACATGAAAGTACAAATTAGGTACTGACATACACTTCTAAAACAGATCACTAAATTTACTAATGAGGAAGAATTGTAAGGAGTATTTGTAATGAGGAAAAATAGTAACTGAAAAATAAAAAGGGTGGCTATATATAATGGTTAAAATTTTAACTTATGAGGAACATACAACAGTTCTAGATGTGTATGCACTTAATAACCTCATCTAAAAATAGAGCTTAAACACAAGTCTGAAATCATATACAAAAATAATTTTATTACATGGGGTTTAGTACACTCATCAGTTATTTGAGCGAAAAGACAATCTTTCTTTAAAAAATAAGATAAACAAAAATATAGCAATTTAAAATAGAAAATATTAACAAGTCAGTGTACTTCCAGTTTAGAATATTGATCCTTCCTATTTTAGAGTATAATATTCTATTTACAATAGATAAGTCATGAAATTAATAGTAAATGATCCAATAATAGGCCACATGTCATTAAGATTAGTATTATGTAGGCCCCTTTATTTAACCATAATATGATGAAGTTAGAAAAATATTATTGGGGCAATAAATCAAACATAAAAAACATAAATCTGTAAAAACATGGTGAAAAGAAGACATCAGAATGGATATTGCAAAGGTTATACCTGGTAATCCTGCACTGGTTTTGGATGCAGCAAAAACACTGTATTAGTTTGCTATTGCTGCTGCAACAAATCACAACCAGGCTAGCTGCTTAAGTAACACAAATTCATTATCCAGAACGGTGAGATCTGGAGGACTTAATTCTGATGTGGGCATTACTGGGATAAAATCAAGGTGTCAGGAGAAATGCATTCCTTCTGAAGGCTCTTAGAGAGAATCTTTTTCCTTAACTTTTCCAGTTCTTAGAGGCCACTTGCATTTTTTGGCTTGTGGCCCCTTCCTTCATCGTCAAAGCCAAAAACATAGCATGTTCAAGTCTCTGACTCTCTGATTCCGTTTTCTACTTAAAACACATTTGTCATTACATGCGGTCAGTCCAGCTAATACAAGGTAATCTTTATATATCAAGGTTTTATTTTTCTTTTCAATACAAAGGTCTTGAATTCAACCACACCCTTTTGTCATTTATAAGTCCCTTTTGTCACATATTCACAAGTATCAGGAATTAGTGTGTGGATATCTTTTGGGTGATATTATTCTGCCTCCTACAAACAGTATTCACAGTAACATTTGACTTGTAAATGCCTGCACTGGAAAGTAAGAAAGGCTCAAAATTAATGAACTGAACATGCAACATGAGAAATCTTAGAAAGAACCTCAGAATAAATATAAAGAAATTTAAAGGAATAAAATACTAGTTAAAAATTATGAAAAAAATTGTATTAAAAGAGAGCACACAAAACTCAGCAAAGACCAACATTTATCTGAACACATTAATAAAATGAATAGTCCTCTGGTAAGTTTAAAATGAAAAATGTGTACATATAAAACGTTAGGAATAAATAATAAAAGGACATACTACATTGCTGCAGTTTATGCCAATGGACAACTTGGTAGCATTAAATTTTTGAAAATTTAGAAGCAATATGTATGGTACTCAAAATACAGTGTAGCAAAATTGATTCAAGGTAATTATAAAGTATTAATGGTCCTGTAGATGGTAGGTAAACAGGATTAATAGTAAAGCCTCTCTCCAACTCCCACAAAATAAATCAGATACTAACTCAGTCATTTCAATAATATTTTGCCAAAGATTCAAAGTTGAAATCATTTCACCCCACACTTCGATAAAAAAGTAAAAGAATGATTTATCCTCTAGTTATTAGCTGTCATCTAGAAAAAAAGGAGCCAAATATCGTTGAGAGAGAAAAATTGCAGACCAACCTCAATGGAGAATACATTTGCTAAGATTTTTGTATCTAGTATCAAACCAATCTTGAAATGGATTTAAAAATAAGGCATCATGGCCAAGTAAAGTTTAACTCCAGGAACAAACTTATGCAGGGCTAAATACTTACATAAGAGGATAGAAAGATCAGCAAAATTCAATGAGAAAACTCTTCAACATAAAATGTCAAGGTAACATTTAACAATGGTTGGTAAAAGATAAGAGAATGAGCTTATCAAACAAATATTTTAAATTATCCATTATAAATATATACAAAAAATAAAGATACATATATTTAAAGAACTAAAGGACAGTTTATAAACAATGTCTCATCAAATAGAGAATAACAGTAAATAGATAGAAATTATTTTTTTAAAGAGGAATAAAAAATATTTGGATTTGAAAAATATAATAATTAAAAAATATACTGAAGAGCTTGTAAAGCAGTTTTGAGCTGACAGAAGAAAGACTCCATGAACATGAACACAAGTCAATTGAGATGATCCCAGGTAAGAACAAGAAGAAGAAATAATGAAGAAAATGAAAAGAATCTCAGAGATCTGTGGGACACCATTACTTATGCTAACAAATGCATAATGAGATTCTCAGTTTTAGAGGAGAGAAAGAATCAGAAAGAATACATAAACACATATGGCTGAAATATTCCTAAGCATGATGAAAAATAATAATGTACACATCCAAGGAACTCAATGAACTTCAAAAAAGAGAAACTTAAAGAGATCCACACATAGACATAAATGCAAATTCATCAAAGTGATAAAGGCAAAGGTAAAAGAAAAATCTTGAAAGCAGCAGAAGAGAGAAAGACATACAGAGAGAGAGAGAGAGAGAGAGAGAGAGAGAGAGATTTACTACATATAAGGAATCTCAATTAAGTTAAAAGCTGATTTCTTATCAGAAGAACCAACACTAGAAGACAGTGGGAGGACGTATTCAAAATGAATGAAGAAAAGAGTAGTCAATCAAGAATTTTATACCCAGTAAAAGTAACCTCTAAAAATGAAGAGGAAATGAATAATACCCCAGTTAACAAATACTGAGAGAATTCATTGCTAATAGACTTGCCCTACAAAAACTCGAAAGGGAAAGATTCAGGCTTAAATGAAAGCATACTAGATATTAACTCAAATACAGGAACAGTGATAAGAAACATGAGTACAGTAACTACATAGGTAAATATAAAAGCTATGCAAATGTATTTTTCATGTTTGTAAATCTCTTCCTCTATATTGTGAAAAAGGCTGCATAAACCAAGAGTTACAAAATCATTGGGCGAGTTTGTAATATATAACCATGTTATCTGACAATAAAAAGGAAGAAAAGGGGCTTTATTGGAATAAATCTTTTGTATGCTATTAAACTAATTTTGCATTACTTGAACTTGATTGCCTTAAATTAGCATGGTATTTGTAATCCCTAGGCATACCACTAAAAACATTAACTTAAAAATATAGTAAAATATAATCAAAATGAGATGCCAGAAATTAAACATTTTAATACAAAAGACAGCAGTAATGGAGAAACAGATGAACAAAAAATGATCTAAGAAACGTAGAATAAAAATAGCAAAATGACAGAGTAAATTCTGCAATATTAGTAATTATACTAAAAACAGATTGATTAAGCCTCCCAATCTAAAGGCAGAGAGGCAGAGAATAACAGAATGGATTAAAAATGCTTTTAAATGTTTGGTGTTATCTACAAGAGATACAACTGAGATACAATTTAAAGAAACCAAAGGCTCAAAGTAACAGGATGGAAAAAGTTATGCCATGCCAAAAGAAACCAAAGGAGCAGAAGAGAAGAGAGTGGCTCTAGACAAAATATACATTAAGATAAAAATTGTTACAATATGAAGAATATAATGATAAAAGTATCAATCCATCCTAAAACATACAAATATGAATTTATGTGAAGCTACAACATAGCCACAAAATACATGAAGCAAAAAACAACAGCAATGAAAAGGGAAATAGATAATTAGAGAATAATAGAAGCTTCAAAAACCCATTTTCAATAAATGATAGACAACTAGGAATTGGAAGAACTCAAACAGCACTATAAATCAAATTGACCTAACATATCTATACAACCCTCCACCAGCAAAAACAAATACATATTCATCTCCTGTATGCCAAGAATCTTCTCCAAAACAGACCATATGCTAGGCCCAAAAGCAAACCTAAATAATGTTATAAAATTAGGAATAACAACAGAAAATTTGCAAACATGAACAAATTAAATAAGACACTCCCTAATATCCGGTAGATAAAAGAACGAGTCACAAGGAAAAGTAGAAAACACTTTGAGATGAATCAACATAAAACCACAAAATATCCAAGCTTATCAGATATAACTAAAGCTAAGTTCAGAGGAAATTTAGAGCTACAACTGCCTATTTCAAAATTAATGAAAGATCTCAGCTAAATAACTTACTAATCCATTTTTAGATAGTAGATAAAGAAGAGCAAATTAAACCCAAAGCTAGCAGAAAAAAAAAAAGGACACATTAAAGAAGAAACAGATATAATAACTTCTAAAAAGAGACAAATCAATAAAACCAAAACTTTGTTCTTTGAAAAAAATCAATAAAGTTGACAAACTTCCAGCTAGATTGACAAAGAAAAATAAGAGAGAAGCCTTAATTTATCAATCAGGGAAAAAGTATGGGACACATTACAACTGACCTTATAAAAAACAAGAAGGATTATAAAAGAATACTATAAACAATTGTATACCACTAAAGTAAATAACCTAGATGAAAAGAAAAAAAAAACAAATGAAAAACCTGCAAACTATCAAAACTGACTCAATATGAAACAGAAAACAGGAATTAACCTATTACAAGTAAAAGCACTGAATTACTCATTTTATTCCTTCTTACAAAGAAATGTTCAATTTCAGATCATTTCACTATTGAATTCTAACAAACATTTGAAGAAGTAATACTAATCCTAAAATTTTCAAGAGTAAGAGAGAACTTTTCAGTTCCTTCTATGAGACCAATATTACTTTGATAGCAAAACCAGACAAAGGCATTGTAACAAAGAGGAAAATAGACAGGCATCCTTTGGGAATACTGATACATATATTATCAACAAAATACTAGCAAAATAAATCTAGCAACATATAAAAACATTTGTAGACCATGACCATGTGGGATATGTCCAAGGAATATATTTTTGGTTTAACACCTTACTGAAAATTAGTCATTGCAATAGACATTTTTAAGTAGAATAAATGGGAATAGAAATCCTCTCAATAGATGCAGAAAAACATTTGACAAAATCCAACACTCTTTCATTATAGAAATATTCAATAAACTAGGAATGTAAGGGAACTCTTTAATTTGATAAAGGATATCTGTGGGGGAAAAAACCCACACATATAGCATTATATTTAGTGGTGAAAGACTGAAACCTTTCCTTTAAAATCAGGAATAACACAAAAATGTTCCCTCTTACCACTTCTATGAAATATTGTACTGGAAGTTCCAGCCAGGAATATTAGGCAAGAAAAGGAAATAGAAGATATTCAGATTGGAACGAAGATTTAAAACCCCCTTTATTAAGAAAAGTCATGATCTTTTATATAGAAAATTCTAAGGAATGTTCTAAGGAACACACCACACACACACACACACACACACACACACACACACACACACACACATCTCTTAGAACTGATAAAAATAGTTCAGCAGGTTTATAGGATATAAGATCAGTGTACAAAAATTAGTTGTATTTCTACATGCTAACAGTGTACAATCTGAAAATACAAATGAGAAAATTTCATTAAAATAGTATCAAAATGAATGAATTCCATGGTAATAATCTTATTGAAAGAATTGTAAAATTTATACACTGAAAACTATAAAATATTGTTGGAAGATATTTCAGAAGAACTGCGCAAACTGAAAGATATCACTTGGTTACAGATCAGAAGGCTTAATATGAAGATTACAATAGTCCCTCAGCTGATGTACACATTTAAGAAAATATCTACTAACATCTCAGCTGGCTTTTTTGCAGAAATTGTCCAGATGATCACAAAATCCAAGGGTTCAGAACAGATAAAACATTCTTAAAAGTGGGGAAGAAAGTTGAAGGATTCACATCTCCCCATTTCACAACTTCTTACTCTGCAGTACCCAAGAGAGCATGGTACTGGCCTAAGAATAAACATATAAGCCAATGGAATAAAACTGAGAATCCAGAAATAATCCCTAATGTTTATGATTAGCTGATGTCAAAAAGGATGTGAAAAAAATTCATGGGGATAGAAGTTTTCTCAATATCTGATACTACAAAAACTACCCACATTCAAAGAAATGAAGTTGGAATCTTTCTTCAAACCACATTCAAAAATTTACTCAAAATGGATCATAAACAGAAACAGATGAGCTAAAATGTTTATCATATAGAAAAAAAGGAGTAAATCTTTGTGCACTTGTATTAGGCAACAGCTTCTGAAATAGGACACCAAAACACAAGAAACAAAAGAAAAATTAGTAATTTGGATTTCATCAATATTGAAACCTTTGTGCCCAAGGACATCATAAAGAAAATGAAAATTCAACCCAGGGAATGGGAGAAAAAATTTGCAAATTATATATCCAGTAGGACAATTTTATCTAAAGTATGTAAAAAGTTTTTCTATCTCAATAATAAAAAGAAAACCCAATGAAAGAAAAGATTGACAAAGAATTAGGATAGCCATTTCTCCAAAGAAAATATACAAATTGTCATTAAGTGTATAAAAATGTGTTCAACAGCATTGGTATTTAGATAGCACAAATCAAAACCACTCACACTCATTAAGTGGCTATCATCAAAAGGAACCTCATGACAAGCATTGGTAAGGATATGGATAAACTGACACCCTTACACATTTTGAATGGGAAAGAGAAAGTAAAATACTGCAGCTGCTTTGGAACCCATTTTGGAGGTTCCTCAAAACGTGGAACAGAATTATCATATGACCTAGCAATCCCACTACTAAATATAGTAAGAGATATGCAAGCATATGTCCAAATGAAGGCATGAGTATGAATGTTCACAATAACATCATTCATAATAGGTATGATGTATAAACTACCCAAATGTCCAAAGAACTGCTGCATGTATAAATAAGGTGTGGTATCCCTATAAAAAGGAATATTTATTCAGCAATAAAAATGGTGTCTTAATACATGCTACACTGTGGGTGAACTTTGAAAACACCATGCTAAGTGAAAGAAACCAGTCATAAAAAGTCATATAAAAAGTCTTAATAAAGTTGCTTTTAAAAACATAAATCCAAGGGCTCCTTGGTGGCTCAGTAGGTTAAGTGTCTGACTTTGGCTCAGGTCATGATCTCACAGTTTGTGAGTTCAAACCCCACATCAGGCTGTATGCTGATGGTTCAGAGCCTAGAGCCTGCTTCGGATTCTGTGTCTCCCTCTCTCTCTGCCTCTCCCCTGAGCATGCTCTGTCTCTCTCTCTCTCTCAAAAATAAACAAACATTAAAAAAGGTAAAAAATAAATAAATAAAAGTAAGTAAACCCACTGGCCCCCTGTAGGGCACTAGAAGAGGACAAGTGAGCACAGGTGAGCAACTGATGTATATTTCAGGAAACTGATACCAGTTTTGCTCAGGATGGTGATGTTACAAAAATGACGGGTTCCGGAAGATGGCGGCGTAGGAGGACGCAGGGCTCACAGCGCGTCCTGCCGATCACTTAGATTCCACATACACCTGCCTAAAGAACCCAGAAAACCGCCAGAGGATTAGCAGAAGGGAGTCTCCGGAGTCAAGCGCAGACTAGAGGCCCACGGAAGAGGGTAGGAAGGGCGGCGAGGCGGTGCACGCTCCACGGACTGGCGGGAGGGAGCCGGGGCGGAGGGGCGGCTCGCCGGCCAAGCAGAGCCCCCGAGTCTGGCTGGCAAAAGCGGAGGGGCCGGACGGACTGTGTTCCAACAGCAAGCGCGACTTAGTGTCTGGGAGGTCAGAAGTTAACAGCTCTGCTCGGAAAGCGGGAAGGCTGGAGGACAAAGGGAGGGAGAGCTGCTGAGCCCCCGGACGGCAGAGCTCAGCTTGGCGGGGAACAAAGGCGCTCACCAGCGCCATCTCCCCCGCCCATCCCCCAGCCAAAATCCCAAAGGGAACCAGTTCCTGCCAGGGAACTTGCTCGCTCCGCTCAAACACCCAACTCTGTGCTTCTGCGGAGCCAAACCTCCGGCAGCGGATCTGACTCCCTCCCGCTGCCACAGGGCTCCTCCTGAAGTGGATCACCTAAGGAGAAGCGAGCTAAGCCTGCACCTCCAGCCCCCGTGCACCTTGCCTACCCACCCCAGCTAATACGCCAGATCCCCAGCAACACAAGCCTGGCAGTGTGCAAGTAGCCCAGACGGGACACGCCACCCCACAGTGAATCCCGCCACTAGGAGAGGGGAAGAGAAGGCACACACCAGTCTGACTGTGGCCCCAGCAGTGGGCTGGGGGCAGACATCGGTCGGACTGCGGCCCCGCCCACTAACTCCAGTTATACACCACAGCACAGGGGAAGTGCCCTGCAGGTCCTCACCACGCCAGGGACTCTCCAAAATGACCAAACGGAAGAATTCCCCTCAGAAGAATCTCCAGGAAATAACAACAGCTAATGAACTGATCAAAAAGGATTTAAATAATATAACAGAAAGTGAATTTAGAATAATAGTCATAAAATTAATCGCTGGGCTTGAAAACAGTATACAGGACAGCAGAGAATCTCTTGCCACAAAGATCGAGGGACTAAGGAACAGTCACGAGGAGTTGAAAAACGCTTTAAACGAATTACAAAACAAAATGGAATCCACGATGGCTCGGCTTGAAGAGGCAGAGGAGAGAATAGGTGAACTAGAAGATAAAGTTATGGAGAAAGAGGAAGCTGAAAGAAAGAGAGATAAAAAAATCCAGGAGTATGAGGGGAAAATTAGAGAACTAAGTGATACACTAAAAAAAAATAATATACGCATAATTGGTATCCCAGAGGAGGAAGAGAGAGGGAAGGGTGCTGAAGGGGTACTTGAACAAATTATAGCTGAGAACTTCCCTGAACTGGGGAAGGAAAAAGGCATTGAAATCCAAGAGGCACAGAGAACTCCCTTCAGACGTAACTTGAATCGATCTTCTGCACGACATATCATAGTGAAACTGGCAAAATACAAGGATAAAGAGAAAATTCTGAAAGCAGCAAGGGATAAACGTGCCCTCACATATAAAGGGAGACCTATAAGACTCGTGACTGATCTCTCCTTTGAAACTTGGCAGGCCAGAAAGGCTTGGCACGATATCTACAGTGTGCTAAACAGAAAAAATATGCAGCCGAGAATCCTTTATCCAGCAAGTCTGTCATTTAGAATAGAAGGAGAGATAAAGGTCTTCCCAAACAAACAAAAACTGAAGGAATTTGTCACCATGAAACCAGCCCTACAAGAGATCCTAAGGGGGATCCTGTGAGACAAAGTACCAGAGACATCACTACAAGCATAAAACATACAGACATCACAATGACTCTAAACCCATATCTTTCTATAATAACACTGAATGTAAATGGATTAAATGCGCCAACTAAAAGACATAGGGTATCAGAATGGATAAAAAAACAAGACCCATCTATTTGCTGTCTACAAGAGACCCATTTTAGATCTGAGGACACCTTTAGATTGAGAGTGAGGGGATGGAGAACTATTTCTCATGCTCCTGGAAGCCAAAAGAAAGCTGGAGTAGCCATACTTATATCAGACAAACTAGACTTTAAATTAAAGGCTGTAACAAGAGATGAAGAAGGGCATTATATAATAATCACAGGGTCTATCCACCAGGAAGAGCTAACTATTATAAATGTCTATGCGCCAAATACCCGAGCCCCCAGATATATAAAACAATTACTCATAAACATAAGCAACCTTATCGATAAGAATGTGGTCATTGCAGGGGACTTTAACACCCCACTTACAGAAATGGATAGATCATCTAGACACACAGTCAATAAAGAAACAAGGGCCCTGAATGATACATTGGATCAGATGGACTTGACAGATATATTTAGAACTCTGCATCCCAAAGCAACACAATATACTTTCTTCTCGAGTGCACATGGAACATTCTCCAAGATAGATCATATACTGGGTCACAAAACAGCCCTTCATAAGTTTACAAGAATTGAAATGATACCATGCATACTTTCAGACCACAATGCTATGAAGCTTGAAATCAACCACAGGAAAAAGTCTGGAAAACCTCCAAAAGCATGGAGGTTAAAGAACACCCTACTAACGAATGAGTGGGTCAACCAGGCAATTAGAGAAGAAATTAAAACATATATGGAAACAAACGAAAATGAAACTACAACAATCCAAACGCTTTGGGATGCAGCGAAGGCAGTCCTGAGAGGAAAATACATTGCAATCCAGGCCTATCTCAAGAAACAAGAAAAATCCCAAATACAAAATCTAACAGCACACCTAAAGGAAATAGAAGCAGAACAGCAAAGGCAGCCTAAACCCAGCAGAAGAAGAGAAATAATAAAGATCAGAGCAGAAATAAACAATATAGAATCTAAAAAAACTGTAGAGCAGATCAATGAAACCAAGAGTTGGTTTTTTGAAAAAATAAACAAAATTGACAAACCTCTAGCCAGGCTTCTCAAAAAGAAAAGGGAGATGACCCAAATAGATAAAATCATGAATGAAAATGGAATGATTACAACCAATCCCTCAGAGATACAAACAATTATCAGGGAATACTATGAAAAATTATATGCCAGCAAATTGGACAACCTGGAAGAAATGGACAAATTTCTAAACACCCACACTCTTCCAAAACTCAATCAGGAGGAAATAGAAAGCTTGAACAGACCCATAACCAGCGAAGAAATTGAATCGGTTATCAAAAATCTCCCAACAAATAAGAGTCCAGGACCAGACGGCTTCCCAGGGGAGTTCTACCAGACGTTTAAAGCAGAGATAATACCTATCCTTCTCAAGCTATTCCAAGAAATAGAAAGGGAAGGAAAACTTCCAGACTCATTCTATGAAGCCAGTATTACTTTGATTCCTAAACCAGACAGAGACCCAGTAAAAAAAGAGAACTACAGGCCAATATCCCTGATGAATATGGATGCAAAAATTCTTAATAAGATACTAGCAAATCAAATTCAACAGCATATAAAAAGAATTATTCACCATGATCAAGTGGGATTCATTCCTGGGATGCAGGGCTGGTTCAACATTCGCAAATCGATCAACGTGATACATCACATTAACAAAAAAAAAGAGAAGAACCATATGATCCTGTCAATCGATGCAGAAAAGGCCTTTGACAAAATCCAGCACCCTTTCTTAATAAAAACCCTTGAGAAAGTCGGGATAGAAGGAACATACTTAAAGATCATAAAGGCCATTTATGAAAAGCCCACAGCTAACATCATCCTCAACGGGGAAAAACTGAGAGCTTTTTCCCTGAGATCAGGAACACGACAGGGATGCCCACTGTCACCGCTGCTGTTTAATATAGTGCTGGAAGTTCTAGCATCAGCAATCAGACAACAAAAGGAAATCAAAGGCATCAAAATTGGCAAAGATGAAGTCAAGCTTTCGCTTTTTGCAGATGACATGATATTATACATGGAAAATCCGATAGACTCCACTAGAAGTCTGCTAGAACTGATCCATGAATTCAGCAAAGTTGCAGGATACAAAATCAATGTGCAGAAATCAGTTGCATTCTTATACACTAACAATGAAGCAACAGAAAGACAAATGAAGAAACTGATCCCATTCACAATTGCACCAAGAAGCATAAAATACCTAGGAATAAATCTAACCAAAGATGTAAAAGATCTGTATGCTGAAAACTATAGAAAGCTTATGCAGGTAATTGAAGAAGATATAAAGAAATGGAAAGACATTCCCTGCTCATGGATTGGAAGAATAAATATTGTCAAAATGTCAATACTACCCAAAGCTATCTACACATTCAATGCAATCCCAATCAAAATTGCACCAGCATTCTTCTCGAAACTAGAACAAGCAATCCTAAAATTCATATGGAACCACAAAAGGCCCCGAATAGCCAAAGTAATTTTGAAGAAGAAGACCAAAGCAGGAGGCATCACAATCCCAGACTTTAGCCTCTACTACAAAGCTGTCATCATCAAGACAGCATGGTATTGGCATAAAAACAGACACATAGACCAATGGAATAGAATAGAAACCCCAGAACTAGACCCACAAACGTATGGCCAACTCATCTTTGACAAAGCAGGAAAGAACATCCAATGGAAAAAAGACAGTCTCTTTAACAAATGGTGCTGGGAGAACTGGACAGCAACATGCAGAAGGTTGAAACTAGACCACTTTCTCACACCATTCACAAAAATAAACTCAAAATGGATAAAGGACCTGAATGTGAGACAGGAAACCATCAAAACCTTAGAGGAGAAAGCAGGAAAAGACCTCTCTGACCTCAGCCGTAGCAATCTCTTACTCGGCACATCCCCAAAGGCAAGGGAATTAAACGCAAAAGTGAATTACTGGGACCTTATGAAGATAAAAAGCTTCTGCACAGCAAAGGAAACAACCAACAAAACTAAAAGGCAACCCACGGAATGGGAAAAGATATTTGCAAATGACACATCGGACAAAGGGTTAGTATCCAAAATCTATAAAGAGCTCATCAAACTCCACACCCGAAAAACAAATAACCCAGTGAAGAAATGGGTAGAAAACATGAATAGACACTTCTCTAAAGAAGACATCCGGATGGCCAACAGGCACATGAAAAGATGTTCAACGTCGCTCCTTATCAGGGAAATACAAATCAAAACCACACTCAGATACCACCTCACGCCAGTCAGAGTGGCCAAAATGAAGAAATCAGGAGACTATAGATGCTGGAGAGGATGTGGAGAAACGGGAACCCTCTTGCACTGTTGGTGGGAATGCAAATTGGTGCAGCCGCTCTGGAAAGCAGTGTGGAGGTTCCTCAGAAAATTAAAAATAGACCTACCCTATGACCCAGCAATAGCACTGCTAGGAATTTATCCAAGGGATACAGGAGTACTGATGCATAGGGGCACCTGTACCCCAATGTTTATAGCGGCACTCTCAACAATAGCCAAATTATGGAAAGAGCCTAAATGTCCATCAACTGATGAATGGATAAAGAAATTGTGGTTTATATACACAATGGAATACTACGTGGCAATGAGAAAAAATGAAATATGGCCTTTTGTAGCAACATGGATGGAACTGGAGAGTGTGATGCTAAGTGAAATAAGCCATACAGAGAAAGACAGATACCATATGGTTTCACTCTTATGTGGATCCTGAGAAACATAACAGAAACCCATGGGGGAGGGGAAGGAAAAAAAAAAAAAAAAAGAAAGAGGTTAGAGTGGGAGAGAGCCAAAGCATAAGAGACTGTTAAAAACTGAGAACAAACTGAGGGTTGATGGGGGGTGGGAGGGAGGGTGGGGTGGGAGGGAGGGCAGGGTGGGTGATGGGTATTGAGGAGGGCACCTTTTGGGATGAGCACTGGGTGTTGTATGGAAACCAATTTGACAGTAAATTTCATATATTAAAAAATAAAAAAAATAAAAAAAAAATAAAAAAAAAAAACAAAACAAAGAAAAAAAAAATGACAAAAATGTCAGAGCTATGAGACTTGCTTATTAATTGGCTATGCAGATGACGGTCACTAAAATAACCCTGATAGCACTGATATTTCTTCCTTTATGTTACTCTGACAGGCAGCAATTATATATCTATAAATATAAATATTACTTAACCTTTAATGCATTATATGCTCATGTATAATTTCAGTGTATGAACACAAAAACAGGCATTCTTTAGATGTTGAACAAAACTTTTTTTTTTTTTTTTTTTTAATTTTTTTGGTGGGAAGATGGCGGCGTAGGAGGACGCTGGGCTCACCAGGTCCTGCAGATCACTTAGATTCCACCCACACCTGCCTAAATAATCCAGAAAACCGCCAGAAGACAAGCAGAACGGAGTCTCCGGAGCCAAGCGCAGACGAGAGGCCCACGGAAGAGGGTAGGAAGGGCAGAGAGGCGGTGCGCTCCATGGACTGGTGGGAGGGAGCCGGGGCGGAGGGGCGGCCCGCCAGCCAAGCACAGCCCCAGAGTCTGGCTTGCAAAAGCGGAGGGGCCGGACGGAGTGTGTTCCCACAGCAAGCAGGACTTGACATCTGGAAGGTTATAAGCTAACAGCTCTGCTCAGAGAACGGGAGGGCTGGAGGACAACGGGAGGGAGAGTTGTTGAGCCCCGGATGACAGAGCTCAGCTTGGCGGGGAACAAAGGCGCTCACCAGCGCCATCTCCCTCGCCCATCCCCCAGCCAAAATCCCAAAGGGAACCGGTTCCTGCCAGGGAAGTTGCTTGCACAGCACAAACACCCAAAGCTGTGCTTCTGCGGATCCATCCCTTCAGCGGGTCTGACTCCCTCCTGGTGCCGCAGGGCCCTTCCCGAAGCGGATCTCCAAAGGAAAAGTGAGCTGAGCCTGCCCCTCCAGCCCCCGTGCACCCTGCTGATCCACCCCAGCTAATACACCAGATCCCCAGCACCACAAGCCTGGCAGTGTGCAAGTAGCCCAGACGGGCCATGCCACCCCACAGTGAATCCTGCTCCTAGGAGAGGGGAAGAGAAGGCACACACCAGTCTGACTGTGGCCCCAGTGGTGGGCTGGGGGCAGACATCAGGTCTGACTGTGGCCCCGCCCACCAACACCAGTTATTTAAGACAGCACAGGGGAAGTGCCCCACAGTCCTGCACCACTCCAGGGACTAGCCAAAATGACAAAAGGGAAGAATTCCCCTCAGAAAAACCTCTAGGAAATAACGACAGCTAACGAACTTATCAAAAAGGATTTAAACAATATAACAGAAAGTGAATTTAGAATAATAGTCATAAAATTAATCGCTGGGCTTGAAAACAGTATAGAGGACAGCAGAGAATCTATTGCTACAGAGATCAAGGGACTAAGCAACAGCCAGGAGGAGCTAAAAATGCTATTAATGAGCTGCAAAACAAAATGGAGATGACCACGGCTCTGATTAAAGAGGCAGAGGAGAGAATAGATGAACTAGAAGATAAAATTATGGAAAAAGAAGAAGCTGAGAAAAAGACAGATAAAAAAATCCAGGAGTATGAGGGGAAAATTAGAGAACTAAATGATGCACTAAAGAGAAATAATCTACGCATAATTGGTATCCCAGAGGAGGAAGAGAGAGGGAAAGGTACTGAAGGTGTACTTGAAGAAATCATAGCTGAGAACTTCCCTGAACTGGGGAAGGAAAAAGGCATTGAAATCCAAGAGGCACAGAGAACTCCCTTCAGACGTAACTTGAATCGATCTTCTGCACGGCATATCATAGTGAAAATGGCAAAATACAAAGATAAAGAGAAAATTCTGAAAGCAGCAAGGGATAAACGTGCCCTCACATATAAAGGGAGACCTGTAAGACTCGTGACAGATCTCTCTACTGAAACTTGGCAGACCAGAAAGGAATGGCAGGAAATCTTCAATGTGATGAACAGAACAAATATGCAGCTGAGAATCCTTTATCCAGCAAGTCTGTCATTTAGAATAGAAGGAGAGATAAAGGTCTTCCCAAACAAACAAAAACTGAAGGAATTCGTCACCACTAAACCAGCCCTACAAGAGATCCTAAGGGGGATCCTGTGAGACAAAGTACGAGAGACATTGCTACAAGCATGAAACCTACAGACATCACAGTGACTCTAAACCCATATCTTTCTATAATAATACTGAATGTAAATGGACTAAATGAGCCAACCAAAAGACACAGCGTATCAGGATGGATAAAAAAAACAAGACCCATCTATTTGCTGTCTACAAGAGACTCATTTTAGACCTGAGGACACCTTCAGATTGAGAGTGAGGGGATGGAGAACTATTTCTCATGCCACTGGAAGTCAAAAGAAAGCTGGAATAGCCATACTTATTTTTTTTTTTAATTTTTTTTAATGTTTATTTATTTTTGAGACAGAGAGAGACAGAGCATGAACGCGGGCGGGTTAGAGAGAGGGAGACACAGAATCCGAAACAGGCTCCAGGCTCCGAGCTGTCAGCACAGAGCCTGACGCGGGGCTCGAACTCACGGACCGCGAGATCGTGACCTGAGCTGAAGTCGGCCGCTCAACCGACTGAGCCAACCAGGCGCCCCTGGAGTAGCCATACTTATATCAGACAAACTAGACTTTAAATTAAAGACTGTAACAAGAGATGAAGAAGGGAATTATATAATCATTACAGGGTCTATCCATCAAGAAGAACTAACAATTATAAATGTCTATGCCCCGAATACGGGAGCCCCCAAATATATAAAACAACTACTCACAAACATAAGCAACCTTATTGACAAGAATGTGGTAATTGCAGGGGACTTTAATACCCCACTTACAACAATGGATAGATCATCTAGACACATGGTCAATAAAGAAACGAGGGCCCTGAATGATACATTGAATCAGATGGACTTGAAGGATATATTTAGAACTCTGCATCCCAAAGCAACAGAATATACTTTCTTCTCGAGTGCACATGGAACATTCTCCAAGAATGATCACATACTGGGTCACAAAACAGCCCTTCATAAGTATACAAGAATTGAGATCATACCATGCGTACTTTCGGACCACAATGCTATGAAGCTTGAAATCAACCAGAGGAAAAGGTCTGGAAAACCTCCAAAAGCATGGAGGTTAAAGAACAAACTACTAAAGAATGAATGGGTCAACCAGGCAATTAGAGAAGAAATTAAAAAATATATGGAAACAAACGAAAATGAAAATACAACAATCCAAATGCTTTGGGATGCAGTGAAGGCAGTCCTGAGATAATTTTTTTAAATATTTATTTACTGTTGGGGGAGAGAGACAGAGCATGAGCAGGGGAGGGGCAGAGAGGGACACAGATTTGGAAGCAGGCTCCAGGCTCTGAGCTGTCAGCACAGAACCCGATGCAGGGCTCAAACCCACGAACAGCGAGATCATGACCTGAGCCAAAGTCATGCTTAATCGACTGAGCCAGCCAGGCACCCCAATATGTTGAACAATATTTAAAATAACACATTATGTTTCTATTTTCCTTGCAAAACATCAATGCATATTTATTTGAGTCACAAAAAGTTATAATTGTGTTATATCAAAAAAGAGACAGGGTGCCTGGGTGGCTCAGTTGGTGAAGGTCTGATCATGGTCTCACAGTTTGTGGGTTTGAACCCCGGGCCAGGCTCTGTGCTGACAGATCAGAGCCTGGAGCCTAATATGGATTCTGTGTCTCCCTCTCTCTCTCTGCTCCTCCCCCACTCGCACTCTGTCTCTCTCTCTCTCTCTCTCTCTCTCTCTCAGAAATAAACATTTAAAAAATTTAAAAAGAGACATACACGATGGAATATTATTTTGCCATTAAAAAAGAAGGAAATCTTAACCATTTGCAACAACAGGGATGGTGCTTGAGCCTAAAGGGCATTATGCCAATTGAAATACTTCAGACAGAAAAAGACAAATACCTTTGACCTCACTTACATGTGAAATCTAAACAACAGCAACAATCAAACTCATAGATCCAGAGAATAGACTGACAGCAGAGGTGGGGGTACAGAGTGGGTGAAATGGGCAAAGGTGGTCAAAAGGGAAAAACTTCCAGCTATAAAATAAATAAATCCTGGGAACGTAATGTACAGCATGTAACTATAGTTGAAAATATTGTGTATTGTATATTTGAAAGCTTCTGAGAGAACAGATCTTAAAACTTCTAACAAGGGGAAAAAAAAAAGCACAAACCTGAGTGGTGACAGGTGTTAACTAGACATATTGTGAGCACTTCACAATGTATACATATATCAAAGCATTATGTTGTACACCTGAATGTAACATAGTGTTATAAGTCAATTATATCTCAATCAGAAAAAGAGGTATTAGGACACATCCTAACCATTACTGACTGAAACAAGGGAAGGTTATACTTTTTTCAAAAGAATCTATAAAAGGTGATATTACTGACAGCAAGTCAACTTTTCTGTTAAATGACATTCTATGACAAACATGCAAAGAAAACTCTTTGTGCTGATGTCATCTCCAGGAAATTCCAACCATCCCCCACCTTTGAGGTGGCTATTAGCCACATGTCATCAGCTACATGTTAACTCTGAAAAATCCTTCATTCCACCTGTGATACTCATTTCAAAGAAAGATGAATGGGGAACCGAAACAGAAACGAAAACATCTACTATGACAGGCACCAGATGCTATAAAGTGCGGCATAAGCATGGCACAAAAGTACGGAATTTCAGTCAGGGAATAAAGTACAGTAAATTGCCTAGCTAGAACATCAGAATGGCGCAGATTGTGCTTCCTCTCTTGTAATCAGCAGATGATTAAGGAGCATGGTTTCATCAAAACTTCTTGCAAAAAAATCAACAAACTGGTATGTTTTTCTAGTTGCCGTAAGAGTGGTTTATTTTCTTAATTGTAATTGGTTAAAAGTCTCAATCATCAAAGCATATTGAATATACTAATGAAGACGTATTCCTCTTTGGTCAGTTACGATGGTATTCAGAGAGGGAAAAAAAAATAACAGCAATATCAACTATGTAAACCAAATGGAGATTCTGTACAGTACGACTTTTTCAACTTCAAAATGTTGTTATTATTATCTATCTTGTAAATTTCTCTGGCAGAAGACATTTTAAGAAATAAAACCTGATGGAAGAACCAAAGGGTAAGGCTCAGACTGATTCTCTCTCTCTCGCTCTCTCTCTCTCTCGTTCTCACACACACACACACAATAATAATAAATAATAGTAATAATAATAATTTTAAAAAGATAAATCATGGATCAGTTTCTATATATCAGAAACTATATTGAGGTTTGGATTAAGAATTGCCAATACAGGGCGCCTGGGTGGCTCAGTCAGTTAAGCGTCTGACTTCGCCTCGGGTCATGATCTCGTGGTCTGTGAGTTCAAGCTCCACATTGGGCTCTGTGCTGACAACTCAGAGCCTGGAGCCTGTTTTGGATTCTGTGTCTCCCTCTCACTCTGTCCCTCCCCTACTCGTGCCCTGTCTCTATTACTCTCAAAAATAAATAAAAAACATAAGTTGTTTTTTTTTTAAAGGATAGCCAATACAACAAAGAAACAGAGAGTCTAGTGGGAGAGCTTAACCCATAGACAAATATATGTTGATGCTAGAGATGTGCTCAGAAAGTTACACAAAGGGTACTGAGCGCCCACCCTCTCAGGAGTGATGGTTGTCAGGTAAGAATGTCTCGAGAAGGAGACAGCTCAGCCCAACTGTCCATTAATGAGTAGTAGTTACCTTTAAAGAAGATGAAAATTATGGAAAGGGCATTTCATGAAGTGAAAATAATACAAACCAAAGTAGAAAGCTGAGCAGTAGTGAAGAGAGAAATTACAAGCAACCCAGGACATGCCATGAGGCAGAGAACAGTGCAGGCAGTAAAAGTTGTATCAATTCATGCTCCCAGAGTTGTATACAGTCGCGTAACTGAAGTCCTTTTCCCAACATTGCCTGGAATTACTATGGTGCCTGGGAAAACTTTGAAATCTTTCTGAGATGACATCTAACCTTTCTTTCAAATCCCCAACGACTGAACTGCAAATCATATGAAAGTGGCCATCTCGGCCCTGCCACAACCATCGTGAGTCAACCTGCAAACTGCCTTAACAAGCCACAGAGACCCAGACTGTCATCAGGCCACCAAGAGTTCTGAATATGCTAGTTCATGAGATTTAGAAATAACTTGTTGATTTTCACTTTCAAAAAACTAAAATCTCTGTAAGTGAACAGATCATCTCATTTTCAGTTGTTTAAGCTCAGTATTCAGACTCTGTCTTCACTGAATACCTCCATTCTGGTTAGCGTTCTGTGTCCGTATGGACCTGCCTCAGTCCTAGAACATGAAACATTTGAATCTGATTTACCTCAGGACAGTGGACTCAGGGTTTTGCAAATATATATCACTTCAGGGTCTCCAAGGATTCATATGTAGTCAATCCATTAATCTGGAAGACTTAGCTGAGGTCAGTCTTTTACATAATTTCTGCAAATAAAACCATTTTTGCTGCTCTTCATTCTTTTCAGATAAAGACATGAACTAATTTCTCAAATGTACGGAGTTCCAACCATATGTCAGATTCTGTTCTTGGTGCATGGAATACATCTGTGAACAACAGGGATAAAAACATCCACTGTCTTTAGCTAATATTCCAGTGGAAAGGGGGAGGCAGAAGCAGAAAATAAACAAGGGGATTTGTAACAAAATATTTTGTAATATTATGCTGTTTTGTGGCTGACAGCCATACAGTGAAAACATATCTCCATTTGATTCTTTTGATATGGGTCCTGCCCATCACACCTTGCCCAGAAAATTATAGTTTTGCCAACTTGCAGTTTATCTTTTTGTTGGCATCCCTTGTGAGTGAGGATGTAATTTGTTTTTTTCTCTGCCTCCACAGTATAAGCCAATGTAATCGTGTATATAAGAAGCCTTTGAAAACCATAAATAGGGGCGCCTGGGTGGCGCAGTCGGTTAAGCGTCCGACTTCAGCCAGGTCACGATCTCGCGGTCCGTGAGTTCGAGCCCCACGTCAGGCTCTGGGCTGATGGCTCGGAGCCTGGAGCCTGTTTCTGATTCTGTGTCTCCCTCTCTCTCTGCCCCTCCCCCGTTCATGCTCTGTCTCTCTCTGTCCCAAAAATAAATAAAAAACGTTGAAAAAAAATTAAAAAAAAAAAAAAAAGAAAACCATAAATAAGTATAAAAAATCTAGGGGCAGCTGGGTGGCTCAGTCAGTTAAGCGTCTGGCTCTTGATTTCGGCTCAGGTCAGGATCTCATGGTTCGTGGGCTCAAGCCCCCCATCGGGCTCTGTGCAGGCGGTGTCAGAGCCTGGCTGGGATTCTCTCCCTTCCTCTCTTTCTGCCCCTCCTCTGGTCACCTGCTCTTAAACATTTTTTAATCTAGTATCAGTTTTTCTATTATTTTAATAATCTTATAAAACATGTATTCTCTGTATTCCTAATTCCTTCAGGCTATGTCCAAACTCCTCAGCATAATCACAGCCCCATTCTAATTACACTGTTTGTCTCATTCTTCTCTACTCTTGGTTCTCATCACATTGGAGTACGCAGAATGATCTGACCATGATAGCTCCATCCTTGGCTCATTTCTGTACCTATAATTTAACATCCTATGTTGGCGGCTGCTGAATTTTCAAGAGTCCAATTGTAATTTTCTATGGGAAATATGTTTTCATTTTCCTCCCACAACATTAGCTGATCATTCCATACTATGCCAACAACATTTAAAACTGTGTATTTTTTTTAACTTTCTCTGTACCTCACACACCCACATCGTAATCAATGAGCAAAACACAAAGTCCACCTACTTCTCATCTTCACGATTACGTAAGCCCTGTTCTGTTTTGCTTGGACACCTGTAACAGTCGCCCTCCTGTTTCCTCTTGGCATCATGCATACATCCTCCACCAGCTACCAGAATCATCTCTGTAAAATGTAAACTAATCATTTCATCCCTGGCTTAAAGTCTTTAGCCTCCACTTGAAATTGGGTTAAAACCTTTGATTTTAAAGCTATTCCTGGCATGTTTCCTGTGTACCACACCTCCCGCCCCCCCACACACACATTTTTATCTCACAATTACCTGTTCTGCCTCAGCCATACTGGACTTGTTGACCTTCCTTAAAGACACCGAATTTATGGTTTTTCTTTGTAATGTTTATTTTAATTTTGAGAGAGAGAGAGAGAGAGAGCAAGCAGGGGGAGGGGAGAGAGAGGGAGCCAGAACCCCAAGCAATCTTCACTCAGTCCTCGCAGAGCCTGATGTGGGGCTTGAACTCACGAACTGTGAGATCATAACCTGAGCCGAAACCAAGAGTTAGTCCTACACTTAACTAACTGAGCCACCCAGGTGCCTGACACTGAGGTTACTCTTGCTGTCAGACCTTTGAACTAACTAAAGCTTCTGTTGGGTTGCCCTTCTTTTTTGTTGTGTGTTTGTCTACTTGTTTTTGTTGTTTTTTAAATTGTTTAAAATGTTGATCTATTTTTGAGAGAGAGAGATGGACATAGTGTGACCAGGGGAGGGGCAGAGAGACAGGGAGATAAAGAATCCGAAGCAGACTCCAGGTTCTGAACTGTCAGCACAGAGCCAGATGTGGGGGTGGAACCCGCAAACTGCGAGATCATGACCTGAGCCGGAGTCGGATGCTCAACCGACTGAGCCACCCGGGTGCCCCAACTTATTTTTGAGAGAGAGAGAGAGAGAGAGAGAGAGAGAGAGAGAGCAGGGGAGGGGCTGAGAGGGAGGGAGACATAGAATCCAAAGCAGGCTCCAGGCTCTGAGCTGTCAGCACAGAGCCCGACACAGGGTTCGAACCCATGAAAGGTGAGACCGTGACCTGATCCAAAGTCAGATGCCTAACTGACTGAGCCACCCAGGTGCCTGACTGCTTGTTGCTTAGGATATTCTTCTCACTGATAGTTACTTGGCAAGCTCCTTTTGTCATTCAGGGATCAGGCAAAGCATTGTCTCCAGAAAGATGCCTTCCAAAACACATGATCTCATTTCTCACACTTTAAAATTTACTTGTATTTGCTTATCTATTTCCTTACACTAGATATAAACCCAAGAGAGAAGGTCTTTCTCGGCCTTGTTCACTGCCGCATCCCCAGTGTTTTGAATGATGCCTGACACGGGAGGAACTCAATACATGTTCTGGTGAATGAATGGATATAGTTATTTATTTATACAGCCCTGTCTCCTGCGTTTCCATCTTCATAGCCCAGCTTTATGCACAGGATCTGGGATGCAGTAAGATTTCAAATATTTCTCAGATAAATATCCATATAAACTTACTGCTCATGAGAAAAAAAGCAGTGTATCATTTACCAGTGTTATACCAATAACAGCAGACTCATGCAAATAATTTCAAATGCTTTTTTAAAAAATGATAATTTGTAGCTTACCCTTCCCCCATTCATAAATAAAATATTACATAAAAATAAGTAATTTACCATTCATGGCTCACTCTTGAGCTAAATGACGTATAAATATTTCATGTCCCTAGGCTACTAGGATAACACAATTTGCTCATTGGCATGAGAATAAGGCATTTGGGGCAGCTACTTTAGGAGGCATGATCTCCACATCTTTCTGCTTCATTTGCTCTGATTTTCTGTGATTCCTAAGTTTTCTTTTCCCTATGACCTTGGAATGACATTCATTTGAAAAAGAGTCAGGTGGATTTAAGAGTAAAATCCATGGCCTTGATATTAAGAGGAAGATAGCTGGCTCATAAGAGAATAAAGTTCATGCTATTTATGGTACCAGGTTAATCTCATTTGTGAGCATGGTAGCTATGAATGAATATGAGAATGACAGAAATGTTAAGTTGTAGCACTAGAAGGCTCATCGAAAGACCAAGTCAGAATTTTCATCATTTGCTTATATTTTATTAAAAACAATTTTGAAGTGAATGTAGTTTACTAAGATTTACATCATCAAAATACGGCTTTCTAAGGGTTCCTCGAAAACATCTATTTACTGAACCTTCCAAAGCTGAAGTGAAACAATTATATAAAAATAAGTACAGGTCAAAATGCTACATTAAAAGGGATAATTTAATGGCTATACACAATCCAATTTCATCCCAAACTTATTATTTGAGTTTTTGTCTCTAGAATTGACTTTTCTTTTTGTTACTGTGCAAGTGAATAGGACTCTCATTGGAATTTATGTCCAGGATGCCCCATAATTCCCACAGGTAATAATGGAAAAATAAATCACTTTACTTCACAAGGTGCCTATGAAGCTTTTGTATTGATGCTTAAATCAAATTAAAGTAAGGTCACAGAGATACCTGACTCTCCTAGCATTGGGGGAAAAAAAAGGGCAAGGGAGATTGAAACAGACCGCAAGTATTTTACAATATTAAGACTTGATGAAATAGATCCAGCATTTAATGATGACTCCCAATCGTTTCCTCAGCCTATAAGTCTGTATTGTAATAATGTCGATTATTCGCTCTGGGAAGTTATCTGGTTTCACGTTAATGTCTACTTGATATCGTGATTTACTTTTTTGGGGATCCTAATTGAGCTCCTAAATTTTGTGTGATCTGCCTATCACTGGTTAAAAAGAGAGTGTCCTTTTGCCGCAAACACTATTTCAATAAATCAGTAACAGTTCAGATGAAGGGAAAAGAGGATTACTCTAAATCTCTTCTACCTTTTTTCATAAATACATGTTTGGATACTTATATGTGAATGTACAAGAAACCTAAGTTTTAATTGGCACAGAATTGTGGACAATGTCATGCCTCCGATGTATTCAGCACCTTATTGGTGATGTACACAAACAAATTAATGATAAGTTCTTGCCAAAAGAATCTAAAGTCGAGCACATGAAACATTCTAAGAATTGAAACAGCTTCAGCACAGTCAGGAGATGATTTACATATGTCCTTTATGCATCCATTGATAAAAATAAAAGCTATTGATTATGGAAGTGGAAAAATCCACATTAGAGTGTACTTCTGGTCTTTTCTCTCAGAGAAGAGGGATGGGCTAAGTGAGAATACAACTGCTGAATATCAATCAATCACTTAATCAATCAGCCCATCAATCCTTCTAGTTTTTATACATGCCCTAAGAATTAAGCGGTAGGTTAGCAACTCACGCATAAATTGGGTATGATTTCAATTCCTGAAGATGAACCGCATGATCAGTAAAACAGTTCTGAGTTGTAACCGTGCTCTGACCGTGATGAGCTATGTAACTAAGTGAATCAATGCATCGTCATCTCCATTCCCAAAGGAGAGGATTAACTACTTATTTTAAAAGTATCTTTCAACAACAGAATGGCAAAATATGTGGGTTAATTTCTCCTCTCCTTTGATTCCCAACACACTAGCAATTATCAAAGTAAACAGCAGTGCAACATTATAGATTTGAAGGAAATCTGAAATAATTTGCGTGGCTCAAGTCATGATACTAGTTAGTGAGACAAATGCAGGGCACTGAGTCCCCTAAATTTTAGTTAGATGGCTTTACACCACACTAAAGTGTAAGAATTGGAATTTTTTGCCAGATGCATTTAGTGCATCTAGTGTATTTAACTGCTTATGAAATTACCATAATATCTATGGCCTGGATTATTTTATTTTTTAATTTTTTTAATATTTAATTTTGAAAGAGAGCGAGTGGGGGAGGAGTAGAGAGAGAGAGGGAGGGAGGGAGACAAACAGAGAATTTTAAGCAGGCTCCAGCTGTAAGCACAAAGCCTGACATGGGGCTCGAATCCAGGAGCCCATGAGATCATGACCTGAGCCAAAGTCAGATGCAACCGACTGAGCCACCCAGGTGCCCAAGTGGTTTCTCTTCTTAATAAAATATATAACACTTTAAAAACTAGTCACACATTCGATTTGGTGATTACCAATAAGTGATCAGTTAGGAGAAGTAATGAAACTAATTTTCTGAAACAGAACTCATAAATTACTCTGAAGATTTGGTCTTTTCAATTAACCCAAGAGAACATTCCAAAAGTAAGTATTTTAAGTAAAGAAGGCATTACTGGAGGGTAACTTCACAACAGGAATAATGTAAAGACCCTCATTCACTTATAAGAAGATAGAACAGATTGCCAGATTGCCTAATTTAGAGCCTTGTCTCTCCCACATCCAATGTGTGACTGATTTTGGAGATGTTACTTATCTTCTCTGTATCTCAAGTTCCCCAATAGTAAAATGGAGAAAGTAATGATGTGACCTCATATGAGTAGTGACTTGTGCTTTGTTAAAATTCAATAGTGGTATATTTATTAGTATGTAAATCCTGTAACATTTTCTAGTATGAAAACATGTTTATTGTGTTCTCTATAATAATTTATTTCTCTGTTAGTTTGCTTGGGGTGCCATAGCAAAGTAACATAGACTTGGTGACTTAAATAAGGGGAATTTATTTCTGAGAGTTCTGAAGACTAGGCAATCCAAGATCAAGGCACCAGTATAGTCTGTTTCCGATGACGGCTCTCTCTGTGGCTTACAGGTGACTACCTTCTCCCTGTGTGTTCACGTGGAGGGGAGACAAAGAGATCTGTTCTTTCCTCCTCTTCTTTCATAAGGACAGTGGTTCTTTTGGATTAAATCCTTACCTTGGTGACCTTATTTAACCTTAAATACCTCTTAAAGGCTCTGTCTCCAAAGATAGTCAAATTGGGAGTTAGGGCTTCAACATATGAATTTGTGAGAGTCATAATTTAGCAAATATCAAGTTCCTACCAAATTTTCTAATGCTGATGTTACTATTTTCTATTATAATTACCATATTTATTCATCAATTAATTCTAACAGATATTCGATCAAATTTCATTCTTAGGCAACCCCTGAACTTAAATTTCTATGGAAGGCCTCACTTCATATTGTCTTACAAGTGCTTCCTTTCTTCTAAGTTGAAAATGAGCCAATATTAATGTAAGTGTGTACATGTTTAACAATAGACTTTGTTTTAAGTACATCGGAATCTCTGATTAATCCACATTTTGAAAGCTCATTTCTAACTCTGAATTCTTAATTAACATTTGTGAATTGTCGGTAATTTACTTTATAATAGTTTGTAGTGGTTCTTAAGCTTATTTGACTTTCCACCATAATATAGAAACAGAGAATGAATTTTGACAAACATTGATACAAGTAGCTCTTTTTGATTTCAGTGCAACTGTTCACCTAAAATATGGAATTTGATGTCAGAAATAGTAGTGTAACAGTTGACCTTTGATTACATATGAATTGGCTAATTATAATATGTCACTAATCTCTGTAGCCCAGGTAAACACAAATTTTCCTAGATAAATGGAGTTACTTCACAAACTGAAGTTTAATTAGCTCACCGCATACGCTTGCCTCCAGCACTTCTGGTCCCTTAGAAATATGGACACTCTCCACCAGGTATCCCTGGGCATTACCAAGTAAGACACATCTAACTCAAGTACCGCGATTCTTCACCCCGTGATCTCCTTAGCTGCTTTTTCCCCATCACATTCAGAGTCCTTCTGAGTCATGGAGTACAGCTCTGACATCTTCCTCAAGACTACACAGCAATGTCTACTGCAGTGATTTACTACATATTGAGTAGGTAAATTCCTTTTTATACATATTTTTTAAGTTTATTTATTTTGAGAGAGAGGGAGAGGGAGAGAAAGAGAGGAGAATGTGGGGAGGGGCAGAGAAGGAGGAAGAGAGAGAGAATCCCAAGCAGGCTCTGCGGTGTAAGCACGGGGCATGACATGGGGCTCAAACTCACAGACTGTGAGATCATGACCTGAGCCAAAACCAAGAGTCGGACATTTAACTGACTGAGCCATTCAGGCGCCCCTGAGTAGATAAATGCCTATACGTTTTTTGGTCAGCTCCTACCTTACGAGGAGCTACCTACTCACACAGGTACCAAAGGGGCTGGGTACCGGAGCCAACTACTAGCAACTACGTTCTGCCCCAGACTAGGGTTTCATGCTCTCTTGAGCTCATTGTTTTGGATTGAGGAAATCTGGCTGTATTTTCTTCTAGAAGATCCCTTGGGCTCCTCCCAGTGCCTTTTGACAACACTTCCTACCAGTCTTTCACACATGATCAGGAGTAACTGAAACCTGGCAGTTTAATTTCATTTTATGCTGATACAGGCCAGACTGTGTGATTTTGACCAAACACGATGTTCAAGGTATTCAGAGGCAACGTCTGTCAGTTGGAGCTGCTTCTTGAGGGGCTTATTTGACCCACCATTTCAGTGCAGGGTCCACTGTTCATGCGACAGAAAAGGCTAAGTTCCGACAACTATCTTTTACTCTTCCAAGAATTATATAATGTATCCACGATAGTTTCCTCATTTTAAAATGAGAACTTTTTCCTGCCAATTACTTTATGTTAACAACAACAACAAAAACCTATGAATCAGAAAAAGAAAGACAAACGTGAAAATACTGGGACTTGGGCTGTACATACATTATTCAAAGGAAGGCCAGTTATGAAAATAGGACATTTTTAATCTCTAAAGTGGAAAATTTACCCAACGATGAAGCTCTCCGTAGAAGAATAATACAAAACCAGACAATGAAGGGCAATAAACAAGAGATTATAGCAGAAGCTAACAGGTAAAATAAGAACTGAGGTCTTAGAAATGAAGTCCTCACAATAAAAACATTAACTACCTTTTATTAACCACTGAAAATGGATCAGGCACTCTGCCAGACTTCTGAGTACAATATTTCCAGTGTTTACAACAACCATTATTATGAATAGGCTTTCTTACTTTTCCTTTATAGATGAACTGACTGAGTCAATGAAAGGTTAGGTGATCACCCGAGGGTAGGAGAATTCTCACTCAGATGGATGTTTTCCTTTGCCAATGACCATTTTCTTTCCATGCACTGTATTGAAGAGTAAAGAAAGTCATATTTCTTTACATAATAACCCAAATAGGGCAGCAGGAAAAAAAGGATGAGGAGTAGCAGCAATATAGAGTTGAGTTTTATTTCTGTGTCATTTCGCATCGTGAAAACCTACGATCTCACAGGTAAGATCCATCATATGGCATTTAGGTAATTCGACCTGTGCATAATGTGTTATTATCTTTCTCAAACAGATTTAAAAAAAAAAACCTTAAAGTTTCTTTGAAAACAATATGACAATGTCAAAATGTAAAGAGTATATATCTTATAAATTAATGATAGTACAAGTTTGCTAAAATCACTTTGGAAAACATTTTTTGGCATGGCCTAGTCAAACTAAAGAGGAATCATGATAAAATCCAGACATCCATTCCAAGAGAACCTCAATTCTCACCGGAACATGCATGAATATTTATCGCAGCACTGTTTTAATGTATAAATAAAAGTTATATACATACACACGCCAAGTAGAAATGCTGTATTTATATTCCTTTGATCCATTTTAGTGCATATATACATATACACATATATGTGTGTGTGTCTGTACATAAGTATCAAAGCAATGTGTACAAAATTAAATTATAAAAAATACTCTTAGTATGCCTCCACTTATATAAATATTAAAACCAGTAAAAACATAAACAAAATAAAAAATATATTGCTTAGTGATGTTTATACCTACACGAAAAAGTATAAAGAAATGCTAGAGAATTATTCATAAAACATTTAGCATTAATGGTTGCCACTGAAGGGGGACAGGAAATCAAAGTCATTCTTCAGGTAGGCTTCAAGGGGAGGGTTTATATTCTGTCTTAAGCTTGGTACTGGGTATATGCTTGTTCCTTTTACTAAGTTGTTGTTGTTGTTGTTGTTGTTGTTGTTGTTAGGTATACATAACAATATGTAGTTTGGTTTTGCTTTGTGTTTTAAATCAATGAATGTCCTCTTTATTTATTTGTTTTTTGAGACAGAAAGAGAACAAGTGAGGAAGGGGCAGAGAGAGGGAGTGACAGAATCCCAAGCAGGCTCCCTGCTGCCAGCGCAGAACCCAACTCAGGGCTCAAACTCATAAACCAAGAGGTCATAACCCGAGCCATTGGACACTCAATGAACTGAGCCATCCAGGCATTCCTCTGGTATTTTTTTTAACTTTATTTATTTATTTTAGAGAGAGAGAGAGAGAGAGAGAACACAAGCAGTTGAGGGGCGGGGGAGGGGGGTAGAACCCAAAGCAGGCTCCATACCATCAGCACAGTGCCCAGTGTGGAGATCGAACTCATGAACTGTGAGATCATGTCCTGAGATGAAATCAAGAGTTGGGCACTTAACCAACTGAGACACCCAGGTGCCCCAACAATATCTAGATTTTTAATGCATATTTCGTGATAGCATTGTATAAACAAACAAGAAAGCAGTCCTTGGGAATATTACAGATTTTTAAAACTGGAAACTTTGAACAATCATAGTGCCCTTTATATGGGCAACTGCTTATCAGTTCCTTACTCCTTTAGAATTGTTCTTTGCACACAAAATCATATGTATACATGTTTAAAAGAATAACCACAAGGATAACATAATTGCTTCAGGCATTTAGAAGTTAGAGGGAAAGAAAGATTCTGCTCATTAAGCTCTACCAGGACGGTTCATGCACGTTAACCTCTTTCATCTTGTGCCCTCCACTCATGCGCAAGAGATAACAAGTATGAGATGATCTGGGGCATAAACCATCCCTCTCTGCATGCTATCCATCACAGAGCCACTTTCAACATCCATATCAGAAGTTACTGAGAAGGGAAATGTCAGGTCCTTATCAGCCACTGAAAGTAGGTTACAAGCAGAACTTAAATTGTGATGATAGCCTATTTGAGTGGGCATCTCTCCACCAGGTGGTGGGTCTTTCTTGGAAACAGATAAGAAGAGGTCACTGCTAATATCCACATTGCCTGTTTTTATTGTTATTATTACAATTAATACCTGTATTTAGTAGATTTCCCTATTTAATATCAAAACAAGTCTTTCTAGATCAGAAAACTGTAATTACAAGACACCTTGCTCAGAGTATAGTGAGACTTAGTCCCTTTACATCTTCAGGTACCACCACACCCAAAAGACAGAAAAACCTTAGTTTGTGAGCATAATTTGTTCCAGAAACATGCTTGTAATCCAAAGCACTTGTATGTCATGCAAATTTTCTCATAAGAAATAATGGAAACTCAAATGATTCATTCCACACCCCAAAAATACACATATAAAAATGATTATAGTACTGTAATATAATACAAAATAATAAAGGAAATACAAAATAGAAAGAAAAATAACAAATTCACCTGCACTTATCTTTGAAAATCTTCGTGGCTGGTGTGAGGGAGACAAGAGAGGGGAGGGTTATTGTGTAGGACGACTTTCACTATCACTAACTGAATCACTGCTATCTGTTGGCTCAATGGGATCTTTTGCTTTTTGTGCAGGTTTAACAAGGAACCTATCCAATGACACTTGCTTTTGCCTCCTTTTCATGATTTCAGAGGAGTGTGACATTGCATTGAAGATCACTCACAATCACGTAGCGAGAGAGAGAGACAAAGAGACAGAACTATCGGTTCATTTGTGATCATGTGACATTTGATGTCACGTACTACTCATATTGCAAGACATTGCTCATTTGTCAACTGAAAATTTATTAGAATTGGGGCGCCTGGGTGGCTCAGTCGGTTAAGCGGCCGACTTCATCTCAGGTCACGATCTCACGGTCCATGAGTTCGAGCCCCGCGTCAGGCTCTGTGCTGACAGCTTGGAGCCTGGAGCCTGTTTGGGATTCTGTGTCTCCCTCTCTCTGACCCACCCCCTTCATGCTCTGTCTCTCTCTGTCTCAAAAATAAATACATGTTAAAAAAAATGTATTAGAATTGTTTGCTTGTGGAACACTCGCAGAACAAGTTACTCGCAATCCAGGGTTTTACTGTGGCTTTAAAAGATTATAGACAAGGCCATGGCTTTGAAAGCCATCTCACTCTAAGTAAAAGCCACAACTAGCTTAACTCTTTCAAACTTTGACTTAATAGCTATCTTCTCAGCCTTCCCTGGCAACTCTATCAAAAAATGCATACTGCATTTCCACACTCAAAACCCACAGTCTTGTTGTGACTTCTCTGCTTTAGTTTTCTCCTATTAATAGACCCAATGGCTGTGTGGCCCAGGATTCCTTTTGGGAGCAAATCAAATGTTCTAAAACTGGTTGTGAGCACAGATGCACAAATTTGTGAATATTCTAAACACCACTGAGTAGTATACTTTTAAGGAGTACGTTTAAAATTTGAATGAATCATATGGTATGTGAATTCTATCTCAAAAAAAAAAACTTTCACAAATATGAAGGAATAAATCTTTTCAAGGTCTAAGTTCCACGTTTTGAAGATCATAGGCAAGTTCTCTCTGTGATGCTGAAGCATCAGTGTCTCAGTCTGGGCTGCTATAAGAAAATATAATTAAATGGGTAGCTTAAACAACAAACATTTATTTCTTACAGTTCTGGAGTCTGGAAAGTCTAAGATCAAATCACAAGCAGATCTAGGGTCTGGTGAGAACACTCCTCCTGGTTTCTCCATGTATCCTCATATGGTGGAAGGAGAGAAGAGTATCAAACTCTCCACTGTCTCCTCTAATAATGGCAGTGATCCCAACATGAGGACCTCACTCTCATGATCTAATTACCCCCCAAAGTCCTCCTTCTACATGCAATCACATTGGGAATCGGGGTTTCAACACATACATTTTGGGTGATAAAAACATCAGTCCAAAAGAGTAATGCCAATTACAATTTTAAAAACTAAACTCAAGTAGAGTTTAACTTATACCACTGAAGGTAAGATACACTCTAAAAATGGCAGAGGATTAATCTAAGCTCCAAATTATTGTTGAATACTTCCTGGATGAAGTCCAGATACACAGAAACCATGAAATAGGGAACGACTAAAATATGAAGTATGGTCAAAGTAATAAAGACAAGATGTAACAGATATGCTGAGATAAAGACAGTAACAATGTAACAATAGAGTGAAGATTTAATTTAGATGGAGTAGATGAGTGAGTTCATTATGTAAATGGTCTCCTGAACTGCACTTAAGAGATGATATAATAACATATAACCACAGAGCACAGTGGTAATCAGCACTAGTGTTTGTTCCAGAGTTAAAATTACATATGATATATTAAAAAGGGAGCCTCCTTCTTGACATTCTTTAGCTCACTGTTATCAAAGAGTAAGTGAGGCATATCACCAGAACTATCAGTCAAACTGAATTATGCTCTCTATAACTGGTTCTTGAATTATGAGACAGTATTTTGAGTAGCTGCATTTCAGATCAACTCCTTTTAAACAACTTCAAGTGATTCCATAAAATCTGCTTTGCCTTTTATTTCCTCTTCCCTCACTGTTTTCTAAAATTTCATCATGTAGTAACTCCTCAAATGTGTTAAAAAAAGCAGCTGAAATTAAATTTTATTAGATTTAATTTTTAAACTTTGTATGTTAATTGCACAGCTATATCAAATACAGGATTTCACAGGCACAAATGAGAGTGAAAATCACATTTGTATTAGTCAAAATATATGTCTGAAAATACACAGGCATTCCTCAAAAAATGTATGCGTATTCAAGAAGTAATTAGATAAACTGCTTCAGGTGGGAAAAGAAATTCTGAGGGGGACTGATAATAAAAGACAATCATTTACAGAATAACCAGTGAGAAATTTTAATCTTCCTGAGAACCACCTAGAAAATTCTGTATGTGAGAGCATTGAGATTGGTTATTAATGATAGAAAAGGTCAGGGGGAGGGTGCTGAGTGCTGTATGTTCGCTCCCCCAACCCCCTGCAAAAAAAAGTAAAGTAGAACCAAATATTAGATGGAGATTTTATAGGGGGCACTAAACACGTTGCAATATATTCACTTCCTGTAAACCCACAAATGTTTAGAAAATAGGGCTAAATTTTTAGATACTAGAACAAATGGTATATTTGTCAGATTGGTAGATTTTTTTTTTCTATGTCCTATAAATAATAAATAGTGCGACCATGATCAGTATTATTCTCTTCACCAGAGCCACGTATGCCTGTTCTCATACATATTCATTACAAATTCATGGGTCACCTTGCAGACCCATGGTTTTAAAAAACTCCTAACTATAGTCTCTAATTAATACCATCAGCCTAGAGCTCTTGATTAAGTTCCAAATTTGTATATATTCAACTACCTTTTTAACATCTTCACTGAGGTGAAAAATAGGAATTTAAAAATTAAATTTTAATTATACCACCTTCCCAACAATCCTGCTCTTCTCAAGGCCCTCTAGTGCAACTATCATTTATGTAGGACCTCTGAGTAGAAAGTAAAAACCCCAGAATTAACCCCCAGAATTCACAAATGCTGTAACAGGTGTATCAACAGGTTATATTAGCTCTACCTTTATGATAAATCCAGAAGCTCATATCATTCCCATTACTAATCCTTTTGTTCTCTATTATCATCCCTCACCTGGGACACAGTGATACTTTCCTAAAATGCTTATAATGCAGCCACTACCTCCAATGTTCTACAAAGCGGCGAGAGCCAGAATACTGTTTTAAAATGCAAGGGTGCCTGGGTGGCTCAATCAGTTGAGCATCCGACTTCGGCTCAGGTCATGATCTCACAGCTCGTGAGTTCAAGCCCCATGTCAGTCTCTGTGTTGACAGCTCAGAGCCTGGAGCCTGCTTCTGCTTCTGTGTCTCCCTCTCTCTCTGCCCCTAACCCACTTGCATTCTGTATCTGTCTCTCTTAAAAATAAACAAACATTAGAAAAAATTAATTAAAAAATAAAATAAAAATGCAAATCAAATATTGTCAGAATCCTGTTTTTAATCTTTCAATAGTTTTCATAACATCCCGCAGATAAAATCCAAAACTTATAACATGGTAGATATGTGATCAGGCTGTATTTTAACCTATCCAAGCTTTTGGTTCACCTAACTCGCTATACTCCATTCTGATCTTGCTTTTTCTTTAACATGTTGTATTTACTCTCATCATATATGTCATTATGAATTAAATATATACACATATATATATATACACATATATATGTGTATATTTATACACACACACACACACACATATATATTTAAACACAAAATCTCTTGGATACTTTCATCTATTCTTGTGGCTTGAGATATGATCAATGTATTATTTCTAACCTTTTATTTCCATCTAATACTTCTCTTTTAACCTCCAGATTACAATATCCAATTTCTTCATAAGAAATTTCACTTGAAATCTTTTAAAATTAACTAAATTCTCTCATTTCCCCTTGTCTTGCCAAAAACTCTCTGTCTTCATTTACTAGCACCATCATTAACTATTTATGTCAGCTTTATCCAACCAACCAACCAACAGTTCATTATATTTAGACAATTTTAACTCATGAATATATCTCAATTTGCTTTATTTTTCTCAGCCTGACAACACTCTGGATAATTCAGTATTCTCTCTTCCTTATATTCTAATAATAGCTTCTTCACCAATATCCCTATGTCCAGATCTGCTGTCATCCAAGCCATGCCAGTGTGATTATTCTAAAATGCAATGTACAGGCTGTTGCTTCCTTACAGAAACTTTCAATGGTCCTTCTCTATACTCACCACACCCCTAAAAATATTTAAATTATTTTTTTTTAATTTTTTTAACGTTTATTTATTTTTGGGACAGAGAGAGACAGAGCATGAACGGGGGAGGGGCAGAGAGAGAGGGAGACACAGAATCGGAAGCAGGCTCCAGGCTCTGAGCCATCAGCACAGAGCCTGACGCGGGGCTCGAACTCACACTCCGCGAGATCGTGACCTGAGCTGAAGTCGGACGCTTAACCGACTAAGCCACCCAGGCGCCCCATATTTTTAATGTTTATATATTTATTTATAAATATTTATTTTTTATTTATTTATTTTTGGGACACAGCACAAACAGGGAAGGGACAGAGAGAGAGAGCGGGAGAAAGAGAACCTGAAGCAGGCTCCAGGCTCTGAGCTGTCAGAACAGAACCTGATGCGGGGTTCAAACTCACAAACCATGAGATCATGACCTGAGCCGAAGTCAGCAGCCCAACCGACTGAGCCACCCAGGTGCTCCACCAAGACACCTAGCATAGTATTCAAAACATTCATTACTTAGCACATAATTACTTCACTTATAATCCACCCCCCCCCATATTTTACATGATCTAGATGATCTGCCATTTGCCTTAATTTATACTCAGTTATCATCTCTCATCTCACAATCCCCTTCCTTCAGCCACACAGATCCCTGAAGATGGTCTACATATAGGAAGCAGAATCGTAAATAATTATAACCATATGCATTTTTCTTGTTTATGACTTAATTACACTTGGTTTTATACAAGATGTTGCAGTGATGATGAATATACCAATCATCAAGGCACAGAGCACTGCTTCAGAAATTGAAGTGTTACTTGTGGAAAAGAAGTCAAGCAAACACTGATCTGTATCACCTCAGACCTCAACCAAAGCAACAAAATTTATTTCTGTTTTATATGTTGGAGCTTAGTGTTAAAGCCTCTGATGATATAAATAGGTGTATGTGTGTATATGTGATTTTTTTCTTATATTCCATGACTCTTATCTATTCTATGTTTCTTGGTATGAAAATATTTATATTTCAAGAGTTTTATTATATTAATCAAATTACTATGTTCTGTATATTTGTTCTGTATAATTCTGAATTAAAATAGTGGTGATTTTTATTACCTCCTCCTATTTGGAGGGAAAAAACAGAGTTCAAATTGGATATTATTTTGTATTTTATTTTATTTTTTAAATGTTTATTTATTTTTGAGAGAGCATGAGCAGGAGAGGGGCAGAGAGAGAGGGAGAGAGAGAATCTCAAGCAGACCCCACATGGTCAGTGCAGAGCCCAGTGTGAGGACCAAACTCACAAACTGTGAGGTCATGACCTAAGCCAAAATCAAGAGTCAGCCACTTAACCAACTGACTACCCAGGTGCCCCTGGATTATTTTTTTTAAACTGTATTCAAGATGAACTACTCAATTTAAAAATGTGCAAAACACATGAATGGGCAATGCACAAACGAAACTAACAAATTGTCAGTGAGCATATGTAAATGTATCCAACATCACTGAATCATCAGGAAAATTCAAATTAAAAACACAAGAAAAAAGAGCACGAGGAATATTTCTTCTTGACTGTATGACTAATCTGTATGACTATAAGAGTAGCTGATACTAAAAGGTTTTTTTTAAAGACTTCCAATATCAGGAAATTGGAAATTCCAATATTAGGAAATACAGGAACAACTGGAACTTGGACACATTGCTAATAGAAGTGTAAACCGGTAAAAAAAAATCACTTTAAGAAAATGTTTCGCCATATCTACCAAAGCTAAGCATAAACGTACTATATGATGAGCAATTCTACTCTTAATATAAATTCAAGAGAATTCATTGTATATATTCTCCCCCAAAATATATTAAAATGTTCATAGAAGTCTTATTTACAATAGACAAAACTAGAAATAACCAAAAATATCCATTAACAATAGAGTGAAAACATTTTTTTTCTGTTAAGCAATTAATATATCCATAAAACAAACTATTTCTAGTTGAAGAAACACAGATTAAACTATTAACTAAAAGTTTCAGAGAGAAAAGATGCTGTAATTAGGATTTTGTCCATAAGAAATTTTAAAACCTGGACAAAAACAGACTAAGAATAATGATTATATTGAGTGGAGGGATGTGTACAAGTATTGACTGGAAATGGTCAGGTGGGATACTTGTGGGGTGCAGCAGCTCTGTACCATAATCTGGAGACCAATTGCAAGAGGTTTTTTTTTTTTAATGTTTCATTTATTTTTGAGACAGGGAGAGACAGAGCATGAACAGGGGAGGGTCAGAGAGAGGGAGACACAGATTCTGAAACAGGCTCCAGGCTCTGAGCTGTCAGCACAGAGCCCGACGCGGGGCTCGAACTCACAGAGTGTGAGATCATGACCTGAGCCGAAGTCGGCCGCTTAACCGACTGAGCCACCCAGGCGCCCCTAGAGTTTTTACCTATGTAACAATTATTGAAGCCTCACTTAGGACTTGTGTGTTTTATTGTATATAAGTGAAACCTAGTTAATAGTAAACATTCATAGTTTACTATAGTAGTCAAAAAACAAAGCTCTTTTTTTAATTTTTTTTTTTTACTGTTTATTTTTGAGAGAGAGAAACAGCACAAGTTGCGGAGGGGCAGAGAGAGAGGGAGACACAGAATCCAAAGCAGTCTCCAGCTCCGAGCCATCAGCACAGTGCTGACGCGGGGCTCGAACACACGAACTGTGAGATCATGACCTGAGCCAAAGTTGGTCACCTAACCAACTGAGCCACCCAGGCACCCCCGAAGCTCTTCTTTAAAAGCAAAGAAATCATTGGGTCTTCTTTTGTCACACAATTTTACATCACTTATTACTGGATCCCTCTGGGGCTTCCAGTTAATTGCCACAGATACATGAATTTTTATTACTCTTATTATTCACAGTATTATTAGTTCACTAGTCCATATTTTAAACTAATTTAATAGGAAAATATCTCTGCCAGTTATCACCAACAAATAAATTATATATCTAAGTTTATTCTATAATACCGTATAACAGAATTTTAAAGATTATAAACTCAAATTCATTCAAAATAAAGCAAATTAAAGACAAGGAAGAAATAAAATAATAATTTGAACATAAAAATAACAATATTTGATGAAGAAGAAAGCAAGGAACATTATGTCTAATATTTCTCTTAACTTGTCCTTCAAATCAAATGACTTTAAGATTTACTAAACATAATCTTGAGGAATACTTTTTACTTACAAATTAGAAAAATAAACAATGAAGATTCATAATTGCTCAGGAATTGAAAAAGAACTCACCTTCTTTGAATAAATTCAAATCTCATGGTCTGAAAAGAATAAACATGCAACGTAATATTTCAAAGTAGTGATAGGACTTGTAAATGAGTTCTCTTAACTGTCAGTGATTCCAGTAGCAATTTGTAGGTAGAGTTTTAATTTTATATATTGTATTACTATTTGATGGCACTCATAAAAATCACCACAAACTTTATGACTTAGGTGATAATAATTTACTATCTTAGAGTTATGGAGGGAAAAGACCTTCATAACTAGCTGGGATGAAGTCAAGGAGTCAGGAGGTCTGCTTTTCTTTTTGGCGGCTCTAAGGGATAATCCATTTTCCAGCCTTCTCCAACTTTTACAAAGAAAGCTCATTTTTTGGGCCTCTGGCTCCTTCCTCTACTTTCAAATTAAGCAAAGTTGCATCTCTGATCATTCATCAATAGCCATACCTCCACGAGGCATGGAAAGGTTCTCTACTTTCAAGGACTCATATGATGTATATGTAGAATCCATCTAAATAATCCAGAATAATCTCCCCATCGACGTCCTTAGCTTTTCCCATGTGCAAAATACCTATTGCTATGTAAGGTAACATATCCAAAGATTCTATATTAAGACCTTTTGGGAGTCATTGTTTTGCCTACCATACATATATCAATTTTGCACTGTCTCTTCAACATCTCAGTGATAACATATGTAAGCCATTGAATGCATGGAGCTCAAGCTCAGGGTAGAACTTTGGCTGGGGAGATATATACATACATATATACATACATAATAACAATACATATATAGAATGCATACATATATATATACATACATATATAAGAATATAATGTGTTCTTTTCTATGTTTATTCATTTTTGAGAGAGTGTGAGAGAGAGAGAGAGAGAGAGAGAGAGAGAGAGAGAGAGAGAGAGACAGACAGAGTGCCAGAAGGGAAGGGCAGAGAGAGAGGGGGACACAGAATCTAAAACAGGCTCCAGGCTCTGAGCTGTCAGCACAGAGCCTGACATGGGGCTCAAACCAACAAACTGTGAGATCATGACCTAAGTCAAAGTTGGATGCTCAACCCACTGAGCCATCCAGGCGTCCCCTTATATACTAGAAAAGAATCATATAGTTTGGATGGTACTTAAAGCCTGGAGAATGGATGACATCACCAATAAAGGAAGTATAGACAGAAAAGAGGACTAAGGACCAAGTCCTAAGACACTCTAACACTAGCAGATCAGGGAAAGGAGGAGAGCAGCACAAGAGATGAAAGGGCTCAGAAAGGGAGAAGAAGTGAAGCCAAGAATCTGTGATAATCTAGAAGCTAAGTGAAGACTGTGGGTGAGGATGAGAAGTGATCAACTATTTCATTGGCCAAGTGGGATGAATACTGAGAACTGATCACAGCATTCGGTGAAGAACTATGATATCCTTTAAGAAGCAGTTTCACTAGACTGGGGAGAAGAAAGTGGATTAAAAGTAGTGTAAGTAAAACATGACAGGAGAGGAACTAAATGCGATCTGTAAAAGCAACTGTTTTAGGAACTTTCCTGCAGAGCTGGAAGAACTGTAGTGGCATCTGATAGGGACATAAAAGTTTACTTTACTTTACTTTTAGTTTATTTTATTTTGCAAAGAATTGGATAATAGCATGTAATCATGTCAATGAAATCATTCAGAAAAAATGAAAAAAAATCCTGAGAAAGTAGAAAAGTGTTGAAATAATGTCCTTGAGTATTTAAGTGTTGGCTTTTCAAACATACATGAAGAGGTCAGCCTCAGATGAAAGTTCAGGAAGTTCACCTAGAGAAACTAGAGAGAGTACAGAGGAGTTGGACATAATGGTGGTAAGTGGGTGGCTATGTTCATCTTTCCCAGTGGATTTAATTTCTATAATAAAATAGTAAGGAAGGAAATCAGTTGAAAATGAGAATAGGGAAGAAAGAACTGGGGGTTTTACAAAAATATAGAAGTTGTGATGCAACTGTCAAGAAAGAAGGAGACAGCACAAAAATGCTGGCTAATTACTGGGCAGTGTCATGTGCTCAGCTAAAATTTATAAAATTGCATAATACACATGAAGAGACACAACTTCTATGTGTTCATGCATTTATACATACTTGGATGTTTTAGTTCAGAGTAGGAATGATGTATTCTTAGAACTGGATGTGGCTGTCAAAAGAGCTAACCTTATCTTCAACTGCCATGATCAAAAATACAATTATCCAGAACACAAGTGTCAGTATATTTCTTTCCATTCGGTACCATACTTTAAAAGATGAAAGCTTCAGAGGGAGGCAAATAAATATCACCATCTACTTTGGGTTAATACAATAGGTGTTATAAGCATGGAAGAAATGGAGAAATCAGTTTAGATTCAAAAGTAATAGGATTAGTTCATGCTACTTCCCTATAATGTTGATAAAATTTCAAAAAATAAAAGAATCGGAGTTGAGAAGCATGGTATGGATCAGTTAGGAAAAACAGGAGCTGTGATTCTGGAAGAAAGAACACCGGATTAGGAAGGATAATTTCAACCCCAGTCCCTGGTCTGTGATGTATACCGTGAGGAAACTGCCCCAGTAGGTTGTTATGGCGTGTTTTCAAGTAAGTAAATAAATGAAAGAATGAATCACTACATAATATCCCTGACCCTCAGTGGGGTTTCCCCCTTATGTAAAAATGGAATCATCCAAATTGCTTAATCTATCTTGTGGATATTCAATTAGAACATTGTTGATGCTCTAACATTGGTATAAATACTGTTTCCAAAGATAAAAATTACACTATTATATACTCTACATTGTTTTTATTTCACTAGAGAAAGACTTAGGCTCTATCTCCTAAAATCCTAATCATATTTGGAGGTCCTGTGAGTAGAAATCCTCAGTATCAGAGCTTACTGGATAAAATTTTAGAACTACTAACAAAAATTTAAAACACTTAGGAAATTTCCAGAATGTCCTGCCTAGATTAGAAAACCCTTGCTTATTTGTCTTTGAATGTTCTTTATTCACATCTTCAATATAATTTGTTTTGTTTTTCTGTAAAAACACTAAATATATTATTTATCTCCATAATGAATTTCAGGGACTGGTAAGTCAAGTTTCTTTACACTCTTGAGACCCAAATTAGGTTTACAAAAAGGCTAGGCACCGACATAAAAACAACATAAACACAGCAATAAGTGATGTTCTGGAAACTCCTTTAGTTCAGGAGTTCCTCTAAGGGAGCATGACCCTATTTCATGATGCTGCTTATTTTGGGTTAATGAAGAGTTAGGGAGCCCTTGCTAAATAGTTATTTGCACTGCTCATGGATTTATGTCCCTCAATCAGGTGTTCTGAACCACTGAGATGGAGAAAATATAGCTTATCCATATAATCATTTTGCATATGTAATTGTAATCTGTGGTTTTAATGCAAAGAGTTATGCATTTGCTTCTGTAGTATGTGTGTAGAATGTTGATATATTATAGATATCTATTTAAATTCAATAGAATTTACAAGTCTGACTAAAAGAAAACATGATAAAAAATCACTTATAATAAAACAAATGTTCTTATTCTGGAAGAAATAAAGCAATCCTCACCAATCTTTCATTTTAGTTTATGCTTGTCTTAGAGGTAATGCAAAGGCAGCAAACAGGAGTAATCCCAGCTGGTCCCAGTCTCCAAGAAAGAAGACATCCTTGCACATCAGAAAAAAATCACCATGTCTCAAGAGTTCTATTGAATCTTTATTGCCCAACCCCTTAATAAAACTCCTTCATAGCTCTGTCAAGATCTGCTGAATGAGTCAGACTCAGGGATAAACCAAAAAAATCTTGCTATGTAGCAAAAGTGAGAGCTGCTGTTCTCCATAAATTAGGTATATTTCACTGGAGGAAATGGTCTTCCCTGATACTATTATTTTCTCCAAAGCAAAGTCTTGTGAGAGGTGATTATTTTATATTTTTCATTTAGAGTTCAACAGTTCAAATATATTTCCATTAATAAAATCATCAATTAGGGTAACAGATGAATTTTCTAGCTTCTTTAGTACCCAAAGGGGCAATTTTCACATTAGGTTCCCGAATTAAAACATCAATGGGAATTAAACTAGAATAAGGTATTTAAACAAAGATCTAAATCTGTTTAATTTCCTCTGTGTTCATCATGGAACAGAATTTTTTCCCATATGTTGAATGAAACAAACCTCAGCCATGTTTTAATTGTACTGTTTGAAGTGGGAGTTTGACACTGTATGCGCATGGGAAAAACACACACACAAACAGGATTGGGGAATCTACAATTGCCTATCAAGTCGACTTCTGTCATTTATTAGGTTGGGGAAATTCCTACATCTCAAAGCCTGGATTGTACATGTGATTAGGGGATATAAAACCTGACTCAAGGTGTTGTATGAAAGACATTCAGCAAATTAGAGAATACTGTGAGTGAGGATTCTATTTGCTTAATGGAAAGAAATTGTACACTTTGGAAAAAAGTTCCAGTTGGATTTTCCAGCTCTATGCATACACTATCTGAAAACCTGAGCCAAAAAAAAAAAAAAAAAAAAAAAAAAAAAAAAAAAATATATATATATATATATATATATATATACACACACACACACACACACACATACATACATATATATATATTTATAATTTAAAAGCTAAACAAAAGCATTGCTTGAATGGAACAAAAAACACTTGTATACTACTTTATTACTGCATTTTCACCAACTGATAACTTTTGTATAGTTTTCTTTATCATAGTCTCTCCTTTCTTTCTCTTGTCTGTCTCAATAATAGAGATAGATAGATAGAGAGATACATAGATAGATGACAGATGGATATGTATGTATACACGCAAACACACATAGATAATATCTTTGTATATACACATGCATATCTACAGATGTATATAAATGCTCGTGTTCTTTTTTAAAGCTCAAAATTTAAGCTCATCATGAGCTTTAATTTTTAAAGCTCATCATTCACATTTATTCCTAAATATTTCAGTGATTTTCTAAAAATAGAAATATTACCTTACAATTGTGTAGCTGTGCAAATCAGAAGTTTTAACATGATACCACACTGTTACCTAAGTTGTAGTTAATACTGAAATTCTACCATTAAATATTATCATGTGTTCCAGTAATGATCTTTATGGGAATTTACTGCTGACCAGGATCTAGTCCAGTGTAAATGGAAAGAAAGAAAGAAAGAAAGAAAGAAAGAAAGAAAGAAAGAAAGAAAGAAAGAAAGAAAGAAAGAGCACTAGAGTTAAATGAGTTCATTTCTTTGATGATTTCAGGGAAAAGATAATTTATTATATTATATATATTTCTCAAAAGCACTGAAAACTAGATCTTTGGAACTCATTTTACAATCACCAACATAAATGCTTTATTAAAAAAAAAAAAGTAAGCACAGGGGCGCCTGGGTGGCTCAGTCAGTTAAGCATCCGACTCTTGATTGTGACTCAGGTCAAGATCTCATGGTTCGTGAGTTTGAGCCTTGCGTCAGGCTCTGCACTGACAGTACGGAGCCTGCTCGGGATTCTCTCTCACTCCCTCTCTGCCCTTCCCCCACTTGTGCTTTCTTTCTCTCTCAAAAATAAACTTTAAGTAAAGTAAGCCCCCATTTATATGCAAATACACCCATACTGCAAATAAAAATACACACAAAGTGTATTTAGAAAAGTTGCTCTATTTCAGGGCTACTCTAACTGCAAGGCTGGGCTTAGGTCCAATCATTTATTACTATGCACTGACAGTTAAATTACAGAACAGGATGTATAACAGGACAAGAATTCATATTCCTCACTACATTAAAACTTCAGCCTGGTTTCTTATTTAAAGATTGATACCTGACTGGCAGTAATTATTACTTTTTAATTCTCTCACAACAATCTGCTGTGTTAGAGATTATATACATTAGCTACAATAGATACTGACCAGTTTTGCACTACATCTGCCAAGATATTAGAAGTCCTAAGATCATATCTGCATTGGGAAAATAATGTTACAAACCGCAGGCACACACACACACACACACACACACTCACACACAGCCAACAAAACAATGTAGCCAGTTTATTTGTTAACTCAAAAAAGTATGGAGGGAATTTTTCTCCTTCAGGCTTCAATACTACTTTCACATTAATTCATTGTTTTATTAATTGCCTTAATTTTTTAAACATATTTTGCACCTCATTTACTCACAGATTTAAATACAGTGTTTCCATTTGGAGTATTTAAATGATACCACTGGGTTGCATTGACCCTTTAAACATTAAATATGATTTTTGATGTAGTGATAACCTTTTAAAATGCATGGAGTCAATGCACTTTGCTTTTCTGGGAGGAAAAACAAATGTAAACAAACAACATCCAGCTTCAAGTTTTTATTACTTCAAGGAATTGAGAAGTCTGAATTGGACAGCTTTCTAAATTCTTTGCAATTATATCTATATAGACCTTGTATTAGAATTTGGATTTCTGCTTCCCAGTAGTGCCTGATACTCCTAATGTGCAATTAGAGGAAGCAAAGAAAGCTTGTTTATACAAATCGAAAGCTAATGAGATGGTTCAATCAATGTGAATACATGATCATTTCAGAGCTGCACCTCCAGCACTTAATCTGATTCTTTAAAGAATTAGCTGCGGCCAAGTGAATATCCTGAATGAAATTAGCTTCTTTCCTGTTTGTCTTTTTATGATCTGGGTTGAATGTTAGAACCACATTATTAGTACCCATCCCTTTTTGAAAATCATCCATTTTGTTTTCCTTGAAAGTTTCATCAAAGATGACTCTATTCAGTGCTGCTCTAATGCAAAATTTTGAGAAAATTTCCAAGTACATTTTCTGGGTGCAGAAATTATTTTTAGGCAAGATGGTATCTCATTGTTAGCTATGCAACAGTGAGTTTTTAACCTTAAAAACTTGTGAAGACGGCTTTGCTTTTAAATATGCCCTAGCTATAGATTTAAAAGCTTTAAATAATTTTAGATATCATGCAACACATTCTTCAGTTTATAGATCAAGCAGCCAGAAAACTAAATCAGGTCACCCTACTGTAGTGTAAGAACCCTAGCTAGAAACAGATTCCTAGGCTCTCAGGACACACATTTCCACAACATGCTGACTCTGCGTGGTATCTTTCCTGAAACCCAATTACTAGCATTAGTAAATTGTTTCAATTTATACAAAAAAATGGACATTTAAATAAAATAATATTTAATAATAATTATTCTTTCACATTTAGAGAATGAACTATAACCCTTAATATTCTTTTCTTTTCACACAAGTTTCTTTAGTCTGTTTCTTAAGATGAATTTAAAAAAAAATTTAAAAATTAAAAAAAAAAAGCTGAAGAGCAACATGGAATCAATTGTCAATATTACTTGTCTGGTTTAAGGAAAGAGATTATCTTTAAAATTTAAAACTTATTTTTAAGTGGTATATTGTCTTTTTTTTTTTTTTAATGTTTATTTATTTATCTTGAGGGGGGTGGTGCAGAGACAGAGGGAAACAGAGAATCCCAGGCAGGCTTCACACCGTCAGTGCAGAGCCCCATACAGGATTTAAACTCACTAACTGTGAGATCATGACCTGAGCGGAAACCAAGAGTCAAATGCTTAACTGACTGAGCCACCCAAGCGCCCCTAAAACTTATGTTTAAGACATGCCGACCCATATCTTACCATCATCGTCTGGAAGTAAACTGTCATTTGGGGTCAGGGAAGACCAGAGCCCTCAGGGATTAAGGCATATGATAGCAGGGTTTAATTGAGGGAGAGGTAAGTTCAGAGACAGGAAGTGGAAGGGGCAGGGGATGTCTGCTTGAACAACTTCATGTGCTAGAATCCTGCAGATAGAGGAGAACTGGAGAATTCATTTTTGTGAGAATAGAAGATATAACCAAGGAGACAGATGAAATAAAAGAGAAGACAGACATTAGCACCTTAAAATGGGTCCTGCAGGCGCACCTGGGTGGCTCAGTCAGTGAAGCATCCACTCAGGTTGTGATCCCAGAGTCATGGGATCGAGCTCCACATCAGGCTCTGGGCTGAGCACTGAGCACGGAGTCTGCTTAAGACTGTCTCTCTCTCCCTCTGACCCCCTCCCCTGCTCATAGTCTATCTTTCTCTAAAATAGATTTTTAAAAAATGACTTCTGTAAAAGAAACAATGACATATTTTAGCCAATATTTCATTTTTAAAAAAGTCAAACTGTCAGAAAGGGAGAAAACAAATAATATCAGTTGACCTACACTAATATTTCATTTATGTAGCGATAGCATAAAGCCAAGATATGAATAGGTTATTGTAATGTTGCTGATTAGCACTATGTCTTTTTAAAAGTTCATGAAATGTGTTGTCAGCTGTTCCCTAAAGATGCAGTTCTGGCACAGGATTCCATATCTTTTCACAGGGGGAAATGTTTGTTCATATGTTGCAATCAGACTGCTGGGCACAAAAGGAGAAAGAAGGCTGACTGCTGCCAATATTTGCAGAGTTCTAACTAGATAGTCACTCTCCCCATCCCTCTGGGGGGGGGACACACAGATTTTAAAACTGTTTACAAGGTCAGAGAAAACATGGCAAAAACTAACTTGGTCTTTGGTCTAAAGTTTTACCAATTCTAATCTCCTCTCCTATTAAACAATAACATGGAATTTATAATTACATTAACAATCCTAAAAATGTATATTTATATACATGGGCTCACATTTTGATTCTGTGAACCTAGCCAGAAAAGTTATAGATACAGGAAAAAGAATTTATGCACAGAGATGCTCACTTCAACTGTACAATAATAAAAACTGGAGACGACCTAAGCAAAACATCGAGCGTGTTCAACTGAACTATGAAAACCAGTTCAATGACACAAGGTAGAAGAAAAATAAATATTTCTCAGAGAGCCATACATAGTCCATACTTTTCATTCAATCATTCTATCTCCTGCATAAAAATCTCACATACTGCCCCCAACGATTACCTGAGGCCTCGCCTTTGCATTTTACAAATAAGACCCCTGGTTGTCACCATGACCGAAGCCATCCATGTAAGCAGTACTGCTGACAAACCACGTGTGTCCTAAAGTCATATACTTCATTATTTTTAGTTTACTTTTTTAGCACTGAATATTGTTTTTTTATCAGAAATTCATCCCTTACATTGCCATGGTCTACTATGAAGAATCGTAAATAATCTACATTCTCTGAAGCAATATTACTCTTTACAAGTCCAAGTACTTATTTCGAGAATATGTTTAATGCCTCATACAAGTGCTCCATATTATAACTGTAATAATTATTTGGTTCATGTTAATAACATTCGCTGGTTTGCTGATTTGAATAGTTGGTTAAAACGACAGTTTATCACCTACTTTAATGTGATAATATCTCTGTAGGCTTCTTCTGACTTTAGTGTGTAATTCTTTTGAAGTCCTAATTTCATCCATATAGATTTTGGGATCATACTAAAGAGGGATGGTGTGTTATATGAATAATTGTGTTTAATTCAGTGAAGATTTAATGTTAACATTAAACAAATTACAATCAGATCTGTCCAAATATTTTTATTTTTATTTTATTTTATTTTTGCAGGAACCTGGCTGAAAGGAGGCAAAAACAGACATGGGTAATATTTTAGTAGAAAAAGGAGGGGAGTGGAGGAGAGCGAGACAGAGAGAGAGACAGACACTAATTTCAGTATCAACAGCGAGGACAAGCACATTTGCTATAACATGTAAAGCATACACATTGCACGTACTAGGCACATAAAATGTGACCAAAAGCTGGGGCGCCTGGGTGGCGCAGTCGGTTAAGCGTCCGACTTCAGCCAGGTCACGATCTCGCGGTCCGTGAGTTCGAGCCCCGCGTCAGGCTCTGGGCTGATGGCTCGGAGCCTGGAGCCTATTTCCGATTCTGTGTCTCCCTCTCTCTCTGCCCCTCCCCCGTTCATGCTCTGTCTCTCTCTGTCCCAAAAATAAATAAAAAACGTTGAAAAAAAAAAATTAAAAAAAAAAAAATGTGACCAAAAGAGAATTATTATTTGTTCCTATTATTTAATTTTTTTCACTTTTAAGAATTATTTATTAGAGCAAAATTCCAGAATAAATAAAAAAGAAAAATCTATCATATTCAATTTTTTGGTATAGTGTTTTCATTATTTAATGTTTTTTTTACAAGTAACAAAATTACATATAAAACCACAAAGTAATCAAGAAATTACTCATTTGGGTCATATTTCAACATTTTACAACTTGCTACACTTTTCTTAACCTAGGCAGCTTTTGGCATACAGTTTTGTGAACTTCTCCACATAAATGACCTGAGCTTCTGTGTTGTCATTTATGTAGGACTTAAAATCCTTTTCAATATGTTGATCAGCATACTTAACATAGTGTTTAATGGCATTACAATATAATTGAAATACTTAATGGATTTTCATACTTCAACAGTAAATTTTGAGTTCTGAATTCATCTACTTTCTAACACATACGGCATGATCTCAGCATTTGCTTATTAACACTGATTTGTTATTAATAATTGCTTCTTTGTGTGAATACACTATATTCTTCTCAACAACAGTAATAATAACAGTAACTGGGTATTTACTGTGTTCATCACATATTTCTTTTCTTTAACAGCTAACAGCTGTGTAACATTCTTGTCTCCACTCTACTTGTGAGAAAATCAAGACCAATCAAATGTGTCTAGGGTTATATAAGCAGGTTGCAAACCTGGGTAGTTCAAGTAAGCAATGTAGCCACCCTGCTCTGAATTCAGTAAGAATATCTTAGATTTAATTTAAATAGATTTAAGTTCAGGGGCAGCTGGCTGGGTGGTTCAGTAGTTTAAGCTGCGGACTTCAGTTTGTGGGTTTGACCCCCGCCTCGGGCTCTATGCTGACAGCTCAGAGCCTGGAGCCTGCTTCAGATTCTGTCTCTCCCTCTCTCTCTGCCCCTCCCATGCTCATGCTCTCTCTCTGTCTCTCAATAATAAATAAACATTAAAAAATAAAAAAAAATTAAATAAAATTGATTAACTTGATTTCTATACTATTTGAGTGACTCATTCAATATCCCAAAGTTACCTTTAAAAAACTATGTATCTTAAATATGTATAGCTATTATACATATATGCTAAATTGTGTAAATTCTTTATGTATCCTCTAAACATATTAATTTAATAACAATAACCAAAAATTAACACAGAAATTTCAGTTATACTCTAAGTCTTAGGATTGAGGCACTCTAAAGATCCTCAAAACACACCTTATGAATACTGTTGTTTTTGTGTTTTATTTGGTTTTTAATTTGAAATCTTCTGTTTATACAGGTAATGGTTTTTGGAAGGAGAGGTTTCTCATTCTTTTGTGTTCTGGATTCCCATCTTCTCAGCAACATTATGCTATGGGATTATCACCTTTTTCTCAAGCATTTTCACTTCTTCCTCCCACAGGATGATTCCTGTCAGTATTTCTAATGCTTAGTTCGTCCTTCTCTTAGTGAAAAACTCCTTAAACAAAGATCCGCTTTTCAGATACGTCTCTCTCTCTCCTCCCATCCCTGGATAACAACATCACTTACAGGATGTCCGCATTGTCAGGGCTTTATCAGCTGGACATACTCCTTCCACTTTAGAAAGGCTTCTGCACACTAAGACAACCAGTTATTTCATTTTGCTAAATCACATGAACTTGGTGGTTTTTGTTTGTTTGTTTTGCTTTTGTTTTTTGCTTGTTTTTCTCATTCGTCTTCCCATTCTTTCCAGTAGCTGTTGGCCATCTGAACCATCTCCTTTTCTTGCAAAGTATTTCTTCTTGGCCAAATATTTCTGTTTTCCTCTAGCTCTCAGAAAGTCTTTCTCGATCTTTGCCCTTTCTTCTTTCAAGCAAGTATCAAATGCTGAGACAGCTGACAGGTTCATCTTTAAGCTAGTTTTCTCTTGTCATAGGCAATCTCCTTAGACGATCTCATCATCGGAAACTGACTCCATTTTAACCCTCCTGCCCAGATGTCTTCTGACTCATCCTTCACGTTCATATTCCCCATCTCTACTCAGATGCCTTAGTGGAAACTCAAATAAGCATCTCAAGGGCTAACCCCCTATCAAATCTCGCAAACCTGGTATTCCTTTAATTACTTATCTCAGAAAAAGAAATCAATACAAATGTGATCATACAGGTCACACACTTGGGACTGCTTCTGAACACTTCCTTCTCAATCACCAATCATGTTTAGCCTATATTCAAGTTCTGTCAGGTTTAGGGGTTTTGTTTTGTTTGTTTCTTTTGTTTTGTTTTGTTTTGTTTTTCTGTATATTATCTGCTTTCTACACCTTTCTTCCTGTTCCTAGCCCTGGCTAGGCTCAAACGTGTTTTATCTAGGCTACTGCAAAAGTTACCTAAGTGATTTTTCTTTCTTTTTCTTTTTCTTTTTCTTTAAGTAGGCCCCATGCCCAGTGCAGAGCCCTATGCGGAGCCCTATCTGTGTGGCACCTCTGTTCTCCCTCCCCTCTTCTTTCTTCTCTAATCCCTCTTCCTCCCTTTCCCTTCCTCTCTCTCTCTCTCTCTCTCTCTCTCTCTCTCTCTCTCACACACACACACACACACACACACACACACACACACACAGTTTGATTCGGTATTCAGATTTTTTTGGTACTTCAGTATTTTTCAATCATGCCAGCATTTATAGTTTAACTTGAGGCGCCAGGATTCATTACTTGTACAGGTCTTCAAATACGTTATCATAACACTTGCTCTTTTCCTCTGGCTGATGAAAATAAAATTACATTTACCCTTTAGCCATTTTTCATTAAGAATACATTCTCAAACACAGCATACTAATGTATTTTCTCCTCAAGCAGATCCATGGATTGGTCAAAATATAGTTATTTATGTAGCCTGTAAGATGAAGCCCCAACTTAGGAACTGGTGCTGGATGAACTTTCTCATTCAATACTAAAGGCAACTATACTAGTTTTAAATGGTTATATACATATCCCAATTCAAGACTGGAGCCACTTACTGTAAAGGGAAAGGTGGATAGGGAGAAGACTGCTGAGAAAGAGTAGGTCTTACAGATTCAGGGTGTATGTGTTTGTGGCAGTCACAGCTAGTTGCCCACCCAATATATACCCCCCTTCTTCCTTCCTAAGGAAGCTTAGGGATGGAAATACATGCAATGAAAAGCTACATTGCCTGGACATTCTTGCAACTAAAGATGTCCATGTGACTCAGGTCTGACCAATGAAATGTAAACAGGGTCTTACTGGTTCCCAGCAAAGATTTTTGAAATGGTACAGGCTCATTCTGCATGCACCTTTTGTCTTTTGTCTTTCCCTAATCACCTGGACATTGAACGCAATGGAAGAGTTGATACTGTAGAATTCTAATGATAAGTGTAAAAACATGATGGACATTGCCAGTCTCTCATTTCACCATGTAGCCCAGAACCAAAACTGGATCACCATATCCTTCCAGATTATTATTCTTCTCTTCTTCATTGTCTTTCTCATCCTTTTTTGTCATAGCTTTATTGAGATATAATTGATACTCAAAAACCTGTACATATTTAAGGCATACAGATTGATGAGTGTGGATGTATGTAAACACATACGCCATCACCACAATAAGTTTATGAACACCTCCCAAAGTTTCTCTGTCCCCCTTTTATTTATTATTTTATTTCTTGATTTGTTGGGTTCTTCTCTGTGTATGGTAAGAACATTGAAGATGAGATTTACCCTCTTAACAAAGTTTGAAGGGCACAATACCATATTGCTAACTGTAAATGCCATTCTGTATAGGAGATCTCTAGAACTTCTTCAAGTAACATAACAGAAGTTATATATACCCATGGAATGGCAACTCTCCACTTTCCCCACCCATGACAACCTCTATTGTATTCTCTGCTTCTAGGCGTTTGGTTACTTTAGATATCTCATGTCAGTGAAATCAGGCAGTATTTGTCATTCTGTGACTGGCTCATTCCACTTAGCATAACAAGTTCACAAGGATATGGAGAAGTTGGAACACTTGCGCCCTGTTGGTAGAATGTGAAATGGTACAGCAGCTATGAAAATTAGGGTAGAGGTTCCTAAAACAAAAGTCAATAGAACGACCATATGATCCAACAATTCTACTTTCTGGGTATATCTCCAAAATATATCCTAAATATATTTTAAAACTATATATGCACTCCTATGTCGATTGCAGCATTACTTACAATAGCCAAGATATGGAAACAATCCAAGAGTCCATTAACAGATGAATGGATAAAGAAATTGTAGAATAGTGTGATGGAATATTATTTAGCTTTATAAAAGGACATTCTGCCATTTGTGACAACATTGATGAACAAAATTTCTTCTTATATGAGCAAAATACATTCTCTATTATGTGAGCCGCTGTGATTTAGGTCTTGCATTAGGAAGAGCTAAGCCTATTCCTAACACACGGTAATTTTATAATGGTGCAGAAAGAGGTCAGAATTATGAAGTTGTGTAGGAGACTGTACATTATATATTTGGTTATATCACCTCTCCAGTATTTTCTTGCATTGATTTTCACTATTAAGCTATTTTTCTTGGCATGTTAATGTGACCATCAGCCATAATGTTTGTGACGCAAGTTAAGCAAAGGTAAAATGCATGAAAAGGTTACAAAAATAAGTAACTACTAGTGGGTAGTGTTGCAAGGTAAGTCCTACAGTGCTTTTCAGAGGTTTCATAGTTGGAGCAGGATGTAGACTCAGCAGCTTTTTAAAGGCTATTTTTTAGAATAAGATTTTATGGTTACCAAAGTAACAATTTACCCTACATTTACAATACAGAAAAAAAGAAAGCCTTCACTATTCTATCTCCTAGACATAACCACCACTTTCCTTCTGGGTTATAAATCCCTTTCAGTTGACATGTATATATTTCTATATAATATGATAGGCCATTTTTAAATACCAATGATATTTAATGGCTGACAATATTTCATCACAATGATAAGTTCCACATAGGGTTATTAAACTATCTTATTTTCAGAAATTGTGGTGTTTTACAGGTATCCCCTATGATAACTATTACTAAGATATAGATCATAAATCTTTCCTTGATATGAATTCCAACTAGAATCCATATCTTTTCAAGTTTTGACATATTTTTAAAATAAACTATAGACTTTTTACTTTAATTTGTACTCACCTCAGTAATGTGGGTGCTTATTTCCATCCATTTCTCATTACAATACTCTAAATATCAATCAAAATTAAAATTATCAATGTTTTAAATCCAGTAAAATCTTTATTTTGCATTGTAGGTTCATATTTTTTTTTCTTTCAAAATTCTTTCTTCAGCCACCTTTCACTGGTGATAGTCCCTTGTGATACTTTTGTGCATATATATAAATTAATCTATTTCTCTTTTAATTAAGTTAGGGCTACTACTGCAATTAAAGTATTTTAAGAAGTATAATGACAGAAATCTACTTTTTTCTCACCAACTTCTTAATATCTGGTTTTCAGGTTTGTTCTAAATGTAGGATATACAGGAAGCCATAGGGCAAACAGCAGGGTTTTGCAGCCTCAGGACTCCTGGCATTCGGATGAGATCACCTCCATTGTGAGGACTGTCCCTTAGCAGCATCCTTAGCCTCTATGGAGATATACAGATATATAGCTATAGCTATAGATAGATATAGATTAGATATAGATTAGATATAGATATCCATATATAGATATATATTATATATATATAGATAGATAGATAGATAGATAGATATAGATATAGATATAGATATAGATATAGATATAGATATAGATATATAGATATATAGATATATATATCTCCATATATAGCCTGGCTATTGCCAAATGTGCCCTAGGGAGCAAAATTTCCTCAGGTGTAGAAGTGCTTAAATAGAAGAAGACATTTATGGGCAAAGCTCGGAAATAGTGCTTACTCATCTCACGTTCCACTGGCTAAAATTCAGCTCTGAGGCCACATTCTCAGAAAGACATACAAAGAAAGGCAAGCTAAAAGTGAATCAAGGAAGCAGAGAAGAAGTGTTTGGTCAGTAACAGTAAGTCTCTGTGACTGGTTACATACTGTATCACTTTCCCCATTTTTGTTTTTGGGGGACATACTGGCCTTTCTTAGGGAAAAAAGTCATAATGTATGCTCTGTGCCTATTTTGCCATAGTCACTGCCTCTGTCCACTTTAGAGGTTTCAGCTAGTAAGCTTCCTCTATCTTATATCTTCCTTAAAACATTTTTTACATTATATATGTAGAAGACCCATCTCTTCTTTCTGCAACAAATGAAGCTAGACAATTACTTACTAGATTTTTAATTTGTTTTGCTATCTATCATTGTCTATCTGTTATCATAACCGAAAACCATCGTTAGTCAATAAAGACAGGGAAATCTTCTCAATCACATGCTGCAGGGCAGACATATTAGATTGAAAATGACTGGAGCACTGTCCAATTTCAATCTGTGGGGGTCTGAATTTTGCCATATTCCATTGCTGCTTACTAAATCACAATTTTAAACTTATGAATAAAGTCTACATCTATTTCCCTAGTTCTCAAGGTATTCCAAAACATTGCATCATATTCCATACCTAATGTCATTTTGAGCACTGCCTAAAACCCACTCCTACCGCCAATTTCTCTCCAAAATAGCTGAAATCGTCATACTTCTGGCTCTGGACTTTGTGTCCCTTTCCTCCTTGGACTAATACAACTTTCATTATAAACCAGTCTTGCATATTTCATAGACTCCTTGTACCAGAAGCCAATTATCAATACTCCAGCTCTTACTGTGCTGCCTCCCGTTCTTCTGTGATCATAACTGTACTTACAGTGTAAATTATGCAACACATAATTCGATTTTATTCTGTCAATTGGATAATTCCTTCTTAAGAACATTTCATAGTGGTTTCACTACAAACAAAATTATTTCTTTTTAAACAAATACAATTATATTGTTCCCACACACCTATGGTAAAGTACAGTTCCAATTTTTGGCAAAATAAAGGTTCTTGCTGGAATACTTAATGAATATAAAGTACTTACACTTTATTTTTGTCTTGTTGGCTTGTAAAAGATTACAGTCTTAAAAAGGCTGCCCCTGGTTAATATGCTTCCTGCACTATTACTTACTTGATTAATATGAACTTTGTATCATTTTTATTTCTTCATTGAGTAATGGTAAATTTCGTATCCAGGAGCCATTTTAACAGAGATTTCATATTAATGTACTTTTGATGCAATGGGTTTTACTGCAAATAATAGGCCTTGCAGAGTTTTTGCTAAGGAGCTTACTTCTAACTATAAGGAAAAATGAGATGTGTAGATTACCTGCATATCTAATTTACCTAAGTTCACCAGATGCCCCCAAACCATAGATAATTAAGTGTACTTATTAATGGTGCCTTTAGAAATTATTTATGTAAGTGAATATGAACTCAGTCTCCTGAGTTCTTTCATCACTTCTCCATCAATGAACTTGAGCACTTGCTATAAAGATCCTTTTAAAGATTAATGTTAATAAGTAAAAAGAGTTATCCCATACTCACACTCTGAAACTGATATCGAAAAGATCAATTACTGAAGGGATGCTTCTAAACAATGCACTTGAGTAAGCAAGTTCATATAAAATAAAGAAAAATTTAAGATCCTTTAGACCAGTATCTCCTTATTTAATAATATCAGATTTATAAGACTATGTGTACGTAGCAGAAAACTGTTTTGACTAGTTTTCTCTTGTAGAGGCATTAGCAAAATAAAAGAAAAATTTTCGTGATTCCTTGAACATAGAGATGTAAATACCAGTAGACTATCAAAAGTTCATTTCCTTGTAACTAAGCAATATTAATGCTAAAGCTCAAGCAAGAAACTTTATATGCTTTAGGGACAGTAAGACTAAATTAGTATAATATTACTAAATTTTACATTTTACTGTTTTATTATAAAGCAGGATCTGCATATCCATTAAAGGACATAGAAAGCACCAAAGCAGTATAAGATATCACAACCAGTGAATAAAATATATTTAGAGATAACACTATTTTCATAAATTATATTGTATACCAACTTTTAAATTGGTAGTCATTCCCCCTCAATTCACACACTCATAATATGTCCCCAATACTGTTGTTTTTGTTGTTGAGACATAAGGTGTGCAATATCCATAATAGGGGATAAATAAGACTGGGAAATAGTAAGTAAACCTTACTGAGGCAAAAGTCACCAGAAAATTAAAGTACTATAAACAATATTATTACCATTGTCGGGAATCATTAGATATGGACTATGAAGACCCTGCAATGAATGTTCAGATCATGATGTAACTTTTCATCAGAGAACACGTAACTCTGATTTTCCACTTCTTTGTAGCCATTTGTGATTTGTCTGTATCTCTCCATCCCCAGACTTAAGGGCATGGGCCATACCCATATCACTGTATCCCTACCACAGGGCCTTTTATACATTTGACATCCAGAATATGCTTACTAAGTAGACAACAATCCTAGTCAATGATTACAGCCAGATTAAAAAAAAAAAAAAACAAAACATTCTGAACATCAACCTTTTAACAAGGGATTGAATTCTAACATATTGTCAAGCACTCTGCCAAGTACTAGAAATATAAAGAAGTAATATAAACTGTCTTCAAATTTAGACCTACTTCTAGACTCTAGATGGTAAGGGGCCACATAAACATCCACAGCATTGTAAGTTCCATAATAGCTAGTTGCATTCATGAGGGTACTTTGTTAGATTTAATATTTGCAGGGGAGGGAAAAAAACCCTTCAAAAAATTCTACTAGTAGTAGGTGTATATTTTACTTCCTTTTAACTATAAATAGTAACAACTACGCTATCATTGAGAGACAAGAATTATCCATAATATGTGCATCTATGCAACCTATCAGGTATCTTGATGTAGATTAGAGATTAGAGAATCAAAAGTTTCTTCCATCTTAGTAATTCTGAGGTAGCTCTGTATTCTGACTAAAGATAGAAACTATGACCAAAAATATCCCTACATGGCATATGAGTTGAATGCTGATGGCAGATGCAAACATAAATTATATTGGGTGACATATTTATATTGATTTGTGGATTGGTTTTACTGATACTCCTGACTATGCGCCCTACCCACTGATGCCTGAGGAAAATGTTCAGACCCCTGTCCCAAGGTAGGCAAATCAGAAACTCTGGAAACTTCAATGGAGCCACAGACAAGAAGAGAGAGTAATATGAAGAGGTCCCCAATAGCACCTGCTGATGTAGGGCCTGACCCATTCCTCCCAGAGTCTCCTGTAAAACTCTCCCTTCATTCCTACAAACACCTCTGCATCACTGTTTCTTCTGTGAGCCATAACTACTGGGTGTTAGTCTTTAATCCTGAACCAATCTTAATGGATACATCTGGCTTAGAAAATCCTCAACAGAACGGCATTTATTGTACAAAAAACAATATGAAATACGTTTCATGTGCATAGAGGTTGATAGAAGTGGGGCGCCAGGGTGGCTAAGTCACTTAAGCCTCCGACTCTTGGTTTCATCTCAGGTCATGATCTCGCAGCCACCTGGGTTTGAGCCCAGTATCTGGCTTTGTGCTGATGGTACAGAGACTACTTAGGATCCTGTCCCTCTCCCTCTCTCTCTGCCCCTCCCCACCCACACTGTCTCTGTCTCCCTCAAAATAAATAAATAAACTTTTAAAAAAGAAGTTGATAGAAGCAACTTTTATGCACATTTTCTTGGGATTGCTTTTAGCAATGAAATGTTACCAAATAATTTAATAAATAGTTAGTGTTCCTGTCAAAAAGTAATAACCTTAATGATATTATATAACTAATAAAAGGATAACATTGTATAAAATTAAAAGTATTTTGCTTTGTTTTTTAAAGATTAAAACAAATTAATCCTCTTCCTTCCCCATTTTTACAGATCACATGTAGCAATGATTCATAAAGAAGGAATTGATGACGTATAATGAGAACATTAGTGCTATCCTCTGAAGTCACTCAAAACATGCCATTCGAAGTGGTGTTGAAAGAAAGCTCTAAAGTTAAACCAGAAAATGCACTTTGCAGTGACCTTAAAAACATCTACTTTTATTGCTTAGTAATAAAAGAACGTAATCCAAAAGTAAAAAACAAACATATTTTTCTAATACCTGAACTTGTTTAGAACTAGATATTTTCAAATGAAGAAGGAAAAGACAAGAAAAGTGCATAGTTTCAGTAGTTAAGAATTCCAAATGTTAAGAGCTAATTCTTTTAGCTTTACCATGCGGTGTAAACTGAGAGGTTCTCTCTACCTCTTTTCTGAATGTTAATCACTTTAAGTGCATGTAAGGCAGGAGTTTTAGAGATCTGTATTCTTAGATGTAACTACATTAAATGAATCCATTATTTTATGTTACATGGACATTTTCCATTAAATTAAGAAATCAATATATCTCTCTGTTAAACTTCCAAGTTTATGGAATTATATTTGAGGTCATCCATAGGGCAATCACACAAGGCATATTCACAGTAATAGCTAGCTATGTGTTACAATGAAAATCCATAACTACAGTGTCTTAAAATACATGCCTCCAGGCATTGTGAAAGCACATGGCAATAATTCATTCCCTAAATGAATACAATGATGTCATCATTCTTTTAACCAAAACCACTATGTATACTTTTAGGAAACCAGAATATGTTTATTGGTAAATAAAATTGGAACATTGGTGAATTGGAATTATTATGCACGGACATTCTTACCAGAATAAAATCATTCATGTATTTAAAATGAATTAGGAATTTCAAATATGACAAAAACATCTTCTGCTTCTTTTCTTCCTCTAAAAGAAAATGAATTTTGAGGAAATTTAATGTTATATTCTCACACCAGATAGTTTTAACACTAAAAAATTTAAACCTTGGATTTTTCTTTTCCAAGATTCTCAAGTACAGTAATAAAGATACGTGACTGAGGGGTCAGTCTATATGTAGATTGTCTACCACATTAAATTCTTTTAATATATTGGCTGCTAATATTGGCTTTTTCTAAGCATAGTGATTGTATTACTTTAGGCATAAGGCAGATCTCTTGAGCAAAATATTTCAATAAAAAAATCATCCATAGAATATATCATGTAACTCAAATTTTTGTTTAATTGATCATTATAATAACTTAAAATCATGGACATATATGAAGCATAATCATTTGTCCCTCTATTACCTAATTATTCCAGATGGTAATACATTTTCTAGAAGTTACTGCCTGGAAGATAATGTATTAAGATGATGATATAGGTAAAATTATGAAGATCCACCCACTTAACATATAAAAATTAAAATAAGAATAACCATTTTTGTCAAATAAACTATTTACATTTAAAACAAAATATTTTTTTTTCCTGAATTTGGCATGTAGAGGTTCGATGCAATACCAGAACCCATGTTTTCATAGGTTCTAAGCATTCACCAGCTAACATTTACTCCACTTGATTTTGACTGAACAGTGAACTAGAAGGCAAGCTCCTTCAAGAGTAGACAGTGAACAGGTAATAATATTGTTCTATAAGGTCTATCTTAAAAGTATGTAAACAATCCCCAACCAACAGGGAGAGGACAGAACAACAAAGACCATTTAGCAACCATCTTAGACGCTGGACTTGGACAGACCTGAATGTCTCTTGCCTCACTCACCAAGCGAATGACCTGGGCAAATCATTTCATCTTCATCTATTTCCTTAACTCTGCTGTAAAGACAATAACATTAAGTATCTCACATAGTTTTGGTAAGTAATAAGTGAAATGCGTGCATAGCCATTAGCATGTTGACTCAACGATGATGATCATTATTGCTGTAATTATCATTCACCATTGTTTTTGATATTATTCATACTTTTATTCACTGTTTCTTCTCTTTTGATGTAGGAAAATAACAGCTGTGAGGTCAAGCATTATTATTCTACGTAAAAAGTAAACAAGCTCAGAGCACTTCAATGACTTGCCTGAAGATACAAAGATGGAAAATGGCAGGGTCTAGAATGAAATCCAGTTATTTAATTCTATGTTTACCATTCTTTCAACAAGTATAACTGGACCACACGACAATGTGAGTCCTTGAGAACATTCTGTGTTAGGACACTGGCTGATTCAGTTATTCCTCCAAAACACACTTTCAACAGCCACTTTTGGAGTTAAATAGGGGCACCTCTCACTGATGAGCTACATTCTTCTTCAAATCTCATCTCTTTCTATTCTTTCTGGAATGGACCCTCACTAATCCTTACCCTCTGTACTCTTGTAAAGTTTCAGATTGAGATCCCATCACTATACATTTAATATACACCAAATGTTGCATACCTTCTGTGACCCACGGTATTTTAACACTCCTCTAGGAGAAGCATGATTCCTTCACATCCGTTACATTTTTAAAATGTAAATTTAAAATTTTTGAGGTTGATATTTTGTTACTCACGTGCAAATATATGCTTATGGGCTGTGCACTCAAGTAAAAAGTGTCTGAGAAATCCATGATTAAACCACTTGAATTATTTCTAAATAGACAACATCTAAAATTACACTTTAATGCAGGAGTGCTATGAAATTATACATTTCTGTACTATTCTGTGTTACAACAGCAATAACTGTTAGGCAAGGTGGTTAAGCCCTTAGGGATCTACTTATGTAAAAACTATATATATATACACACACACACACACACACACACATATATATATGCACACTATATATACACATATATATATACTATAGAGACATATATAGTTTTTAATATATATAATATATTACACATTTATATAATATATAAACATATAATATATAAATATATAATATATATTTATTTATAAAATGATACGTATTTATTTATAAAATGTCACATAGATATTTCCTTCTTATTACTGAATGGCATAGTTTAAAATTGAGCATGAAGCAGTAAAGTTCATTTTTAATTGTGTTTCATCTCCTTTTAACCTAAGGAAAAACTTTCATAGTGTAAAAAGCATTTTGATAAGTTTCATGCCTAACTCATATTTTCTGAGGTAATTAAGTGGGGGTCATAACATGCTGGTTGTAACAGGGGCTGCAAAATTGTGATCTGTCACATCACCTTAGTTTAATGGATTTAGGGAGTCATTTGGGGGGGGATCATGCATATTTAACAATAAAAGGGCCAATCTGTGGGTGTTTGAGAGCCAAAGACTGACTTCAACTTTTTAAATTATCTAAATAATTCTGTACACTCCTCCTTCCAAAGATAACTATAACTCAAGGCACACAGTATGTTTTTCAAAAACGTCTCTAAATCTAATAGGTTTTGAAACACTGGAATTGTGTCAGATTTTGACATAGATGATAATTCGTATGGTGGGTTTCTAATCTGATTTATAGATAGAATCAGGAGGAGGCATTTTTCTCACTTGTTTTTGATAAATTTTGTACAAATCAATCTTAATGCATTATTTACTACAGAATGGGGGGGGGCAGAGCTTACTTAGGACAGTTTTCTTTTATATTGGTTTCCGTATCTGATGGCACGACATGAAATCCATCAAACAGCAAAACAGAAGGAAAAAAAAGGTAAATTCTCCAAACATATACATTCATGGACACATAAATCAAACTACAAACTCTACAGTGTTAAGAAAATATGAATCTCTTTACCCAGTAATGGAATCACCTTGAATTCCTTAAATCAATAGTTCACTGAACCTGAGGAACAATTTTCATGCACCGGCACATACATAATCTGGTTTATGCAGTGTGCTAGAACTTGTTCAATATGAGAACTGAGTGCAGCTGTTAAAATAAAAATGCCTTCACAATACAGACTCCTTCAGCACAAGACATTTCAGCTATCCCTATTATTACATCAATATTAATAGACATTGCCTGGATAATTCATAATTTGGGAAGAAACAGGGAGTCTGGTGAAACTTAAACAGCATGGCCAATAAAACTCAGTTCACTTAATGTTAGCAAGTCTCTTTAATATATGTATGCTTGTTTTACAATTCACACTAATACATGAAATGCAACATACACTGTAAAAATCTCTAGGGACACCTGGGGGGCTCAGTAGGTTAAGCATCCAACTCTTGATTTCGACTAGGTCATGATCTCATGATTCATGAGATTGAGTCCCACGTCAGGCTCGGCACTAACGGCACTGAGCCTGCTTGAGATTCTCTCTCTCTTCCCCTCCCCCCACTTGCTCTCTCTCTCAGAATAAATAAACATTAAAAAAAAAATTTAAGCCCCAATTTGGTACTCTGTATACAAGAGAGGTTCTATTCAAAATTTTAAATGAAGATTTATAGCTTCCTGGGACACAGATTATTGTTAAAACCTCACAGGAACCAGTTACATTTCTAAACCATTTACAGACCTAACTTCATAGAAATAGTCTCCTGTCTGTTTAAATTCTCTCCGCAAGAATTTCTCCTATAAAATTCCAATTTTTTATACTTTTGGAAAATTTTACTGAAATATTAATTTGGATGCAAAAAGTAGATCACTGTGCACAGTTAGCTCAAGAATGAATTTTCCCTCGAGTTCTGTTAGTCTTTTCAATAGCCTCTGTCCCTCCAAACAAAGCTATCGCTCACTTGTCATACTAGATGTTAACTAGTAAATTAAAAATTGGGCTGTCAACTAAAGAAGAAAAATTCCCAGCCATACTTAGTATCGTCCAGTGAGATGATCTATAAGCATGAAGTTTTTCTATAAAAATGCAACTGAGACGCTCACATCGGCTTCTCTTTTTCTACAGTTTTCAAACTGTAATGAATTTTTTATTATCATTCATTTAATTCCATGTAGGTTTATTCTTGCTGATAACATGATCTATTGTTCTCTGAGCCATGGTGAGACTGCCATTTCTTAAACAGACAGCACTTATTGGAAATTAAACCTCTACTAATGTATTATAATTATTACTTGAGGGTAATTTGCTCCTCCAGCAGGGAGTCGCAGCCAATGTGAAGGTAACGTTTCTTCCAGGGAGCTGTTAATATTTCTTCTATGCTGAAATCCCACATAATGGATCTTGCCTAAGGCTGATTAATGATTTTAAAGCTGGAACAGTGATTTGTAGCTAAATCAGTCCTCACTGAAGGAGATTCAGGGTTATTTCAGTCAATACTGTTAAATAAGTGTGAACAGTAACTTCACTTAACACACATGTAATCTAGAAGGTAAGAAAGAGAGAGGCAATAAAAGGAAGTAAATAATGGTAATCCTGCTGTCCGCGCATTTCATTTACACTTATAACAGATACAGGGAAGAAACACATTGCAGTGTCATCAAACCCACGGAATTACTTCACTGCAACACATTTTTCTGCATTGAAAAAGCAATTTCCCAAACAAGTAAAAGCAAATTGAGCTAAGTGCCTAAAATAAATCAGCATCTTTTCCCTCCCTTCTTTAGTTTCTTTCACCTTCCCTGCTAAAGAAGAAATTGGATGAACAACTTGGAAACTTGTGCAAGACAGACTGAAACTAGGGGAAAGGTTTCCTTTAGGATAATAACCCACAAATCCAGAGTTCCAACGTTAGACATTCTGCCCAACCCCTGGGGATCTCGCCTTCACCTGAAACAAGGCTGAGCATCTAGCCAGAGGAAGTAACCTTGAGATCTCTCTGCCTTAAGGGCTACATGCCTAATGCATAGCATCAGCACTCTCTAGTCACTCAACTGGATCCTTCTTTGTTAGCATGAGGCCAATATCAATAAAAGGTAGTGATAGAACTGCAGTCAAAGACAAGGTTGCGAATGTCAATGTGCATCTTCCACCTTGTATTTCACTAACAGTCCTGCTTCCCACGGTTCCAATGATTTCTAAACAGAAAGCGAGGAAACAGCCACAAACATTCTGCTACATATTGTTTGTCTGAGGTCCCTGGCTTCTGAACTAACAAAACTGATGAATAAGCACTGTGTCTAAATAACATAGTAAGAGAAAGAGGAGATCCTTGTGAGTGAACACCTGAGGGTCTAGACATACACTCATTAACATGAGCACTGTCATCGCAATCAAGAAGCCAAAATGAAAACTGCTGTTACTTTTACTTAGCTAAACAATATAATTCCAGGTAGGGGTGCATGGGTGGCTCAATTGGTTAAGCGTCCGACTTTGGCTCAGGTCATGATCTCACAGTTCGTGAGTTCGAGCCCTCCATCAGGCTCTGTGCTGACAGCTCAGAGCCTGAAGTCTGCTTCGGATTCTGTGTCTCCCTCTCTCTCTGTCCCTCGCTCCTCGCTCGCTCGCTTGCTCTCTCAAAAATAAATAAACATTTAAAAAAAGATACAATTCCAGGTTAAACACAAAATATGGATTGAAACTTATTGTTTGGTTTCAAAAATCTGGAAGAATCTGGATTTATCTAAGAATCTTAAAAAAAAAAAGTTAATGCATTTATAATAGGAAAACTTTCCCCCTGTCCTGTAACTGAGGGCTGCATATGAAAGGGCTACAACAATTGGTATTAGGCTCTTAAGAATTATGTCTGAGGGGCACCTGGATAGCTCAACAGATTAAAGTCTCCACCTCTTGACTTTTGGCTCAGGTCATGATCTCACTGCCCTTGGGTTAGAGCCGTGTGTTGGGCTTATGCTGGCAGTGTAGAGCCTGCTCGGGATTCTCTCTCTCCTCTCTTTGCCCCTCTCTCTCTCTCTCTCTCTCTCTCTCAAAAATAAATAAATGAACTTAAAAAAAAAACAAAAAAAAAACAAAAGAATTAAATTGAGCTTTCATTCAGTTTAAACTTCTGTATAAACTATACAGCTCACACACAGGTGTGTGCCTAAATATATACATACCTTGAGGCAATGGTTTTTAACCTTCAATCAGAATCAATACCAAACTACATCTTAACCTTCTATCAAATCGATGCCAAACAGGGTTTCTCAGTGAATAATAGTAGGCATAACACATGAGTTTTTTCTCCAATAGGCTCAAATATCGAATGCAAAATTAATTTTGCCAAGGGGAAAGTTTCTACCTTTGATAATAAGTATGGGTATTTGGTGGTCCCTCTACACACATATTTTATGTGGTTATCTGAAGTGAAAACTTGGCTTCAGATCCTATAATTTTCATGATCGCTTTATTAAATTTTATTAAATACAGTTTGCAAAACATACAATCCTCTCAGTTAAAATGTAAAATTCTATGGCTTTTAAAAAAATGCAAAATTCTAAGGTTTTAATATATTCAGAGTTGTGAAGCAATCAGCACAATACAATTGTAGAACATTTTCATCACCCAGATGAACCCCCACCCTCATTAGTAGTCACTCCTATGCTTATGCTCCACCCGTAGTTACTGAGAAACTACTTATTTTGTTACTATAAATTTACCTACTTTAGATATTTCATATAAATCAAATTAGTGATTGACTGGTTTATTTACCATATGTTCAAGTTCACCCTTTATGTAGCATGATTCCGTACTTTTTTTACAGTGTCAAATAATATTCCATTGTGTGACTATAACACATTTTGTTGATCTATTCATCAACCTGGGTGCATCTGGACTGTTTCTGCTTCTTCACTATTAGCAATAATGCTGTTACAAACAATTATGAACTAGTTTTTGTGTATATATTTGCATTTCTATTAGACATGTATAAGACTAGAACTGCTTGGTCATAAGGTATCACTGTATTTCACATTTCAAGGAGCTATGTAACTGTTTCCAAAGCAGATGTATTATTTGGTATTCCTATGAGCAATGTATGAGAATTCTAATTTTTCCAAATACTCACAATGCTTGTTATTTCCTTCTTTTTTTGAGAACAGCCATTCCTAGTGGGTGAAAAGTAGTATCTTGTTATGGTTTTGATTTGAATTTCCTTAACAAGTAATGATATTGAATATTTTCATGTGATTCTTGGACATTTTAATATCTTTGGATTATTTGTCCACGTTTAAATAGGATTGTTTTTATATTATTGAGTTGTAAGAAATATTTTTATTGTTTTTATTTAAGTTCATTTATTTATTTTGAGAGACTGAGAGAGAGACAGAGAACATGCTAGCTGGGGAGAGGCAGACAGAGAGAGAGAGAGAGAGAGAGAGAGAGAGAGAGAGAGAGAGAGAGAGAATCCCAAGCAGGCTCCACACTGTCAGCATGGATCCCAACACAGGGATCAATCTCATGAACCATGAGATTGTGAACTGAGCTGAAATCAAGAGTTGAATGCTTAACCGACTAAGCCACCCAGGCGTCCCCGAGTTTTAAGAATTTTTACATCCTGCATATACTTCTCATACACCTGATTTGAAAATATTTTTTTCTGATACCAGCAGTTGTCTGTTCACTTTCCTGTTAGTGTCCTTTGATGCATTAATATTTTTATTCTTCTGAAACACAATTTGCCTATTTTTTTCTTTTGTTTTTTTCTTTTGGTATCATGTCTATGAAGTCTTTGCCTACCTAAAAGCTCATGAAGATTTACTCCTATGTTGCCTCCTAAGAATTTTATAATTTTCAGCTCTGATATTTTGGTCTATGATCCATTTTGAGTTATTTTTGGGGGAGTTTTGAGGAAGGGTACAGATATGTGTGTTGCACATAAATATCCAGTACCATTTATTGAAGAGTCTAGCTAGTTAACTAAGAATAAGATACTTGCCTCTTCTAAGCCTCAATGTCTTCATTAGCCTCTGTGGAGAAGGAAAAGGCTAGAGATGGAGTTGATCACCAATGGCCAATGATTTAATCAATATGTCTATGTAATTAAATCTCCATAAAGCCCCCTAAACAACTAGATTCATAGAGCTTCTGGGATGAAAGTGAGTGTATGGAAGCTCCCCACCCCAGCTTGCTCTATATACCTTGCCCTGTGTATTTTTTTGTTCGTGAGTTGTATCCTTTTTAATAAACTGGAAACAATAAATAAAGCACTTTCCTCAGTTCTGTGAGGTATTCTAGCAAGTTATCAAACTTAAAGAGTTGGTCTTGAGAACCTGATATGCAGTCCCTCAATCAGAAGTACAGGCAATTAGGGCAAGTGGGTGGCTCAGTTTGTTGAGACTCAGACTTCGGATGGGGTCATGCCCTCACAGTTTGTGGGTTTGAGCCCCACATGGGGCTCTGTGCTGGCAACTTAGAGCCTGAAGCCTGTTCCAGATTCTGTGTGTGTGTGTGTGTGTGTGTGTGTGTGTCTGTGTCTGTGTCTGTGTGTATGTTTGTCTGTCCCTTCCCCGCTCTCACTCTGTCTCTCTCTCAAAAATAAACATTATCTTTTTTTAAGTATAGGCGACTCAATCAAAGGTACAGGTAACCCTTGAGGATTCCAGCTATGTGACGTTGACTGAATTGTTCACTCCTACATACACTTTCCCAGTTTGTTGCATGGGAGTACCAAAAGCTGTAAGGAATTTCATGAGAATTAAGTGAGGTAGTAGATATGGAAATGCTGTCAAGATATAAAGCTCTATATAAATACTATAAAATATCCAAATAACTTATCTGGGTATAAGGATATAAAATAATTTACAAAACTGATTATAGAATTGCATGCATATGTAAATTATTCTCCCAGCTTTCAAATAAAAATAGTAAATAATTTGGACTAGGAACTCTTTTTACCTCTACTTTTGACTCATCTTGTGTAGATTTTTGAATCTACGGGCCAACTAATAGTGGATCCTGCAGGAATGGAACATTTCTATTATATTCTTTTCTCAATAACCAATAATACCATCTGTCAACCTGAGTGTTTTTCTCATCACTGGAAATCAGAGGAGTGTGTAATTATCCCACTGAAAGGGAATTTCTCAAGAAAAGCAAATGGAAGAAACATTTTCTTCTTGCACTGGATGAAAAAAGAGTGCCAAGAAAGATAGGATGTTGCATAACTTTATATAAAACCATAACACATAAACACAAATACTGTCAATGGAGGCAGAATGCTCTATGCTATTAACTGCTGAAAATCTCATATTTTTAAGGCTGTTGGCACTTGGGTTAGTATTCAATGATAACTGAGAATCTCACCCTGAATTAATTAGGAAGTGGGTGTTTTGAATGATAACAAAACTGCCAATTACCATTTATTTACTTTTGGAGCAGGTGTTAAATGATTGATTTCAAACTGCAATAATATAGTCTGCTTTGGAACCAGAGCTGTGAAAAATATTCACAACCTAAATTAAAAGAAATATTTTTAAAAAGAAAGGAGGGGGTAGTCCAGTAAAAATAACCCTATGCACAATTACATTAATGCCACAGACGATCTCTAGTATTCTAGTATATATGACTAATACGTATCTTCCCTTTAGAATATTAAGCAATATCCTAAGAGAACCTTCACCATGACCTGGTTTCAAACATTTGGAATTACAGAGGTTCTGTAATGGGAGCATAAGGTGGAACGAGGACACTTGGATAAAGACTTGTGTGGTGGAAAATGCTGGGCTTAAGCAGTATCCATATGGCCATCACAGTACCTGTGGTCCTCAGCTTACTGTGGATATGTGGCAAGCTACATTGTTTAATGTACCAGGAAAATACTTGTTTGCAGAACCCTTACAAAGATGATATACATGTTACAGGTACACAGTCCATTCAGAGTATATCTTCGATGTCCTTTTCCAATATTAAAATGAAGTAATTATGGACAGCAATATAAAAATGATTAAAATTGGAAGACACTTTCTCACATTAAATGGAAATACATAACAAAGAACACTGTCCATATTTTTGGCTCCACAGGGATTACTTGTATAAATTGCAAGAACCCTGCACTCAAAACAAGACTGAATTAATTAGAATAACACATGAGATTCAAACTGGACAGGTACATGCCAAAAATCTTACTTAGCTTGCAAATATTCAGTTCTATTCAGATAATATTTAATTAAAAATACTGTCCATATATCAGGAGCTAACTTGGAAGTGATAGGGTTTGGGAATTTGCATCAGAGCAGAAATACAACATGATTTTGATTCGTCAATGACACACAGACTATGAGCAAATTCATGGGTACAAATAAATAAAATATATTTCATTAAATTCTACAATGTGATGGTTAATTTTATATGTCAACTTGACTTGGCCATGGGATACTCAGATATCTGGTTAAATAGTATTTCTGAGTGTATCTGTGAAAATGTTTCCAGAAGAGATTAGCATTTAAATCAATACACTGGGTAAAGCAGTTAAGCAGGTTGTCTCTCTAATTCTTAGGACCACCATCCAATCCATTGAAAGCCTAAAGAAAGTAAAAAGGCAGAGGAAGAGAAAATTATCTCTCTTTGATGGCTTAATCTGGGACAACAGTCTCTCCTTGCCCTCAGAATATCACATACACTATTGGTACTCCTGTTGTCAGGCCTTCAGACTCAAACTGAAAGTACATCACTAGCTTTCATGGTTCTCCAGTTTATAGATAGCAGATCACAGAACTGAGCCACCATAATCATATGAGTCAGGTCCTTACAATTTTTCTCTCCCTCTTACTCTCTCTCTATATATAAACAGATATATTTCATCTTTATATATACAGAGTTCTCCTGAGGAACAAAAACTACGGTGTATAAAGGTGGATAATATAGTCTATTATATATTTTTATACTTCATTATATACTTAATGTGTATAATATAGTAAATTATATGTGCCACCTGGGTGGCTCAGTTGGTTGAGTATCCAACTCTTGATTTCAGCTCAGGTCATGATCCCAGGATTGTGGGATCAAGTCCTGCATTGGGCTCCACATGGGGAGCGTGCTTGAGATTCTCTGTCTCTCTCTCTCTCCCTCTCTCCCTTCCCCTCCCTCTCTCTCTCTTCCCCCCCCCCCGCCTCTCTCCCCTGTTCTCTCTCTCTTTCTCATATATACACATATATATATATATGCATATATATTCAACTTCAAATATATATATATTATATGCATATACTTGTAGGAAATTATTTTACCTCATCTATATCATATGACTATACACACACATATATGTATATATACATATTCAGGGAAAAAAGAAGAATGTATCACAAGAACCACAATAGTATGGTGGAAAGAGGGGTGGACCGAGAGTCCAAAGATACACAATCTGAAAAACCTTTTTGTAAGATTAAAAAAGTCATTTAACTTTTCTTTTGTGCCACTCAGGAAAATTATTTAATCCCTCTGAGCTTGATATTTACCTCTGGGGGCATTATAAGGTTCTTAAAAACCGTTGGCTAGTATTTTTTAGTCATTGTCAAAATGTAAGATTTGTCTCTTCTCTCTGTGCACTTTTTCCCCATTACACTGTTCCTTCCTGTTCCACGGTTTCAGTCTCCCCACCATTTATCAGAGACAGTTTCCAGATCACAAAACATCCTTCTGGTTCTCCATTGGACAAAACTGTTCACGTCGTTCAAGCTGTGATGCCTAGACCTAAACTCAATACAATGGGTAGACTGATCACTGCAATGAGTTCCATCTTCTTTTAACTAGACATGGTATTTATTAAAACCTTTTAGGACTGACTTAGATTTTGTGTATTTGTTGTTTTTCTTAGCAACAGCTCATGTATAACTTACAGGAAAGTCAATAAGGTCCTGAAATGTTTTAAAATTACATGTGTGTAGGTGCCTGGGTGGCTTAGACGGTTAAATGTCCAACACTTGATTTCAGCTCAGGTCATGATCTCATGGGTGGGTCTGGGGGATCTAGCTGTGTGTTGGGATCTGTGCTGACAGCACTGAGCCTGGTTGAGATTCTCTCTCTCTCTCTCTCTCTCTCTCTCTCTCTGTCCCTCCCATGCTCGCTCGCTCTCTCTCTTTCCCTCTCTGAAAATAAATAAACTTTAAAGACCAAAAAAAATAAATTACACTTGTGTAGCTAAACATATAACATTTTAAATGTAAATACAAAAACATCCACATATGCAGTTTTTGACTAGGACAGAAAAAAATATGATTCAGTTGCACGTTCTTCATTTTTTACATGGATCTGTGTTTAGTCTCTGCTAAACCCACTAGATACCATGTTAGCTCACAGTAATATTGTCTAGCTCACATTTCAGTATCTTTTCACCAGGATATGATGAGAAGTCCCCCTCCCAAGTATAATAGCACAGATTTTCACAGCAGCTGTGATTTCATGGGGAAATCCTAGACTTTGGACTCGGCCATTCACTACCCATGATATGCACAAGTAGTAATACAATTTATTTCACTACAATTTCAAATATAACTTCTTTGAATCCTGGATTACTTCTGTTAAAAAGAGTATCATAATACCTAATTGAAAGATTTGTTCTGATTATAGAACAAAAACATTTTAAACTTTGAATGTAATGGTTTCCATTACAACAGAATATAACAGCATCTCAGAAATCTTCATTTGAGATCTTCTGGGATTCATTTTTTTTCCCTTAAAGTTGAAACATCACTTCTTTGTTTCCCTTCCCCCACTCTCAGCATAGAGGGTCTCCTTTCTTGTAAAACACAGTATAGTTCATGACACTATAGTTAATTAAATGTTAGTAGAAACTACAAATAGAATCAAAGTGGAATACAGACAAATGATTTAAAAAAGAGAAGGAATGAAGAAAGGAAAAAATAAATGTTGTTTTTCCCTTTCACTTTATCATAATAACATATTCTTTGAAACACATTTCAGCTAATTGTTTCCTTGGCTCCTGAATAGATGCTGAGGCCACTGAAGGTGAGACTTCTGTTTAATTTAACCTTGTCAACCCAACAAAGGGGAATCTCAAGTGTAGGATATTAAAAAGGTTTTGGAGGGGCACCTGGGTGTCTCAGTCGGTTGGGTGTCCGACTTCAGCTCAGGTCACGATATCACAGTTTGTAAGTTCGAGCCTCGCATCGGGCTACGTGCTGACAGCTCGGAGCCTGGAGCCTACTTCAGATTCCATGTCTCCCCCTCTCTCTACCCCTCCCCTGCTCACGCTCTGTGTCTGTCTCTCAATAATAAACGTTAAAAAAATTTTTTAAAGATTTTGGAAAAAATGCAATAAGCCTAATGCAATAAGCCTAAGAGATAGCAAATATTTTATACGCCAGCTTAAAAAAAAAAAAAAAAAAAAAAGGAAAAGAAAAAAGAACAGGGTCTGTATGCTCATCTAGAAGGATTTCAAACACAATTAGTTGATGATTTCCATGAATCCCAAATGGCATGTCAGGGGTAACAGATAGGATATCAATTGTCACTGCATCCTGTACCACGATAGGAATGTTCCTTGGGATGTTGTGGTCTAATAATTTTATGAAAAAATAAATGGATTTATTAGAAAACACTTGTGTGACTCTAACAATTGCCTCAGGTTTTTCTTGCTGTTTCACAATGTGTTTCCATATTATATTTGTAAAATTTTAATAATAACTAGGGTTAAACTTCCCTATTTTTTCCCATTTTTTCTTAAGTTATTGCCTACTGTCCAGCACATTTTCTGCTATTTATTTTCTTTTAAGTTTATTTATTTATTTTTGAGAAAGAGAGAAAGATACAGCAGGAAGTGGAAGGGGGAGAGAGAGAGAGGGAGAGAAAGAGAATTCCAAGCAGGCTCCCTGCTGTCAGGACAGAGACTGATGTGGGACTCCATCCGAAGAACCAAGAGATCATGACCCGAGCCAAAACCCAGAGTCAGATGCTTAACTGACTGAGCCACCCGGGCGCCACTCTGCTATTTCTGATGTTCTTTTATTGATTTTTAAAGATTAATAACAGATACTCAACCATAGATAGTTAATTAAAGTGAGCTTGAGATCTGAATTTACATTAAACACTGAATACTTCTCTGCTCTTTGGATTTACTCATGCTTTGATTTCTTTGCAAAGTTTGTTCTGCCTTTTAAAAACATCCTAGGATGATTCTATGTAATTGACACATGGGAAGTAACTTTGCTTTCACTCACTCATTGTTCAAATTCTTATACATAGCACCTTTCACAAGTCATGTGCAGTATGGTATGCATGAGGTAGAAAGCACTAGACTAGAAACCTGCAAACCACTGGATAAAAAAGCACCTTGCCCTGCCAGTGTGTGTGTGTGTGTGTGTGTGTGCGCACGTGCGTGCCAGATTCGCAGGGGATGTCAGTCACCCAGCCACAATACAGTGGCTGTGGGGATAATAAAAGGAAGTAAAGGAGGAGAAGACTCAGATTGAGGTTTTATACTATCTCTTTCAAGTAAACACATCAATTTGTGTTCTCTTCTTTTAAAAATAACAAATATATAGAAAATTTGACCAAAAAGAATAAACTTTATTCATCAAACATTCATAAACCCAATAAAGGTTTGATTCAAAAATTTTATATACATACACACATGTAATATGTCTATAAAATTATAGGTATATATGTTATATAAATAGGGCAACTGTTTTACTTAATATGATACACTAGTAAGTAAAACACAAGCTTTATGCCATATAATTTATCAAAAAATATATTTATTGACATTACATAGTATATATGTATATATATATATATATATATATATATTATGTACACATATACAAATTTTATGTATTTGCTTTGTTATGAAATACATTTTCAGACTACTAATTTGATGGCTGTATAACAGTCTACTGTTTCATGACTTACTTATCTATTCCTCTATTCTAAAATGCTTAGCTATTTCAGTATAAAATAACTATATGATGGATATTTTTACTGAGGATAAATTGTGAAATTAAAATTACCAGATAAATTAGAAGAAATACTGTCAAAGCTTGGACATAAAATGACAAAATGCTTCTGAGAATGACTGTCTTTTCCTTACAACCTCCATTCATGACTTTCTCCTTAGAAAATCTCCTACATCCTAAAACCTAATAAAATATTACCTACATTTGATTATGCTGTTGATATGGCCTCATTTATATACTAGAATTTTAAATTTCTTTTAAAGTTAATTTTGACATGTTAAGAGAATATTTCTCCAATTAATTCCAAGTGATTAATTGCTTAACACAATTACTACTCTGTTGTCTCCTTACTTGTTTAGATGGTATACTTATTATGTAATCATTTCTTCTGTATTCTAGAACTTGTGTCTTATTATTTTTTTTTTGCCACCACAGTATTTCTATTTCAGTACTTATTCACTGAGCTTATTGAAGAATTATAACACATTTTCAAATAAACCTCTTAGGGCATGATTTTATATTTGCAAAGACAGTATAGTTTCCTAAACCCTTCATGCCCCTTACTCAATTCTCCATTATTAATATCTTTCATTACTATAGAATATTATCATGTATTTTTAAATTATAATACAGAATTAATTCTTTGCTATTCAAAGGTTTATATGTATTTCTTAACAATTTCTGTTTATTCTTTTTAATAAGAATTTTTATTGACACTTAATGGAAATCACTTATAAGCTAGAGATTAAATCTGCAATACTTACAATTTGGATAATTTTAAGTGACATCTAAACATCTAAAAACTTAGTATTCATATATTCAAGTTTTCTTCATTAATATTTAGGAAGGTTTTACCTTTTTTCCTATATGCTCTATATATTCCTCAGTAAAGTTTTATTTCTCCCTATTCTCCCCAAAAGGACTTTATGAATTATATTTGTCCATTCACTATTTTAATTAACCATAATTTTATGAATATTAATTTTGTATCCAACAAACTTAGTCCATATTGGTTCCTTTAGTTGTTTTTTAAATGATATAATTTTTTAAAAATTTATTTATTTTAAGAAAGAGAGCAGGGGAGGGGCAACGAGAGAAGAAGAGAGAGAGAATCCCAAGAAGCCTCTGGGGTGTCAGTGTAGAGCCCGACACAGGGCTCAAACTCACGCACCACGAGATCATGACCTGAGCTGAAATAGTCGGACACTCACCCAACTGAGCCCCCCAGGCTCCCCTTAAATTATGTAAATTTACCTGTAAATACTATTTGTCTCTAACCCCTATCAAAAATTTGATTTCAGTGTTAGTCCTTTAAAAACATGTTTTTCCCCTTAATTTCACTACTATTTCCTTTTGCATCAAAGTAAAAGAGCCTATTGATTTCACTGAGAGAACAGAAATTCTCTGTTCTTGTCAGGAATACATACCAAGTTCTGTCAAGTACCCTTTACATTTATTTTGTGTTCATACATGTTTTTCTTATTCAGTCCTTTTCATAGGCTGATATATATTTTTTCAACATCTTCATTTTTATTTTTACATTCATCACAATACAGATCACTACATATTTTCTACTCACATAACCACAGGTAACTTAATAACAATATGTTCCTTAAAAGAAAATAAGCTTCTTTTTAAGGTGTAGCCTTGTATCTGCTAGAATGATTTCTCCTCTTGTCCTTTCTGTCACCCCAATAAATCTTTCAGTTCACATTTCCATGGCATCAGTAACTCATGCTAGTGTTTTTAAAATAGTTATGCATGCAGTGTTTTCTGCAATATTCTCCATAGTATTACAAGGTTGAGATGCCAGGAATTCCACTGCTGTGGAAAGAAACTACCAGAAAGTCTATATCAGAACCCCAGACTTTCTGGCACTCAAACGGAGTATGTAACTTTCAAGAAAAACAGTATTAAGATAATAATTCCCATCTTATAACAGATTGAAGTATTTTAGAAACCACTTTCCATTAGACCTGGACTACTGATATTGAGCCCAGAGTTAGAGCTACGTGGCAGTTCAGCCAGGGAATTTTTTTAGGGTGCTATTCTAAAAACTGTCATTTGATGACACATCATACTGCTGTAGACTTATTGTGTTTTTTCACATGGAACACTTAAAGCAAATTATACTAAATTACAGAGAAGAGAGGATTCCGGGTGACAGTGTAAAGGGCTTTGATGCAGAGATATTGCAGGTTAAGTTCAGAGCTAGATACTGCTTTATGTAAGAGGAAGCATATCCCGAGGAGCACGTTTCCATCTATTCAACTACTCACTTTTAAACAGGTCCCAATTGCTTTGGCAAAACATTGGTATTAAGGACTGAATTATGCCCCACTGCCCAAATTCATATGCTGAAGCACTAATCTTCAATGTGAACGTAATCGGAGACAAGGTCTTTAAGGAGATAATTATGTCATAAAGGTGAGACTCTAATCCAATAGGACTGATGTCCATATACAAAGAGGAAGAGGCCATGTGAGCACAAAGAGAGAAGCCACCATTTACAAGCCAGGAGGAGAGGTCTCAGCAGAAGTTAATCTAGATGGCACCTTGATCTTGGACTTCTAGGCTCCAGAACTGTGAGAAAATGAATTTCTGTTATTGAGGCCACACAGTCTGTGGCATTTTGTTATGGCAGGGGAGCAGACTAATACAGTCGAACTCAATTTCTATTTTGGAAACTATCACATAGGTCACACATACTTAATGTCCACATAAATGAAGGCATTTTACCAGGAAAACAGAGGTTTACTAACTTATGTAATTCTAGGCTCTCTTATTCATGGCAGCTCACTAGAGCCTGAAGATAATTGTGATATTCATATGAACAATCATAAGCATGCCTTTTTCATGGATGACTAAAAGCATGGATGAATCCAAGCATGTCAGTCACAGAAGTTCTAATCATTGCCATTCTCACCGATGAAGTGTTACTGAAAAGCATAATATCTAGTTGGATGCAATCCCCAGATATATAGATGTATAGTGTGTGTGTGTGTGTGTGTGTGTGTGTGTGTGTGTGTGTGAGAGAGAGACAGAGAGACAGAGAGACAGAGACAGACAGAAAGAGAGGGGGAGAGAGAATTAGACAATTCTAACAAATAATTTTGGTATACAAGCTTTATGGTGGAAAAAGGAAGAGGGGTTTTATCCATTTATATTAGATATAGCTCCTCTCTATTTTGAGAATATAAAAAGTGCAGATAAAACAGTTGAGAAAAAAGAAATAATGACCCAAGACTGTCAGGTCATTGTAGCTGTGACACCTGTATTTCTTGGTGTTTGATATGCCTTTCTCATTAAGACGGAAAGTAAGTTGTGTATGCTGTGAAGAGAATGCATGAGTGTACTGATCTGAAAAATAATGTGGTGTATTGCCTCTAAAGCAGTGATGCGAACAAGAAAGAAATAAAAGGCTGTAAGCACTTACATATTTCTTCTCATGTGCATCAAAAGCTAAAAGAGCAGTAAAAGAAGACGATTTAGACCTATTTATACAGCCAGTGTTTTTTTTTTTTTTCCTGTAACAAAACAGTTCTAAAATCGCCCACTTGTATTTATCTTCCAGATTCTACTACTCATTAGTGATTTAATAATTGAAAATATATCTTTCGATTTGTGGTTATCTTTGTCACAGAGGGTTCAGCTTAGAACAATTATTTAGATGTGATACGAATAAATCTATGTTAATACAATTCACTAGAAAGCAGAATTTAGTGTGAAAGGGTTCCCCATGGGTCCTAATCTAAGATTTACTGATGTATTAAAATATTGAAAAAGCTTTGCCATACAAAATCTCTAAAGTACATGTGAATTACAGCATTAAGAAAAAAAAAACAGAAAAAAAAAAAAAAAAAACAGAAAGAAAACTCAACCAAACAGGAGGACAGTGGTACCTCAGGAAGACCCGCAGGGAGCATTTGGTTCAGGGCCTAAGACCTGGTCCCGAGAAGGGGGCCAAAACTCTTTTGCCAAAATAATACAAATATCATCAATCACAGGAGGGTTAATACATGCAGTGAAACTCACAAGTATCAATACAGGTAGAAGAAAACAGAAGGTATTACAAGAGATACAAATACTGTTGTTTTGGAAAGAATATTCCCTTTCTCTAGATATATTCATGTGAAAAGCCACATCACAACCAGAAGATTGCCCAATGAGCTTTAAATAAAAGTCAAAGTAGGGAGAATAGGGTGAATCATATTAGTGTCTATTGTCATTGTATTATGCTAATCTCATGCATCTATATGAACTAGAAGACCGTAAGATATCGGTATATGCTTTTATCTGGGAGTGCTAATTGCATGCTGACAAATTAAAACTTTCTACCCTATGTCCTCGTGGCTCTTCCCCTATTAACATGTTTCTTTTTTTCTTGTCCTTCAAACATCAGTAGACTAGTAATTTGCATTGAATGCCACCAGTTGCCCACTCAGCATCCTTTCCCACACTCTTATTTCCTGTTAGAACTCTGATTTTGAGGGCGCCTGGGTGGCTCAGTTGGTAGAGCATGCATTTCTTAAACTCTGGGTCATGAGTTCAAGCCCCACGTTAGGCATGGACCTACTTAAAAAAAAAAAAAAAAGAACTCTGATTTTGTTTAGGAATCCTCCCCTGTACATGAGAATGTATTCAGGGTGGCTGACTGCAGTCCCACCTAAAATAGGACTTGTTTTCAGTGTATTACCTTACCTACTGCCAGGGATTAGTTCCAACGTGTTTATGTTATTAACTCTGACTTATGAAATGCATAGTGAAATAGGTCGAGTAACTTCTGGCAAATTTCTTATCTCTTTAGTGGAAACCAAAAGAGAAGGGCTTTCTCTCCCTGAGTATTATCGAATCTGGGTATCACAGATAGAATGGCTACAGCTATTGTCAGACAAACCATCTTCTTTTTACTACCCTAAGGATAAAGCCAATATTGGTAGTAACAAGCAAAGACATAAAAATAAGGTAGACGGTTGATGATGTCATTGACCTATTGAATCTAGTAAGCCTACATTTGAATAGAGCCTGCCATTAACTGTGAGCCATTTAAAGCTGTATTTATATTATAGCTGAAAATACTTTTCTGTTTTTTAGGGTTGTCTATTTTGAAAGAGAGAGTGTGTGTGCATGAGAGAGAGAGCTGGGGTGGGGCAGAGAGAGAATCTGAATCAGGCTCCACACTGTCAGCACAGAGTCAGACGTGGGTCTCAATCTCATGAACTGTGAGATCATGACCTGAGCCGAAATCAAGACTTGGATCTTAGCTGACTGAGCCTCCCTGATGCTCCAGCTGGAAACACTTTTTAAGGAAAAGAAATTTGTAAAATATTCTCAGGACATTTCTCTTTTTGCATTTTCTTGTTTCTACTTAAGGGGGAGAAACAGCTCAAATTGAAGAATCTTTCCTTGGAATACTGTTTCTTTCTTCCCTTTTATCATTTGTTTTAGGGTTTAGTCATTAACCTATTAACTTTTCCTGTAACCACTCTTTCTATAGTTGACCTGATTAGATCCCATGGATTTAATTCTATCCATATGACCAAAACTTCTAGATACGTTTCTCCAACCAGACCTCTAAAGGCTCCTGACTCCCATAACCAACTTCCCAGTTGACACAGCCATTTGTATCATCTCAAAGTGGTCATATACAATATATCTAAACTTTTTCTCCAAGGTCTCCCCCAGTGTGCCTTATTAGTGATAACCTCCTTGATTTATAATTCATAGTGATAATATCGCTAGTGACCACTAGTGATTAACCACGAGAGATTAAGACCACTATCTCCAAACATAACCTGAGTTATCCTAATGCTCTCCAAACCCACAGTCTTGAAAACTACAGTCTTCGTCTTAAGCACCACCATCTTATCCTTATTCTAAGGCAACAGAGTTTTTAAAAACAAAACCAAATCAGATTGTAACCCCCAGCTTAACACTGACAATGACTTCTCGTTGTCCAAAAATAAAATCGATTTTTACAGTATCGTGGAGAATCCTACGTAAAGCTGACTTTGCCTCTCTCTCTGACCTCAACTAAAACTACATTCATCCTACCTATGTAAAATCCAACCACTCTAGATTTTCTCTAGATTCTTAGTATCAGTCATGTCCCAAAGCCTTGCCTATTTTTGCTAGTTCTTTATCCATCTGGGAAGAAACTTTACTCGCAGATCTTACCAAGAGTTTTCACTTCAATTTCAGTTCAAACATTATCTTCTGAAAAGTTTTCCCTTCACTACCCAACCTAAAACAGTATCTGTTTCCAGTACTCTCTATAACATCACTCCTACAAATTCGTAAAATGCTCCAAACGTTCCAGGTTACCAGGCAAATGTTATGTTTTTAGTGCAGGCTTGATGGGCAATGCCATTTAAAATATCAACTGTTCTCTGCATTCCCATCTCTCCTAAAATCTCCCTGTTTTATTTTTGACATTTTATTACTGATGTCTCATGTAACATTTATTACACGTTCCCTGTGGACCTCCTCACACAACACTTTAAGCTACTCGAGGGCTAGATTTTGTGGTTGTTTGTTCACTGTTGTATTACCACTGTCCAGGTGCATTGAAAACATAACTGGTGATCCACAAATATTTTCAGATAAATCAACAAAATTCTCATTTTATTCATAGTACTTAACACTCTGAAATAACTTTGTTAACTTATTTACTTTTGGACTTCTCCCTTAGGGAATAAACACTTTCAGAATAAAGAATTGCCTTGTCTAAATCACTGTATTATCTTCAGTTTAAAGACAACTGCCTGGCATATAATAAGCATCATGAATGTAGGTATGTGTGAATAATTAATTTCTTTGATAGTCATTTGACCGTGGAAGCTCGTGTTTGACTCAGTTTTGCTTAGATGATTTAGAGTTTGTTTTAGGGTGTGTTTTTCCCCAGTTCTTCCTTGGTTATGTAATAAAACATCATGGTTAAGTGAGCATTGTGGGGCTAGAAGGCCTGCCCTTGAATTCTGCCTCTTCCACTACCTCTGTGATCTAGGGAAAGTTCTTTAACTGTTGAGTTCCTCAATTTTCCCATGCAACTAATGGTAACAATAACAACTGAATGAGCCATCATTAGACCAGTGCACAGCACACACCAACTTCTCAAGGTTATCTTGAGTGTTACTAATCCTATCTTTTACCCAGCATAGGCCTGTACCCACAGACGATGACAAGAGAGGTATTTAGGAACATCTCTTGCATCCATGCATTCCTAGGAACTGATTCGAAGCGAATTCAGACAATTTTCCATGGCCCAAATCATAATTCCTGCCTTAATAGGGTCAAGTTCTACTGCTTACCACCAACTTTTCTGCTGATTTTTCTTTCCTTTACACTCAAGAGAACTAAAGGGTGCAATGGCCTAAGAATTCTCCCTCTCTCAGAATCAATCAATCTCTCTCTCACAGACCTTTTTAGACTTTTTTGTAGACCTGGTGGGAATGTGATACCTTTCCATATATGAGGATGGGCTATGGAGTAAGAAAACATTTTTCTTCTTCCTCTGATTTGGTCCTATTTCCCAGCCCAACGTATCAAGTTCTTTATCCTGAAGATCAGGACGCAAGCTTGACAACAGTAAAAAGCAAACTTTCCTCTTCTAATTTTTCTGCTGTGTATATTCCTTGTGGAAATTCTTGGGGCAATCTGAACCTCACCCAGGTTGGGTTAAGAACTTCTGGTCCCTTGACATAATAATATCCAATAGTGCTCTAAACTTCACCATCTTTTACCTAAAATCTTATCATCTCTATTGCAGTAATAATAAACAACTTTGTTAAATGTATAAACCAATTTTCTTCAACAGTGTTTCTTCTCATTTCCCCTTCCCTGATTCAACCCAACTTGCCAAAGAACAAAGAGGAATTTTACTGTGTCTCTCCTATGATTTCACTCCCTTGCTCCCAAATTTTCAGTGGCTTTCCATTTCTTACAGGATAACTTCCCACATCTTTGCCATTTAAAACCACATACCTACACACACTCTAATGCTTACTAACATTTCCAGCTTTTCTTTCCTCAGTTTGTATCTAAGCACTGTGTTAGAGTCAAAGGGATCTGCTTCAAAGGAATACACACTGGGCTTTTTGTGTGTGTCTTCAGATAATCTTTTCCCCAACGTGGATACCACATTATCCTTATCTATCCAAACTCCCAGCTTGAAAGGTCACCCCTCCCTTTCTAAGCATTATAGCCTTTCACGATTTCCCTTTTCTCTGAATTTGATTTGCACTCTGAATTTGATTTGATTTGTAACATCTTACAGTATCTGTATGACATTATACTGTGATAACTGTCCTTCACCAGAATTTTTTGACTCCTTGTTAATAGAAAACTATTTTTAAATGATAGTTTACAATACTTAGTACATTTTTTCTCCTAAAAGAGTAAAATTAATTTTTCACAGAATGAGTGTCTAAGTGAAAAGTTAAATCAAACCCCTGTAGTTGTGGAACACAATGCTGAATAAAAAGTGCTATCCCCCAAATGATAGTCAGACCTAAGAAAACTGTGGCAAAAAAAATTTTAAGTATCCTCAGCATCCTTTAAGCTTCATCTTTATACTCCCCGCCTTTACAGGGTTAATTTGGTATTCTCACTGTACCTCATTGAGTCAAAATACAGAAAAAGATATAGATATAGATACAGATATATATGATATCTCTATATAGATATAGAGATATAGATAGATAGATAGAGAGATAGAGAAATGATAGGACTGAGAATCATAGAAAAGACAATGATATTTTAATAAGGGTAATTTTTATAAGAAAAGTTGGAACTGGTTTTCTATCCTAAATGTCTTGTCTTTGTAGTGGTTCTTCACAAGGAAAATAAAATCAGTGCAATATGTATATATGCTGTTTTTATTAATACTCATGGACAAATAGTTAAGGTTAATACAGCATAAATATACTGGAGTGGCTGTTCAGCATGATACAACCTCCTTTCCTTGAAAACTGTCCTCTCACCAAAAAGAGGGATCTAGTAAATTCTGAAATGTTTTTTTTTTAATTTTTTTTTTAGTGTATTTATTTTGAGAGCGCACGCGCGCGCGCGCGCACACACACACACACACACACGCACACACACACACACACACACACACACACACACACACGAGCGAGTGGGGGAGGGGCACACAGAGAGGGAGTGAGAATCCCAAGCAGGCTCCACACTGTCAGTACAGAGCCTGATGTGGGGTTCAAACTCACAAACTGTTGAGATCACGACCTGAGTCAAAATCAAGAGTTGGACGCTCAACCATCTGAGCCATCCAGGCACCCCTAAAAATTGTTTTCCTTATGCCATTTGCTCTCCACATCACTGATGGGGGTTTTAATTTTTTGATTTAAACATTTTCCACTGGAATTTTGACAGTATTTCTCACAATTAGATTCCAATAGTGTTGCAACTGAGGAATTCTAAACTTGGCAACTCTGTGGTCTTCTTCCCCTATGTATATGGAAAGGTGGTATAAGCATTAGAAAGACAGGTTCTAAGAGACAATGCTAACAGTGATATGCTAAGAAACGAGGAGAGTTAATACCTAGCTACAGAGTGCTACAGCCTCTGAAGACTGTAACATAACCCTGTCCACTTGTAATAAAATCCATTTGCTTAATCTAGTTCAAGGTACTTTCTGTTATTTGCAATCAAAAGTGTTTCCAGCTAAGGCAGATCTATTTTGAAATACTCCCTAGGGAAATCACACACATTATTAGGGTTATGCTGCTGAAGTTCCAAAGGTCCAGCAAGAAATTCACAGGTAAGAAACTGGAAAGGTGTAAACCTTAACTTTAAGGCTGGATTTTGTACAATATTGGTACATATGGTAGATTACCAAAAAAGTTAGAATGTTTATAATATAATAGGAAATTCAGTATTACCGAAACTCATGGGGAGAGACTACAATATATTCAGTATTCTGGAACAAGGTATTTATTGTATTTTATCACTAATGATAAGGTGGTCAACACCCTTTATGTTTCTTCAGAGTATTACAAATCCAAATATTTTGAGGTAGATGTTGAAACCACATTATAATATAAGTGATATATACTGTGACTTTCAACTTTTGGAGAGCTGAATTTTCTGATGCATTCACCACAGTTTTCTTTTGCCTCACATAGTGCAGGTTGGGTTCTTAAAATTTCATTTTGTTTATACCATGTATGAACAATATAATGTCAGAAATAAAGATAGGTTATGGGCTTTCTCTTTGATTTATACAAAAAATATAATTGAATCAATTATTACTCTTCTTTGTATACTGTATGGATATGCCATATATTATTATATGTATTACATACACATTATATATTATAGTATATATATACACCATATATAGTATATATTATATATTATAGTATATATATAATTGTGTCTGTATACACACACATATATACATATAATTACATATATATACACACACACACACACACACATAACTGTGTCTGTGTGTATACACACACACACACACACACACACACACACACACGTCTCCTTTACATCAGTTCTCTGAGGTAGTAATTTATATTTATATTTATCCAAAGTACAGACGGAACTGAGATGCATAAAATTTAAAAATACCTGTTCAGGGCTACAATGTTAATGAATTGTTGAGCAGCAAGGATATTAACAAGGTCAGTAAAATACACCGCTTTTCTATAACAAATCCAAAATCATGTCATTTAGCTCTCAGCGTCAGATTCTACGAGAAATTGATAGCAATATAAACTCTCTAGCTTCCATTTCACAACACAAATTCAAAGCAATCTTTCTGAAGGGGAAAAAAGTTTACATTAAAAAAAATTACTGGGGCATCTGGGTGGCTCAGTGGGTTAAGCATCCGACTTTGGCTCGGGTCATGATCTCACAGTTCATGAGTTCAAGCCTGCGTCAGGCTCTGTGCTGACAGCTTGGAGCCTGGAGCCTCCTTTGGATTCTGTGTCTCCCTCTCTCTTTGCCCCTCTCCTGCTTATGCTCTGCCTCTCTCTCTCTCTCATATCAATAAATGTTAATTTTTTTTTTTTAAATTACTGGTACTGGTACACACACACACATACACACAAACACACATATATATTTCTCTTTTTGTGTAACTCAAAATAGGAATTATTTTTTAATTTTTATATATTTTTGAGAGAGAGAGAGAGAGAGCGAGCACACATGAGCGTGGGAGGGGACAGAGGGAGAGGGAGACACGGAATCCGAAGTGGTCTGTGCTGACAGCAGCAAGTTTGTGGGGCTCAAACTCACAAACCACGAGATCATGACCTGAGCCGAAGCAGGACACTCAACAGACAGAGCCACCCAGCTGTTCCTCAAAATGGGAATTATTAAAACTTTCAATATTAAAGTATTTGGGGAAGGGAAAAATAGAGAGCACTCCTTAAATTCAATAAATGTCACAGCTGAAAAAATACGGCGATGTATGCCACCAAGAGAGATGATAATTACTTTTTTCCTTTTTAATATGCACAGAGGGATAAAGACATATAATAAAATGGAAAAAGTAAACATCACCACATTGTTTGGTATTTAATCATTACTTTTATGTGTTTGTTAATAAGACTAAAAAATTATGAAAACTTCTTCTGCATCATCTTTTTCCTATCCTAATGGTATTCTCTATCAAAATGCTATAATAAGGTAAATGGAAAGGTATTCCCACACATTATGGTTTACTTGCATTTTTCCTTGAATAATTGTCATAAACCTGATATGACACGTGTTATTTATGTCATTTAATTTTGGAGAGGCTTCAGATAGCTGGGAAATGTCTGCTGCAGAACTGGTATCTCAAAGCTTTAAACGCACTTTGGCTAAAAGAAACTTCTTTTGAGATAAAGTACAGTTAGCTCTTGCTGCTTAGTTCTAAAGCATTAACTAAATTAGTAGGTTTTTGCTGGCAGATACAGATGTCCATCCCATTTAATTTCTACATACTTTATGTCTTTTAAAGTATGTATACATAGAGCATTTTTAAATGTTTCTATTAATAATAAAATGGATTTAACTTATAATTATTCCCTTGACTACCTTCAATAAAAAGAACATGCATATTTATATTTTCAGCTTTAGTATTTAAAATATCTACTCTGATTTTAACAATTTATAATTTATATTCTATATTATAAGGGTAATAGAGTCATTACAGAAAATATACACGAACTAAAAAGTTCAAGGAATGGAAGCAAATCATATATAATAAATGGTACTTCTGTAAACAATATAATATTTTTACACCTTATTCATTTTTTCTATGATTTATTTTCTTCAGTTTTGTATTCACAGTTCCATGTAATATTTCAGCTTTTCACTTAATGTAAGTTCTTTCATGCATTGTAAGAATGTTATATATCTCAATTAGAAAGTATATAAGGTTCAACTATTTTAATGCATCATAGTTTAGTTAGTCCTTCATCCGTGGATAAACACTTGTTTTGAATATATTGCTACTAATAACATTGCTACAATGAGCATCTCTGCATATAAATTTTCATCACATTCAAGTTCCACTATTTGAATTATTGAGCCAAAAGTTATTGGCATTTTAAATGCTGTTCATAGGCATCAAACCAGAGAAACCAAGGTTTTAATTTCTTTATGATATGTGGTCTCATTATATCCTTGGTGAATAGTGTTTTTCACCACTATTCTGAAAGGGAAAAAAAATCCCATTTAATATCCCATTAGTGTCTGCAAAACAAAATGAATTTAAGCAAAAACATGACAGGCTCATTTCAGAAGTATCTCCTAGATCTAAGTGTCCAAGTGCAGTCTGTCTTTCCTGCCACTGTAACGTTTTTCTTCCATAATATCCCATCCACACCTGTCATACTTCTGGAACCTCACTCGAGGCACACCAGTATGAACTGGCCTTGTTATAACCTAATCACACCCCACCCATATTACATGGAATCGCTGAAGAAGACACAACATTAAGTCTACCAAAAATGCATAAATCCCTTCAATTAAAACTCTGCAGGGCCATTTTCATGTTGAACATACAGACTTATGGCTAATATTCTTTGTGCTAATGTGATTATTTGTGCAAATTAAACTCTTTTAAATTCTTCTTCTGAAATTTCACTGTGCAATACTAATAGGAAAGAAAACATCTCTACTGAAATGATAGTTAACTTGCGACTATGACTATACCTTTATTTCCACATTTGCTATGTCCTCCAAAGTCATTTTCAGTCATTTTTGTATACCATCTCCCATCTATATTCTAGACATTGAAGAAATGGTGTATTTAAGTCTTTGTACCATCAGTGTGATTCTTGGTAATAGAAACAATCAAACACCATCAACAAAAAACACCATGGCATTAAGCGACTCTTCCAAAAATACTAGTTTTGTGAGGAAACTAATATTTTTTTTGAAAATTTCATCAAAAAGAGTTGGTTTCTCCATGAGGACAGGTGCAGTATTTATCTACTCTAGTCTCAAATCTGAAATTTAATGCACCCATCCATTTTCAAATGAAAAACTCGAACATTTGCTCTAGTTTTATATCCTTTGCTGTCACATATTTCACGGTAGATCTTGGTTTCTTCCAGGCTAAAATTAGTTAAAAGTTTATTTGGGGGATTATCTTTTGATCACAAAAGCATGGCACACTAAAACAAACAGTCTCAAAACAACTTATGCTAGTTCAGGGAAACTGTAGTCATTGGGAAAATAATCTAGTCTTTCCTGAATTATTAGTTGGTTCCATAACACTGATACAATAAGGCCAATCCACTCTCAATTCAATGACTGGGAGGTTGGTGTAAAATTGTACTGAGGTAGCGATGTTATATGTGTTAACAGCTAGTCTCTTGGAAACAAACACATTGAGAGAGCAATCTTCGAATATGCTGTTCATTCAAAATGAAAATATTATCAAGGCCTATTCTCTCACTTTGCCATTCAAGTAGATTCACACAGAATTTCACTTACAAAACTAATCCTTATTTACAATTCACTGCATACTAGCACTGTAGTGAGTAAGGGAGATACACGTTGCTCTTACACACAGGGCCGATGCCTTCACAACACTCATTCAAAATAAACAAATGCACACAGACATACACACATATGAACATGAATCAACAGCTGCTCTGAGATCTCTCCAATTGTGCTGAGATATTGTAGTTGTGATTTGGTAATGTAAGGGAGGTCAGAGAAGTTTCTATTGAAAAAGTATCGGCCACAATGAGGTTGGAGAAATGTGTGCCATGGAGGGGAAATCATTTCTAGGCAAAGGGTACAGCTGTATGGGATGTGCAAAGTCACTGTGGTGGAAGGAAGTGTGACAATTTTGCTGTAAGGGATGTGCAAAGTCACTGTGGTGGAAGGAAGTGTGACAATTTTGCTGTATGGGATGTGCAAAGTCACTGTGGTGGAAGGAAGTGTGACAATTTTCAGGCCAGTGTGGCTGAAGCACAGAGAAAGGATGGCCCAATATGTGGTAGAGGCCATGGGTATACAGCTGGAGTTATATAGATTAAATATGATGCCATTCTATGTCAAAACCTATGCTAGGTTTATTTCTGAATTTAGTAAGGACACAGACCAGACATATTTAGACTGACATAAAACAAAATTATGTATCATACATGTAGCAGTAATTATTCTTGTTCTTTAAAGTTTATTTTATGTATTTATTTGGGAGGGGGTAGAGCAGAGAGAGGAGAGAGAGAGAAAATCCCAAGCAGGCTCCACACTGCCCAGCAGAGAGCCTGATGTGGTGTTTGAACACACGAACCATGAGATCATGACCTGAGCCAAAACCAAGAGTTGGAAGCTTAACCAACTGAGCCACCCAGGCGCCCCTGTAGGAGTCATTCTTCTAAATGTAGCATATAGTTTGCTATTATCAAAGAAAAGTAAAAGCACTGAAAAATCCAAAGAGATTCCCTGTTTACGACATGAAAAAGGACCAGACACCTTGGAAGTGAAAATTTAAAGAGACTTAGAAACTCGGGATAAATCTGTTTGTAAAACCAATTCACAAGAAATCTCAGGAAATCCTCACAACACAAAATGGAACAGGCAAAACTGGAAACTGATGGACAACCTGTCTCACTGCTACTCTGGCCACTCACCTGTGCTCAGAAAAGGGGCTTGGACTCTTGGCCAAAAGAGGAGAGGGTGGAAATCTTTGGCACCAGCAAGAGGCAGCTTGAACTGAGTCCGAAACACGAAGGGGGGGTACTCAAATATGAAAAGGTGGGGGGTAGAAATTTTAAGCTGGTCAGCCTCGGCCAGGCCCTAGTGGTGACAGGGAGAAAGGAAACAGGAGAAAACACAGCAGATTCCTAAATGCAGCCCCATCCTCATGAAATGTAGGAAAGAAAAACAATGGGAAATGATAATTCAGGCAAATACCCAGAAGACAAATAGTTCTTTAATTTAAAGAGCTATATTTGGCTCAAGGAAGTATGTAAAACTGGACAGAAATATACAGAAATTTTAAGGGTGTATGTGCCTAACAAACAGCCCAAAAGATGTACCACAAAAATTGATGAAGTTATAGGGAGATATTGAGCCATCCTTGACTTAACAGAAGATTTTATTCTCTGTTGTTCATTGTGTAATCAAACAAGAAAAATGATATTTTACTGCATGCCCATTAACAATCTTGACCTAATGTGCATTTCTGTATCACATAATTAAAGAATACATTTTTTTCTCTTATATAAAGGAACTGTTTATGAAAACTAATCTTATATTAGGTCATAATGCATTCTCAAGAAGTTCAAAGACTTAATGTACAGACCACCTTCACTGAATAGAAAAGAGGTACATGAAAAATGAATCACCATCAAAAAGTGGAAATCCACTTTTTTAATCCATTGGAGTAAAATACTGATAAAGTTTAAGCTACAATTTTTTCAGAGGACAACTGAAAGGTCAGATGATTGAGCTTATGGCAGAGTCTGAGACTGGTAGGTCTGTGATCATCGTAGAAACTTGATCCTTTTTGCTTTTCATTGCTCGATAGCCACACTGGAATACAGTCTGCATTTTCTAGTTTCCTTGCACTCAGGTATGATTATACATAGGATTTCTGGCCAGTGCAACTTGGCATAGGTGAGTTACCTTACGTCACGAGAACATAAGGCATACCATATGGAAGGGGGACCATACAATAGAGCAGTTCCTGGCAATTCTAAACTAAAATTCTTGCTACACTGGGGTGCCTGGGTGGCTCAGTCAGTTGAGCAACTGACTTCAGCTCAGGTCATGATTTCACAAGTTTGAGCCCTGAGTCGGGCTCTGTGCTGACAGTTCAGAGCCTGGAGCCTGCTTCATATTCTGTGTCTCCTCTCTCTGCCCCTCCCCAGCTCGCACTCTGTCTGTCTGTCTCTCTGTCTCTCTCTCTTGCTTAGAAATAAACATTTTAAAAAAAACTTAAAAAAAAAATAAAAATAAATGAATAACCTACCAAAAAGTGGAAATTTTATTGGAGTAGAATCACCCATTAAACAGTGAAAATGGAGACTCTTGGGTGGCTCGGTTAATTAATTATCCGACTCTTGATTTTGGCACAGGTCATGATCTCATTAGCCCGTGTTGGTCTCTTTGCTGACAGTGCAGAGCCTGCTTTGGATTCTCTCGCTCTCTCTCTCTCTCTCTCTCTGCCCCTTCCTTCCCTGTTCACATGCTTGCTCTGTTTCTCAAAATAAATAAATAAACTTAAAAAATAGAAATATTATTTCCTTAATAGCTATTTGGTCACTATGCATGAATGTCTTGTGTCAATTTGGCTCTTATCATCTAGAATTAAAGGTCTCAATCCTAAATTGCTTACTTACCCATTAGATCGTCACACAGTATTCTTTATCACAGAACTTTCCTAAACAACTATTTGTAAAATTAAGAAAATCCAGGAAAAAAAATAATTGATGAAGAAAAAAACTTTAATAAATGGGAAAATAATAAATATAAACATGCCACAGTGTCATGCGAAATATGCTACGGAAATCTGCAATGGATTCTAGACATCAAACCACGGTGGAAAATTAACTCGTTAAACAAAACAGCAAGGAGTTAATATGAAATCACAGGGTGCGCAAACAGTCCTACAGGGTTTGTCATTCCATATGTAACCCGGCAATACTTTCGGAGGTTTCACACACACACACACACACACACACACACACACACACACACACACACACAGAAAAATAAACCACAGGCTTCAAAAAGGCTCTTGCTCTTTAAGGAACAAAATTCATCCTTAGAAAAAATATATAGTTATGTGCTTTTGCATTTGAGTTCTATAAGTTTGTATAAAGTTTCTGTAAATTCACTAATAAGTAGACTTTTGTCATAAATCATTAAAACAATATGTAAATCTGGCACTATGTTTAGAATTAAGAATTCCCAGCAAATGAATTTACACTAAATTGAATATGGGATTTACCATACACTTATTCTTAGGGGATGTCTTTAATCGATTTTCCTAAACAATTTGTCAACTTATTCAATTCTTAAGGGAAAGAACTAAGAAATGTTTGTGACAGAACAAAGGAAAAATAGTTGATTGACTAATTTTTTTAACAAAACAGTTGAAATAATTATGTTGATGGGACCAAAATAACTTCATATGCTCTGAAAGGAAAACTTGAGAGCCATTCATCACAAAACCAAATCCATAATCTAAGGCTTAAGTTAATTTGCAATTGTTGAATAGAAATCTACTAGAGTACATATTTTCTAATATTCACTCTATTTTGTAGGACTTTTGAGTTTAAATTAAATTTTATTTCATAAATTTGGTACGTATATACACTTATGTGTACGTCTGCCTCAGTATTTTAACCTACATCACTTAAACAGTGCAAGACACATATAAATGTTTGGTAAGTGATGCTAGGTTGTTATTACCTTGACAATAAGGCTTCCTTTTTTATCCTAGGAAATCTGGCTGGATTAGACATTTTACAATTGTAAATACATTTTTTTAAAATGTTTGACAAACCCTATGCCTCAAAATTCATATACCCATTTGTCCTGACAAATATTTGCTCTATTAGAGTTGCTTACTTTCTTTATTTTCCTTTTAGTGTTATTAAAAAATATAAGATACATTTTAAAAGTTTCTCAGGATCAGAACACCAATTTTTTTTTTCATTTGTTCTAACCAACAAAAAACCTTTTGGCAACTCGTCTAGTTGCTCCTGCACCATTTGAAAAGATAAACAGGTGAAAATTTCCACGCTTCTATTCTCACCTCTCCTGCTTACATTCCTACCATTTTATAATCACTTCAGTATAAAAATCAGTAATGTTTTTGATGGTTTTCTTGGTGGCAGACACGGCTCTAAAAGTTTGACATATATATTATTTTAATCCTTATAATAACTCTACGAAGTATGCATTAATGGCCCTGCTTTATACATTGCATTAAGTACATTAAGAAATAATGGAGTTTATGTTATGTTTTCAATGTCACAAAGCTAATAAGAGGTGGAACTAGGATTTGTACAAAAGAAACTGTGACTCTCAGGAAATCACTTTCCCAACAGATAAGTAATATACTATTTCTCCTGTATCATACAGACCCTTGAAGGAATGGATATTGTAGGGTATAAATAAACATTGGGAACCTCGTATATAAACTCCCTTTAAAACGTCTAGTAAGAGGCATTTGGGTGGTTCAGTTGGTTAAGCGTCTGACTGTTGATTTAGGCTCAGGTCATGATCTCACATGAGATCCACGGGATGGAGCCCCACGTCAGGCTCCATGCTGACACTGTGGGTCCTGCCTGGGATTCTCTCTCTCCCTCTCTCTCTCTGCCCCACCCCTGCTCGTTGCTCGTTCTCTCTCTCTCTTTCAAAATAAATAAAATTTAAACAAAAAAACTTAATAAAATGTCTACTAAATTCAACTGAATAGTTTACAGACTACTTTATAATGAACTCCATGATTTTGCCTTGGATGTCTACAATAGGACACTGCTCATATCAGAGTAGAATAGTTATGATCCCCAACTTTGGATCCAAATCCCTGTTCCATAACTTACTCATCATATGACTTTGGGCTAGTTTTTTAGTGCCCTTGCCTCAGTCTCCTGACATGTTGGATAAGAATAATAATAGACAATGGGGTTCCTGGGTGGCTCAGTCGGTTAAGCGTCCGACTTCAGCTCAGGTCACGATCTCACGGTCCGTGAGTTCGAGCCCCGCTTCGGGCTCTGGGGTGACGGCTCGGAGCCTGGAGGCTGCTTCCGATTCTGTGTCTCCCTCTCTCTCTGCCCCTCCCCCATTCATGCTTTGTCTCTCTCTGTCTCAAAAATAAATAAACGTTAAAAAAAATATTTAAAAGAATAATAATAGACAAGTCTCATAGTCTTATGAGACTAAGTTGATGTATGGACAATGCTTGGGAAAAAATGCCTAACACAATATCCACTCCATAAGTATTTTCAATCAATTATGTGCTAGGGATATCCAACAAGATTATGGCGATAGATGATAGATAGATAGATAGATAGATAGATGACAGGCAGACAAAAGATGGAAAAGGGTGTATACACACCCTACATATTTCATGGATTCTAGCAATTCTAATGCCATCACCAGCATATCTCCAAGTTTGGGAATATACAATCTTCTCATCCTCACTCATGGCTCTAAGTTGGTACTCGTATCTATTAATTCAATGCTGGGACCAACTTACCTTATTGCTGTTGCCCTATTCCACTTTATTCTAAAATAATATTCAATCCTTTTACTTCAATTCCCCAATTGCCTCACTAGCAATTTATCATTTTATGTTACACATGACTGTTCCCACAATGCCAATCGAATCCTTCAACTGGAGATCTAGCACTCGTACAGTGGTTGATTTTCCCTTCTGTTGCTCTCCTACCCCCTATATCTTTTTCTGTTCTAATGCAGAGCAGTTCAAAATCCTGACTATAATTATGCCATATCCTCAGAACCTAAGCTTTCTCTCCAAAAGATTTATTAGTGTACTGCCTAAGCAGTGTAGCCCCAGCATGGTGGGAGAGTTTTTCACTGGCTGGCATGAGTAGATATGTGATAGGAGTAGGATATCTGTATCATGGGGCAAGAATATCTCTTCTCATTTGATCATGAGCCCTTTCCACATATTACTAGTACATAGTTGTTGTACTGATACATTTCTGAATAAAATGATCATGAAATAAACTCTGTCATTTGATGTCACATCATGAGGGACCCACTTAAGAAGCATTTAGACCTTTTTGCTAAATTTGGATAGGAAAGAAGGAGAAGGAGGAGAAGGCAGAAAAAAAGAAAAAGTTTAATGCTAACTTGAAACTGGGATAATTCATTGAACTTTTAAATGGCTGTGCCCTAGTGAAGAACTCATTACCACCACACTGTACATTTAACAGCTAATGTATCCCAACAGGCCCACCTAATACTGCAATAATATTTTAAATCAGATGTTCTCTGGTAATCATACTGAGATCCATTTATTTCAGGAAACCTGTTCCAAACAAGGACTCAGGCCAAAATTATTTTTTTCCATGATATGTGGAATCAAATTCATGGGTTTGACCTGGAATTTTATGAGTACTTGAACAGACTCAAATAGCATTTTGAGATGGAATGCTGGCCCTAACCACTCGCCCTTGGGAAGTCTATTCCCTGTGTATAAGAAGTGTATTTCTGTTTGGGTAAAGTACAAGTGATGTTTCCAAACTTTCGGTTGCTAAAACATTAGCTTTGCCATCTGTTATCTAGGGCATTAATTCCTCCTCAATCAGCAGCACAGGAACTTGGGGGCTTGTCAAAAACTAAAGCTTACAATTAGAGTCCTGCTTCAGACTTCTGATATTAACCAGTAAATCTAAGAATCTCATTAATCATCTATCTTTTCAGTTTCTCTGAAAAAAAAGTTTGGCTATATTCCCTCAGCTCCTAAGCATATTTTCTTTAAAATTTTTTAACGTTTATTTTTGAGAGAGAGACATAGTGTGAGTGGGGGAGGGGAAGAGAGAGAGGGCTACGCAGAATCCGAAAGCAGGTTCCAGGCTCTGAGCTGTCAGCACAGAGCCCGACGTGGAGCCTGAACTCATGAGCTGTGAATTTATGACCTTAGCTGAAGTTGAATACTTAATGGACTGAGCCACCCAGGCGCCCCTGGTGGAGGATGCGGGCATCATATTTTTACAAATTATAATTTGACAGCTTTCATTCAGCTGACTGAAGAACAAGAGAATTCCATCTGAACAACACATCTGCATCCCTAATAAGAACTTATTTGGAAGTACTGGTTATCTCCCTTACTCACGGATTCATCAGTCACTTACTGTGTTCAGACTCCATACCAAACACTGTGACTGATGCTGGAGCCAGTGGAAAAAGTTAAGAGACAGCACCTGTCTCTCAGAGTTCAAAGCAGAGCACAGAACCTGATTCCATAAAATAGATATGACTCGATGGACAACACTGAGATAGCAGAGAAGTAGAAGTGAAAACCCAAGTACTATCAAAATCACAGGAATAGAGTAGTTGAGCCTGCACTGATGGGGATGAGGATATGGGTAACTGGAATCCGTGCTCAAAGAAATGATGTGCAAATGTGACCCAAAGCACGTGTCAAATTTAGAAATGGGAGGTAGATAATAATATGGGGAAAAAAATCTGTTTTCCAGAATTCATTTCTTGGAGAGGTGCTATCTTTGTTTGAAATAAATATTTGGATAATTTGCTAAGGTGTGTGTTGGGGGGGAGGTAGGGGGTAAAATTCTACTGTTCTGAGGAGACCCATTTGCTACAACGCTTCATGTTAAGTTGCCTGAAGCTGGCAATCAGTAAACTACTTCCTGCTCTGCCCTATACAGTGCTCTAATAATTCTGCTAATTTAGACCTTTTTTTTGTTTAAATGTTAATGTTGTTTTTGGTCATGCCTAAAAAGTGGTATCTACATCCATTAAAAAAAGATCAGCATATTCCTTAGATGGAATTCTGTTTAAATTTAAGATGGAGTTGTCTATCTCGTGGGCTTTTCATAAAGCATGCATATGTTTAACTCACCACAGAGCCCTAGACACAATGCTTTCACATTAGGACTGCATCTTGCATTTTAAGAATGGCTATTTTAGCTAATACATGTTTATTGGATACACCATTATGGGGAAATTACTCAAATTCATCAAGTACTCAACTTCTATTTCCTGAGAAGAACATCAGTCTAGGTCTTTAGGAAGTAATATAAATACCCAGTAATACAATGTAGATTACAAGAAGCTATATTGTGCTTTGTGCTGAAAAAAAGAAATTGGTAAATACTGGGTTTAAAAATTGTACCACTCTTTCCATCTAGCCCCCACTCTCACCCTTACAGATAAAGTGAGAGCTCTAGTATTTTGTAGATGAGAAGCACTTTACACAGATGAGGAATAAAATGCCCCGAAAATTCTAGTGCTGCTAGAGGATACTTTTGTTGTTGTAGTTTACAGTTCACTGGGTTTTTTGTTCAAGGAATTAAAATTGAAGTTAATTATAAAAAGGAATTGTAGGGCATGGCTCAGTTGGTTGACCATCTGACTCTTGATTTCAGCTCAGGTCATGATCCCAGGGTTGTGGGATCAAGCCCCATGTTGGGCTCGGTGCTGATCATGAGCCTGCTTGAGATTCTCTCTCTTTCTCTACCCTCTCTCCTGCTGGCGCTCTCGCTCTCTCTCTCTCTCAAATAATAAATATGTAATTAATTAATTTTTAAAAAGGCATTATAAATATTAGGGCTTTTTTAGGTTAAATTCATGGGACCTAGTATAGAGATGCATGATGGCCCTTGATTGCTGGGAGGTGATCTCTAGATCCTGGATGGAAGTCCTGCCAGATAGGAATGTGTTTGTTTTACCAGAACTTTGGCTGCCAGACAGTCTTAACAATGTAAATTTATGATGGAGGATTTTAGGGTCTAAAGGTACTAGCCCAAACTTTTGGGAGAGGCTGCAAGGTGAAGGTCAGCCAAGAAGGCAGAACCGGTTAAAACTTTATCGACACCAAAAGACTCTGGTTGCATACTGTAACCCTTCAAGAATAGAAAGAGGTAAAAATATTGCATGACCCCACAGAGAGAGATCGCAGAGAGAGATCGACTGGAAGCTCCAAGTTCAGACCCCTTCTGGGTCCTGCCCTGGACGTCTCTTCCCTCGGCTGAATTTAGTTCGTATCCTTTCACCGTAATAAAGTGTAAATGTAAATATCAGGTTTTCACTGAGTTCTGTGAGTCTTTCTAGTGAACTGTCAAAGCTGAGGGAGGTTTGGGGGGACTCTCAAATTCATGTTCAGCTGATCTAAAGCAAGGGTTTATCCTGGGACTCCCAATTTTACAGCTGATATTTGAAATGAGGGCAGTCTTGGAGAACCGGGATCATAAAATTTCCTCCCTGTGGGCCATGATTTCTGGATTTTCTTTGCCCAGAGCATGAGGAGGCAAGGTATTACATACCTTTCTTAAGGCGAGGTATACAAGACAGGGAAAATGAGAATACTTTATATTTCCTAAAATATTGTTCATTATTCTTCTTTAAAGGCTTAGCAGACTCTATTTGGTTTCCAGCAAGATCTGGGATTCTTCCCTCTCCTATTTATTGGCTCTATGACCTTGAATTTGTATTTTAGCCTTTATTTCAAATCAACTTCGTGAAGATTAAATGGTATAATGCCTATCAACCTTTTAGTTTTAATACTTCTGTCAAGTTTAAGAAATCTGGTCTCCCATTCTGAAAATACACCTTTTCTGATTATGGCCTTCCTTCTCCTCTTCTCATTTTTGGATGGGAAGAAATAGCTACAAACTGTGAACTTTCTCCAGACGGAATAATAGGGAGAGATAAGCCTAAATAAATAGTTCTTACCCAAAAACATTCCTACACCTGGTACTTACAATTGATCTTTTTCTTGTTAAAATACAAAATGAAAATAAATAAAATATACTTAGAGAAAAATGTATTTAGAGATATTGTGTGCAATCTTAATTCAGGGAATGCCAACCCTAAGAATAACTTAAATACTTAAAACATTAAAAGAAATCTCATAGATGTTTCAAGTTAAATAGGGGTACCTTTATTTAAGTTTATTTATTTGTTGAGAGAGAGAGAGAGAGAGAGAGAGCGAGCAAGTATAAGCTGTGGCAGAGAGAGACGGAGAGAGAAAGAATCCCAAGCAGGCTCCACACCATCATTATGGTGTATATATACATCATACACCAGAAGACATTATGTATACACCACCTCTCCCTATGTGCTGCTGTAGCATTAGAATTTACATGTATACATACATACATACATACATACATACATACATACATACATAAAGGAATGGAATGGAATGGAATGGAATGGAATGGAATGGAATGGAATGGAATGGAATAAAATGGAATGGAATAGAATGGAATAGAATGGAATAAGGAAAAGTGAAGTAAAATACAGTAAAATAAAATGACTGTCTTTGTCACACCACTAAAGTGGCTCTTCCATGGACAGGTTTTTAGTGACATATGTCTGCCCTCCTTGGCATTTTGGTTATGAGTGTCTCCTCTCACCTTGGTGACATTATTATAATATGTATTATAGAACCTGCCAGATTGGGCTGCACTTATTTATCTGTTTGACTCCTGTGCTGTGAGCTCCTAGACATCACTAACATCTCATGCATCCCTGTACCCCCAGCAACAGCCACGCTGCCTGGCATGTAGTCAGCACGGTTCTGTCTTGACTAACTTGAAACATAAAGACTTAAGCGTGTGCAGCAGTGGGGCGGCTGGGTGGCTCAGTCAGTTAAGCGTCTGACTTCGGCTCAGGTCATGATCTCACGGTTCTTGAGTTCGAGCCCCGCATCAGCCTCCGTGCGAACAGTTCGAAGCCTGGAGCCCACTTCAGATTCTGTGTCTGCCCCTCCCCTGCTTGTGCACTCACTTACTCACTCTCTCTCTCTCTCTCTCTCTCTCTCAAAAATATAATAATCAAAATTTAAAGAGTGTGCGTGTGAGCACGTGAGCACGTGGTATCATGCTCACCTTCACACTAGGCACAATCCTATTCCTTCCAGAGTCATATAATGAAGCTATGCTGTGGTACTCTTTATTTTAAAACCTTGCTTTATCTTAAAGCCCGGGGTCTTAATAAACAAATGAAATGTGTACAGTTAAAATACCCAAGGACTTGCCCCTATATTTTCAATTATAACTATGAAAACCAGTGCATAACGTAATAAATCCCAAGCCAGGGAAGAATCAAGAGCCTGCAATTGATTTAAATATTCACAAATTCAAGTGAAACATATAAATTTTGCAGTTAAATTAGGTAAAATAAATCCACCCAGATGTCTTGCCAAATATGAGTACACATAGCTGCTGTCTTTAGCTCCTTCACACATATGTCCCCTCGAAGCAGATGTATATCCATATTCACTCAGGAAATAGTGTGTGCTTGCATATCAAGTATGAGAGAATGAGTGTACAGATGAAAATAACTGCTCTCTAAGGGAAAACTCTTCAATTGATGCTAGATTTGCGTTTTTGCCCATATGTGTTTACATACCTTGAGTCGTACATGAGCAAAGTGTATAATTCTCATGTTTCTATTCCTGTTGCATCATTCTGGCACAGAGTTATTGTAAAATATCGCCCTAAATGAAGCTGAATTTCGCTGGGGGCATCACTTAAATATAGCTTGTAAACACTGAAAAGCACTTTGTGATTGGGGGGCAATATAATTCAACATATCGCTACGACCACTCTGAGGAGGATCAGAAAATATAACGCTAAGGCCGATAATTGCTAATTCTTTCCTCTAAAAAGTTTATAAGGCTTTCATTTTATAGCCTTTTTTGCTTATAAATGTAAGGCACACGCACTGTCGAAAATCTTAAAAATTTACAAAAGTGCAAAAGGTAGAAAAATGTTGGGGAAAAAATAAACTCACGTGCTTCCCACGCGCCTTATGTCAATTTTACACACAGCACATTATATGTTTACTGTATTACAAGTAGAAGGTGGAAAGTAACTTTAATGGCTTATAAGTCTATATGCTTTTCTATAAACTGCCCAAAATAATAGGAGGAGGGCTAATTAAAAGTTTAATCCTAAATTGGAGTCTAACAGTGAACAGAAAAAAAAAAAAATCTATTAGAATGCTAAATATAAAACAGCACTTCAGTCAGGGGCTAGGAGCAAAGATGTCTTTGATTTGCCCCGTGGACAGTAAGACAACAAAATGCCCCTCACCCTAGACAGACAAAGATCTAAAACGTCAGGACACTGCCCGCCACAATCATTGTTCTGGAAGTCCAGGGCCTTTAAAACCTTCACAGTTGATTCTAAACTTAGAAGCATTAACTTTCAGAAGAGGTAGTTTGTTTTTCTCTCCTTATTTTCTTCTCTTAAGATTTATTTGGGTAATTACAAGGCAGAAAAGGGAAGGAGGGAAGTGACTTTAGGGATAATTTCCTCTGGTTTTTCAAAGTACAGTTTCTGGAAATGAAATCTGACAGAGAAGAAATATAATAATCATATACTCAGTTCATAGGGTGATAATAAAATGCAAGCATTAAGCATACTATGTCCCGGAAACACTCTTAAGCTCTTTACATCTCTTTTCTCCTCAATTCTCACCACAGCGTGATCAGTTCGTGCTACTAATTTCTCCATTTTACAGTTGAGCGAACTGAGGCACAGAAATATGTAAATTCCTTGGCATCACATAGGTAGCAACTGCCAAAATCAGAGTGTGAACCCAAGCACTCTGGAACCGGGGTCTGATTTCATAATCACTAAAACAGAGAGTTTAGAGTTTTCTACTCGTAACACATCAAACCTGAATTTTGATGTCACAGCAAATTTTTCAAAAGACAATTTTAAGAAGCTGCAAAATGTCCCATCTTTTAGAGATATTATGGCTCACCTAATCAATCATTCCTCTCCTTTAGATTGTTTTCCATTTCCTCGCTATCACGAATTCGGCTGTGATAATGCTGCAAACAACACCTTGTTATTGTATTCATGACTTTCAACTTAAAAATTTTTTCTACAGATATTTTCAAATGATTTTTGATAGAATTTTACCCACTTTTGTTTCAACAGGAGCCTGTAGGAATACTCGGCTCATCGTATGCTTAGGAATATAAAATATTACCGACTTAATTTTAGTGTGTGGGGATTCTGTGATCTTTAAGGCAATGTTTATGAACGTATGTCAGCTTTCCTGATTGTTTCCATAAAGTGTCATAGTAAGACGGAAATTCCAGATTTGAACACGATTCTTAGCTGTATGACATCACATACAAATTCTTTCTGAGCTTCAATTTTCTCCCCTACCTAAGAAATAGGTCTATGTTGTACACCCTCTAATTTAGTGGCTTGTGGCAAAATAAATATTATGTGAACATGCTCTCTCAACTGTAAAGTGCTATCCAAACTTACATTATTGGCTGTTGATATCATGAAGAATGGATGAATTATATTTTTTTACTTGTGGGACAGGAAAGTTAAAAAACGCTAACACAGTTCACTACAGCACTAAATAATGTACCTCAGTCTCTGTTGTATCTTTGGCTCTGATCTATCCATTCTGTGTGAGGTTTATGAAGTAATACGCAAAGTCTATAATTTCTCTTTCAAAAGAAAAGGACATTAAGAGACGTATATCCTTTTAAGGTCATGGGGTGGACAGCCAAAACATTAACTAAGATTCACAGATTTTGATTCTCTTTGAAAGCATAAAGACATAACATGCATTCGTTTTAGAAATGATTTTAATTTTTTTTTTAATTTTTCAATAGGTTTTATTTTTTTAGAGCAGTTTTAGGTTCACAGCAAAACTGAGCATAGAGAAAGTTCCACTGACACAGCATCGTCACCCGAAGTCTATAGTTTCAATAAGGCTCACTCTTGGTGATGCACATTCTATGGGTTTTGACAAATGTAAAATGACATGTATCTGCCATTGTAGTATCACATAGAGTAGTCTCATTGCCCTAACAATCCTCTGTGTTTGGCCTATAAATCACTCTGTCCTATCAAAACTCTGGCAACTACTACTAATTTTAGCATCTTCAGTTTTGCTTTTTCCAGAATGTCATACAGTTGCAGCCATACAGTATGTAGTTTCTTTAGATCAGCTTCTTTCACTTAATAACACACATTCCAAGTTCATGCCTTTCGTGACTGATGGCTCTTTTTTGTTTGTTTGTTTGAAGTTCTGAATATTATTCCATTGTCTGAATGTACCATAGCTTAGTTATTCATTCACCTATAGGAGGACATCCGGTTACTTCCAGGTTTTGGCAATTATGAATAAAGCTGCTGTAAATATCCATGTGCATGTTTTCGTGTGGAGGTAGGTTTTTAACTCATTTGGGTAAATAACAAGGAGCACAGATCTTATGGAAAGAGTATGTTTTATTTTTTGTTTTTTTTATTTTAAATTTTTTTTAATGTTTATTTATTTTTGAGACAGAGAGAGACAGAGCATGAACAGGGGAGGGTCAGAGAGAGAGGGAGACACAAAATCTGAAACAGGCTCTGGGCTCCGAGCTGTCAGCACAGAGCCCGATGCGGGGCTCGAACCCACGGACCGCAAGATCATGACCTGGGCCGAAGTCAGAAGCTCAACTGACTGAGCCACCCAGGCGCCCCGAGTATGTTTTATTTTGTAAGAAACCACAAACTGTCTTGCAAAGCGGCCATACCATTTTGCAATCCCACCAGCAATGCACGAGACTTTCCGTTGCTGTACATCCTCACCAGCATTTGGTGGTCTTACTGTTTTCTATTTTGGCCATTTGCACATTTGGCCAGATGTGCAGTGATATCTGGATATACAGCAGAGAACGCTTCAAAGTTCCTAAAAGTTCTATGCTGATTTCCATACAATTGAACACATTCTTGGAGAGATTGAGAATACACTTCCTCCTAGAACAATAAAGACCTTCAGACCTTCATTCTAGAAGCAATACAAACAGGACCTACAGTGATTGCTAAAGCAATAGACTATGAATTCACATTAAAACTCCATGAATATTTATTGTTTTATTATATAAACACTCATATTAAAAATAAATTATGCTAATATACGTTCCTTTTCTTTAGCATCCTCAAAGTATTTTTAGATACCATTCAACTAATTATAATAAAATGAAATGGATGAATGAATGGGAGATGTTATCATCTAAGAACATCGCTCTTGTTTAGTAGGTGGATTATGAACATCAACTTTCCATTTTGATCTTTATTGGGTGTGTCACTAAGAACTAAGACGAAACTTGCAAAATAGAAAACTCAATGGACGAGAACCTGAACGGATCTTTCACAAACGTTTCCATTCTACTATTTCATAAATGTTTCCATTTTGTGTACTAAGGATAATTACACAAAACATTGCAGAGAGCATCAATTATTTGTATTATTTGACTGTTGATAAGTCTGTTTTAGTGTGTATTTTTTGATTAAATATTTTTGAAATACTTGGAAGATTCAGGTTTTAATCTCTATTTTTTTTTATTATTATCACCTAAAAAAGAAGGTAGTGCAATTTAGCTCGCTTGGTGCTGCCATGTATCCTGCCCGACAAGAAAGTAAAATTAGAACACTATTTACTACATGAATAACTTATATATTATTTTTTGTGTATGTTATTTATATGACATTATTTATCCAGTCAGTATTCATTCAGATTTATCCACATATTTACCATTTCAGGTCTTATCACTGCTTTGAGTATCTTTGAAATCTAGTGTTGCTTTAAAACTATAATATAATGCTTAAGTTTATGTTTATTTAAGTTTGTGTCTCTCAGTAATAAATTCTTTTTTGTTTTGTGTGAAAAAGCGTTTAATTTTGCTTTTATTCTTAGAGGATATTTTACACAGGTAGAGAATTTTATGTAGTTTTTCTTTTTTCATTTATTTCTTCACATTGAAGATATTCAATCATCTTATGGCTTCTAACGTTTCTAGTTAGAACTCAGTTCTCATTTGTTCTTCCAAATGTAGTATATCTTTTTTCTTATGCGGTTTTTTATTATCTTTTATTTTGTTATCTGCATTCTTATATTGCTAGTAGTAGTTTTGTAGTTGTGAATTTCCTTGAACTTGTCCTGTTTAAAAGTTCAATTTTGGGAGGCACCTGGGTGGTTCAGTCAGTTAAGCATCCGACTGCAGCTCAGGTCATGATCTCGCTGTTTGTGGGTTCGAGTCCTGTGTCAGCCTCTGTGCTGATAGCTCAGAGCCTGAAGCCTGCTTCAGATTCTGTGTCTCCCTCTCTCTCTCTGCCGCTGCCCCACTCTCTCTCTCTCTCTCTCTCTCTCTCTCTCTCTCTCTCTCTCTCTCTCTCTCTCTCAAAAATAAATGAACGTTACAATGAATGTTGGAAGAGAGAGACAGAGTGTGAGCAGGGGAGGGGCAGAAACAGAGGGATACACAGAATATGAAGCAGACTCCAGGTTCTGAGCTGTCAGCACAGAGCCCCACACAGGACTTGAACTCGTGAACTGCGAGATCATGTCCTGAGCCGAAGTCAGACATGTAAAACGACTGAGCCATCCAGGTGCCCCGAAAATAAATAAACCTAAAAAAAATTTAAAATTCCAAATTACTAATTCCATTAATATCTTTTGTTTTCAATTTCAAATACATTTTAGTGGTCCTCACTTTTAGTTTGGTCTGACAAATCCTTTTAGTGTCTTTGGAGAGATACTGTAGTTTTTCAATCAGTTTAGAAAAATCAACAAACCCACAATTAACAGCTCAATGAAAATAGAAATCAGTATCACATAGAATAACTGAAAGCTACATACCTATGATTTTTAAAGTGTCATTTAATTAGAATGAAATATAAATAATTTTTTTTTACTGTTTCAGTCTTTTTTTTAATGCTTTAAGTTTTTATTTAATTCTAGTTAGCATATAGTATAATATGATTTTCAGGAGTAGAATTTAGTGATTAACCACGTATATATAACACCCAGTCCTCATCACAAGTCTAGCCCATTCCACTGCCCACTTCCCATTCAGTAACCCTCAGTTTGTTCTCTATAGTTAAGTCTTTTTTATTGTTGTTTTGTTTAGTTTGTATTTATTTTTAAAGAGCAAGAGAGAGCACATGAGCGGGAGGAGGGCAGAGAGAGAGAGAGAGAGACAGAGAGAGAATCCCAAGCATGCCCTATGCTGTCAGTGCAGAGCCTGATGCAGGGCTCAATCTCATTAACGATGCAAGCACGACCTGGGCCAAAAGCAATAGTCAGACGCTTAACTGACTGCACCACCCAGGCACCCCAATAGTCTCTTTTATGGTTTGCCTCCCTCTCTTTCTTTTTTTCTTTTCCCTTATGTTTATCTGTTTTGTTTCTTAAATTCCACATATGAGTGAAATCATATAGTATTTTTCTTTCACTGCCTGACATTTCACTTAGCATAATATAGTCTGGCTCCATCCATGTCATTGCAAATGCAAGATTTTATTATTTTTGATGGCTGAGTAATATTCCATTAGATATAAATAGACATAGATGACAGAGATACAGAGATATGGGGGGAGAGAGAGAGAGAGAGAGAGAGAGAGAGAGAGAGAGAGAGAGAGAGAAACATCTTCTTTATCCATTCAGCAGCCAGTAGACATTTGGGCTCTTTCCATAATGTGGCTATTGTTAATAATGCTGCCAAAAATATCAGGGTGCATATGCCCCTTTGAGTTAATATTTTGTATCCTTTGAGTAAATATCTAGTAACACAATTGCTGGATCATAGGGTATTTCTAATTTTAACTTTTTGAGGAACCTCAATACAGTTTTCTAGAGTGGTTGCACCATTTGCATTCCCACCAATGGTGTAAGAGGGTCCCCCTTTCTCTGCATCTACCAACATCTGTTGTTTCCTCTGTTGTCTATTTTAGCCATTCTGACAGGTGTGAGGTGGTATCTCATTGTAGTTTTGAGTTGTATCTCCCTAATGATGAGTGATATTGAGCATATTTTCATGTGTCAGTTAGCCATCTGGATGTCTTCTTTGGAAAATTATCTATTCGTGTCTTATGTCCAATTTTTAACTGGATTATTTGTTATTTGGGTGTTGAGTTGATAAGTTCTTTATAGATTTCAGATACTAACCCTTCATCAGATATGTCATTTGCAAATATCTTTTCCCACTTCATAGGTTGCCTGTTAGTCTGGCTGATTGTTTCCTTCACCGTGCAGAAGATTTTTACCTTGATGAAGTCCCAATAATTCACTTCTGCTTTTGTTACCCTTTCCTCAGGAGATGCATCTAATAAGAAGTTGCTACATCATTTCAGAGATTGCTGCCTATGTTCTCTAGGATTCTGATGGTTTCCTGTCTCAAATTTAGGTCTTTCATCCATTTCCAATTTATTTTTGTGTATAGTGTAAGAAACTGGTCCTGTTTCATTCTTCCGCATGTCGCTGTCCAGGTTTTTCAACATCTGTTGAAGAGACTGTCTTTCTTCCATTGGATATTCTTCCCTGCTTTGTCAAAGATTAGTTGACCAGTGTTTAAATCTCAGTCATGATCTCTTCAAACACAGTTACTGCACCATTTGTTTTCTTACCTCCTTATGAGATTCCATATAAATATGTATGTTGTTTTAATTCTTTCAATATAGTTTACATCTCTTGTAAATTTTATCTTATGTCTCCGTGCTTCTTTGGTGCACACCTTACCAGTAATTCTTTATCTTCTCCCCTCTACTTTCCAACCCACTGTTGGGATTCTTAATTTTAGTTACCGCACCTTTTTTTCAGCGCTAGTAATTCTATTTAATATCTTTATTATCCTATCTGGCAATTCTGCTATGTAACTTTTTATATTTTCTAGTTCTTTGCCAATTTTTTTAACCTTTTCATTTATGTTTTGAGTACAATAAGGTAATTAAAGTCTGGATGAGTCTGTTCACCAAGAAGTTCTCTTGATACCTTTTGATTGCCGTATTTCTTTTTGTTGCCATTCATATTGTCTTATCTTTTCAACTGCTTTATTAATTTTTACTTCAGGCTGAATATTTTATTTACAAAAATAACATTAAATTATCTCAGAGGAGGTTTGTGTTTGTTTGTTTTTCTTCTCCTGGGCATCTGCAGGAGGCAGCTATCTGGGATCAACTTAACACAGGTTTTATGAACTTTAGGGCTATTGGCATTTGAGGACAAATAAATATCTGTTGTCGAATGCTGTTCCATGTGCTGTAGGGGACTGAGCAGTCTCCCTGGTCTGTCTTCAAGAGACCCATTTTACACCTGAGGACATGTGCTCATTAGAACGCAGTGCCATTCCCTTCCCCTAGTTGTGACAACCATAAATATCTCCAGACATTGCCAAATGTCCCTTGGGAAAGAAAAAACAAAAACAAAAAATCAAAACCTGCCACCAGTTGAGATACACTGACTTAACTCAATTTTAGAGAATGAGATGCACTGGCACTCCCAAATTGAGGGAAGCTATGCTAGAATTCCCATCATGGCTGTTCTACTTATTCCAGTCAGAAATCTAAGGCATTATTCTTCAGGGTCACTATCCAAAATTTCCATTTCTACTGGAGTCCCTCAATCATGGTGGGATCCAGGCTCTACTTATGATTTCCTTAGGATGTAGGTATTGTAAATGTCCCCCAGATAAAAGCATTCCCAAAAAGGGGATGCTACTTTAAAGTTTGGGCTAGTCATTTCTCATTATGTTAGCTCTCTGCGGTAATGTTCTATAACTCTTGCAATAATTTGTCACACACTTAGAATCTTAAAAAATACAGACTTATTCTCTCACAGTTTCTGAGTCATAAGTTAGAACGCAGCATGGCAGGACTTTTTACTCGGGGTCTCATAAAGCCAAATTTAAAGCGTTGGTGAGGCTCTGGTTCTCAGGATCCTTTCCAAACTCACTGGTTGTTGCTAGAGGTCATTTTCTTCTCACACCTTCCACATGGTCCCCTGCAACTTCAAGCCAGCAAAGGCAAGATGAATTGTATCTGCATTTCAAATCTCTATGGCTTCTGGGTCTGCAGAAGGGCTCATGTGCTAAAATTGTACAGCCAGATGGTCCAGGATAATCCCCCTATTTTAAGTCAATGTTTTGTAATCATAATTACATCTACAAAGGCCCTTTTGCCTGAACAAATGCATGGGTATATCTCTTCATACTGACTGTCCCAGAACTAGGGTGTAGAAGCGTCTTGAAGGCTAAAACTTCACCACACTCACCGATGCCTTCAAGAAGATTTTTTTTCCTTTGTAATATTTTTCTAGGTTTTTTAGTTGCCCTCAGCTGTAGCATTGGCCTGAGTACTTACTCTGCCATGATTGAAAGTAGAACTCCTTCTGCTCAAGTTTTTGTTCAGTGCTTTAAAAGTTTCTCTCGCAATTTTCTCCATTTGACCAGCATGGGGTATAAGAAAGCCATCCTGTGTAATAGGCTAACTGGGTTCAAATCCAGGTACTCTCCTTTTGGCTTTCTGCAAAGTTTCTCATTTCTCTGTGCCTCACTGTCCACACCTATTAATTTGGAACTACATTACCTAAAATACTTCATTAATACGGGAATTAAATGAAGATATATAAAGTCACTTTGAATACAAAAACATGTATAATAACTGTTAATTCTCAGAACGTTAATTTTGATTATTAGATTTTATAAGAATGTATTCACATTTAAAAATGTAGATAAATGAAAAGCACCCTACTTGTCTATATTTTAATTCCCAAAGAAAAGACATCTTTAGTGTTTTCATTGTATACTGCCTATATTAATCCAAAGGATAAGCTATAACCAGATACTTAAATAAAAGCAAACACACACACATACACACACACACCCAGAAAAATTATACCTTTCTACCATTCTTTAGTCTTGATTATTCTTAAAACTCTGGAGTATTGAGACACTTATCCTAAATGAGACAAACTGCCTTGTCTTGGGATCAGTTTTTGGTGAGATATGTACATATTTGCCAGTTTATAAATATATTTTTATAAAAATGTTTCAACAGTAGGCAGAAAACAATGAAGAAAACTTAGGCTTAGCTGTACAACTACATAAACAGAGGATACAACCACAGATTTTAAGGCAAACCTTGTTGAACATGTTTAAATTCAAGTTGAAATATAATGTTTGAGTACATTCACACCAATTCTCAGAGAACAGTGTCACACATAATTATAAAGAACTCAAAAAAAGCACAAAAGGCCATCTGTGAGATTTGAACAAAGCTGTTGAAAGTACTTCGTTCATCTTAAAGTTAGGATTCTACAGTTGAAGTAGTTGGCATTTAGATGAGTGGAAACTCACACTGGGGGAAAAAATCACTGGGAAAAAAATCAAATGTAGGAATGAATGATTTGTATAATTTTGGTCATCTAAAAGTATTCCATTAGAATGGAAATAACATTCATTTTACACATAAAAATAATACCCTGTATGAAAAAATACAATAATGTAGACACAGAAGGAACAGCAGCCACTAAAAATTCTTATCTTATACCCAGAGTCCAATTTATCACATTTTACTGGCCATTTCACAATTAAAATATTAAAAAGATATCAGTGCTAACAATTGGGAAGCTGTTTTCCCCTAAATCAAGTGTTCTCACTTCTTCCCCTAGATCTTAGTTTTCTTCCTGCCTTGCCTTTCATCAAAAGCATCCTCAAAGACTGTGGTTCGTAAACTTTGCCACAATTTAGAATCCTTACGAGATATTTTAGCAATTCTATGCCTGGCTTCACTACAGAGTAATTTATCAGAATTCTCGGAAATAAGACCCAGTCATCAACTTTTTTTTAAAACTTCCACAAGTGATCCTCACATGAAACCAAGTTTGAGAACTAGTGTTTTACGAGATAGTGTAAGTCAAATGTAGAGGGTATTGAAAGATAAGCTTATTTAAAATATGGGGACAAGACAAAAAATTAAATATGGATGTTACAGGTTATGAAAACAGTAAGCACCTTTATGTCATCAAAATATTAGGATTTTAATGGTAACTAGACTTTTGAGGGCAATCACTTTCTAGTATACACAGATACTGAATTCTAATGTTGTACACCTGGAACTTATTAATAACAATTTTTTTGTTAATGCCCTATACGTTTGATAGGTAGGAATCCAGTCCATGTCAGTTTGGGATGTAACTGATTTGAGCACCTGTATTGTGTCTTATGTAGCTGTTGCAATAAATCTACCAATTCCAAAAAAGAATCCTACTATAGCTTGTGAAAGTATGTGTATTTTTGTGTAAACATGTATCTGTGTCTATGTGTGTTCCATATTGGTATTATCAATTATTAACATTAATATTAATAACATTATTGTCATATACGTAGAGAAATGGATACACCAGTAGTGAATATCGGAATATGTAGGAACGCAAAATATATACAGATATAATATTAAAATACAATTTTTTTTTCATTTATTTTATGACAAAAGGCTAAAATCTCTGACCTGGAGAATGAATGGAAGCAATCCAATTTAACTTTCCCCAAAACCTCAACTGCATTCTTTGGCAATCTTTGTTAATGAATATTCAATGATCTCTTAATATCTCAAGTTTACTTTTGTAAGTGACAGGCAATGGGGTTGTAACTGTTCAATTCTTGGAGGGTCTTTCCTTATACTGAACTTAAATGTACTTCTAAACTGCAATAACTGATTCTATTTTTACCTTATGAGTCAATTTGCAATAAAAATTACTAATTAAAGCATCCTTCACCTGTTGTGTACAATGATGACATTCAGCTAAAATAATATCTGCCTCTTAAACAATTAAAGTGCCATTAGGGGAATTGCTTTAAACATGAAATTAGTATTGACCATAACTAAAGGTAAGTCAGTATAAATATGTAAGTCAGTTTTCTGTATTAGTTTGCTCGTTAATACCACAGACTGGGCAGCTTAAAAACCAGAAATTTATTTTATCACAATTCTGGACACTAGAAATAAAATATCAAGGTATTTGCTAGGGTTGGTTTCTTTTGAAACCACTTCTCTTGGCTTATAGATGGCTATCTTTTCCTTGTGTCGTCACATGGTCCTTCTTCTGTGCATGTCTGTGACGAAATCTACTCCTCTTACAAGGATACTAATCATATTGTATTAGGGTTCACCTTATAACCTCATTTTAACTTAATTGCTGCTTTAAAGACCCTATTTCCAAATACCATCACACTCGGATGCAGTAGCATAACATTATGACTTGAACATATAAATTTTGGGGGGACACAATTCAGCCCACGATAAAGTCCTAACCACCAGTGCCTCAGGCTATGACCTTACTTTAAAATAAGGTTATCAACTGATATAATTGGCTAAGATGAGGTCACATTCGAGTAGGGTAGGCTCTTAAGCCAATATGATTGGTGTCTTAAAAAGGAGAAATCTGAGTACAGTCACACAGGGAGAACACGAACTGAAAATGAACAGAGATGAGGATAATGCATCTATAAGCCACGTAACGCCAAACCTTAATGGGAAGCCACCAGAAGCTAATAGAGAGTCATGAAACAGATCCTCTGTTACAGCCCTCACAAGGAAGCAAGTTTCTGACACCTTCAGCACAGATTTCTAGTCTCCAGAACTGTGAGACAATACATTTCTATCATCCTAGGCATCTAGTTTGTTGTACTTTGTTATTACGGCAGCCCCAGGAAACCAATACACCCCCTTCTGAAATAGTCTTTCGACATAGATAAAATAAAACAAAACTTGTTTCGCGTTTCTAAAATGAATACTTAAGTAAATCATTAAAAATCATCTGAAATTATTTGTGTATCAGACATATCATGGCAAAACGAGAGAATCACTGAGAAATAACTAAAGTTAGCCCTATTAAGAACCAATGTTAGATAATTAACACAATTTTAAATATCAGTAGGCCTTAAATGAACTTTCAAATAAGGCTGAAATTAAGTTAGTCCTATCAGAGTTATTCACAGCATTGCATGAATGAGTAAAAAGGTTAAATCATCTGTCACTGCTGTTTATTTTTAGGTATTCAACTAAATATTTTCAGAAATAAAATGTGGTATGAATTTCATTTTAGTTTTTGGTCTTTATTGCTATGGATAATTTCAAAAGAAATGTGTACAAAACCAGTAAAGTTAAAAATATATACATTTATATGAACTGTGATTTTTTTAATTGAAATAAAATTGCCATTTTCTTTGTGAATCATTACTTTTTTTAGTTCAGCATATTCATCCTGTTTGTCAAGTTGTGATTCATTTCTCCCACTTTTTCCTCTTTTAACATCTATGAATGCTGTGTTGGTTCATTTTTATGCACATATGATGTCATATTTTTACCAATACAAAACTTTAAATTGATGAACTACATATCACTTCCATGTAAAGTTGGCCTGTCTTCTTCCCTCATAAGCCCACCTCTATAAAATGAACATTTCATTGTGTAGCATGATCAAAATCACAGATGAAATGCAATAATAAGTTATAAGGTGTTCTCGTTATTAACTGAGGAGGCATCTATCCCAAACTTCTCATATTTCCTTAGGGAGAAACTGGTTTTCCAGAAACACATTTGGCCTAACTGGTTCTTTCCTAGACAGAGGTGACTCTGTTTGATTAGTAACATTGGTACAAGCAACCCAGGAACACTTCTTTCAGCATATTCTGGTTTTGTCTGGAACTGGCTGGCCTGCAGAAAAGGTACATTCTAGTTGCTACATTTGCTGAAATAGAGTGCCCCACCCGTGCTAGAAGACTGCAGCCCGCCGGTATGCCCATGTGAGAACACCTACAGGGGCTTCCCAAACTCCAGTCAAAGATTTAACAGATATAAAGTTGAATCATAAAGATATACTACCTTTGTGTAATTCTTAGAGCCTGCATTGACTAGCTGTGTGATTTTAGACAAGTTTCTTTCTTTTTAAAAAAAAATATTTTTAAAGTTTATACATTTTTGAGAGAGAGAGAGAGAGATTGAGCGCGTGCACAGGGGAGAGACAGAGAGAGAGGAAGACACAGAATCTGAAGCAGGCTCCATGCTCTGAACTGTCAGCACAGAGCCCGACGCAGAGCTCAAACCCACAGACTGTGAGGTAAGGACTGAGCCGAAGTCAGACGCTTAACCAACTGAGCCACCCAGGCTCCCCAGACAAGTTTCTTAAGCACATTCCTTCTCAGTTTCCTAAAATCTAAAATGAAAAGAACACTGTGACATTCTTCTTGCAGTTTTCATAAAATTTAAATGATCTACTAAACATCAAATGCTTGAAAGGTCTTGCCATCCAACAGTCACCATTATTGACTGATACCTGATGGCCTTCTGTGTTGTTTTTAATTATTCAGTATTTAGGTATAGTAAATGGCAGAGTTATTCATTGATCCCTAAATTCCCAACATATTTAGAGCAACATAATTTAAAAAATAGGAAAAAAATGAAAGAAAGAAATTATACCCCTAAGATTACATTTGCAGAAACTGTTAAGAAATCCTAAACTAGAGGAGAAATGGAAACTAAATATAGACCCATTCTTGTGTTCATAGCTTTCCATACATTATCTAATTAAGTGTAATAAATGTCTGCCTCCAGTCTTTGTTTTGGAGAAGAGTGGTAGTTCTATTCAACTTTTGACAGGATCAAAGACTTGTTTTAAAAACTCTGCATCATACTTTGTATACAACTTCTGCCTAAATATTGCTAATGCATTGCTTTAGGATACCAAAATCACTCTGTGCAACCACCACATAACAGAACGTTACTTCCACTATTGAGCTGCCTCCTATAGCACCATGCACTATTCTTGGGGTAAGACGGAGGGGGGGAAATGCTGCTGCATGAGAAATCATTTGACAAATGTACTCATTGATCAAAAGAAGTTTTTGGAATAATCTAGTCAATTATATTAAATATTTTTTATATATTTATATACCCTATATTATATATAGGGTATATAAATATATAAAAAATATTTATATAAATATTTAAAATATATAAATCTATAAAAATATATAAAAAATATTTATATATTTATATATATATTTTATTATATATAAAATATTTATATATATCTATATATAATATATATAATATACCCTATATTCTCCAAATGTCACAAATTATCTTTCTATTGGTAACATCTATTGACACCATTTAAATAAATAAATGGAAGCAAATATAGGAAAAGTGGAAGTTCACATATAAATGAACCACTTGGGCAATCATAACATAAAGACATAACAATCATGTTTTCTGGGGATGAAGACTGTTTTATCACTTCCTTTCAATCTGTATAATTTATTATTTCTCTTGCTGTTCTGCATCAGCTCATACATCCAGTACAATGTTGAATAGGTGCAGGGAGAGGATATGCCTGACTTGTTCTTGATCTTAGGGGACAGAATCCATTCTCTTACCATTAAATGTGATGCCACATGTTTTACTAAATTTAGGACGTCTTCTCTATTCTTGGTTTGTGGAGAGTTCCTATCATGAATAGGTGTCAGATTTTGTCAAATATTTTTTGGCATCAGTATTTATGATCATATAGCTTTTTAACTTTTCTTGTTAGGTAGAATTTCATGGATCGATTTTCTAATATTAAAGTAGCTTCTCATTCCTGAATTTAGTGACATTTAGTCATGATGGCCAATTCTTCTAATATTGTTGGATTTGATCTGCAAAATTTTTTGAAGATTTTGTATCTATGTTCACGAGATATAGTCTGTAATTTTCTTTTTTATAGTTTTTTTATCTGAATTTGTATTAAATAATGCTGACATCACAGAATGAGTTTGAAGTATTCCATCTGCTTCTATTTTCTGACAAACAACTGTTGAAGATAGATATTATTTACACTTTAAGTGTTTCATAAAATTCACTGTTGAAACCCTCTGTGTCAGGTACTTTATTTGTAAGTTTTTAATTGTGTATTTATTTAATAGATATAGAGCTATTCATATTATCTATTTTCCTTGTGTAAATTTGAGTAGGTTGTATCTTTCATGAGTTGATCATTTAAGTTATCAAATGTGTGACCATATATTTACTCATAGCATTCTTTTATTATCATCTTAATGTCCAGGGAGTCCATATTAATAATCCCCCTTTACTGACATCAGTAATCTCTCTCCCTCACCTTTTTCTTGGTTATCCTGTTAGCATTCTATTAATTTTATTGATCATTTGAATAGTCAATTCGGTTTTTTTCTTTGTGTTCCTATTTTCAATTTTGTTGATTTCTCCCCTAATTTTTGTTATTTCTTTTCTTCTGCTAGCTTTAGGGTTTAGTTTTCTTTCTCTAGTTTCCTAAAGTTGGATATTTCAGATCGTTCATTTTTTTTCTAATACAGGCATCTGATGACACCACCCACAAATTTTGAAAAGTTGTGTTTTCATTTATTCATAAATATTATTTAATTTCTCTTGGGACATCTTTTATCCATGAGTTACCTTTCTTTATTTTTTATGTTTATTTATTTATTTTGAGAGAGAGCATGCGTGTGCACACACATGTGCCAATGTGGGGAGGGGAAGAGAGAGAGGAGACAGAGAATTCCAAGTAAAACCCAAGCAAGGCTTGAACCCATGAACTGTGAGATCATGACCTAAGCCAAGAGTCATATGCTTAACCAACTGAGCCAGCCAGCCACCTCTCCATGAGTTATTTTAAATACCTTGCTCAATTTACAGATATTTGGGGATTTTCCAGTTATTTTTCTTTCACTAACTTCTAGTTCAATTCAAATATAGTTTGAAAACATACTTTGAATGTATTTATTATTTTAAATTTGTTAAGGTATATGGCTCAGAATGTGTTTTCTTGAGTTGGATGGAGTATTTTAAACATTTCAATTAGATCAAGTTAATTAACGGAGTTAGACATTTGTATCCTTATTGATTTTCTTGTTTATTGATTTATCAATTTCTAACAGAGTAGTAATGAATATTCTAATGACTATTACATATTACTCTACTTCTCCTTTCACATCTATCAGTTTGTACCTCATGTATTTTGACAGTCTCTTGTGAAATGTACATATATTACTATTATTTCCTCCTGGATAGTTACTCCTTTGCCATTATGTAATGCCTTTCTTTATCTCTGACAATCTTACTCATTTCAAAATCTACTTTGTCAGTAATTAATATTAATTCTTCTCTGACTCTCATACTCTGCTTTTGTCTTCACATTTCCTTCTCTGACTTTTATAATGACCCTTGTGGTTACATTGGGCCCACCTAATTATCCAGTATAATTTTCCCACCTCAATTTCCTTAACTTAAATATATTTGAAAGTCTTTTACCATGTAAGGTGATATGTACAGGTTTCAAGAATTAGGAGATGGACATCTTCAGTGAAGGGGCATTTTTCTGCCTACATCAGACAAATGGAAAGCAACAAATATTGTGGATGATGTGGGAAAATTGGAACACTGTGCATTGCTAAAATGGTACAGCCATTATGAAAAGCAGTTTGTGACTTGCTCAAAAATTCAAATATAGAATTATCATATGACTTTGCCATTTCACTAACAGGTATATACAAAGGAAGTTGTAAACGGGAGCTAAAAGAAATACTTGGACATGGATGTTCATAGTAGCACTATTCACAGTAGCTGACAGGTATAAGCAAACCAAATGCTTATCTACAAAATGGAAAAACAAGTAGTGACATACATATGCAATGTAATATTGTTTAGCTGCAAAACTGCATGCTACAATGTTACAATGTGGACGAATTTCAAAAATAATATGTAAAGTGAAAGAAGCCAGACCAAAAAAATGTCATATATTGAATGCTTCCACTTCTATGAAATATTATTCATAATAGATAAATCCATAGAGAAAGAAAGCATGTAAGGGGTTGCCTGGGGATGGTGAATAACCTACTTAGTGGGCACACATATTTTGTGGAGCGATGATGTTTTAGAACTTGACAGAGGTGGTGACTGTATAATACCATGAATGCATTACACGCAACTTAACTGCTAACCTAAAACAGTTAATTTACATTATGTGATTTCATAACATTAATAAATAATCTTATCTTAGTAATAAAAGACAAGAAAATGAGGTACAAATAAATTAAGTAACTGTGATAATTTATTTTATGTACTTATTTGTCTGGGCCATGGTGTAGATATATTGTTAGATTTTTTTTTGATGTTTTTATTATAGTGTTTTTAAATGAGGTATACATTTAAATTAGATTTTGAGTAAGAAATAGCCCTCCATAATGTGGAGTTTCCCTATCCAATCAATTGGAGGCCAAAACAGAACAAAAGGCTGACCTTACCCAAATAAGAGGGAATTCTCTGGCAGACTTCAGACTTCACTTGCAACATTGGTTCTTCTTGGTTCTATAGCGGACTGCACTATCAATAATTGCCAAAGTACAGAAAGAGCCCAAATGTCCATTGATGGATGAATAGATAAAGAAGATATGGTATACACATACAATGGAGTATTACTCAGCAATCAAAAAAAGTGAACTCTTTCCATTTGCAACTATGTGGGTGGAACTAGAGGGTATTATGGCTAAGCGAAATTAGAGAAAGACAAATATCATCTGACTCATATGAGGACTTTAAGACACAGAACAGATGAACACAAGGGAAGGGAAGCAAAAATAATATAAAAACAGGGAGGGGGACAAAACATAAGAGACTCTTAAATATGGAGAACAAACATAGGGTTACTGGAGGGGTTGTGGGAGGGGGAATGGGATAAATGGGTAAGGGGCATTAAGGAAACTACTCCTGAAACCATTGTTGCACTATATGCTAACTAACTCGGATGTAAATTTAAAAAATTTAATTTAAAAAATTTAAAAAATGTTAAAAAAGAACTTGAAAAAAAAAAGAAGCACACAGAGAAAAATATAAACTTATATGGAAAATCTCTGATACTTAAAGTATAGATAATTAATCCACATTTAAATATACTTTTGAATTCTAGTTTTTGGTCCTAAAATTTCCTGGAAACATGATATATACTTTTACAGTAGTATTCTACTCAGATATACACACATACATACACACACACACACACACACACATACACACACAGAAACTATTCTCTACAAATTATATTAAAGAAAAATATTTTTAGAACTACTGAAGAAATTGAAATTGACCCATCTACCCCTATAAAAAAATCAATGTATTAAATATCAGTAAATTTAAAGTATCCATGACTGAAAATAATACTTATTTAGTTTACCTGAAAAATGAATGTATTACTTATCAATGAGCTTGGGCTTCAGTCTACAAACACTTTTGCCCTTTAAAGTTATTAAAAATCAATGTGAAGAAATTTCTATACCAAAAGTTTTCAGGAAATCTCTAAAAAGATTAATGACAGAAATGCTAAACCAAGTTTCTGACTCAAATTTATTATTTTGGAAAAATTACAGAGTACATATAATAGATTCAAATTGTGACTTTCTGTTACCTAACAAGTATTTAAAAATTTTACTTAAATTATATAAATTACTTAAACTTGCTGAGCCTGTAACTCCTTATCTAAAAAATTGGAATAGTTTCACTCCAAAAGATGATTAGAGAGATTATGTATGACATTTTATATAAAGTACTAGCAACACAATTTATACTTTAATATTGATATGTGTGTATGTATATATATATATATATATATATATATATATATATATATATGTAATATATTCCACAAATAAGATATTTAGGTCAATTACATAATATGTATATAAAGAGATATGTTCATCTACATATGTGTGTTAAATTTAATTGAGATGAGATAATCTATTGGGTGAATCCAACAAATCCTTCCTGTATTATTTGGTAAATGTATTTACCAGAGAAATAATTATATTAATTTCTTAAATAATATAATTATTTATATAATTAATTTTTCTCCTGCCTTTGCTTTTTTCTAAGACTCAATTTTTTAACAAAATAGTATACTCTTACTAACATTCCTTATATACACATACATATTTGTGATACTATTGGAAATAAAGTGTTTGGTCTTTTGGAGTCAGCATTTTTTTACTTTAAAGTTCCTTTTTATTGAGGGATAATATTTCAAAAAATGCTATGAATATTTTTTCCTTGTTATACTTTCGTCAGCATTTTCACATATGTATCAGATAGATTAAGGGGGAAAAATGGCAATACAACCTGAAGGCTGAAAGTTTAAATGCAAGGAAGACTAGAAATAGAGAAGCCATAGTTGTCATAGCAACATAATCTTGCTATATTCATATTATCCTTTTCCACACAAGAAGAATTTTCAAAGCTCTATAGAGTTGTTCCAAGTAGTAGGGGAATGAAGTCTGTAGGCATTTAATATAGAACTTTAAGGCACTGTTAACACAGACCATGTTCAGTAGAAGCAACACTTTACTTGAAATTTAATTCAGATAGTATAATCATTTAGGGAGATTTCCCGTAATACATTCTTTATGAAATAATGTATAGTTAAGACTTCACTCTTCCTTTTTTCCAGGACACATAAAGACAGAAGCGTCTCATAGTAAAATTTTAGCATCATTCCAAGGTTTTACTAAATCTGTTTCTTTTATTTCCCAGTGGCTTTCTGATGATTTTTATAAAAAGCAGCAGGTATTACATATCTTCTTTTATGAGTGAATGCTATATATTTGTCTTACATATTTAATTCTGAATACAGACCAGGTCCTTCTAATCTTTTGATATCACTTTTGATATTTTCGCTTTAAGATATATCAAGTAATTAATAATATCATGCACAAACCAATTCCATTCTCTAAGCTTCCCCTACTGAATCTTTTGCTAGATAGTAATAAAAACAATAACAAACAAAAACTTTTATATAAGATAACATAAAAAAACTAAGGATCTCAAAATATAACATTTAGTTTTATTTCATAAATATTTATTTGATGAAAAATACCTGCATTCATTTAGCCTAACCAGAATTATACAAATGCCAAGCCAAAGCATAATTTAATATATCTTATTCTTTTTCCAATTAATTTCCTTTCTCCACATTCAGCTTGAAGTTATTAGGAAGCATTTTTCCAGCTCTAGATAAAATGAGAGTGGATTAAATAGTATAGAGGGCATTAATTATGATCATTTAGGAATAAACAGCTTCTGGAGAGTCTGAAAATTGTAACGCAAAGACATAGTATATTGAACAGTTGCAGAAAGACCCAGTGAGAAGCAGGAACATAAAATACCAAGTAGCAGTGGGAAACTGATCAGAGGAGGAAAGAGCTACAGATGAAGCACCACAAGGTCCCTCAGCAGAGCCAATGGCTATGGCCCTCACGATCTTTTAGAAGAGCAGATATTACATTATGTAGGGTCAACTGTAATAGCCTACTTTGTCTAACATTTGCTCTGCTTCAATTAGAGTTATTATTGTATCCTGGGGTTATGAACACCTGACTTAGCAAATTTCAGGGAAAACATACCTTCTTAAAGTATAGCCATATTGGCAATATCTGGTTCAGCCCTGAGAAAAATGGCTGTTTCTCAGACTTGACTCTACTACTTTGATACTACTATTACTACTGTGTCCAAATAACTGAACCGATAAAGAGCAACATTTCTCTCCGCTACTCTTCCACATATGTTGATAAATACCTGACATGTAAGAGAAATTTTGCTGATGTGAAAGACATAGCTCCTAGAACTTGTAGAGATTTCAGAGAATGGTATTCTCTTAAATTATGAGAAATCTGCAAAAATGTCCAACTTTAAATGTTATTTAACATGCCATCAACTCACATAAAAACAATGCATGTTTTACCATAATGTGCTAACATGTTAAAAAAAAAAAACAGAAACTTAAAAGGAGTAAAACCATAAATTCTACAAAATAGGGATTTAGCACACTAATATGTATGTTATTTTGAAAGCATAACACAAAAGCAGTAAGTTACAAATTGACATTATACCCTATATCAGTGTTAGGTTTTTTGTTTTATTACATTTCACTTTTTCCTAGTTCTAGTTGATTTTTTTTTTTCAAATCTACAAGAAGAAGAAGAAAGGAGGAGGAGGAAGAGGAAAGTCTTCATGTTATTCAGTTGCCATAGATAAATGTGTGCATTTTGGAAAAGCTCTGCTATTCATTCACCACTTCTGGTGTGTCCTTGTTTGTTTTATATAATGAAAACTATATACTGATATTCATTACTCTATATATAACTTTTAAGATAGAAATCAAGTTTAGAATTAAATTAAATGTCAATAAAAATATAGTATGATTATATTTGCTTGGTTTAAAAGAGAATTTTTACATGTAATTTTATTTTATAATCACTTTCATGAAAAGGACTAAAGATTTAATATGTAAAAATGAAAAAATGAACAAATTTATTTAGGACTTACTTATTTTTTTACTAAAATGAAATATATTTACTCTAATTTGTTTGAACTTAAGAAATTTATTTTCTCTTACATTAAAGAAAAAAACTTGCAATCTGTGTCAATAGCCATTTCCCACTTTTTTTTTTCTGGACAAATGTTATATTTAAGAACCTAATTTATCAGGGCTCCTGGGTGGCTCAGTTGGTTAAGAGTCCAATTTCAGCTCAGGTCATGATCTCATGGTTCATGGGGCTGAGTCCCATGTCGGGCTCTGCACTGACAATGAAGAAACTGGAGTTTGCTTTGGATTCTGTGTTTACCTCTCTCTCTCTGCCCCTCTCCTGCTTGTGCAGTGCGATTTCTCTCTCTCTCTCTCTCTCTCTCTCTCTCTCTCTCTCTCTCTCTCTCTCAGAAATAAATCTAAAAAAGAACCTAATCTATCATTTTATATATATTTTAAAAGAAAACAAAAATGCTCCTGGTATTTCTAAACAACAAAAACCAGAAACCTATGATGAAAGATGCAGACAACTTCTCTTCTCTTCTTCTGTAGGCAATGTAGTTATAGAAATAAATGCAGACTGCCAGAACAATCATGTGAAGTATTCTGTGGATACTCACTCCAGCAATAAACAACCATAACTGCTGAAAAATATTCAAAACATATTAAAGTCTCTGCAAAATTTCCCAAAGACATGCATTAAGTGAAAAAAAAAAATTGAAAATCTACTAAATCTGCATTTGAGCCAAGACCTGCTCTACTCCCTCCTTGGCTCCCCAGTTTATCGTAAGGGAAGATCTATTTGGGGTGGTTTGTGAAGCCAAGAATACACGGCTTCATATTCCCTTGGCTTTTAGTCCAGGGATACAGAGTCTCCCTGAGAGGGGAAAGACACTGCCATTTCTCATCACCTCAAGCAGAGACTCTATTCTAGACAAGAGTGGCTGAGAGGTCTGGGGTCTCTTCCTTCATTCAGTTCCAACTTGTAAGGTGGAATCTCCACCCAGTAGACAGCACATTAAGAATATGGGGGCCTAGAAGGCCCTCATTCCAACTCACTCACAGCATAGTATTTCCACCCTGGGAGAAACAAGCAAAAAAGACCAGAGGCTCCTCCCCCACTCAGCTTCTTGCTCATAAAGCATTCATTCCAAGAAATGCATGCTACTACCCCCAAACCATCTCTGGAGCAGAGGCACAGAGATTTGGTGAGAGATGAGTCGATCAAAATGGGTGATTAAATAATCATACAAGACAGTATACATGCATATTTATTCCTTCTTGTTTAAATGGATTAAAAAAACAAGTATATAAAACAATATATATACAACTGCAGTGGTGGGACTATGATATGTAATATATATTTGACAATTATAGCACAAGCACAAAATAAACAGGTGAATGCTAAGCTATACTGGAATAAGGAAATAACAACAAATGGTAACTCAATTCATAGTAACTAATAAAGAGAACTAGAAGTGGAAAATCCGAAGTTTAATACAAGAGACCCTATAAACAATTAATTGCTCTCCTTTCCTTTTCTCAGCTTTAAAAAAAATAAATTATAAAAGGGAATATTTATACCAATGTACTATTGAGTTTCAAGACATACAGATGCAAGTTCCATAACACTACTAATATAAAACAGGAATATGGAATAGTGATACAGAGAAGTAAAGTTTCTATTCCCACTGGAATAAGTCTGAAGTAGATTTTGGTAAGTTAAGATATATATGGCAAGTTCTACCATAAAGATTAAGTAAATGACTCAAAAATATAGTGAAAAATCATATAATTAAAATGATACGCTAGAAAATCTTCACTTAATTAAAAAATAAAAGCATTAAGGTGAAACAGATAAACTAAACGAACTGAAACATACAAAAAAATAAAATAGCAGATGTAAATGCAAAATAATAACCTTAAGTGTGAATGAATCAAACAATATAATCAAAAGTCAGAGTTGACTGGATTGAAAAACTATATACTCTCTGCAGAAAACACATTTAAGATACGGACATACAAATAGCCTGCAAGTAAAAGGATGGAAAAACATGTTATAAAAAACAACCACCATAAGAAAGCTGTAGATAATTTTAGTATCAGATAATTTAGCCTTTAAAACAAAAACTTTTTGCTAGAGATAAAAAGTGCTTTTTTTGTAATGAAAAGAGGCCCACATATCAATAATCTATAATAATTGCATATATGTTCATACCTCACAAGAATTCCACACCCCACATCCAACACAGAAAATTAATTGCACAGTAGATACAAAAGGAAACAGAAAATTTGACCAAAAATAAAAACTAACTATACCTACAGATATCTGCAAAACACTCCACCCAACAACAGCAGAATATACATTGTTCTCAAAGTACACAAAACATTGCCTAGAATAGATAATATATCATAAACCATGCCTCAACATGTTTAGAAGGATTGGATAATAAACGTATGTTTCCTCACCAGAATGGAATTAGAAATCAGTAAGAGAAAGAAATTTGGGAAATTCACAAATGTGCTGAAAGTAAATAAAAACATCCCAAATAACCAATGGGTCAAAGAAAATATAGCAAGAGATATTTTAAAAATACTTTTAAGAAAAAATGAAAATGAAGACACACATACCAAGACCTATGGGATGAAGCCAGACCAGTGTTTACAGAAAATGTATAGCTGTAAAGACTATATCGAAAAGGAAGAAACAGCTCAAATCAATAACCTAACCTTCCATGTTAAGATGGTAGAAAAATGAATAAACTAAATCTAAGGCAAGTAGAAGGAAGAAAGTAAGCTTAGAAAGGAAACTAGTGAAATTGAGAGTAGAAAACAGAGACCATTAACAAAGACAAAAGTTGTTTTTTTCGGAAGGATAAACAAAACTAAAAAATAATTTAAATAGAGTGACCAAAAATAAAATGAGAAAAGATTCAAATCACTAAAATCAGGAATGAAAGCCTACTACCTACAGGAATCAAATGAGGATAAAGGAATATGTTGAACAACTCCATGCTAACAAGTTAGACAATTCTGATTAAACAAATTTCTAGAACAACAAAAGCTATCAAACTAACAAAATAAGAAACAGAAAATCTGAATAGACATAAAATAAATCCTAGGTTTGAATTAGTAATTTTAAAACTTCATACAGGGGCACCTGGGTGGCTCAGTTGGTTAAGCGTCCAACTTCTGCTCAGGTCATGATCTCATAAGTTTTTAGCTGGAAGCCTGCATCAGGTTCTGTGCTGACAGCGTGGAGCCCAGAGCCTGTTTCGGAATCTGTGTCTCCCCGTCTCTCTGCCCCTCCCCTGCCCTGCTCATACTCTGTCTCTCTCTCTTTCTCTCAAAAACAAATAAACATTTAAAAAATAAGAAAAGAAAAGAAAAGAAAAACATCATACAAATTAAGCCCAAACCCAAAGAGCTTCATTGGCGAATTATTTCAAAAACTTAAAGAAAATTAGTAATAACTCTTCACAAACTCTTCTCAAAAAGAGAAATGAAGAGATTATTTCTCAATTCATTCTATATTGCCAGTATTACCTCAATAGCAAAATTTAAGAAACACAAGAAAACTACAGATAAAAACCTCTTAGGAATATAGGCATGGAAATTCTTAACAAAATAATAGCTAACCAAACCTATCAATTTAAAAAAACAATTATACATCCTGACCAAGTAGGATTTATCCCAGGAATGCAAGACTGCCTGAACATCCTAAAACTAATTATTTATAATAAATCACATTAAGACAACAGACACAATCATCTCAGTAGATGCAGTTGATAAAATCTAACATTCCTTCATGATAAAAACACTCAACAAACTGAGTACAGAAGATAACTTCATCAACCTGATAAAAACCCTGGCCAATGTTATACTTAATGTTGAAAGATTAAATGCTCCCACATTGAGATCAGGGATTAAGACAAATATATTTACTGTCATCAATATTATTCATCAATGTAATGGAAGTTTGAGCCAGGGGAATTAGGCAAGAAAATGAAATAAATTAGAGTCAGATTGGAAAGGAGTAATTAAAACTGTATCTACAGATAACAGATCTTTTCTATAGAACATCATAAATGAATGCAGCGCAGTTGATGGATACATCATTTGCACATGTATCAATTGTTTTTCTGTGTAATAGCAATGAACAAACTGAAAATGAAGCTAAGAAAACAATTCCAATTCCAATATCATCAAAATACTTCAGGTGTCCAATTAAAATACTTTACCTAGGAATGATTTTTAACAAAAGAAGTATATGGGGAGCCTGGGTGGCTTGGTTGGTTAAGCATCTGACTTCAGCTCGGGTCATGATCTCCCAGTTCTGTGAGTTCTAGCCCCACATTGGGCTCTGTGCTGACAGCTGGGAGCCTGGAGCCTGCTTCGGATTCTGTGTCTCCCTCTCTCTCTGCCCCTCCCCCACTTGTGCTCTGTCTCTCTCTGTCTCTCAAAAATGAATAAATGTAAAAAAAAAATTTTTTTAAAAAGAAGTATAAAACTGATACTCCAAAAAGTACAAAATGGTGCTGAAAGAAATTAAAGAAAACCTAAATATATGGAAATCCACCTAAGGAGTGATTGGAAAACAGGGATGAGATTAGGTCAGAGACTGGTGACATTAAATGCATGTTACATGTTAAACAAAAGAATAAAAAAGATTAAATTGATAGATGGCTCTTTAAAGATGATCAAAATAGTGTGTAATATTGGCATGTAGCCATGCTTTTCTTCTGCCTAGAGTGAGCAGACATGGCAGAGGCTGATTTTCCAAAGCTAGAAAACTTAGGTCCAATTTTCCCGGAAACTTTTCAAAAGCAACTGAAGGCTTTTGCAAGACAGTGGTTGGCATACCAATGACTAAGAGAGACTAGAAAATGCAAAAAGAAGAGACTAACTCCTGAACACGATAAAATATAACCAGTTCCTTCCAAAGATGTTTCCAAGCATCAGGAACTCACAGATATCTCCATATTTTCTGCTTTGTTTTTATTTTTAATGTTTTTCAAAATTTACAAAGCAAATTTACCAAGGATTAAGTTTCAGCTCAAATTAGCAACTAAAACAATTTTGACTGGCCCAAATCGCCAGAATACCAGCTCTTCTAATTCAAAGGCTGTGTACTGATTTTTAATGTTCTGAAATTCCAAAGAAATAGATATCTTTGAAGAATTTTATTTCTTTTGTCATCCTTGGGGTGGGGTGGATTTGAAGACTTTTTCTTTAAAACTTCTTAATTTTGATTTTAGCACTCATATCTATTTAGTTGCTACCTACCTACCCATCTATGATATATATATATATTTATATATATATATATATTTATATACATATATACATATCTAACTATATGTATATAGATAGCTAGTTATCTGTGTCTCTCTATAAAGTTCAGATTCCCTTGTTCCAAGATAGCCTATTCTTATTACTGGACCATCTTTTTCTATCTCACTTGTTCAAATCCTTTTTTTGTTTGTTCGTTTTTAACGTTTATTTATTTTTGAGACAGAGAGAGACAGAGCATGAACAGGGGAGGGGCAGAGAGAGAGAGAGACAGAATCTGAAACCGGCTGCAGGCTCTGAGCTGTCAGCACAGAGCCCGACGCGGGGCTCAAACTCACGGACCATGAGATCATGACCTGAGCTGAAGTCGGACGCTTAACCGAGTGAGCCACCCAGGCGCCCCTCAAATCCTTTTAAGACACTTTTTTTCTTGTTTGCATTAGTCATTCTCTAAGGGATCCAACTGTGTTTTGCTCTCTTCATTACCTTTTATTAGGGCTGAATTTCCTCAACCTTCTGATGAGCCTTAATTCCATAATTATGTAAATGAAGAAATACATAATTGGGATCCTTATGATCTGTGATCACTGCCTTTTGTCACTGATGGTCAGAGGCAACAGCCAGGGTTTTCGTAGATGATGTATACTGTTTTAGTGACTTCACCTTGGAGAACCTATAATAGGTGGAGTCAGAGAAGCACTCCATGCCTTCCCATTTTAAATAAAGTTCACACTATTAAGCTCCAATCTCCTATCTGAAAGTCCACCCTTCTCCCATGAAGGTAAATCAATTCATTAAAAAGTATTTTCCTTAAATAAAAGTTGTTGGATTTCAAACATAAAAAACAAACAAACAAACAAACAAACAAACAAAAGTATTTCCCTGATTCACCCTGAGGAAATTTGCGCATTTTGGGAGCAGACACTGGAAGGAAAGGTAGAGGCACGTGGGAGGAGAAATACGTAAAATGCCCTTCCAAAGCCTTACCCAATCACTCTTGTCTCTGTGCTCTTCCTGGTTTAGTTGTCCATATTTATTCCACAGATTTTCTACAATGAAAAACAGTTCCTGCTTCTAGAACAGCCTTCTCCTGTAAACATTCTGAGTGGTATCCTTTGATCCTTCATATCGGACAGCGCAGTTCTCCCTGAATTCTGTCCTCCTAAAATGCATCGGAGATTATAACCATTCTTTCTTCTTGTCATTATCAGTTGTTCTTGTTGTTTGATTTGTTGTCTTTTGAATTATTTCTACTTCTGATGCTTCAGGAGTGTTTCTTGGGGAGTTTTGCCAAATATGTACTCAGTCAGATCTTGGAAATTGGAGCCCCGCAATAGCTTTAGTGTACCAATTATTGTACAGCTGATTTATTTTTCCATTTTATATAGAAAAATATTTTAGGAGGGAAAAGGAAACGTTGTTGATAGTGCATCTGAACTTATTCTACCTCAAGGGATAGGTCATATTTCATTTATTGTTTTTTGTTTTTTTTAATTTTTTTTCAACGTTTTTTATTTATTTTTGGGACAGAGAGAGACAGAGCATGAACGGGGGAGGGGCAGAGAGAGAGGGAGACACAGAATCTGAAACAGGCTCCAGGCTCCGAGCCATCAGCCCAGAGCCTGATGTGGGGCTCGAACTCACGGACTGCGAGATCGTGACCTGGCTGAAGTCGGACGCTTAACCGACTGCGCCACCCAGGCGCCCCTTTCATTTATTGTTTTAGGTTCCCCTCCCTGCATAGAATATTTCAGCCTCCATTGCTAAGTATTTAATATTAGAATTAACTAGTAAATGGAATTATGTATACTTAGGTTCCCAACCTGATTCTGAAATTTACTTTCTCTGTGACCTTAAGAAAGTTCCTTAAACCTTAGCTTTCAAATGTATAAAACAGAGATAACATCATGCCAGTAGGCCTTGCTTGATGTAAGAATGACATTAAATTGAATGTCCGCATCATGAATTAATGGACTTTAAGATGTCAAATTTAACTGAATTTTATGATTTCTCAATTGCAATATTTAATAATTTTCTTTTTGGCAAACAGGGATAGGTTCACATATAATGGATATGAATATTCTTTCCAGTCTCCAATAAGAAACAAAATGTCCTTATTTATATGCAGACTCCTTATATTGCAGCCCAGGCTTACATACTTAGAAACTGAACTAACACTGCATGTCTCAGGAAAAGAAGCTCCTGTTTCCTTAATTTTATGCCACTTATTTATATAACATGGATCTCATTCACTGTTCTTCTTGGGGATTGTCTTTGCTTGAATTACTTCCCTAATTTGTTCAGCATTAACCTCATTTCCTACATGATCAGAGCGTTGTTCTTTTATATGCACACAATCATGTAGTTATGCTGAATAGACCCTCTCTACTTACATATTCATTAGGTACAAGCAAAGCTCAACTCCAATTATGTCTTAGGGTGAGTTGTTCAAGAGGCCACTGTTTGTGATTCTCATTCAGTTTACAGTAGGACTGTTAAAAGTCATTGTCAAATATTTACTTGATGTTTACAATGTACTACGTGGTAAGTTTCCTTGAAACTTAAAGAGGCAAAGCCTAATACCTAGATCATATGTGAGAACCACGTAAGACTTTAGCTATAATTAAAAATTCAAAGTGACAGTAAAATAAGATTTTTATGAATGGAAACATTTCCATCAATTTGATAATTTTTCACAAATATCTAAATAAACATAATATTTATACAATATATATGGGTTCAGGAAATGGTTTTTCCATATAAATTATTATTTTTAGAACTGACATTTCTGGGATATATTCTAACTGGGGCAAAGGTATGGCAAACAAAGTCATGTATACTCTAGAATCTGTTATGAATTCCTTTTTAATTTTTTAATGTTTATTTATTTTTGAGAGAGAGAGAGAGAGAGAGAGAGAGAGCGAGCACGAGTGGGGAGGACCAGAGAGAGGAGACACAAAATCTGAAACAGGCTCCAGGCTCCAAGCTGTGAGCACAGAACCTGACACGGGGCTCAAACTCACAAACCATGAGGTCATGACCTGAGCCGAAGCCGGACGCTCAACCAACTGAGCCACCCAGGAGCCCTGTTGTGGATTCCTTTTGCAGATGTTTTAATATTTCATCTCCTTAGAGCTGGCAGGGGAGAAGATTTAGTTTAATAGTTCTGTAATTCAAAGATAATTTGTATATTATCATTCAAAAGGTTAAGATTGTATTATCTATAGAACTTTGGTCTCTTTTTTAAAAAAAAATTTAATATTTAGTCATTTTCGAGAGACAGAGAAAGACAGAGGGAGAGCAGGGGAGGGGCAGACAGAGAGAGGGATACACAGGATCCGAGGCAGGCTCCAGGCTCTGAGTTGTCGGCACAGAGCCCTACATGGAGCTCAAACCCATGGACCGCGAGATCATGACCTGAGCTGAAGTCAGACACTTGACCCACTGAGCCACCCAGGTGCCCCAGAACTTTGGTCTCCTAAATGAAGTATATAAGAGTTTTTGTAAGAAATATTATGTCTCAAAAAATAATGCATTCAATAAATATTGCTATATTTTTAAATAGCTCTATTTATAAAAGCAAATGTAACTATACTATATACCTCAGATACTATATATATACTATATACCTCAGAGATTTCAAGTGCCTTCTCCACTCTAATTTCAAAATCTACCACAATATTACATCTTAGTTATACAGAAGGATTTTAGAAAATATTAGAAACTGACATTTAGCATGTCAAAAGAGATATTTAATCTGAAAGATTTTGAGAAGAGTAAATTACATATTTGAATGAAGAAAGCATCCATTTTTTTCTTGGACTGTGGTTTCAGCCTGTCTAAAAGTAAGCCCTCTTAAAGGAGAATTTCTAGAGGACTTCTGTTGAAGAAGGGCAGTTTTCATGACACATACCCAAGATTAAGTACAGGGATCATCCACACTTTGATAATTGGTAGCAACCATATGGAGATTTTGTTTTTATATTATTAATTTAAATATGCATGTTTATAGAGATTTAAGGTACACTTTTAATCAAAGTAGGTTATTTCCCATATTTGCTATTTTTATTATTAGTATTATATCTGTTAGGAGTGGTAAATATCAGAAAACTTCAGATCAAAGTAGGTTAAATAAGAATTTGGGCGGGGGGGTGGCGCCTGGGTGGCTCAGTCAGTTAAGAGTCCGACTTCGGCTCGGGTCATGACCTCACGGTTCATGGGCTTGAGAATCGCGTTGGGCTCCACACGGACAGCTCAGAGCCTGGAGCCTGCTTCAGATTCTGTGTCTCCTCTCTCTGCCCCTTCCCTGCTTGTGCTCTGTCTCTCTGTCTCTCTCAAAAATAAAAAAAAAAAAATTAAAAACACATTAAAAAGTTTAAAGAATTTTTGAATTTTTGTTTGTTTGTATTCCCAAGCATGATGTCGAGAGATAGGGTGGGCTCCAGAATTGGCTGATGTAGCATTTTAAGAACTCCTTGTGCTACTTCTTAGCCTCCATTGTCTCATGCTCAGTGTATAAATGATGCTTAACTACTCTCTGTCAGTCTGATAAAGATGACTCCAGCAGATATGAGTAACATCCAGATATGGCAATGTTCAGAGGAAGAAGGGAGAAACTCCTTCAGGTATCTCCTTCACAGAAGCAGTGACCCTGTCCTACAGCTCTCTTAACACTCTTCCTGCTACACCACACTGGTGTCAAACATTCAGCATAAGCTAATCCTTAGCAGATGCATGGGCTTACCATATTGGGTTGGAATGGATAGCAGGGACCCACCCACAATGAACCACATAGAAGATTTCATTATTTTGACTTAAGACAAACTAAGAATCTTAACAACACTAACAGTAATAGTGACAACAAGAGATTTATCTCCAGTGTAGTCAAGGTCCTGAGAACCTGAGGGGTCTGACTCTGCTCTTCTCTCTGTCTTAAGGAGCAAGAAAACCAAGGTGGAATAGTAATAAAAAAATAAAGCAAGAGTCCACATGGCTTGCTCTAAGCAAGCAAGCTAATAAAGAATCAGAGTGGGCTGATCTTCAGGAAGGCTGTGTAAAGATCCTCAAGAAAGAATAAATGAGCAATGGATTACTCTTCCATTTCTCTATAGAGAACAAACAGATAATGCAAAAATTTCTCCACTCAGGATGTCTCCATTTTCTACTGTGGATATTTCTTTGAAGGAACTATCAAATCAACATAGGCTGCTCAAATTAAGTAACAAGGATATATCAATGCATGCATTTAGAATCTACTGCCCAATTTAAAAATGAAATTTGCATATTTATACCTTTTTATATATTGATACATAATTTTACTATATATTACACACATATATACGTACACACACATGTACATACATATTCACATTCTTTTATGAGATGGTTAATTATATGTGTCAACTTGACTGAGTGCCCAGACATTTGGTCAAACATTGTCCTGGGTATTTTGGTGAAGATGTTTTAGGATGAGATGAACATTTAAACGTATAGACCAATTAAAGCATATTGTTCTCCCTAATATGGGTGGGCATCACCCAGTTGGATGAAGGCCTAGACAGAACAAACAAGGTAATCCTCTGGGGGTTAAGAGAGAAATTCTCCCGCTGAACTGAAACATAAGCTCTTCCTGGGTCTTGACCTTGCAGGCCTTCTGACAGGAACCACAACATCACTGCCTCTGGTTCTCAGGTCTTCGGACCTAAACTGGGACTCCACAGTGGATCTTAGGTCTCCAATTTGTTGACTCACCATGAAGATCTTGGAACTTGTCAGTCTCCTTAATCACATGAGCCAATTCTTTATACTAAATCTCTATCTATCAATCATCTCTCTCTTCTCTCTAGAGATAGATACATCTATATGCATCCATATGTAAATACAGATATAGATACACACATGTAAATAATACGTATAGATATATATGTAAATATATAGATCTCTATAAAAATACATTCTGTTGGTTTCCATTAAGCATAAGCTCTTATGAAAAAATATTTTCGGGTGGTGGCAGGAATATTGACATGACAAATTGTTACAAAAATAATGCAAAAATCATCAGATACATTTGTCTTCCTTGAGCGTTTCAATATATTAACACAAAATGCTATTTTCTCCAGGTTGCTCTCATCTAGATTTTTAGCATTCTTATTTGTAAGACTGTGTTCAGGTTAATATTTGGGGGAAGATAAACTATTAAAGATAATTACACATAAAGCATTATACTGATTATTTTACTTACGGTCCATAGTGGTTACATATTTTGAAATATTAACTCATATTTTATGTATTAAAGGTATGGTAACATATTAAAGGCAGCAATACATTTTTAAAAATCCTTTTCTCTTACAGTGATTTTTATAGTGATTTTTATCTCTACCTAATGAAAAATACAAAATCCGTATTAAAACAGTCAAACTCTTTAACGGCTGACATTATTTCACAGTAACCATAGCTAACTTTTAGTAGCCATCTCTGACTGCCTAAAGTATTTCTTATGTGGTGTCATGTTCAGGAGTTTATTAAGTCCGGTTTCTACCGATAGACATATTCTTACAGGAAATGTGTTTGTAATGCCTTAGAAGTAGAATTTATGGTTCAAAGAGCATATGTGTTTTTAATAGCTTTGACACAGAATGAGAAATTGCCTTACCAGAAAAGCGTATTGCCTTGAATCACACCAGTATTACAGAAACGACCCCTCTTATCAAATCCTGGCCTATGCTCTTAATTAACATTTTACAAATCCATTTTTATCATTAAAAATACTCATTCATGTGAATTTGGTTAATTGTTAGTTCTAATTGGTAATTAAAAGTTTCATCGTTTTATACTTTTTAGCCAATTGTTCTACTGAGAAATCATTTTTTTTTTTCCTGACACGTAAGAATGTTTTTATAATTTAAACGTGCTAATAGTGTGTCACCTCAAAAGGCATGCCTCTTCCAGGAATGTTACAGATAGCCATCCGTAGTTGTGTTTTTCCATAGTTGTGTTTTTATATTTAAATCTTAGGCATCTATCTCTGCACATGCTATCAGGTAAGCATTTAACCACTGTTTTTGCAAATAATCTGGCAATCAACTACAAAATGTTTGGTAATGTGGCCATTTTTTACCATGGACTTGGAATGTCCCTTTTACCATAACGTTGCAGTATTAAGAAATAAATGTTCTGCTATTTACCATCTGTGTGACTCCCAGAAAGCTCAGAGACACTGGTCTCGGTGTTGTCATCTATAAACAGGGATAATAGGGCATACCGAATGAGGTTGGTTTAAAAATAAGTCAATCTATGTATGAAGAAAACTTGGGGAAAAAAAAACTAGTGCACAGTTAATACAGTAAGTAACTATTGCATAGCAAACTATATGTACATACTATAATAGTAAATATATCTAAATATTGGGTCTTCTTCTAGAATTATTGACCCCTCTGTGAGCTCTTTGTCTATACTCACGCTAGAATGAAATGTTACTTTTGCTTTATAGTTAGTTCACTAAATCACAGGGTCACAGATGTCATGCCATTCTTACTCAAATGTCTCTTCACTGTTCTTCCACAAGTAAAAATTATCGTCCTTATATCAAGTTTTCAAATGAGAAGTTAAGCAAACTAATAACTACACATACCCAATTAGGATGTTTTTATAATTGCAATTGTGTTAAAGGTAAATATCAGTGTGCAAAGATCTGTTTTCAAAATTGCCTCTTTTCACCTAGGAACATCAAAGTAGCATATTTTAAAGTACAGTGTTTAGTTTGTTGTTCAAGCAACAAAGCTGTATTCTTATAATGACACGGTGATTTAAAAGGCCAAAAATATTTACAGTGTGTGAAACAAAATAATTGGCCCACGTGTGAAATATAATAATCGGTTCATCTGTCAAATGAAAGAAAATATTTTAGTATATTTCCCTAAGTATAATGTATGTAAGAATATAGCATGAACAAAATTTGTATCTGTGGAAGTTAAACCTCTACTGAGTGTCAAAGTAGACATTTAATTGCAACACAGACTGGCGAACTGCATATCTTCCTTTTTTTAATTGGTCTTCAGAGGTTATTTGGAGATATCCAATTATCACTCCATGAAATGCCACAACAATAGCAACAGTTTAAAAATAAATAAGGTCACCATCCTTTTCTACTAATGAGTAGTGCTAAAAAAGCACAGATCAAATATCACTGTTTTCTTATGTTTAGACCTGGTTTAACAGAAATTTGTCAAAAACTGTGTAAATATGGATATGTTGTCCATTTTGCCAAAGTAGAGACTTTAGTGTAGTTGTATTTTAAAAACTAACAATAAAAGCACTTAAACATTACAGCTGTGTGTATCTATTCATATCAACTTGTTTCGGGGATTGCATGTATTTAAAGCCATACGTTATTGTTTTGTAATTTAATAAATGTAAGCATTATGTTGATTTACTCTTCTTCATTTAATTTCTAATACCTGTCACTGCAATGGATTGAGTTGTTATTTAATATACATCTGTTAACCCGTGTCATCATGTAATATATTGAATCAGCATGCTACCTAGTTCTTGGTAAACTACATTTGTAAAACTCTATGGTAAGCTTCCCTAAGAAAATTTAGCTTCAGATGTTTACATTAGAATTTTTACACCTCATACTACTATGACCACATAAAAACAAGAGCAAACATTCATTATCTGACAGACCCAGACAATAGCAGCCTTCCAAATGCAGTGGTGCACAGAATCACTGATAAAAACTTTAATAACTGATAACTGCATGAGTACGGTGAGGCACTGGGTGACGTGAATTTCATCTCCTTCTCCTGATACCTACGACTTCATTCTGATATCCTAGCCCAAGACTCTCAGTGCTTCCAAATCTTTAAAGCAATGGGTACTTTAACATTAAGTATGGGGCAAAAATAAGTTAAAACTCAACATGCAAAACCTTGTAAATGCTACTACAAAAAATGATGAAAATGTTTATTATCAGCACTTTATTTTACAGAAAGGCTATATCCTTAATCAATATTCTGTCATTTCTGAGGGATGGTGATATATAAACACTCAATGCAAATGTCCAAATATATTAATATTGTACTTAAGTGGGTTATTTTGTCCTCCTGTATAAGCAGTTTAATTATAACTGAGGTCATGTATTGACTTCTTATGGCTCAAAGTTTTGAGTCTTCTTAGTCTTCAATAAAGAGCATTACAAAATAGGTGACTTAATTTATAATTCCTTGTATTTCCAGCTTTGCCTTGTATTTAAATAGAATAATTTATTCATTTTTATGATCTTTTACTTTTAAAAAATTATTCAATAATAAAGTTATAACAAGCTGTGAGAATAGGAAAAGTTTACATTTTCTAAATTTTTGTATTCTGCTGATGCAAAAGCATTTGTCTCCATCTAGATAAACTCAAGTAGAGAAGAATTGGTACCCATAAAAAGCACCCATGTGCTATAATCATGGAGAGCAAACCTGATGACATGCCAAAGTGAAGATCCCTGCCATTGGCATACATTCGGAGAAATGAATGTTTAAAACTTTTTCAAGGAATAAACTATTTTTTTAAACATCTTCAATTACCATGTGTGTAAAGCTAGACCACAAGACACAAATAAAGACTTTTTTAAGAAAATGGACCAATACGCTGATGAGCATAAGTTCTATTTTCTGTATACAAGCAACTAAATTGATTTCCAGGGTGATGCTGTTTTAAGTGAAATATAGAGGAGAGTCCTCAAATGCTTCCAGGACTGGAAGTGGTTCTGTATAAAAGAAGATGATGGAATACACGAGACATAAATGGGTAGACTGGATACAGCAAAGTACTTCCAAAATATAGATAACACTGGCAGCACAGAAAATGAGAACTCAAGTAAAACATTGGTAAGACCTGAGTGGAGGAGAGAAAAAAAAAAAAAGCTAAAGATAAAAAGCAGGGCCTCATAACCTTGACCTGCTCAGTATAGAATATTGTGTGAATGGAAATAAAGATGCATTTTGTTTTCTTCTGGACACTATTTCCAGACACTTAATGAAAGGCCTAGGCTATCTTTTTATAATTCAAAGGGAGGAAAGCACACTTTTAAGATCAAAAGCAGCCTGTTTTTAGAATATATGAAAGACTCAGTGGAAAGTATGATGGATACAGAAATGAAATCCCAGAGAAATATCAGTAGACACTGCAGATATTATAATGACGTGATGAAATTTTAATATTAATTTCACTGTCATTAATTTCACTGTGCCTCCACCAAACCTTTTCTCTAGAAATGCTGTTTCATTACATTTTAATGAGAAAAGAAGAGAAAGCAAAAATCATCTCGCTCAAGGATTTAGTTTGTAGGGGCTCTCTGACTTCAGTTCATCAGTTACTGATTGCCTTCATACTAGGTCCTATGTGCTTGAGCCACAGTATCTGAAATCCACTGGTTTGGGAGACGAAGAGTTCTAGCACAGAATGACTATGATGAAAGCTTACCTGATGTGCGAAGGCAAGGTACAATTTGCTGACTTGGGTTTTTAAACAGAATGCTTTTAAGATACACGTAAGGAGTAGTTAATAACATAGGATTTGGCTCTGGTGGCTGTGTTAGAGCAGACAACTGTCACGATGGCACGTGAGCTGTAGTTTGCTAGGAGGTCAGAAGCAATAGCATAATCCAGAGCACAGAGGCAGGAGGGCCTGACGCTTCCAGGTAATGGGGTTCAACGAGAGACATGGCTGATGACCAAATGAGAAACGAGCCTGGAAAGGGACATATGGTGCTGATGTCAAAATGTTCCTGTTGTCATGGGGTGCTTGGGTGGCTTAGGGGTTCAGCATCTGACTCTCGATTTCAGTTCAGGTCATGATCTCGTGGCTTGTGGGATTGAGCCCCACACTGCACTGCTGGTGCAGAGCCTATTTGGGATTCTCTCTCTCTCTCTCTCTCTCTCTCTCACTCTCTTTCTCTCTCTCTCCCTCTCTCCCCCTCCCCTGCTTGTATGCACTCATTCTCTCTCTCTCAAAAAAGAAAAAAAAAAGAAAATTTCCTATTGTCTTGAACTTCTTTGATTCACAGAATGCCTATCAAATTCTTTACAAAGCTGGCACAGCATTTTATATTTGGGTGAAGTGTAAAATGACATAATTGGAATCTTAGATATTTCCCCAAGTTCTCTTAGTTTACGGTGAATTATTTTAGTTTTACTGAAGATCAATACTAAAAAAGGGGACCAGAATGAGAAAGAACGAAATATGGCCCTTTGTAGCAACGTGGATGGAACTGGAGAGTGTGATGCTAAGTGAAATAAGCCATACAGAGAAAGACAGATACCATATGTTTTCACTCTTATGTGGATCCTGAGAAACTTAACAGAAACCCATGGGGGAGGGGAAGGAAAAAAAAAAAAAAAAAAAAAAGAGGTTAGAGTGGGAGAGAGCCAAAGTATAAGAGACTCTTAAAAACTGAAAACAAACTGAGGGTTGATGGGGGGTGGGAGGGAGGGGAGTGTGGGTGATGGGTATTGAGGAGGGCACCTGTTGGGATGAGCCCTGGGTGTTGTATGGAAACCAATTTGACAATAAATTTCATATATTGAAAAAAAATAAAAATAAAAATAAATAAAAAAGGAGGCCAGATGATAAAATGGAAAAAGAAATGTTATGGATTTACCACATACAGACAAGATGATTTGTATAATTTTTGAAAGCTGATCACATTGGTGTACTAGTGTGAGTTCGAATACATCTAGTACCTAAGGAAATCAAACTGTGGAACACAAAAGATTTTAAGTATCTACCGTGTATGTCATATCCATTCTTCTCCAACTATTTAGAGTGATTACTTCATGAAACAAAAGGCAAAATTGAATTCTGGTAGAACATGAAAATGAGCACTTAGAAGTAGCCCTCTCAACTGGATACGTGTTCAGAAATGCTTACTTCTATCCAACCATATGTACACATCCTACTACAAATAGTGTTCAATCATTATGTTATGTACCATTATTTTTGAGTTTCATAAACACACACATATAATCACTTCTCCATGCATGCCATTTCGCAATTCCTAAGAATGATCCATTTATCCCTCTTTCATTCACCACATACTCTTTAACCATTTTATGTCTTGGTTAACCTAGCACACATATTGTTCCTGTAGAGAAAAATGAATACTGTATTATAATTCCATACTTAACTATTATAATAGGTGAATTTATTTAAGGTGTGGAAGCAAAATGCAAGGTGCATGGATTTTCTCCCCTGCATAGATTAGGAAGGCAACTGTAGTGGAGTGCTATTTAAACTGGGACCGGAACAAGGAGAACCACAACAGATGATACTGAAAACGAGAACTGTGTTCAAATTGTCGAGGGTCCTTAATGCCACATAAATGAAACTGGGCTCTATACTATGGATAATTCCAGGCCATTTGAAGTCTAAACTATGGCTATAACTTGATCCACTTTCTATATCACAAAAGTAATTGGATTGGATAGGTAAGAACAATGTGCAGAGAATCCAATTAGAAAAAACATGGCAGTAGTCCAGATAAGAGGACATGATAACCTAATGAAGGTAAGAGCAATGGAATAAAAGAATAAAAAAAAAAGAAAATAAAAGAAAAAGAAAAAAGATATGGTAATGGAGATACAAAAAAGATCCATCATCCACACAGATAGTTCTAAGTCAGAATGAGGAGTTAGTGGGTAACCTATACAGGGTGGTATAAGAGATGAACTAATGTAAAATATACTAGAGTATCTAATCTGGGATACTGATGATAGTATTAAAGTAGAGAACTCAGATTGAGAAGTCGATTGGGGAAGTACGGGAAGAAAGAGAATAAGGTTTTTAACAAAGCAATGGTGAAGCACTTGCAAGATACGAAGGTAAGACCATTTGACACCTGGATGGATAGGAGGCTCTGTATACATTTATATACATCTGTATATATCTATATACATTTAGGGAAGTTAACATTTAGTTGGTATTTAATGTTAGGAAAATATATACTCAAAAAAAAGTATGGAGAGAAGAAAACATGGGGATAGGTTTATAACCCTGTAATAAAAACTAAACATTTAAAATAAACCTTTGGGGGTGCCTGGGTGGCTCAGTCGGTTAAGCATCCACCTTCAACTCAGGTCATGATCTCGAGGTTCATGAGTTCGAGGCCCATGTGTGGCCCTGTGCTGACAGCTCGGAGCCTGGAGCCTGCTTCGGATTCTGTGTCTCCTTCTCCCTCTACCCCTCCCCTTATCACGCTGTCTCTCTCTCTTTCTCAAAAATGAATACATATTTAAAAAATGAAAATAAACCTGGAATTTCAGTTGGCCTCTTTTTTTTTCATGTCAACATACTGCTAAGAGTCTTTTATATCTATGGTTATTTTCACATATTTAGTTAACTAACATCACTTCTCTGGATGTCATATAAATTGTTATGTTACAGATAAAGTTAGCTGTTACCTCTGGAAGATTTATCATCAGTCTTAAAATAGAACAGAACAATAGCATCAAACATTAATGTTTCCTATACCCATTTGGAAGGTATATGCAAGAAGTTTCACTTGATCATTCGAATACATCTGCTGCCAAACCAGTATCATGTGCTCACTGATAATTCTGATGTTATTGGGTTTGGCTATGTTGCCAGCTAGGAAAACATCTCCAATAATCTAACGACACTTCACAGTAATATTCTGATCATATTTTATTCAAAACACTTATGATAACATACTACTATGCACAGTTATTATTTGTGGGAAAATAGAGTGTCATTATATGTACATAAACATTATAGAAGCACTGTTTGAAGATTGTTGGTACATAGAAATCTATTTGGACCATTTTCTCTACACAGTTAGCCAGCAGATGCTACACTCTATTTTTTGGGAAAGTGATCAGCTATAAGACTAAACCAAGTCAGCTCACAGATGCTGTATAGTTTAAGTTAATTGCTATCATTTCCACTTAGAGATGTTCAAAAGAAAAAGCAGCAAATCTAGTACTAGCTATTAAAAACTAAATGTATTATATTACAGCAACAGCTGCTATTTATTTTGTTTTTGCTTCACGGCAGGTATAATTAATATTGTTTTAAGCATAGATTTATAAAATTTTCTCCATGGGTAGTCCCATTAGAGAAAACGTTTGCATTCATATACCCATGGAGATTCTTTTAATATTTGCTAATATAGAACATTACAGGGGAGAAAAAAAAAACCTTAATGTACCATGTACTAAATTAATTAACAGCAGAGTGACTTCAATAATTAGGCTTTCAAAGAAACCAAAAAGTATGAAAGCTGCATCAACAATGATTTTCATGAAGCATTATGTCTTTTCCGTCTGAACTTGTTTCTTGAATCCAGTGGTATTCTAAACATGAGACTTGCCATATGTATCATTTGTCAGGTTATGCCTGTTTTAGGTTATGCCTGGGTTAGGCCCCTGGGATGCAGAGATAAAGAAAACTGGCAGGGTTTCTGTCCTAGAATGTACATGTTCTTGAAGAAGACAGACAAGGACAACCATAGACACATCAACACCTAAATACATGATGATTTTGTATAGTGTTAGTTTCTGTGGAGAAAATAAACAGGTTCATAGGGATGGATACAGTGGAAGGCAGCCTGAGCTAGAATAAAATGGTCATTGAGTATTTCCTGTGGGGGTGATCTTTTGGCAAAGACCAGACTGAAAAGAAAGAGCCGAGCATGTGAAAACCTAGGGGTGCACGTTCAGGCAGAATAAGTATCAATTACAAAGACTCTAAAATATGAACAAGAGTGATAAATTCAAGGAAGAGAACCAAATTCAGGGTGTTGAAAATATGGAGTGAAGACGTAAGACAGGAGATAAGTGTGTGAAATAAAGAGATCGCGTTGAATTTCGTGGGCCTCGCTGAGGAGTGTGGGTTTTATTCTAAATGCAAAGCAAAGGCAATAGAACACTTGTAGCAGGGGGATGATTTAACATGCTTCAAAAGAAAAACAAATGGCTTTTTTTACACTATCTGTTGAACAAGTGGAAGAGGAGGAAGTGGAGAAGCCAACTGCTATTAGAAGCATAATGTGGGGTACCAGAGTAAAGTTGAAACAGAAGGAATAGAAAGCCACAGACATGGCTGAAATATATATGTTGGCAGTCAAATAGAAGTCTCATGGATTAATTCCCTTTTGGTCCTAAAATTCTTAAATTTTCACTTTAAGAAACATTAGTATTCTCTTAGTTCTTATAAATCTTCAGCAACAATTTATTTTGCAAACAAAAGAGCAAACAAAATCCCTATTAACTAACTTGAATCCTGTCTCTTGCGATTATGCTTATCTTCTCATTTGTTCTTCTTAATGAAAAGGGGAACAGCTGTTTACCATCATCTATACGTTCTTTTTATAAAATTCAAGTAGATTACTAAGGAGTCCCTACGCCCATGATGCTTGATTCAAATACAATCACCCAGACTGACTATCTGAGGTCAAAAGCACTGGTCCAGGGATCAGGTCCCTGTTCAGGCGCAAAAAAAAAAAAAAAAAAAAAAAAAAAAAAAGCACTGAATATGATTTGTAATTTCAGTGACAAAAATAACCTAGCAACCATCCATTACCAAACCAAAATAATGAGAACCATTTTATGGAAGCAACTGAATCAGAAAAAAAAAAACAAAAACAAAAAAATATATGCTAGCAAATAATGTGAACATTTTTAGAAATTTGACTAGTAAAGTCACTGCACTGTGCATCAGTGACAAGAGGGGGATGTCCGTGAGTTTGCTAAGTGAATATTTGTTGTAGCTTGTTCTAGAAACTAGTGTAACAACTCAAAACAGTGTCTCTGAATTCACAGAGACACACACTAGTGGATGATTTAGATAAGTGAAGAGGCAAGAACCAGAGGAGTATTCCAGATGATGGGAAGAAAAAAAAATTATGGGATCTAGATTTTGGGAATCCAGGGTGAGACCTGAAGGAGCAGAATCATCCAGGGAAAGAGGAGGAGGGAAGAACAACACAGAAGTGGAGGGCACTTGAGTAACAGCAGCTGCACAGTTCTGCCAGTCACGTGGACAACGGAATGGGGGGAGACGACAGAAGTCAAAGAAACTGCTTAGGAGTTTGTAGTGACAAGTTCTCCATCTACATGAATATTTAAATCGTGTCATGCTACTTGAGACCCTCTAATATCAGCTGCAGAGAGCAGAAGGAAAATAGGACCCGTAGGACTCATCTTTACAATGTGAATATAAATACCCCTTATGCTTTAACTCACATTTTGTTTTTTTGTGTTTTCTTTTCTGCTACAGTTACAGAGGATAATCTCTACCAGAAAACATGGGGTATGAAGTTAGATCTGTCTGGAAGCACAAGCAAATCTGAATCCAAGGTAGGGATTTAGCACATTTTCTAATGTCCTTTGTGTTTCATGTTCCTTAAATCAGTTACTTTTACTCATTCTGCTTTTACAGTCACTAATTTTCAGACACAAAATATTTAACGTGTGACATATCTAAAATCAAAGTTTCCTAGTACAGCTTGCTTTCTTTCTTTCTTTCTTTCTTTCTTTCTTTCTTTCTTTCTTTCTTCAAGTTAGTTAACATATAGTGTAGTATTAGTTTCAGGAGTAGAACTTAGTGATTCATCACTTACATACAACACCCAGTGCTCATCCCAACAAGTGCCCTCCTTAATGCCCCTCACCCATTTAGTGCATTCCCCCACCCACCATCCCTACAGCAACTGTCTGTATTTAAGAGAGTCTATGTATTTAAGAATTTCTTATGGTTTGCTTCCCTCTCTGTTTTTATCTTATTTATCCTTCCCTTCCCTTATGTTCATCTGCTTTAAGTACAGCTTTCTAATATCATTTTTCATTATGGATACTAATTCATCCTATTGTTATATGTACTAGTTTTTATTCAAAATGTGATATTTATTTGGGAGCATTTGGTGTTTTTCTATGCTCATTTCCTGTGACTGATAGGTCACAGAGAACTTATCAGCTATAAATCATTCAACTTTATAAGGCTAATCCATGGAGACAATGATACATTCTGAGGTTTTCAGCAAATCCTATGTGGGCTGAAGTTTAAGTTTTGTTCTAAGATAATATTCTTCTCCAATTTTTAACTATTTTAAAACAATGAGCAAAATAAAGCATACTTATGCTGAAAGGTTTTCAAGGTGGAAAAGCTTATGAAGAAGTGAAAGATTTTATATATTTGAAACTTTACTAAGAACACTTAATTTGCAAATACAGACCTAATTATTAATTAAGTATTATTAATGTGGGCAAGTTAACTGCTTTCAATCTCAGCTTGTAATTTGGAAAAATAATGGTACCAACTTAATACTACTGTATCTAATGAAATGTGCTGAAGGAAATTCCTCTTATGTAGAAGAGGCAAGAAAATTCTTTATTCCATTATAAGTCCAACATATGCAATGTATTATTAGCAGGAATTATTTTCTTTTTGCCATTAAACAAATTTGTAAAAAAAATAAAAAATAAAAACCACTGACTTCAAATATAATCTCCAAAAATTTTCCATCATATTATTGTTTGATGTTTTAAAAAAAAAAAAAAAAAAAAACCTTCCAAATTCTATTTTGATTAATTAAGTCAAGGTATGTATTGAATGTCTTTTTCCTGACACTTTGATATACCCGATCAAGTTAAGGACTTCATAACGGGGTGATCGTCTTAGATTATCTGGTCAAGGCAATCTCATCACAAGGGTCCTTGCAAGTGGGCAGTGAGGCAGAACAGGGAGAGCAAGAGAAAAGATGTGCGGATGGAGCTCGGACAGACACAGGCAGGACTTCCGGCCTGGAAGATAAAGGAAGAGGGCCGTGAGCGCAGGGATGCGGAAGCCCCCGTCTGAGCGGGAAAGGAAGGGAACAGGTTCACCCCTACAACCCCAGAAGGAAAGCAGCCCTGCCAACATCTTGACTTCACCCAGTGAGACCCACCTCAACTTCCTAACCTGCAGAACTATTAAAAAAACTCAGTTTGTATTGGGTTAAGCCAGTTTGGTGGTAATTCATTACAGCAGCAAATTGAAAACTAATAGAAGCACTAAAAATGAAAGTGAATTGCTGAAATAGTAACCTTTAAGGCACACTTTAACATTAACAAAATAAATGATCAAATTATGGTAGTCTTCTTTTGAAACAGCCTGAATGTCCATCAACTGATGAATGGATAAAGAAGGTGTGATTTATATACACAATGGAATATGACTTGGCAATGAGAAAGAATGAAATATGGCCTTTTGTAGTAATGTGGATGGAACTGGAGAGTGATATGCTAGGTGAAATAAGTCAAGCAAAGAAAGACAGATACCATATGTTTTCACTCTTATGTGGATCCTGAGAAACTTAACAGAAGACCATGGGGGAGGGGAAGGGGGGAAAAAAAAGTTAGAGAGGGAGGGAGCCAAACCATAAGAGACTCTTAAAAACTGAGAATAAACTGAGGGTTGATGGGGGGATGGGAGGGAGTGGAAAGTGGGTGATGGGCATTGAGGAGGGAACCTGTTGGGGTGAGCACCGGGTGTTGTATGGAAACCGATATGACAATGAATTTCATATTCAAAAAAAAATTATGGTAGTCTTCTTTACAAGCAAAAAAAAAATGTTAAGAGTAGAAAACAGAATACTTTTTAAAAATAGTAAAAGAATTTCTCAATTAATCAAATAATTTCTTTGTCAGTAATGCCATCACATGGTAAAGGAACTAAAACTAGAGCAATGTTACATTAATTACCCAAATGATTACAAAAATTTCGTAAGAATGTTGTTACATCTTAAACTAGTAAATTAAAATACATTATATTTTATGACTAAAAAATAAAGTTAAAAATAGAACTTAGGTTCCAGGAATCGCACTACTACATATTTACCCAAATAATATAAGAACACTAATTGAAAGGGGGAACATGCACCCCTAATGTTTATAAGCAGCATTATTCACAATAGCCAAAATACAGAAGCAGCCCAAGTATCCATCAACTGATGAATGGATAAAGATGTGGTATACACACACACACACACACACACACAAACACACACACTCAACAGAATATTATTCAGCCATAAAAAAGTGAAATATTTATTCGATCTGAAGAGAAACCAGAGGGGCGCCTGGGGGCTCAATCAGTTAAGTGTCTGACTCTTGGTTTTGGCTCAGGTCATGATCTCACAGTTTTGTGGGTTTGAGCCCCACATCAGGCTCTACACTAGAAGCGTGGAGCCTGCTTGGGATTCTCTCTCTCCCTCTCTATCATTCCCTCTCCCCTCTGTCATTCCCTCCCCCACTCACACCACCTCTGTCTCTTTCAAAAATAAATAAATTTTTAAAAAAATTAACAAGAAACCAAAGTATTCAACAAGAATGAAATCTTGCCATTTCCAACAACATAGATGGAGCTAGATAGTATGATGCTAAGTGAAATAAGTCTATCAGAGAAAGACAAATACCACATGATTTCACTCATATGTGGAATTTAAGGAAAAAAAACAAACTAGCAAAGGGAAAACATAAGAGAGAAAGAGACAGACAGACAGAGAAACCAAGAACAGACTCTTAATTTAAGAGAACAAACTGATGATTACCAGAGGGGAGATTAGTGGGGGGATGGGTTAAATCGGTGATGAGAATTACAGAAGTTAGTTAAATGATTTCATAGCATAGTGCCCTGAAAAAAAAAAAGATATGAAACAGAATAAATTACCAAGTAACATTTTTATTTGGGTATTGAGTATGATTTTTCAGATATTGGAAAGAAGCATTCTGCTATAGAGTCCTCCCAATTGAGTGAGCGTGAGAGATGTTGGGCATACTTAGTTCCTGATCCAGTATGCATCAGGGAAGCCACATCCTCATCATTAAGTGTGTGTGTTGGGGGCAGAGGGAGAGAAGCAGGGAGTGCTAAAGTAAAATGAAGGTCTTGGTGCTTCTAAACTCTACTCACCTCCCACCCCCGAGTCCATTCTCTGACAGCTTCAACCTACATCAGTCATCCTGACACTTTTTGCTCCAAAGAACAAAACCATAAAGGCATCGTCTTCCTCTTCTCAATGCTAATATCTAACTTTATTAAACCAATGTGATTTGATACATATGTATGCTATGGAATATAAAAGTTATGAAAAGCAATTATTACTTCTTTCTCTCTGTCTCTCTCTCTCTCTCTCTCACTGTCTTTTGGAATTGTTACTTCTAAGTGGTTTCAATGCATTAACTAGTTATAATCAAGGGATATGTTTTCATAGGACTAAAAACAGCATAAATGGAAACAATGTGTGAGTTTGAAAAACTGGCCTTCATATATTCCTATAGCTACAAATAATAGATTCATGTAGCTACAAATATATATTTCTGTAGCTACAACGGATTCTACCTCAAAATTCTACATTTGTACCCTTATAAGCACTATACTGAAGAGCATCTAATCTTTTCCCAATCTCCACATCAGGTTACTTTGAAGAGAGAACTACCTATTTTCTTTGCTTCAGAGATAAACAAAGTCAGGGGTACACATGGAAATATAAATTCCCCCAAACAATAGTACTTTCAGGAAAAGCTAACAAACCCTTATTTCACATGTTTTTCAGTGCAGAACTCCAGTTTGCAAGGATGTATAAATGCAAATTTTACCATTCTGAGTCATGGCTATCTTAAAAACTACCAATATAATTCAATCCCTTTTATTCCAAATATATTAAAGACCAGATAAAATAAAATTTAAAAAATAAAGTCAATAGATATTAATTTATGGAATAAAACCACTTGCTAGAAACAAAAGTTTTTATCTATTTATTTTTATTCAGAACAATGTTGATGTCATTCCCCTTTTGTATTAAGCATAGGATACTGTCAAGGTTTATATTTTTAAACTTTGATTAGCCAAATATAGGGAATTCAGTAAGATTGTATTTATAAAGCCTTAAGGCTTTTTTTTTTTTTTTTTTTTTTTGCTTCCACTTTTTGGGTATATACCTGTTTATGTGTAGCCTACAAACAGTATCAAATAATATAACACTTTCAATCTGTCCTAAATTGTTACGCTATGTTTTTGGATAAGCAAGTTAGAAGTGCCAAAAACGGATGCAACGTATCTATAAAGTAATAGGACATCTTTGATTTTATTAGACTGTAATTCTTGACCTGAATAATTCCACTAATACTTCCTTCAGAAAACTTGATGCTGTAAATCTCATCTGAAAAATCCCTTATTTTAAAATGACAGATTGTTGGGGCGCCTGGGTGGCTCAGTCGGTTAAGCGGCTGACTTCGGTTCAGGTCACGATCTCGCGGTCCATGAGTTCGAGCCCCCCGTCGGGCTCTGTGCTGACAGCTCAGAGCCTGGAGCCTGTTTCAGATTCTGTGTCTCCCTCTCTCTGACCCTCCCCTGTTCATGCTCTGTCTCTCCCTGTCTCAAAAATTAAAAAAAAAAAAAAAAAAAAGTTAAAAAAATAAATAAATAAAATGACAGATTGTTAAGTGGCCTGAAGTAATAAGTCCTGACTGTTGTATTTCCCTGTGTACTGCTCAAAGTTCTAACAGCATTTTTACAAACGTTCAGAGGTTTAGACATGTTTCTGGAAAGAATAAGCACATGTTATGATAGCAAATACTGATCAAAACACTTTTATGCGATAATAGTAACACTGCTACATATTATATTTGTAACATTCAAGGAGGTATAAATTCTGTTTAGAAATCTTCATTTTGTTATAAGGAATGACATATTTCCGTCCACTTGAAGAACAAAGAATACTTGAGAAGATAAATACAAAAGATAAATATGACTTATATCATTATATTTGTATTTACTACCATTCCTTATTTCTTCCTATACTTATTTCACATTTTATCTAAAATACTATGCTCAACATCTGTTAAATATGTAAAAAAAAGACTTCACAGGACTTGTTTTTTATCCAAATCATTATTTATGTTCCATATTAAATTTCTAATTCTTATTAGGATTCTTAATGTATCAAATGTGAAATCATGAGAATTCTTAAGAAAACTCAGGCCATTATTAAGTCTTTCAACTTGCTGATTCTAATTGTTCATCTTACTTGCTTTTTCCATTTCCTATTCATGCTGTCTCTTCTCTGATATCCTTCCTCTGCTTCCTCCATCAAAGTGGGCATTTCGCTGGGCAGCAGCACTTGGCTAATGATTAACAGTGGAGAAACAAAGGTGATATGTGCCTTCAGGGTCCTGCTTTTAAAATCCAGAAAGCACGCCTCCTTCCTTCCTGGAGGGGGATACTCCCACATGTAACTTCTCTTCTCCCCGCAGGATGGAGGGTAGGATCTGGGCTCCCAGACCACAGGAGAAGATGAAGACAGCACACCGTGAGCCCTGGACCACACTCTTTGGAACGGCTGTATCTAAGGTATTATTTGCACTGCTTAAATCTTCAAATTGGAGACCTGCAGGAGAGTATTTATCTTGCTTAACTGTTTTGGTGGGGTTTTTTGTTGTTGTTGCCATTGTTACAGCAGCTTAGAATTTATATCAACTATTTCCTTGGTGAAGAAAACATAACCCCTAGCATTCAGGATTAGATCACTTTGTTTTTTTTTTTTTTATTTATTTTTTTTTTTTAATTTTTTTTTTTTCAACGTTTTTTATTTATTTTTTTGGGGACAGAGAGAGACAGACAGAGCATGAACGGGGGAGGGGCAGAGAGAGGGAGACACAGAATTGGAAACAGGCTCCAGGCTCTGAGCCATCAGCCCAGAGCCTGACGCGGGGCTCGAACTCACGGACCGCGAGATCGTGACCTGGCTGAAGTCGGACGCTTAACCGACTGCGCCACCCAGGCGCCCCGAATTAGATCACTTTGATTCACGGTCATATTGATTCACGGTCATATTGCTTCACTTTTCGGAAGAAATTGGTAATGGTCAGTTATGAGTAGTATAAAAAGGTCTTGGTGATTATCGAGTTGTCTTATTAAATTAATTTTCAGATTAAAAATCTGCTATTTTTGTATGTTAAAGTATAAATTCCAAAACACAGAGCCTTTCATTAAAACAATTAAAAACTGGGATGCCTGGGTGGCTCAGTCAGTTAAGTATTCAGACTGGCTCAGGTCATGATCTCACAGTTCCTGAGTTCAAGCCTCTCATCAGGCTGTCTGCTGTCAGCAGAGAACTCACTTCAGATCCTCTGTCCCCCTCTCTCTCTGCCCTGCTCATGCTCCTGCTCGCTCACTCTCTGTCTCTGTCTCTCCTCTCAAAAATAAATAAACAAATAATAAATAAATAAATAAATAAATAAACATTTTTTAAATGTTTATTTAAAAAATAAAATAAAATGAAATAATAAAAACTACTGGGACACCTGAGTGGCTCAGTCGGTTAAGCGTCTGATTTCACCTCAGGTCGTGATCTCATGGTTCGTGAGTTCAAGCCCCGCATCGGGCTCTGTGCTGACAGCTCAGAGCCTGGAGCCTGCTTCGGATTCAGTGGCTCCCTCTCCCTCTCCCTCTGGCCCTCCCCTGTTCATGCACACTCTCTTAAAAAAAAAAAAAAATTAAAAAAAAAATTTTAAAAAGCATCTGACTGTTGATTTCAGCTCAGGGCAGGAGATCATGGTTTGTGAGATTGAGCCGCATGTGGGGCTCTGCACGAACAGTGAGAAGCCTGCTTGGGATTCTCTCTCTCACTCTCTCTCTGCCCCTCCTACACCCATGCGCTTGTGCGTGCATGTGTCCACGCTCTTTCTCTCAAAATAAATCAACTTAAAAAATAACAATAAATAAAAACTACCAGCATATACTGATATATTTATCTATCTGTTATTTATCTTTCCAGTACTCCACATGCCTTTTTCAGGTACACAATTTTGAACAATTAACTACTAAAATTTATAATTCGTTTGTAGGTTTTCCGATAATCCTTAGTGACCTTGGATTTTCAGCTTTGTCAACTTCTCAATAACCACTTATAAAAGTCAGAAGAAAGAATTGGTCCCTCGCGAAATCCCTTAAATGAAGTAAATTTTAAAATCCTTTCATGCATTACACTGCCAATCACTGTGGCTAATCCCATTCAAGCTCCATAATTAGTATCCCAAGGTAGGGATTCCCACCTGTACCATGTTGTACAACATCACGAAATGGGGAGGGGGATATGAAAGAAAGGCTCCCAGCAGACCTCTACATGACAGAATGTGTGAATCAATTTTCATTAATTCTGCCTCTTTAAATCTGTCTGCTCTTTAGGAGAGACTGCTCTCTGCCTCAGACACTATCGCAAGATAATTAACAGAACCACTGCTGGAGACCGATGACAGCACAAGCAGCAGCTGATACCTGTGGCAGGAACTCCCTGCCATCCCAGTGCCATCGAACTGTGAAGGAAAAGGACACGCAGTGCTGTGCAACACTAATTTTACTAAACAAGTGCATTATTTATAGCAGGCATTACAGGGCTGTATTTATCTATCATGTAACAGAAATAAAGCAAATGGTTTCTAAAACACTTTCAACTCTTCTGGCAACTATTTTAGACTCTGTGACAAAGTATCTCTAAATAAGATCACCCAGGGTCCCTATGAGCAGCTGTAATAGTGTGCATATTGACTTGAATGCCACCACACAGAAATACTCGAATTCGCTATCACTTTTCCAATTGCAAAGATCTGCTCATCCGTTCAATGACTAAATTTTCATAGTCACAGGAGCCTGATATTCATTTACCTACTTATTTACTTATAGTGGCCAATGGAAGGGCTACACCACTGTAGATTAAACTATCATGATAAAGGTAGCCTCAAATAATCATCTCTATATTCAAGATGCCTCAGTCACTACTTCTTGAGAAATCTATTATTGTCTAGTGTGTCCCAAATTTTCTTTTCCATCATCATTTGATCAGACAACCTCTGAGGAATCTCATACTTACTACATATTCTCCATTTTTTATTATTTATTCAGGAAATAACAGGATTTTAAAATTGAATCAGATCCTGGCCAGGATCCCATACGGAAAGTCAGTAAACTCAAAGATGTTAAAAGACTTACTAAGTCCTTCAGTTAGTGAGACGTGGAATCAGAACTGGCAACCGGGATTTCTGACTTGTGACCCAGCACGTAATTCACTAATGAGACTCCTTTGCAATATCAGAAATAAATACTTATATTGATTTCAAAGAGGCCACCACGAATGGATTCTTGCTGCCAAAGTCTTGTTGGACTCTTCTATTCTCGAACATCTTGTATACACACATAAACTTTAGAAGTGAAATGGCATACTTTCCTGTCCTAGTTCTAAACAATTCTGGAAAAACCTTTTTTTCCCTGTTTTTATGCAACAACAAAAAGCCCTGAGATTAGGCAAAATAACTTCACTGCTGCTTCCTGAAGATATTTCCTCCTTGAAGACTTTGAACCAACTGAAATAATGTACCTATTGGGACTAGCAAGTGGCCTATCAGTACCTGCCTGGACTATACCTCCATCAACCCAGAGCTATTGAGCCATAACCTCTTCCCATTCCAAACAAGCCCCTCGAATTGCAGGACTTGTTTAAAATTATTCAGATTAAGAAATCATTTTTAAGGAAATGCTATACATATCTGTCCCTGATTTCTCCCTTCCAAGATGTTCTTTAACCTCCGTCAAGATGGTGTTATCACTTGTACTGGTCAGGGTCTCTAGAGAAACAAAATCAATAGAATGTGTATTTATATACAGAGAGAGAGAGAGATTTATTTTAAGAAGTGGGCTCATGTGACTGGGAAGGCTGCCAAGTCTTAAAACGTCCTGGATGGGCTGCTAGGCTAGAAACCCAGGGAAGAATGATGTTGCAATTCCAGTCCAGAGGCATTCTGCTGGCAGAATTTCCCCTTCCTCAGAGGAGAAAAATCTTTTTCCTTAAACTCTTTAACTGTTTGGGTGAGGCCCACCCACATAATGGAGCCTAATCTGCTCACTCAAAGTCTCCTAATTAAAATGTTAATTGCGTTAAAATACCTTTATAGCAACATTCATAAGTCAACATGTATCTGGGCACTGTGGCCTCGCCAAATTGACACATAAATTTAACATTACATGCCTTGTAGCAGCAAATTACATACAAGCCTACATCATTTTATTGTGTTTCATGTTACTGCCGTTTGCATATATGGTATGTTTTACAAGTTGACAGTTTGCAAGAACCCTGCACTAAGCAATTCCATCGGCACCATTTTCCAACAGGATCGGTTCGCTTTGTGTCTGTGCATCATATCTTGGTAATTCTTTTAACAGTTCAAACAATTTCATTACTATTACATGTGTTATGTTAACTTGTGATCCATAATCTTTGATGTTACTATTGCAATTGTTTTGGGGTGCCATGAACTGTACCCATATAAAACGGCGTACTTAAGTGATAAACATAGTATGTGATCTGCCTGCTCCACTGACCAATCATTCCCCCATCTCTCTCCCTTCCTCAGGCCTCCCTATTCCCTCAGATGCAACAATACTGAAATTAGGCCAATTATTAATCTTAAAATGACCACTAAGTATTCAAGTGAAAGGAAGAGTCACACATCTCTCACTTTAAATCAAAAGCTAGAAATGATTAAGTTTAGTGAAGAAGACATACAAAAACCAAGATAGGCCAAAAGCTAGGCTTCTGGCATCACACAAATTAGCTAAGTTGGGAATGCCAAGGAAAAGTTCTTGTAGGAAATGAAAAGTACCAGTCCAGTGAACACAAGAACGATGAGGGAAACAGCCTTTCCGATGATGTGGAAAAGGTTTGACTGGTCTGGATAGAAGCTCAAACTATCCACAACATTCCCAACATTAAGCCAAAACCCAATGCAGAGCAAGGCCCCAACCCTCTTCAATTCTACAAAGGCTGAGAAAGACAAGAAAACTACAGGAGAAAAGTCTGAAGTTAGCAGAGGTAGGTTTATGAGGTTGAAGGAAAGAAGCCCATCTCCAGAACATACAAGTTCAGGGTGAAGCAGCAAGTGCTGACGTAGAACCTACAGCAAGTGACCCAGAAGGTCTAGCACAGATAATCAAAGAAGGTTGCTACACTAAACAACCAATGTTCAACGTAGATGAAACAGCCTCCTACTGGACGAAGATACCATCTAGAACTTTCACAGCTGGAGAGGAAATGTCAATGCCTGGCTTCAAAGCTTCAAAGGGCAAACTGACTGTATTGCTGGGGCTAATGCAGCTGGTGACTTTCAGTTGAAGGCAGTGAGCGTGTATTATTCTGGAAGTCCTAGGGCCCTCAGGAATTATGCTAAATCTATTCTGTCTGCTCTATAAATGGAACAACAAAGCCTGGGTGACAACACATCTGTTTACAACATGGTTTACTGAATATTTTAAACCCACCGTTGAGATCTACTGATCAGGAAAGATTCTTCTCAAAATATTACCGCTCACTGACAATGCGCCTAGCTACCCAAGAGCTCTGATGGAGATGTACAATGAGATTAATGTTGTTCTCATGTCTGCTAACACAGCATCCATTCCGTAGCCCATGAATCAAGGAGTAATTTTGATTTTCAAGCATTGTTATTTAAGAAATGCATTTCACAAGGCTTCAGCTGCCATAGATAGTGGTTTCTATGATGGATCTGAACAAAGTCAATTGAATAACTTCTGGAAACAAGTCACCATTATAGATGTCATTAAGAATATTCATGATTCGTGGAAAGAGATGAAAATGTCAGCATTAATAGCAGTTTGGAAGAAGCTGACTCCAATCCTCCTGGACAACTTTGAGGGGTTTGAGACTTCAGTGGAGGAAGTGAGTGTAGATGCAAGAGAACTAGATCAGAGATGGAGCCTGAAGACGTGACTGAGTTGCTGCAATTTCATGATAAAACTTTGATGGATGAGAAGTTACTTCCTCTAGGTGAGCAAAGGAAGTGTTTTCTTTGGATGGGATATGCTTCTGGTGAAGATGCTGTGAATATTACTGGAATAACCACAAAGGATTTAAAATATTACAATTTAGTTGATAAAGCAGTGGCAGAGTGTGAGACGACTCAATTTTGAAATAAATTCTAGTCTGGTTAAAATGCTGTTGAACAGCATCACATGCTACAGAGAAATTATTTGTGAAAGGAAGAGTCAATTGAGGCCAGAAACTTCACTATTGTCCCATTTTAAGAGATTGGCACAGCTACCCCAACCTTCAACCACCACCACCCTGATCAGTCAGCAGCTATCAACATCAAGTCAAGACTCTCCGCCAGTAGAAAGATTAGGACTTGCTAAAAGCTCACAAGATAGCTAGCATTATTAAGCAGTAAAACATTTTTTAACTAAGGTCTGTACATTCCTTAGACGTAATGATACTGCACGCACACTTAACAGACTACAGTATAAACATAACTTTTATATGCACTAGGAAACCAAAACCTTTATTTGACTCACTTTATTGCAATATTCACTTTACTGTGCTGGTATGGAACTGAACCAGCAATATCTCTGAGATATGGCCGTAAACTCAGTTTTGCCTTGATCAAAAATTTTTCCAGTGGTCCTCTGGAAAACTGACAGCTGACACATCCTTTTCAGAAATGCAAACATGCGGAAGTGTCACAGCTGATAAGCCAACCCAGTGTCTTAACTCTAGAATCTACATAAATGTTAAGATTCAGGACGCCTGGGTGGCTCAGTTGGTTGAGGATCCGACTTTGGCTCAGGTCATGATCTCACGGTTCATGTGTTCAAGCCCCGCATCAGGCTCTGTGCTGACAGCTCGGAGCCTGGAGTCTGCTTTGGATTCTCTGTCTCCCTCTCTCTCCGTCCCTCCCTCACTTGCACTCTCTCTTCTCTGTCAAAAATAAACATCAAAAAAATTTTTTTAAAAAAGATAAGATTCCCAAGGGAAAGGAATCTTGTAATATTCTCAGTGCCTAAAACAAAGAGTAACAAACAGCAAGTAACTAACTGAAAAACAGATGAGTGAAAACATAAATTAATAAGTCATATATTCTGCTAGATCATTTGCAGAGAAGGAAAACATTGTATTTCCAAAATGATCTCATTATCTAAAAATTACATACTGTGGAAACTCTTGCATTTCAGCAATTGAAATTCAATATGTACAAGACATATAATTATAGCATCACCCTCTATGTGTGTAAAACAAATATCTAGACCCACAAAACACACAGAAGGCACTCAATATTTTTTATGATGATTGACAATAATTGTGTTCCACACGAGAAATTAAATTTTCAAAATTCTTTTCTTTATTCATGCAAATATCAGTTGCTTTAGTGATTTGGTTTGCATTCTTCTATTTCACAAAAAGCTCAAACATGCTGTTATGCCTTAAATATAATCTTTTGTTGCCATACTTCTCCTCAATATTTCTACTCATTTCTTAATTAATGACCTTTTGAAGACTGCAGACTTATCATGTGTGTTTACAGGTCTCCATCTCAAAAAGCTCCAGGTGACACAGATAATGGACCACCAGGTTGATATCATTTTGCTCAGGAAGATTGAAGAAGTATTCTGCTTCTTGATTTATATCCCAGGCTTTATATTCACAGCATTTCATCTTTAAAAGATTTTTCACATATGTCATTCTTAAATCTTTATAAAGATTGTTGAAAGCAACCCATTTTTCTTATTTCAGTTAAGAACTGAAACTCCCTGGAAAAGTGGTGCATAGTTTTATAAAGGACAGGCATCCCAAGGCATGCCATCTAGGACTCCAGGACTCTGGGATGACATGTGAATTATTATCTACAACATTAAGTGCTATGTAAATATTTGTCAAACTGAACTAAATGTCCTAGGAAACATTTTAAAAGATTCACTGTACTAAAAGCTTCTCTACTTTTGACTACACAAGGAAATACTATTTTTCTGGATTCATCCATCTTCCATTCTGGACATTAAGAAGTTCTAGAGAAAGGTTCATGAAACAAATGTAAACAATAATATATTCTATGTACCTTATTGTCAAATGTCCTATGACATTACCAGTCAGAATAGGCTTTACTATTTATTCCTGGCATTAGACGCGTGTAGCAACGTGTAATAAATATGTTACACTTTGATTGAGGAAATTCGTGGAAACCAATTCATCTACACCTAGACTTTGCTCATCAGAAAAAGCAATGCTTGGGGCGCCTGGGTGGCGCAGTCGGTTAAGCGTCCGACTTCAGCCAGGTCACGATCTCGCGGTCCGTGAGTTCGAGCCCCGCGTCAGGCTCTGGGCTGATGGCTCGGAGCCTGGAGCCTGTTTCCGATTCTGTGTCTCCCTCTCTCTGCCCCTCCCCCGTTCATGCTCTGTCTCTCTCTGTCCCAAAAATAAATAAAAAACGTTGAAAAAAAAAAAATTTAAAAAAAAAAAAAAGAAAGAAAAAGCAATGCTTCTATCAGTAAAACTGATGCCTTAATTGGTCATTAAAAATGTCTGCATTATTCCTTATGTTAAATTTATAGTTAACTAGAAAATGTGAAGAAATCACCAAAGGGAAAAGGAGTGGTTTTTTTTCCATAAATCTGTTAAAATACAAACAAAACTTTTTTGTGACCTACCATGTCCTACCTCATATTCTACAGAATTCCAGAATTTGAAATTTTTCAAACACACCACACACACACACGCATGCATAATCTAGCCTTATAAAATCATGAGGGTAAAAAAGGAACCTTAAAGATTATAGATTTCAATGCCTAAAGTTTAAAGATAGAAAAAAATGGTGTTCTCAGAGAAGTGAATTTGTCAATCACCTAATCCATGGTTAAACTCATACTGAAACTCCAAAACCCAGACTAGGCTTCAACAATTCTTATGTGCATCTGTGCGCCTGCAAGTACGTATGCACATGTGTTTAAACTAAATTATTTTGATATATGTATATAAAGGAAATCAGGTTTTTTTAAGTACATGGTTCTTATGTAGAAGGAGCAATAATAATTGTAGGAATAGATTCTTACTAACAGATCTTTCCTTTGGTGTTAGAAGAGAGGAAATTCAATTTTAGCATGCAAATTTACTGGCATTTAGGTTTGCTTCTCAGGCAATGGTTCTTAAAAAAGATATTACATCATTGTGTTTTAAGTTTTTTTTTTATAAATAATTTGATAGAATAGCACTTTTCATTTAAAATAACACTGGTGAATAATTCATTTTATGTTAAAAATTAGAGTTATTCATCACTCTCAATGATCGAGATTCCAATATCATTTCCTGAGTGAGGCAGAAAGTTATATCATCAATTTCTTATCAAGGGAATCATTTATAACCTTGAATATTGACATGAGACCACTTGAATTTACATAGCTTAATGACCAGGATTGAGAACTGAGATCATGTGTATCAAACTGACATAATTATTTGTCCAGAACATTCCTTTCTAGAAAGATAAAGGTGTAAATTAATAATTTTACTGTTTACTTCAGGAAATTCCTATAAACAAATTTATCTGGACAAAGAGTTTATCCATCTAGGCAAACAACTCTTTTATTAGCACATCAGTTATCTTACCTGAGCAAACAATTTTCTTTTCAAACAACAGCTTAGTTATAATGACTTGCTTTAAGATTCATGCTTTTTCCTGCACACTGTTTGTTATAAACTTTAGTCAATTGCAACCACTTCCTTCTCCCTATGTAAATATCTTCTTTAAACCACTGAAGCCCACATCCCGGAACACCAAAGAGCTAGAACATTAAAAACATCTATGTTTGTATCTATACTTCCAAGGCACTAATAAGAATCTTCACATTGTTATTCTACTTTCCTGCTGTAAGTATAGTAAACTTAGCTTTACTTTCTGTTTGTGTATGTGTGTGCTTTTTTATACTCAGGAGTTGACAACTTACTGACTTTTTATCTGTGTTGCAACCTAATAATATAAAAATGTTTTTTTGAAATGTGTTGAAAATTTGAACATTCTTATAACTTAAGTATGTCTCATTAAAAGAACAAAAGTCTTGAGAACTGCTTCTCTAGACCTTTCTTTATAAAATGATAAAAATATGCCTTATGCTTTATGTAACTCAGTGAGATATATTTCATTTTACCTCCAGTTTAGTTAACACAGTGTTATATTGTTTTAAGGTGTACGATACAGTGATACAGTAATGCATCACTCAGTGCTCATTACAAGTGCCCTCCTTACTCCCCGTCACCCATTTCACCCATTCTCCCACCTAACTCTGCTCTAACAACCATCAGTGAGTTCTCTATAGTTAAGAGCATGTTTCTTGGTTTGTCTCTTTTCTTCCTTTACTCATTTGTTTTGTTTCTAAAATTCTACATATGAGTGAAGTCATATGGTATTTGTTTTTCTTGGACTGACTTACTTTGCTTAGTATTATACTCTCTAGCTCCCTCCATGTCATTACAATTGGCAAGATTTCACTTTTTTATTATGGCTGAATAATATTCCATTGTGTGTGTGTATACACACATATAGGTATACACACACACACACGCACACAAATGCACCCCCACACCCCCACACCTTCTTTATCCATTCATCTATCAATGGACATTTGGACCACTTCCATAATTTGGCTATTATAAATAATGCTGCAATAAACACAGGGGTGTATATATCCTTTTGAATTAACGTTTCTGTATTCTTTGGGAAAATACCCGGTAGTGCAATTATTGAATCATAGAGTAGTTCTTTCTTTTTTTTTTTATCTTTTTGAGGAACCTCCAGACTGTTTTCCATAGTTGCTGTACCAGTTTGCATTCCCACCAACTGTGCACAAGGGTTTCTTTGTCTCTACATCCTCCTTGCCAAAGCTTGTTTCTTGTTTGTTGTTGTTCCTTTGTTTTGTCATCATTCCGACAGGCATGAGGTGATATCTCATTGTATTTTGATTTGTATTTCCCTGATGAATGATATTGAGCATCTTTTCATATGTCTGTTATCCATCTGTATGTCTTCTTCAGAAAAATGTCTATTCATGTCTTCTGTCCATTTTTTACTTGGATTATTTGGTTTGGGGGTGTTGACTTTTATAAGTTCTTTATATATTTTGGATACTAATCCTTTATCAGATAGGTCATTTGCAAATGTCTTTTCCCATTCCATAAACTGCCGTTTGGTTTTGTTGATTGTTTCCTTCGTCATGCAGAAGGTTTTGATTTTGATGAAGTCCCAATAGTTTATTTTTGCTTTTGTTTCCATTGCCTCAGGATATATATCAAGTAAGAAGCTGCTACACCTGATGCCAAAGAGGAGCCTGCCTGTGTTCTCCTCTAGGATTTTCATGAAATTGGTCTCACATTTAAGTCTTTAAATCCATTTTGAGTTTGTGTATGTAAGAAATGGTCTAGTATGTAACTGTATGTAAGAAGTGGTCTAGTTTCGAATTTTTTGCATGTGGCTGGCAGGTTTCCCAACACAATCAGTTTAAGAGACTGTCTTTTTCCTACTGGATATTTTTTCCCTGCTTTGTCAAAGACTAAGTGACCATACAATCATGAGTTTATTTCTGGACCTTCTATTCTGTCGATCGTGTGTCTCTTTTTATGCCAGTACCGAATGTTTTGATTACTACAGCTTTGTAATATAACTTGAAGTCTAGAATTGTGATACCCCCAGCTTTGCTTTTTTTTTTTTAAATTTTTTAACATATATTTATTTTTGAGAGATAGAGACAGAGCACGAGCAGGGGGAGGGGCAGAGAGAGGGAGACACAGAATCTGAAGCAGGCTACAGGCTCTGAACTGTCAGCACAGAGCCCAACATGGGGCTCAAACCCACAAACTGTGAGATCATGATCTGAGCCTAAGTTGGCACTTAACCAACTGAGCCACCCAGGTGCCCTTTGGTTTTCTTTTTCAAAACTGATTTGCCTATTTGGGGTCTTTTGTGGTTCCACATAAATTTTAGGATTTTTTGTTCTAGTTCTGTGAAAAATGCTGTTGTGATTTTGATAGGGATCACATTATATCTGTAGATTGTTTTGGGTAGTATAGGCATTTTAACAATATTTGTTCTTCAAATCCATGAGCATGGAATATCTTTCCATTTCTTTGTGTCATCTTCAATTCTTTTATAGCTTACTATAGTGTTTTATAGTTTTCAAAGTGTAGATCTTTCACCTCTCTGGTTAGGTTTATTCCTAGGTATCTGAATATTTCTGGTGTAACTATAAATGGGATTATTTTCTGAATTTCTCTTTCTGCTGCCTCATCATTAACAAATACTCTTTATTACTCGGTTGCATAGAAATGCAACATATTTCTGCACATTGACTTTGTACCCTGCAACTTTACTGAAATCATGTATCAGTTCTAGTTTTTTGGTGGAGGTTTTAGAGTTTTAGAGATTTAGACTTTTCTATGTATAGTATCATGTCATCTGCAAATAGTTAGTTTTACCTCTTTGTTACCAATTTGGATGACTTTAATTTCTTTTTGTCCTCTGATTGCTGTGACTAGGATGTCCAGTACTACATTGAATAAAAGTGGTGAGAGTAGACATTTTTGCCTTGTTCCTGACCTTAGGGTAAAAACTCTCAGGTTTTCCCCATTGAGAATGATGTTTACTATTGGTTTTTCATATATAGCCTTTATTATGTTGAAGCCAAAGTCCACACTTAACCAACTGAGCCACCTGGGTGCCCCGATTAACTCTTCTTTAAATGTTTAGTAGAATATGCCTGTGAAGTTGTTAGTACTTGACTTTAGGGTGTTGGGAGTTTTTTGATTAGTGATCCAATCTCCTTGCTGGTCTGTTCAAATTTTCTATTTTTCCTTCTTCAGTTTAGGTAGGTTATGTTTCTAGGAATTTACCCAGTTTTTCTAGGTTGTCTAATTTGTTGGCGCATAGTTTTTCATAATATTTTCTTACAATTATTTGTATTTCTGTGGTGTATTTCTCCTCTTTCATTTGCAATATTGTTTATATGAGTCCTTGTTTTGTGTGTGTGTGTGTGTGTGTGTGTGTGTGTGTTTGTGGGTCTGTGTTCTTTTTTTTGGAGTCTGGCTAGTGGGTTATTAATTTTGTTGATCTTTTCAAAGAACCAGCTCCTGGTTTCATTGATCTGTTTTATTGGGTTTTTTTGTTTGTTTGTTTTTTAGTTTCTATATCATTTATTTCCTTTTTTTATTTTTGTTTTTATTACTTTTTTTTATTATTTCCCTTCTACTGGTTTTGAGTTTTGGGTTTTGTTCTTTTTCTAGATCCTTTAGTTGTAAGGTTAGGCTGTTTGAGATTTTTCTTTCTTCTTGAGATAGGCCTGTATTGCTATAAACTTCCCCCTTAGAAGGACTTTTGCGGCATCCCAAAGGTTTTGGACCATTGTGTTTTCATTTCTGTTTATTTCCACGTAACTTTTAATTTCTTCTTTGATTTCTTGGTTGACCCATTCATTGTTTAATAGCATGTTATTTAATCTCCATGTATTTGTGCTTTTTCCATATTTTTTCTTGGGTTTGATTTCTACTTTCATGGCATTGTGGCCAGAAAAGATGCATGGTATGACTTCAACATTTTGAATTTGTTGAGGCTTCTTTTGTGGCCTAATATGAAATCTATTTCTGGTAAATGTCCTGTGTGCACTTAAAAAGAATGTCTATTCTACTGTTTTAGGAAGGAATTTTCTGAATATATCTGTTTTAAGTCCATCCGGTCCAGGATGTCATTCAAAGCCACTGTTTCCTGGCTAGTTTTCTGTTTGGACGGTCTGTCCATTGATGTAAGTGGCATGTTTAAGTCCCTTATTGTATTACTAGTGATTAGTTCTTTTATGCTTATTAACTGTTTTATCTATTTGGGTGCTTTCACATTGCATGCATGTATATTTGTAATTGTTATATCTTTTTGTTGGATTCCCCTCATTACATAGCGTCTTTGTCTCTTTATAGACTCCATAGTGTCTTTTGACCAATGTAAGTATTGCTACTCCAGCTTTCTTTTGACATCCATTTGCATGATAAATGTTTCTCTGTCCCCTCACTTTCAATCTGCATGTGTCTTTAGGTCTTCAATGAGACTCCTGTAGACAGCATATAGATGGGTCTTGTTTGTTTGTTTGTTTGTTTGTTTGTTTGTTTGTTTGTTTTAACCACTCTGTCATCTTATGTCTCTTAATTGGTACATTTAGTCCATTTACACTCAAAGTAATCATTCATAGATATGTATTTATTGCCATTTTGTTACTTGTTTTGTGGTTGTTTTTGTAGTTTTCCTCTGATCCCTTCTTGTCTTTCTTCTATGGTTTGCAGGTTTTCTTTAGTGATATACTTAGATTCCTTACTCTTTACTTTTGCATATCTATTACTGTTTTTTTGATTTGTGGTTACTATTCAGTTTACATCTGACATTTTCTGCATATAGCAGTCTATATTACGCTGATGGTTACTTAATATAGAACTCATTCTTTACTACTCTCCCTTCTAATTTTTGGATATTTGGTATCATATTTTACATCCTTTTATCATGTGCTTCTCTTGACTGAATTTTATCTATTTTAATCTATTCTATTTTTTAATTTCATTTATTGAGTTATTCACCTCTGATATGTTATCTTTCATCTCTTTGTCAAGGGTCTCACTGATGTCCTCCACCCTTTGCTGAAGTCCAGTGAGTCTCTTTATGATCATTATTTTACATTCTGTATCAAGGTATATTACTTACTTCTGTTTTGCATAGATGGCCTGTGATTTCGTGCTTTCATTTGGGACACATTTCTCTGTCTCCTCATTTTGTCTACCTCTCAGTGTCTGCTTCTGTATGTTAGGAAAGCTAGCTATGTCTTGTGCTCTTAAAAGTAGTGGCTTTATGAGGAAGAGGTCCTGGGGTGCCCTGCAGTGCAGTGTCCCTTGTTCCCTGGAACCTGGAACTTCAGAGGAGACTCATGTGTGTTGCTTGCATCCTGCTCTGTGTCTGAGTCGCTTTTTCTTTCAGTTCAGATGTCTCACTCTCTGTGGCGTTAGTGAGACCCAAGCATGCCAGTCCTAAGGGGCATGACTTAGAGGGCCAGGGGCTGGGGTGACAGTGTTTGCAAAATTTGCACTGAGCCCCAAGTCCTAGGCCACATACCCCAAAAGCAAAGGTTCAGCCAGGGACAGGCAGTGTCTGTGTGTGTGGTGGCTGAGAAGGGCATGTGCTGTGTGGACAAAATATGTGCTGAGCCAGGGCCCAGGCCAGCAGGCTTGGAATGGGCGAGTTCTCAGGAGAACACAGGGGCCAGGGAACCTGCTAGCAAGTTAAGTAGGAAGTGTCTGTGCAGGACTGCCTCCTGCCAGTAGCTCTATGTTTACGCAGGCAGGGTAAGGGCACCTGCCAGCTCCTTTGTACCTGGAGAAGTCCCCCAACATGCTCCAAAATCAGTATAAACAGATCTTCCTCCCATGCACAGTGCAAACCCTAGCTTCTGTGTTTCATCTCCAAAGGCTACAGTCTTTCTCGGGGTAAGGACCCAGCCCTCACTGGCCCTCCTTGCTCATCCATTGCTGAGTCAGCTGACTTTTAAAGCTCCAGGCTCCAAATACCACTGGTTAAACAAACTGAGGGAATTCAGCCTCTCTGGTTTTCAAAGCCAGTCATTTTGGGGATTTGTCTTCCCTGTGTGGGCTCCCTGGTGCAAGGGACCATTTCTCTCCTCTCTCCATGCCTGCAGCTCCTTCCCTCCTGCAGGCAGTTCCCAACCACATTTCCGCCCTTCTTAACCTCTCAGAAGTGGCTTCTTCTCTACATTTAGTTGTGCAGTTTGCTCTCCAGTCTTTGGATCACTCTCTGTTTATTTACATGGATGTGAGTAATATCTAGTTATTAATGGGGGACAGAGTGAGATTAGGGTCCTCCTACTCTACCATTTTCCCCGACACTGCAAGATAACAATTTTTTCAAGATAATATATTTTTGCATGACATATTTTCTTTTAGTTCAAATAACACAATTGATCCAAAGCTATCGTTATCAAAATATAAAGGGAAGAACAATACACTTTTGTATCTTCCCATTTGGATTATGATATTAATCTGTGAAATAATGTGAAAGAAAATGGTTATCATAAAATCATAATCATGCCACAAGAATGGTAAGCCACTGGCTAAAAATGTTCCAAATTTAGATAAAATATTATTATTGTGTTTCTGATCATGAGTGATCTTTTCATTTCTAAACATTAGCTACATTTACTTACCAGGTAAAATTCAGTGAACTCTACTTACACAACACAGTATCTAAGAACCACAAAGGACACATAGTGTTTGGGAGTGGACAATGACTAAGATATAGAATGAATATAAATATAAACATAAATATAAATATAAGTATGTAAGAAAAGTTTTTCCCTTACAGTAGAATTCTAATAAATGTAGAATGAATTGCTAAAGTACACAATGAACCTAAAGGGTAAAAATGAACAATGTGATATTATATAATCTCAAGTAATCTCCCCCTTAATTACTTTTTAAATATAAAGGAAAATACTGACTCCATATTGAAAAATTAATCAAGGACTACTTTAATCACGTTGATGAAGGATCAAAGTGGAGATCACCACTAATGGGACAAACTTTCACCACATTCCTCCTGATATGTTGCCCTGAGAAGGGTACAACCTCATTTCTATGATATTCCTGCCTAAAATGCTTAACCTGAAACTATGAGAAAGTATTTGGAAAACTTGAATCGTGGGTAATTCTACCAAATATCTTGCCTGTGTGCTTCACAAGCATCAAGATCATGAAAGCCAAAGAAGTCTGAGAAATTGGTACAGATTAAAAGATATTAAAAATCCATGACAACTGAAGGCACGAATCCTGGGGAGGAATTAGCATATATTTTGTATGCATACTATAAAAACTAACACTAAGGTAATTCTGCTTGTCTTTTTGCTTAAACCAACTAAAAGAAAGTATCATTAATAAAAACAGTGCATAAGATCCATGGCAATCAAACTTGAATTAAAGAATAACCATTTTATTATTCTCATGAATAATAACAATGGCTAAGTATAGGTTCACTCTGCTCACCTAATCACTAAGTCTTAGACTGCTTCATGTTCCCCCCTATTAAAGGAATCCCACACAAAAAGCACACACCTGAGAAACCAAAGCAGCTGAATGCCACTGATGATACACTAAGGAGTTAATTTTGAAATGTCTGCTAACTACAGAATTTAAGTGCCAGTGGAGATGACCATTGTAGAGAAGAATGATATGTCTAGTCTACCACATTAATTAATTATGTAAGAAAGTCTTCATTCGTATAGATCTAGTGGAGAGAGTCAATCATCTGTTCAAATATGAAAGTTTGCTGTTTTGGACCTGCATAATCCACGAGATTATGAAAGACTGTGAAAGACCATTTGACATGAGTTAGTGAATATCACCAGTATCTTCTAGGGTAGATCATTTTTACCAGTTAAAGTACAGGAAATCTGTCAGCCTGACTACTTTTTGGCTGTCATTAAAACACCTAGCTTTTTGAAAATAGCTTGGTTTTCACTTTGGGTGTGTGTATGCATAACTTCCATTCTACATGGTTAAGCCAGGTAAAATTTATAGGTCAGAGAGGACTGGTTTTGAGGTCTGAGTCTTTTGACACATAAATCTTATAGAAATTATATTTTAAACATTGCATTCAATAGGTTCATCATCACCAAAACACACCATACATACACACACACACACACACACACACACACACACACACACACACAAAGCTACTTTATTATATGCGCATTAAAGTATTAAATATTTTACTAACATGTTTAATCATTTTAAAATCTGGTGATGAATGCACTAAGAACTGAATACATCACATATCACAGATTTCTTGTACAAAATTTTATAAGACAATTCCACCTGTAATAGGTTTTTAAAATCTATTTTTGCCATTATATACCACTAAAAGATCTATGTGCATAAAAGCAAATTTTCAAAACTTTTAGAAGCAAAGATAATATATCTATGTCCTTAGAGTATGCATAATTCTTTGTCAAGATACACATATCGCGAAGCATAAAAAAAATCTCATAAGGTCATCTAAGGTTTAAACATTAAAATAAGGGATTATTAAACTGAGTAAGGGATTTCTACAAATTTAAAATGAAACAATTGAAAATAAAGTTGAAAAAAATGGGCAAAGAGTATAATAAGGTAATTTAAGAAAGGGGAACCAAAATGGCCAATAAACTTCTGAGAAAATGCTGAATCTTATTATAGTCAGGGAAAGTAAAAATCACAAAAGGATGCAGTTTAACTATCATTAGGGCAAAACAAAAACAAGATAAAACAAAACAAAACAAAAAACACCTAGTTTCCAAGTACTAGCAAGATGTAGAACAATGGGGACTCTTAAACAATGTGAATGAGAATATCAATTGTCATACCTAATTTAGAGAGTAATTTTAATATATATGCATTTAAAAATATGCATATCAGGGGCACATGGCTGGATCAGTCCACAGAGCATCTGGACTCTTGATCTCAGGGTCCTGAGTTCAAGCCCCAAGTTGGGCTTGGAGCCTACTTTAAAAATGTACCCATCAGGGGCACCTGGGTGGCTCCACTGGTTAAACGTCCTACTTCAGCTCAGATCATGATCTCACGGCTCCTAGGTTTGAGCCCCAAGTCCGGCCCGTGATGACAGCTCATAGCCTGGAGCCTGCTTAGGAGTCTGTGTTTACCTCTCTCTCCTTCTGCCCTTCCCCTGCTTGCGCTCTGTCTCTATCTCAAAAATAAACATTAAAAAATATTTTAATAAAATAAAAAAATTTAATGTGCATACCATATATACATAATGCTACTTCTAGGTATCCTAAAAAATGCTCGTACAGATACAGAAAGATATGTGTAAGAACCTTTGTAGCAGTTTCATTTGCAGTTAGAAATAAATTAAATCAGCAAGTGAATGGCTAAATACCATAATGCATACAATAAAAGTATCCAACAGTCAAAATGTATAAAATTGAACTGCATCTGTAAAATGGATAAATTACTAGAATATTATATTGAATGATAAATCCAGTTTGAAGAAGGATAGGAAAATTAAAAATCCATTTTGTAAACTTTCATATGTTTAAAACAGGAATCTAGAAATGCATTCTGATGGAATGGGAAGGAGAACATATAATATGCACTTAGGAGACTTCAACTTAATATGTAGTATTTTATTCCTTAAGACAGGTGGTGGGTACACAGTACTCATTAAATGTATTTGTATAATTTTATATACACAAGAAATTTCTGAATACACTTACATATTTTTATACATATCACATGTATTTGACTACAATTGGAATGTTGAAAAAAACAGACTACACTGAATCCAGTGTTTGTGGATTTTAAAAAATCCATTTTGTCTAGGAATTGATTTTTTAAGTCATTTTTTTAAATATTTATTTTTGAGAGAGAGAGAGCACATAAGTGGTGGAGGGGCAGAGAGAGACACCCACACACAGAATCCGAGGCAGGCTCCGGGCTCAGAGCTGTCAGCACAGAGCCTGACGCTGGGCTCGAACCAGGCACCCCTAGGAGTTGATGTTTAATGTAATTTGTATAGAAACACAAGACCTTTTGAATACTAAGTTATTGCATATAAAAAAGACAAAATGAATACCCCATTTTTTTGAAGTCTATAAATGCATCTAAGACTGAAATTAGCTTGGATTCTGAATGTCATTTAGTTGGATATAAACATTAGACTATTAATCAATAGTCATTTTAGGCTGACTCCTTTACAATGGCACTTCAACATGAACACATTATGTTTTTAACTTGATGGAACTATCGTATTTGCATTTTCAACTAAACCTGAAAAAAAATGAATTAAGTCAAGATGCAGCTTCTCAAGAGAATAGTAGATCCACTCAGGGGTAAAATAGATTATACCAACAGCAACTTTTTTTGTTGTTGTTGTTTATACATTCTGAGAGAGAGACAGAGAGTGTGCACGTATACACAAGTGGCGGAGGGGCAGAGAGAGAAAGGGAGAGAGAGGATCCCAAGCAGGCTCCACACCGTCAGCGCAGAGCCCAACGCAGGGCTGGATCCCACGAACTATGACATCATGACCTGAGCGAAACCAAGAAGTCAGATATTTAACCACCTGAGCCACCCAGGCACCCCAAGAATAACCCATTTAAATCACAGTTTATTTTTTTAAAGGAACATTTTATAATACAATAATCACTAAAGTCTGAAGTGCACAATCACTGTGGAACGTTTATTTACCGATCTTTAACATACCTATCCTGCTTTTTGCAAGGAGCTGTGAACCAAAATTAATAACACTAATTATATCCAGCCACCTGCGATGAGTAGCATTAAACAAAATTATACCTACAATTTCTTTAAAAATATATTGTTTGGAGCCTGGGGAATGACAATCTACTACATTTAAAGAAAATATTATTTTCCTCTTATATCAAAGCTTTATATAAAAATTTACCTGGGGCTTTAGAATATTGCCATTTTTAAAGGCAGTATTTCTCTTTGACTTCATATTTTCTATATGGAACATAGTCATTTAAACTATGGTGTATGATTTTAAAAAGGAAAGTATTTTTAACAGGCCAATCATATAATTTAATGTGATTATCAGGTACCACAGTTATAAATTTAGTGAATAAATTCCATAAAAATTTGATCTCAGTATTTGGAATTATTACCTAATTGTGCTCTCTATTTCAAGGAGACAACAAAAAGACTGAACTCAAATCAATAGGATAGCCACTTAATCTCAGGTTGTGTTTTGCATAACCCATACAATTCATATTATCTATTTTCTTCTATAATTTTTAGTCAGGACAACATCAAAAAAGGAAAAATCTTAATTCAATTCTAAGCAAAATCTATTTAGATAATTCTATCACCTAGAAACTAAATATGTACCATAATGTATTCTGAAATAAATAGAACGGACTTTGAATTTAAAAAATCCATTCAAAAACATTGTTATTGAGTGTTTATCATGTTCTAGGAACGGAGCCAAGACAGAAGGACACAATTTTGAAAATATATGGAAACAACCCTGAAGCATTTACAATCCAAATGGGTTGAAAGTATAGAATGTGATTTTTTCAATATGGTAGTGATTTAATATTAGTATAGTTGTAGAGTAAAGAAAGTTGATGTCTTTTTTTTTTTTCCTGAGAAGTAAAGGTGACTGGAATTCAGAACACAAACATTTTAGTAGAGACTAAGAGAAGCTGTATTCAGTTAACTTCACCTATTAAGAAAAGAGGGAAAATATTTAGAATATAGGTGGAATGATCCCAGCTTTGGAAGGGATCACATGAGATCTAACCTAGTCTTTGCTGTTGACATTCTGTTTGGTCATGAACAATCACTTATATTCCCCGGGCTTCATTTTCTGTTTAAGTGTCTACAAATAAACTGAAGAAGATGAATAAGATAACTGGTTATCCTAGAATTACAAGAAAACTTAATCCCAGTGTAAAATTAAAGAATTCAACACAGCTAATTAAGTATTCTTTCTCTAAATCAGTATTTTTAGTAAGATTAAAAATTATAGAAAGAATAAAACTAAAATATTTGAAATATAAGTTATTAAAAAGAACTATATACTCTTTTGGCTTAGATTTTTTAAATGTCAGAATTCAATATGATCTTTTGTAGCACTCCCCTCCCCAACTCCCCCCCCCAAAAAAAAAAAAAACCTTAAGGATTTCTTTAAACAAAAAATGTTTTTTTCTCATTACCACTAATTTCCATAGGCATGAAGGTATACCTTTCTAGTTTCTCTTTGGAGGAGGAAAATGAAGAGCTAAATAGGTAATATTATGAGGAAATTCCTTAGATTCATGCTTGCCAAATGAGCAGGTTTTGGGACAGAGATAATGAGTAATCAAAAACATTTTAGTATTTTCTTACACTACCCTATGGAAATCCAACATAAGGTTCTTGATAATTTTTATTGTGTAAAGAACACCCAGTAATCCAATAATTTGTATATTTACTGGATTTTTACTTTGGCTTATATTTCCACCAGCTGAAAGCCATGGTCTTTCAAAAACTTCTTTGCCTGGATAGACACACACACACACACACACACACACACACACACACACACACACACAAACTTTTTATAACAGAACCCATATAAAATATGCTATACATACTGCATTGTACTGTTGTTTCTTTTCATTTGTCTCAAGATAATTAATACACGTTACTCCTCCATGAGTCACAGGTGTTCACATGACCACAAGAATGGACTGTTAAAATATTCCAAACTCCTCACAACCATGTGAAATCTAAAAGCTGATCTTAAAAGGGCCCTTCCCTGGGACTGATAAACAGTATTGGGAGAAAGAAAGCCTAAACCCTCTGTTACTCATAGACATGTGTGCATGAGGTCTACAAAATAACAATAAGGTAAAGAAAGCAAAAACAGTTAACATACAGGGAAAGAAGGCTTATAGCACTGAATGTTTGACTTTCTGTTTTTATCATTTTGATCCTACGAACCTCTGATGATTGAGAATATACACATTTATTTTAGTCTTCACTTGGCTATAACTGGTGGTTTTGTCCATTCCAACTGTAAAACACAAATGAATAGACTGGTATTTCCATACGGCACATTGCACTGACATCATGCTAATACTAACATATCCTTAGATTAAATAAAAACATTAAAACTAATTTCTGGGGCGCCTGGGTGGCTCAGTCGGTTAATCAACCAACTTTGGCTCCTGTCATGATCTCACGGTTCATGGGTTTGAGCCCCGCGTCTGGTTCTGTGCTGACAGCTCAGAGCCTGGAGCCTGCTTCAGATTCTGTGTCTCCCTCTCTCTTTGCCCCTCCCCTGCTCACACTGTCTCTCTCTCTCTCTCTCTCTAAAAATAAAATAAAAATAAAAAAAATTTTAAAGACAATGTCTATTTATTTCCTTTAGTCACACAGTGTCATTTAATGAAAATTTCTAAAACATATCCATACAAGGTACAATTAATGATATTGTAGCAATTTGTTATCAGCTTTAGATTCTATTCTCTATTCTATTTTCTAGTCTTATTATCCAGTTTAACTGACCCTATTTTGTTTATTTACTATTATATTGTATTTGATAATTGATGAGTTCATTTCTAAACTTCATATAGATATTTATTATGTGCCTACCACGGGTCATGTGCTTTACCTATATTTTATCTTTAAGTATTTCCAGCAACCTTACGTTACTATAATGATAAATTTAAAAAACGATAAAATTTAAAAAAATAATAAAGTAAAAAATGTTCATCTATAAGAGGGAACTTTTCCAATGGGACTGCACCATAGTTGTAAAACAGATAAACTGTGCTATACTAAGTTATAGTGTCTATCACAGGTTATCTAAACTCAAAGTCAACACACAAGTTGATAACACTAGCTGATTCAGAACATAAAGATATTAAGAAAATGTATATAAAACTAACTCCAAATGAGCCCATCTGATATAATGATAATACTTCTTGACTGTTCCAAAAACTCCATGCTTTTTTTCTGTCAAATCCTTGGCAAGATAACTCCATGACTCATTCCATGTCCTCAATCATACAAATAGTCTACACTAACAACCCCTACTTTCTGAGAAACCCAATGTTTTCTGGGGGTGTAGTCTCCCTTAAGGCAGCAAACAATAAACCCAAATTTGCCAAGTGTATTCCTCAAGGTCTTTAGCTGATGGGATTGATGATAATTATTACACACATTTTATAGTAAAATTATAGCAAAACTGAAAGAAGAAACTGTTTACATAAAAGCCTATTATATCTTATTTTTAAGAAATAAAGGGGCGCCTGGGTGGCTCAGTCCGTTAAGTGGCTGACTTGGGCTCATGTCATGGTCTCGCAGTCTGTGAGTTTGAGCCCCGCGTCGGGCTCTGTGCTGACAGCTCAGAGCCTGCAGCCTGTTTCAGATTCTGTGTCTCCCTCTCTCTGACCCTCCCCCGTTCATGCACTCTCTCTCTCTGTCTCAAAAATAAATAAACGTTAAAAAAAATTTAAGAAATAAAGATAATCTAGTTCTTTCTTTCAGTATATAGAAACAACAGATGAAAAGGGAAAATAAGTTACTTGATCTAATTTCAGTTTTTGATTACCGTTAAAGTTTGAATGAGAAACATTTTATCCTATTCTTTTAATTTCTGTTTATAATATAAAATGCTATTGTCACAATAAGTATATCAGAAATATCATCAATTTGTATCTGAAGGAACTACAACCTAATTATAATAAAAGTTATTTAAGCTGATACAGAAATATTTCAACTTTTGGGGTGCCTGCAGGGTGGCTCAGTTAGTTAAATGTCCAACTCTTGATTTTGGCTCAGGTCATGATCTCACAATTTGAGAGATCAAGCCCCATATCGGGCTCTCTGCTGTCAGCACAGAGCCTGCTTCAGATCCTCTGTCCCCCTCTCTCTCTGATCTTCCCCCGCTGGCTCTCCCTGTTTCTGTCTCAAAAATAATAAACTTTAAAAAAAAATAGGGGAGCCTGGGTGGCTCAGTCGGTTAACCGGCCGACTTCGGCTCAGGTCATGACCTCGCGGTCCGAGAGTTCGAGCCCCACATCGGGCTCTGTGCTGGCAGCTCGGAGCCTGGAGCCTGTTTCAGATTCTGTGTCTCACTCTCTCTGACCCTCCCCCGTTCATGCTCTGTCTTTCTCTGTCTCAAAAATAAATAAACGTTAAACAAAATTTAAAAATAAATAAATATTCCCACTTTTAATCACTTTTATTTCTTATTTACCAGAACAAAACAGACTCTTACACGATATATCCATATACACCCTTATCAGAAATTAGACCAGTTTTTGTATGGTCTTTGGACTGTCTTTGGATTCAAGTTGCAAATTCAAGTCCCTGGTTATCCAACCTACTAGTCTACCGTCTAGATTTTGAGTTGTGGGCCACCACAATCAAGTAAGCCAATTCCTTAAATCCCTTCCCTTCCTCACCCTTACCTTCTCTCCCCTTCCCTCCCCTCACCTCCCCTTCTGTATTTTTCTCTTTCTCTCTTTCTCACACATACATGCACAACGCACACACAGATTCTTTTGCTGTTGTTGTTGCTGTTGTTGCTGTTGTTTGGAAAACTCTGAATTATACAGGGGAAACAAGTGATTAGCTCCAGAGTCACATAAAAGTAACAGGTAAACACATCCTTATACAAACATAATTTCAAATGACAGATAAGAAACTAGTGATAGATAAGATACAATAAGAAAGTAGACACAAGGGGATGATGTGTGATCTGGTATGGTAGGGGTGCTACTTTAGGTAGGGTAACTGGAGAAAGTCCATTTTAAAAAGTGATAGTTTAGTAGAAACCTGAAAAGAGAAATGGAATTGCATAGGAAGTGCTGAGGGATCATTCTGGCATAGGGAACTATGTACAAAGTACCAAATCCCTGAGTCATGTGTATTGAAGGAACAGCAAGAAGGCCCCTGTGATTTGATAAGATGTTTTTTAAAAATGAGAGGGAATAAATTGGGAGAGGAAAGCAGGATAGGCAGTTATTAATACTGTATTCCATCAAGTAAATAGGATGGCCTTTAGCAACAGTGCATGAGGAAGATGGACTGACAAGTGATCTCCAGTTCTACAGTTAGGGGAAAGAAACCTGGTATCTCTAAAATTTACCCCATTAAAAAAGACCACCCAGAAGAACAAGTTGTCTTCAAAAGTGTAGCAGATTGCCAGAAGCCAGGGGTTGAGGTTGAAGAGTTTGGTTGAAAATGATCAAAGAAGCAAAGCAATGAATTATAAAAGCTGTGGAGTCTCCATTGACTTCACTCAAGGGTAAAATGATCAACCCTAAAAATCTGTGGATGGAGAAGTCCCACTGGAAAGGAAAAATAAAGTTTATTTCTGTTTGTATTTGACAAATCCTAGGTCTTTTAATAAACCAGTTACAAATATTTCTGTGATAATCTGAACTTAAACTTAGCTGAAAGGTAGAACCACATGTGAGTGAAAAATGCCATGCGAGGTGGACAGAAATCATGCCTGATTAATACGGATTAAAGATTCATAGACAGTACATCTGCAAAAGTTTATTTAAAGTTATTTATAGATTTAAATAGATTTAAATAATATTTAAATAAAGCTTTTTAAAATTTATTTAGTCCTAATGTATTTCACAGCTCAATCCCAAAATACTTCAGGTAGTACTATGAATGATGTTTGATGATGACTTATAAAAATACTAGTACCTAGTAAAAACCCTAATGACATTTAAAGATGCCTGTTTTAATTTTTTTTATATATTTTTTAAATTTTTATTTATTTTTAAGAGAGAGACAGACAGAGACAGAGTGCCAGGGGTAAAGGGGCAGACAGAGAGAGAGGCACAGAATCTGAAGCATGCTCCGGGCTCTGAGCTGTCAGCACAGAGCCCAATGCAGGGCTTGAACTCAAGAACTGTGAGATCATGACCCGGACTGTGAAGTTGGATGCTTAACTGACTGAGCCACCCAGGTGCCCCTAAAGATGCTTGTTTTTAATAACATTGTGGATTGAAAGGGAAATTCAGGCTCAAAATCTGTATACAGGTAAAAATATCAAAAACTAATTGCATTGTGCATTAATTATGCATTGTACACACACACACAAATATGTATAGATACTATGCAAATTATGTACATATGTAGATAATATGAATATATATGTATATTTTCCCCATGGACAATTATTTATTTATTTATTTATTCCCCCCATGGGCAATTATAACTCCAATGTAATAATGTAAGTTATTGTAAATAATATAAATAATGTAAATGTAAATAATATATATAATTGTAATTATATATTACAATGTAAATTACATATAGATATTTAGATATATAATATATAAATATATATATTTATTTCCCCATAGGTAATTATAGCTCCAATGTAATAATGTAAGTAATTTTTGTAAATAATGTAAATAATGTAAATGTAAATAATATAATTGTAATATATATATATCAATGTATATATATGTATGTAATATATATATGTAATGTGTGTGTGTATATATTCCCCCCCCCCCCATGGGTTATTACAACTCCAATGAATTAAATTGAAAAAGCACAGTCTTCCACAAGGTAAGGAGAAAGCCTTTCTTGGCTGTGTATGGATGGATTAGCCTTGACAACAGGAGGTACATTATAACCTTAAAATTTATCATTGTTACATAGAAGTTACAGGTTAAAGGATGCCACAATCAAAACTAGATTTGTGTCATTTCTGAAATCAATACATCACTGACACAAAATCACAGTCCATAACATTACCTTGGGGTCATCGTGGCTCACAGTGATATACTTGAATCTCATTTCAAGAACATGGAAGATGCTGGAGTCTGCCATGCCACTAAGCCAAACTGAAAATTATATTTTAAGCAGTCTAATACATTCATTCTAACATATTCATGTTGATTGAATTTAGAGAATTAGAATACTGAAATAATTAAAGGAGTGATTTTAGACTAAAACCAATATACTTGGACAACAGTAATTATTAGTAATATTGAGGTAAATATTATACTTTTTTTCCTTTTACTGAATGCATTGTAGACATTGGCTTCATGAGATCTGTGCTGAGGCTGAAAGGAAAAAAGAAAGGCAACTGAAAGGTAAGTAGCATAGTCTACATGCTGAGTATTTTTATCTCATAATTATCCTGAGGATTCATTATCTCTCAATCGGCTTAGCAAGTTCAAGGACACTCAGCAAGTACACAAAACAGCTAAAATATTTATACAGATTTTGGACTAGTTAAAAACCAATAAACAATAAGCCAACAAACGCACTGCAAATAAATAAATATATAATAATAAAGCTCCTCACACTCTACCACTTTACATTATTACATCTCTTGATCCTTTTTATTGTGTAATTCAACAAAATCAATATTTAGCATCTACTACTTAAGAAATACTAGTAACACAGGAATAAAGGATCCATTCCCATCCCACAAAGAGCTCACAGCCTCTGTATATATGTGTACGTGCTCACGTGTGTGGAATCGAGAAAGAGCTGGCAGAGTGCGATCTGTTTTCCCTTATGATAATGACTACACAGAGCTTGGTAGGCATCTCAGGACATATTTCTAACCACACTCTGAGACCAGAAGGATTTTCAGAGAGAAGTAGAGTCTAAATTTAGAGGAACAGGATTTTTCTAGGAAAAAAAAAAGGTGATATGGGGGTTGTGAGATATTTTAGAGCTGTGGGGCGGGAAAAGAATACTTAAAATCAGGAAAATAATTTGTAACCTAGGTGTTAAATGCGTGTGTGTGTGTGTGTGTGTGCGTGTGTGTGTGTGTGTGTGTGTATTACAAATTTACCATAGTGTCCAGTTTATAACTTTATGCCAGAATAGATGTTGTCTTTGCACCTGCTTTTTCATCAAAAACATACTAAATTAGGGGCACCTGGGTAGCTCAGTCACTTAAGATTCCAATTCTTGATTTCGGCTTATGTCATGATCCCATGGTCATGGGATTGAGTCCCGAATCAGGCTCCACACTAAACATGGAAGCCTGCTTAAGATTCTCTGTTCCTCTCTCTTTCTGCCCCTCCCCCCACCACACACATGCTCTCTCTCTCTAAAATACAAAAAAAAAAAAAAAAAAAAAACTTAAATACTAAATTAACAAACTAAAAGTAGTGATATTTTGACATTATATTTTCAGGCAAAGGCACAACCACCAATTAAGATTGCCAGTTAGAAATACCACATGGAACACATCTGAATTTTGCATCACCCTATTCGTATAATCCTAAACACGTGACTTAGCATACACAGGTGGTCCAAGTAAAAAGGGACTGACATCTCCTACCACACCTTAGTCTTTTGTGTATATGCAAGACTTCTATGTTTCCACATATTCTAGTCTTTAGCTTTTGTGTTGTCCTAAAGGTGTCTGGTGTGATAACTTTATGTTTAGGTGTAGTGTAAGTGCTAGACAGCCATGAGTTACCCCATTGTCTAGAAACAGAAAAAAAGAAGTGATGAAGGAAATAGTACAGAAAGAGAAAAAATCTTCTAAAGAATGATTCTCTCCCAACTTTTTCCACCAACTACTCCCCATCATGTCTTCTCTTCATCATGACTAGTATAAACTGTGAATGCTTTACATTTAATGTATCATCACTATTAATTATTAATTTGTCTATCACTTACAGAAACTTTTTTTTTTTTTTGCTCAACAGATATTTTTCTATAGAGATTGTTCAGGTGTTTTGGTTGAGACAGACACAATTTTTCTCATTAGAATTACTGTTATATTCTTTTACGGAATTGTTTCTCATTTAGTATCAGGACTTTGGGGTGAGTCATTATTATTAAGAAACAGACATGTATACTAGTTAAGCATGACTTTATTTGAATTATTTGAATCATTGAATTAAATTTCCAATGTCTCTGCACGAATACCTTTCATTGGCTTATTGACTGTGTGTGTGAAAAATGTCTGTTTATGTTATTTACTCTTTTCCTGGTGGTAGAGACTCGGAATGATTTGGCAGAAATTCTTGGATATGAGGAAATTATTCATTCTTTTTTTTTTCAGGAAATCATTAATCCTATGTGAGTCAAAAATCTGTTTTCAACTGATCATCTTCCCCTTAAATTTATTTACTTTTTTGGTCATAATAATATTAAATATTTTCCTTTATGATACTAATTACATGTCTGGAAAATTTTTCACATTTGCAAAATTTTAGTAACCTGTATACATGTTTTCACTCAGTTTTGTGTTATTGTGATTTGATTCATGTAACTTCGGTCTTCCAGTTTTGCTGGCTTGCATACTGCCATTAATCAACTCACACATTAATAGTCACTGGAAGAATTCACAAAATGGTGGCCCCCTCTCCTGGGGACTGGCTCTTCACAGCATACAAAAAGAGAATTTACATTTGCTAGCAGCAGATATATTTATAAAAGAAAGTGAGGAAATGGCTGAGAGGCTGAGACAGCATCCTTTACACTTTTCCACTTTTGGGTCATTCTTGTCCACCCCTGTATTATTCTTTCTTTGTTAGGAAGTGAAAGTAGGCAGGAAGTCAGGATTGTTATTTCAAAGAAGTCCAGATCCACAGAGAAGGACTTGATATTCCTCTCAATTTTTTTTAACGTTTATTCATTTTTGAGAGACAGAGAGAGACAGATCACAAGTGGGGGTGGGACAGAGAGAGAGGGAGACACAGAATCTGAAGCAGGCTCTTGAGCTGTCAGCACAGAGCCCCACACAGGGCTTGAACTCACCAACCACGAGTTCATGACCTGAGCCAAAGTTGGTCACCTAACTGACTAAGCCACCCAGGAGCCCCCCCTCCCCAACAAATTAACATACAATGAAAGTGAATAAAAATTAGAAGTGGATTGAGTTATATAGTGTGCTTGGCTTCAATCAAGTATAATATGTAAGTGAAAATATTTGTCACCTTTAAATTTCTTTAATTTTTATTCTTACTCAAGAAGATAGGCCATTTTTAATCAGTATGTAAAACCAATCTCTACTCCTAAATCACTTTCACAGATTGAAAATTTTTAATCATTCTCTAGAGAGCTTGCATTTTAACAGATTTTGCTGAATTGAAATAATTTGGTTACAATGTCATTTTCCCAAAGGGAACAAATGTTCCAAAACTGAAGTACTTAAAAGTACACTTCTAAATCTGTTCTTCCTATTTTCTTACTTTCAATTATTGAATGGACACTAAACTACAATTTTACGTTTAGAACAAAAACATTTTTAAAAAAGCATATCTTCAAAGCCAAAGACAGAAAGCTAGTCCATAATTTCTTCTCATTAAACTAATATAGTACACTGATAATTTAAAAAAATATATGCATTTTGGAGGTTTGTCTTATGGTTATAGTTTTCAATGATTTGTATATGCTTCAATTCTGGAGTAAGTTTGTACAAATAAATTACTGTCTACTGGGATCTAAATGATTCTACCTCTTTAGCAGCAGCACTTTGATGTTTATCAAAGACTTCTAGTTGAGAAACAATGAACAAAAAATGCAGAAATGGCTGTCTCCAAATTATTTATATTTAAATATGTTTCAGACATACAGCAGACAATGTTTTCACTGTAAACACATACACTTCACAAGGGACATTTCCTATGTTTGACAATAAATTAAGTGGAGAGTTAGGTCATATGTACTTAGTTTCACAAACTAATAAAACATTTAATTACTTTTTTTATTCTGGGTTGCCCATTTGATGAGAGAACTTCATCAAAACATTAAAAAATCATTATCATAACTTGGGATGATAATTAACCCTATAAATAAAGACAGGTAAAAGGTTTTTTATCTTTGTATATCAAGTGTCTCACCTAGAAATTGGATCCTTGTATATAATATACAATCAATACATTTTAAGTTATTGTATTTAGATAGTCAAAATCTATCTTGTCTATTTCCAAAGTAAAAATTGCTTGTAGAAGAATTATAATGGTGGCTTTGGCTTTAAAATATATGATCCATCGACAAACATGTATTTATAACTTTTATAAAGGCGTTTTTCCATAACATTTTAGCAGAAATACTTGCTTTCACAGCTTGTAAACTGTAATTTTAGGAGTAATAGAAACAGTTCACTGTCAGCTTAAACACAATCGCAACTGATACAATAAGACTTCTTTGGGCAAAGCAAACACTATGTAACTTTATTCATTCCTATAAATCCTTTCTCTTCCCTATAAATGTGACACACTGATGAAAAGAGTGAATATTTGGATGAACTGTGCATGATCAAGGATCAGTCAGCTGATTATTTCAAATACTCAAGTCGTTCCATTTTTAAATATATTTTGAATCCTCTATAAATATACAGTGTGCATTCCAATTTTGTATGATGTTATGCAAAGTGCTGTGCTCCAAAAAGAAAAAAAAAAAAAAAAAAAAAAAACTGAAGCCGTTTTTTTCTAAGCAGAGCTTTGCTGCTCAAAACTGTGGCAAGAAGCGTGGTCACATTCAATCTCATTAATCATCCCAAAGATTAAATATTTTTACATGGCCTGGAATTGATACAAATCTTCTGGTGTAGTAACAAGAATTGAAACTGGAAAGTGCTTAGAGCACAGGGTGAGTGTAATTCATATGCTGAAGCTTTTGCACATGTATTCTTTCTTCCTCCTTCTAGTCCATTTCTTTTCTTTGGCTCTGCAGTTACTAAACTGACATTCTTCAAATCTCCTCCCACCAACCAACTCTTCCTTTCTCATTTCTTCCCTTACCCTGACCTATTTTCCTCCATTTTGACTCCAACCTATCACTGAAGAGCTTTGTTAACGGCTCTTCTCAGCAGCAATGAGCAGCTTTCCCTTGGAAATAACTGCGATTGTGTCTTCATAGACTCTGTACTGTTTAGTCTAGGGTAATTGAACCTATTAATGTGCCCTGCTTCTTGGGCCATAATGCATTTGCAGGGAAAGGATGCTGAGGTGAAGGGGAGTCATATTCTAGGACTATTCTTGAATGTCGGGACATGGATTGAAGAAGATGATGAAATGATTTATTGGGAAGACTACGTTGGAAGAAATGGTTTTCTTTGAACCTTTAGATATTTACCTATGATCTAGGCTACCTATTCCCTGACACTACACAATCTGAATGCTATTTGATGATATCCTTCTATGAAATATAAAGTTCTAGAATTTCCATTTGTGTGCTTGTGTTTTACCTGCTCTTAACTGGATAGTTCACATGGAACTGTGGACTAGATGTGGTGGAGCGGGATGTGTAGATCATATGTTATAAGGCACACTTGAAGCCTTCATTCAGTACAAAACAAACCTATGGGTCCAATCATGGAGTGTTAGTTCACATGAGTCCAATAGGAACTCTCAGTTACATATTCTGTGAACTTCTCTCCAGCAACATTCACTTACATTAAAAAAGGATTATGTCTAGATCTTTTCAGTTGTTGAGGATAAAAAGAATCAAATTGAGGTAAATTTAGATGTTGTGTTCCCATGTTTTAAAAAATAATGAATACCACTTTGCTATTCATAATATGATATAAACATATAATGTAATATAATATAATGTAATGTAAAAATAATATATATTTTACATAATATAATGCAAAAATTAAATCTAAGAAATAATTTCATATGAAAATGGATAGATTTTTTTCATTTAGCACAAAATTTCAAAATTAAACCCACATTTTGGACCTTTTAAAAAACTGAAACAATTCATAAATACATATCTGCCACATTAATTGTTTTATCAAGAGTAAGGTTCATAAAATACCACGGAAAAGTTCATTTCTGTTTATAAACATATGACAGACACTATCCCAGTGAATTTTATCATGAAGTAAAGGTAAAGCTGTGAATAACTAGAGCTTAATAGAAACAAGTTCAACTCAGTTCCTTCATATCTTTGCGGAGTTCCATGACTCATTCAGGCTTTGTTAACCCATGTAGAAAACTGGGTTAGGCAGCCGTCACTGAAGTCAGATGATTCACTGAAAACAAGTTGTCTCACGTAAAGGAATTAAAAATCATAATGTTAATAAAAGTGTTCTCTAGTTACAAAATTGCTACTCAGTACTCTAGAGGGTAAAGGCGGGTGATATCATTCCAGAAATTACTTGGGAAAATATAAAGTACAATATGAAAATGACATATGTTGTGGCTATTGTTAATGATCTTTTAAGCTCGAAGCCTGGAGCTTTCCTCAGATTCTGTGTCTCCCCTCTCTCTCCACCCCTCCCCCACTCATGCTCTGTTTCTTTCTCTCAAAAATAAACACTAAAAATTTTTAATAAAAATATTAATTTAATATTAGAATTTTACGCATATATGCCTGATTCGCTAAAAAAAAAAAAAAAAAAAGGCACCCAGGGTGACTAGTCCTGGTCCAAAGGAATCATTTTCAAACAAAACATGTGCCTGTGAAATAATCTGAAGCAAATGACTTCTTCAGAACCTCAGCTGGAGTCTTCAAACCTCATCTGACTAAGCAAAGTATGTGCCCACACGGCAGTGACATCATCTTGTTGTTTTATAGTGTTCCTCCTCCCTGATCTGTCCATAGGAATAGAGCAAATTCTCTCCCAATAAATCACCCCAAAGGCTTTTAAAATCCCAAGTATGTATTTATATGCCATTTACTGCATGATTTTCTCCTGTTTTTGTATATTGGGTAAGATAACTTTTTTTCTATATATTTTATTAAGAAATATTTACCTATCTCATGTATTGCCAATATATCTATTGGTATTTATGTTCCTCTTGTTGCAAAAAATTCAACATCTAATTTTTGTAAAAACTTACTACATATAGACCAAGATACTTCTCTTTATTCATCTTCCTATACAAATAGTGTTATAGCAGCAGCAGATTTATGGCTATGATTTACAACCTACCTGCTTCTCTCTACAGTCAAGTATTTTTCTTGATTCTGCAAGCCGCTGTCCTGACTCCAAGACCTTTTCTTCCATTGTATCACTATATTTTGCCACATTCTAGTTCATATTTATACTTTCTTTTTCTTAACTTCCTTCACTTCTTACATTTCCTACCTCAGATAAAGACTCCTTTACACAACCACTCTCCTCCCTTGCTCACCGACCCACCCTAATTAAATTAGTCACCACTAGGGCTACGAATTATTCCTCAAACTGTTACTAAAACTGTTTTGATAGAGTGTCATCATATCTTAAGCCGGATAAAAAAGCCACTGTCCACTAGCCCATCCTATTTCATTCTCCTCCTCTTCTTCGTCCAAGACCCATTATAATGCATTTTCCTGCTGTACCGGAAAGCAGGTGTTCAATGTCCCAGGCACCAGCAGGCAGCAATACATAATTAAAAAATTTAAATACTGCTTCCGTGTACACATTTTGGGGTACACCTTCTAAGTCTGGTGATAAAAATGTAAGTAAACAGGATGGCATGCCGTTTGTGAAGTACAGGCATGTGAGATAAATTCCATAATCTTTCGCGTAGAACAGCTTTTCATTATTCCCTTTGCTCCAGGAAGGTCTTATTCTTACCTTCAGAAAAGTTCTAATTCTCAAGAGTTAATCGGTGTTGTCACTAACTATAACTCTGATCTGTACTTTCAATCTTTTTTTTTTTTTTTATTACATATAAGGTGACAGTGATGGGTGAACACCTTCTTGATTCTCAGTGAGCCCATCAGGATTAAAATTTCATTCTAAGAAATCTGTTATTTTCTACTACTGTTTATGTCTGCCAAATAATTTTCTGACATTGGATTAATAGAATTTCTGAGAAAATAATTCTTAACAGATCATTAGTGATTTCCTCCTAATATCTATTTCTTATGATGACAGTGTAAAGGCTGCTGATATTAGATTTTAGGTTTAGAGAAGGCTTAAGTCAATACTACACAAAAGAGTGATTAATATTAATATTAATATTTCTGGGGAAGCTTTGAGAGAAAGAAATGTCATTATATCAAATGGCTTGACAAAGTATGAGAAAAACAAATAACAGTACTGGAATAAAATTTTATTATCAACTGTCATATCTATTTCTTTTATCAATCTTTCATTATCTGAGGATGTTGAAAAATTTATTCAAGATTTGAGCAAGCCATTCTGCTTTTTTAACTCAGGGGGTGGCAATTTTGTTCAGTAATGCTTTTGGCTTTGCAAGCCATGAAGTCTCAATTCCAACTACTCAACTCTGACTGATTGCTAAAACAGCCATTGCCAATACATAAACAAATGGGAGTGGCCATGTTCCATTAAAGCTTTATTTACAAAATTAGTCAAGTGGTGCAAATTTACCCACAAGCCACAGTTTGCCAATACCTAGTCAAAGGGAAGGCCTATGTGATGATGCCGTCTGCTCTAAGAGCCCGTTGGGCAGATGAGTATAATGCCTATCGTCACAGAGCACAGGTTATCAAGGCAGGAAGAGTGAAGTCCATGGTAACCGTAAGAATAAGGGCTGTAAGATTCTAACACTCTCACTTATCAACGTGTGCATAATTTCATGCAGAAGTTCAGAAACTGAGAAAAAGTTCAGAGGTGAAAGATGGACTGATTCTTAAAGAGCAGATAGTATTAAGGGTGTTTTCATTTCAGACTTGATACGAAGAGAAGGGCTGCTGTTGTAAAATATGCAAATGTACACATACTGTGCAGGAAAGCATGAGCAGAGAGCACGCCTGACGTGCTAGCTTCCACAGAGCCCATCCGGGGGCTGGGCTGGCCCTTGGCTGGCAGCTGGGAGCCTAGCTGTTTTACCAGCCTGGGCTGCTCAACACCTCATTTCCTTTCTTGAAGTTTGCAATTCTAACAGTGGTGTTTGGTTGTTGCTCCTCCATGACTAGTCCCCAATCAAAAGCTTGGACTCTGAGTGTCAAGCAGGCTCTCCTGGGCTGCACACGTGTTGCTCCCCTTTGCTACTGGAGTAGCTACTGGAGGACTGGAGGAGTGTGTCCTGTGTGACTTCTCTCTGTGGGTGGAGAGAGAGTGGGGGTCTAGATGAACACACGAAGTCTGTGCCTGGATTACTCCAGACTCGGCCTAGTCCATCTGTTCTCCTTGTTGACTGTGTTCATAAAACATGGATGGGAGTACAACTGTCTCTCAGTACTGAGAGTCCTTCCAGCAAATCCCTGAACGTGCACATGTTCTTAGGACCTCTAACACACTCATGCACACACCCAATACTTCCCTGATTACTTCCAAAACAAGCAGATACTTTCTCTTGTTTTCTGTCGTTTTTTTCCATTCTATCCTAATACATTTAATCTTAATGTAATCAATTCCATTAATGTCAATTAAAAGCCATTTGTATCCTACTATATGATTTCCTGATCCATTCATGGGACACTACTCTTGGTAGCCTAATGAGCCTAATCTATCTACCTTATATATTTCACCATCATTTGCAAAAAGCACATAGAATCTTTCCTTTTTAAGGACTTTAGTGCTAATCAATGACATGAAAGATATATAGAAGTAGTGTGTTACTTATCCATTACTATATACCAAATTATCCCAAAACTTAGTGGCTTAAAACAAAAAAGATTTATTATTTCATAATTTCTATGAGCCCAGGGTCTCTGTCACTAGGTAGGCTGCAATCAGGCATCAGCTGTTATCTACGGAAACTGGAAAATGTGCTCCCAAGTTGATTCACTTGGTTTCAGGCATATCCTCACCGGCTACTGTCCAGGGTTATTAGTCCTGCCATCTGGACATCTCTCTAGGGCAGTTAAAAACATGGCTGGTGACTTTTCCCAGGACAGGCAAGACAGGAAAAGAGTACAAGTAATGCGGAAGCCGGAGTCTTTTCTATAACCTAATCTTGGAAATAACACATCAACATTTGTACTGTATTGTACTCATTAGAAGCAAATTAGTAAATTCATCCACAGCTCAACTAATGGGGATTTACAAGGGCACAAATGGCAGGAGTTATCTTTGAGAGCCAACTTAGAATCTGCCCTCCATGATACGAAGAAAGAAAATAAACATGATGAAGTTGAAACAGTTGTAAGATGTTGCCAAGACACATGGTAAATTTCCCTGTTATTTCAATTTCTCTATACATTCCCATTTCCTTTCTCACAAGATTATTAGCATGTCTCACCTGCAGTAGTCTTTCTATAAAAGATTCATGGTGACTGCCAGTTTATTTTGAAGGCAGCTATTAGCTTTGAAAACCATTTTAATGTGCCCTAAAGTCATGAATATTTTTTGCTATAATTAACTTGCTTTTCTATCACAAAGGCAAATTTATATGTGCTCTTATGCAATACAACTTTATTAATGTGCTTGGAACTATGAAGGAGAAAGAGGAAGAAGAAGAGAAAGTGGAAAAGCAGGAGCAACCAAAAACGCACGGAGGGGAAACAGGGTGGAAGAGGAGGAGAGAGAGGTGAAGTTGAAGGAAAAAAAGGTCATTATCATAAAATGCAGTGAATACTCAATATACTATTCCAAACACACATACTTATCTAAGTGTATACATATACAAAGATGCACATAACAAAATTATATATATATTATATATGCGCACATTCTTCTTTTGAGGAAGGTAATACTACTATTCTTAAGCTACACATATGGAAACTCAACATGGATAAGGTTAAGTTCATCCTGTCAGAACTAGAATTTCAGCCCAGGGTGTCTGGTTATGCTCACATTTCTAACTCCTCAATGCTTCCCTACATGGCTAATCACTGAATCAAGACTACAACATTTTGGGGGCACCTGGATGGCTCAGCTGGTTAAGCATCTATTGATTTCGCCTCCGGTTATGAACTCATGGTTCATGAGATCAAACCCCTGTCGGGCTTCCCACTGACAGCACGGAGTCTGCTTGGGATTTTGTCTCCCTTTATCTCTGCCCCTCCCCCCACCTCTCTCTCAAAACAAACAAACAAAGAATACAACTTAATACACGCTTTTTTAAAAACACAAGTAAGGGGCTAGCTCTTCAGTGTACATGTTAAGTAATCAACAAACATTTGTTGGCTGAATAAGTAAATATCATAGTTGGAGTTTTCTGCAAATTGGCCTAAAATAATTTTTAAAATGTCAAAATTTAAAGACTTAGTTTGTATATGAGAGAGACAAAAAGAAAAAAAGACAAAAGAAAAAAATCACAAAACTTGGGAAGGAATTTTGGAGGAAGAAAAAGAGAAAGGAAGGAATGAAAGAAAAGGGAAAGAGGAAATAAAACTTTAGAGAATGTTAGTTTTAATTTGATATTCCAGTTAAAGAATCAGGATGTGTTTTATGCCAGTTGTATGTCACATATAGTATACAGTTAAATCACAGAACAATGGAATACTTTGAAGTTTAAGAAACAAAATGGTATAATAAAGAACAAAAAGTTTGTACTCTAAGATATGATGTAATTGTACACGGTTCAGGAAAACAAGATTTGTAAATACAAATTAATCATGTTTAGATTTTTTAAATGGGGTAGTACTGTGTACTAAAACTTATCAGCATACAAATGTTAATATGAATATTTCTTTTTAGTTAAAAGAGGCAAATTTATAGTTATTTCACTAATGTCTGCAGGGTTCTGAAACAAAGCAACTTACTGGATTTAATATATTTCTCATAAAAGTGTCTCAGAAGTATTAATTTCATGCTTGACACAACTTTTCACAGGCTTTGTGATTTTATATCTCTGATTTACAACAGGCTAGTTTTGTTGGATGATAAACTCTCAAACTGCAGAAATTTTAAAACTGAAAGATTTCTTTTTTAAATATAACAAGGAAATTTGTTTGATTCAATATGAAAAACGAACCTTTAACTGAGTTCATCCTACCAGTGATAATGTAACTAGAATGGTTCTATATTCATTTGTGAGAATAAAAAAAATATTAAATAGTCTTTTTCAATTTTATACTTATTTCACATATGGACTTATTTGAAAGAGACTAAAGCCTCAGACAGCGAAGTAATCAACAATTTAGGAATCCTTACCTTTTCTATCAGATACAGATACAAAAATGACACAAAATAGACATTTGTTGGTTGGTGCAACAGCAGTTCCTAAGCTTTTAACAAACACATAACCTATAGAGGCAACAGCCTGATAAGTGACCACTTAAGTAGCCCATTAAGAGAGGTATATCTTCCCAAATAATTAATATTACAAATGATGCTAAAACTGTTGTAAAGTGATCATTCATTGCATTGCGTTGCATTCTGCTGGGCAGGTGACAGGTAAGAGAGGAAAAGTTTTCCACTAAAAAAAAGCACCAGGATGGGGGGAATCTTGTTAAAGTAGAAGGATAGTGACAGCAATTAACAATTAACAAAACAGATAACAGAATCAAGGATGGGTTAAAGATGAATTTGATATTCTTAACATCTGAGAAGGAAAGAATCCAGTACAAACCAGTAGTCCTTACAATTCTCCAAAGGTATTCTGTTTGCTAGCCTGTAAACAGGTCTGTCCACATAAAAAAAAAAAAATCAGAACTTATAAGTTAGAAAGATAAACTAGCAAAACGATCCATGTAACTTCCATCCTATGAAAACTTTTCCATAGCTGTAATCACCACACCTAAAACAGTGATTACTACATACTGATGCTTAGTACATATGCTATCTGAAACTTAAAACCCCTTTATCGAATTGATCTTGAGATCATCACGTCCAAAAATAGTACTCACTACTACCATGGCAGATCACTACATCACTGAGAATTTTAACTTCTAAATTTCCTTTTTACATAAATTACGCTTTGGTCTTTAAAAGAAAATCTATCAAATGGTTTCGTATTACTCCTTGGAAATACGTGGAATAAAAGTGAATCCCTCCCCTGCTTGGCAAACTTTCAAGTATTTGAAGAAAGATATCTTACAGAAATATTGCAGAGATACTAGTTTATGATTTCTCTTTATCAGGTCTCTGACCCCCTTCACCCCACAATCTGTTTCACAACATTCGTCAGACTTTTGTGGGTAAGGACGTTTGCAGGGCCAAATAAAATTTACCAGAACATACTGTCACTTTTCTTCCGTGAAACATCTAAATTAACTGAGCCATTATATGAAATGTCAGAGGCCACAGCCCCCTGCCTGGGGGCAATGAATATTGAGTGTGAACAGGAAGAGACTCACATATCTGCTTGGGCTGGAAGAAAACATCACCTACCTTGGGGAATCACAACAGCTTCTTGTAAGAGGCTATGTATGGCAACCATGATGAACTAAATGGAAAATACCTTCCACTCTTCAACAGGTATCACATAAGTATGTCATATTCTTACATGACCCTAAGGAGAAAGCCCCAGTTATGCTCAACATTGGTTTTCCTTCAATCCTTTGGGATGGTGGCTAGATCTGAATTAACCTTAGTCAAGGAACAAAGAAACATGAGCTACCTTGTCCATTTCATTGAAACAATATATTATCAATGACATAGCTACTACAGTATCTTTAAAACAGTGAAACTAGAAGTCTAAGCTTCACTTGACTCTCCTCCTTGCCTGCTAATCTACAGAGCAAGGAGAGGGAGTCTACTGCCAAAAGAAAAACACATCGTGAAGATCCTTTACCTGAGTCTCAGCGCTTACAGGTATAAAACAGAGTAATGCTATGAGGCACTATTTAGGGGCACGACTATAGAACTTCTACACCAAAGAACAGGTAGGCAAATAACTCTGCCAGCATGTTTGATCTGTATTTAATGCTGTACAGCAGAGAGGTGGATGGACCCTTTAATAGGAAGAGATATTTCTTCAGGCTGGCAGGACTATATGCAACCTATCTCATCAATTCTAGGACACATCGTTTTATTCACATGGCAACATTTCTAAAATTGAGAAGCATCTTCTCATCAATGGTATGTCAGAATTAATCGGGGACATTTTCTTCATTTCAATCATATAAACAGTGGTGTGGTGCCCATAGAAGCACCTTTTAGAAGTGAGGATGGCAGAAATCAGGGCTTTTATTTATAGTTTTATGTCAAATCTACACCCATTAAGGTAATGGATGCATCAAGTTGCCTTCTGATTGCAATTTGGCATATCATGTGGACAGCGGCAGAATATGCTGTGCTGGCCCCTTATCAGTTTTAGTTTTGGCTGCTGTTGAAGTAGTGTGGTTTTCTCCCCCTCAGAACGATTTTTTTAAGTTTAGTTACTTATTCTGAGGCAGAGAGAGCGAACATGTGCAGGTGGGGGAGGGACAGAGAGAGACCGAGACAGAGAATCCCAGACTCCTCACTGAAAGCACGGAGCCCAGTGCAGGGCTGGAACCCACAAATTGTGAGATCCTGTGACCTGAACCCAAGCTGGATGCTTAACTGACTGAGCCACCCAGGTGCCCCTCCCCCTCAGAACTATCAAACTGCCCAAATGGGTAAAATCTGACTTTATGCGTTTGGTGAACTTGAATCAGCCCTGAAAATTATATCCATTGTTGTGATCAAATCCAATCTCTGGCACAGTATGGGGTCAGGAACTAGGTCCTGGATCATCAGCATAACTATCAAAGAGGCCGCTCTGCTGACAAGCAGGTAACTTTGCCTGATGGCACCTATAGATATTTTACGATCAACTACGTCAAGTTTTGTTTTTGTTTTGTTTTTGTTTTGTTTTGTTTTGTTTTTGAGATAAAGGAAGTATCTTCTGAAAAGCAGTTATGAAGTGTTAGGTACCTAAGGGCCCTCAGTAACAATTATTTTCATTCCATGGCTGTCATTCTCCTAATTTAATCTAATCTCACCAAGCACCTCTGGGATGCTACCCAGAACTGAAAAGACTCCTGCACGGCCTAGCTATCATTTCTTCAATATGGCTACTCTATTTCCTTTTATGAAGTAGAAGATCCCATTAGCTCTGTGGGAGCTAATCACACTACTGATTCATAGTGATCTCCCCACCAATTACAATCTGAAATATCTCTGACACGTGTTATTGCTAAGTGATCCTACCCTTTGTAAACAGTTGGCTTTTTTGACCTGGGGACAATACTTTATGTTTACCACTTAAAAATGTTTATTAGTTTTGGTCCTTTACTCTGTTGTGGATTCTTGGGGCACCTGGGTGACTCAGGTCATGATCTCACCTTTCGTGAGTTCGAGCCCCACACCAGGTTCTGTGCTGACACTTCACAGCCTGCTTGGGATTCTCTCTCTCCCCCTCTGTCTCTGCCACTCCCTCACTTGCACTGTCTCTCTTTCAAAAACAATTTTTTTTAAGAAGGCAAAGATTGTGGATTCTTTATTCTGTAATGTAATGAACCAAGCCTCTCTGCTTTTTGTCACACTGAAATCTGGTGGTTATGACAACCTTTTGACAACCAACTTCACTGGTTACAACTACTGAGCTGAAATGTACAGGACTGAACTGAGATCCTGAAGGGATGTGCTCGAAGCCTCCCTTTAGGTAACTGACACCACCACTAAGTATTTTCTCTCACCTAGTTATAAATCCATATCTTTTACCATCTAGTTCACATGTTTGTGTCTTAGTCACCAAAATCTTCAGAGTAATGCTTTGGTCGAAATCAATCAACTACATTCCTTCAATCAATTTGTCTAACATTTGTGTTTAAAAGGAGGGCAAACTGTTATGGCTTAGTTTTTAAAAATGCTTGCTGAATTCTAAGAAACATATAAAATCTTAACTCATTATGTGCCCTCACACTTTAACTGCTTTCCTTGTACATTTCCAATTCCCATTTAGAGAACTAATTGAAAACAGGCAAAAAAGTTACTGAAACCCCTCCTTCCTTCACAGGCACTAACTCTATCCTGGCAATGTCTCTTCTTAACAAGTTGTTACAATGAGTACAATGTGTTTCCTATTGCTATTAATGCACTGATTTGATCATTTGCATTTATTTTAACTACTATCACTTTTTTTTTTCTAACTGGACTTAATGCCTCTCTCTTATGGTGCATGATTTAAATACTATCATCAGGGGTGCCTGGGTGGCTCATTCGCCGAGCGTCAGACTTCAGCTCCTGGGTTCAAACCCTGCATCTGGCTCTCTGTGGTCAGCGTGGAACCTGCTTTGGATCCTAGGTCTCCTTCTTTCTCTGTCCCTCCCCCACTAGTGCTCGCTCTCTCTCTCTCTCCCCCCCCCAAATAAACATTAAAAAAATTACCATCTCCAGGGTGCTGCTAGAATACCCCATCTTTTTAGTTCTAATTCCTGTACCTCTCAAACTCTCCATATCTGGCTTGCCACAATCACCTACATTCCAAAGGACAACCGTACCAAACAGTTCATGTGTCCCAGAAAGTTCCACACTATTCATGCATCCTTGTTTCCCTGCATGCCATTTCTTCCGCTTGAAAGCTTCCCCATCAAATCAATCCTCATTTCCGGAAGCAACTGGACAAACAGATAAGGAGGTAACTGGCCAGTCTCGTTAACAAAAGCAAACAAACAAACAAGACAAACAACAACAAAAAAAGTTCTAGTAAAGAATCCACTGAACTCTGAATGTCTGTCCTATCCACAGCTCCATCAAAAGAAAGTAGCCAATGCAATTTTGCATACAGGTTAACATGCTTTGCATCATTATGGCCTATCAACTGTAACATAGCTGAACCAGGGCCTGGGATCTGAGTCAAGTGAGTCTTCTGTAAGATGAACCATTGAGAGAAATCCACCTAATAATGAGAACAATAAGGAAAGCCCTTGTCTATTTAAAAAAAAAGATTTTTTTTTAAACACAAGAGTCACAGAAAGGGACAAAAATTTACAGAGAATTAAAAAAAAAAAAGCTATGGAAAAACACAGATAAGGGTGTGGTAAACAGAAAAATCTTACACACACACACACACACACACACACACACACACACACACACACACACACAGAAAGATATCCACGTCCTAATGCCCTGAGCCTGTGAATGTGACCTTACAGAGCAAGAGGGACTTTGCAGATGTAATTGAGGTAAGGATCTTGAGATGGGCAGACTATCCTGGTAACTCCACAGAATCATCAGGGCCCCTAATAAGAGGGAGGTCAGAGAGTCAAAACAAAAGAGAAGAAAAAGAAGGCAGAAAGGGAGTGCAAACTTTGAGGGAGGAGGAAAGGGACACAAACAAAGGAATGCAAATGCCTCTAGAAGCTGAAAAAGACAAGGACATGGATTCCCCACTAGACTCAGAAAGAATGAAACCTTGATTTGAGGATTCTGACCTGCCAGAATACTGGTATGTGTATCTTAGGACTTCTGACCTGAAGAAAGTTAGGTATTGTTTGATGTTAGACGTTACATGTGTGTTGTTTAACCCACGAGGAAAGTAACAAAGAGGGTTATATTTAAAATCTGTATGGGGTGAAGTCATTTTCACCAGCTCAGACACCAGCTTCATCTCAAAATGTAATACGTACAAAAAAATGGGTCTAACCACACAGGAAGACACTGGCTGACTAGCAGCCTTGCTAGAGAAAATAATACAGGAAGGTGTTGCTAGTAGGTAGATAGAGCAGAAGCTAGAAGGTGGGAAAAAAAGGCAAATCAAAGACTGAGAGATTTAAGACACACACGTTACAGCATCTCTGCAAGTATATTTTTCTAAGCACATTTTAACAATTGCATGCAATCTTGATTTCCTCACCAACATGAAATCAGGATTTAATTCTGAGAAAATATATTTGACACGCATCACATTTTTATAGATTTCCACGGATGTACTTCTTCCTCATATTTATTTATTTTTACTCTTTATTTGTTTTAATGTTTTATTTATTTTTGAGAGAGAGAGAGAGAGAGAGAGAGAGAGAGAGAGTGTGTGAGCGGGGGAGGAGAAGAGAAAGAGGGAGACACAGAATGTGAAGCAGGCTCCAGACTCTGAACTGTGAGCACAGAGCCAGATGAAGGGCTTGAACCCATGAACCACAAGATCTAAGCCAAAGTCTGAAGCTTCAGCTGACTGAGCCACCCAGGTACCTCTTAACTCTTTATTTTAAATTACATTGTCTCGGCTTGTAATTCCCATGCTATTCCTATTCCTTGTGTCTTAAGCGTATGTGAAATAGTAAGGACACATATCTGAGAAGAAACAAGTCTTGGAAGAAAATACTATTTATGTAAAACTGACCTTGTGTCTAATCACACAATGCATTGCAAAGAGTGAAAAAAGCATGCAATCATCCATGCCTGACACAGAAAACAAAAGAGGCCTACTGCGGCAACAGGAAACTATTAGTAGGTGATATCCCAGAGGGACTATGTTCCCTTTTCACCAAGCAAGAAATGTTTGGTCTATATTAATGGGCTTTGGGGTCTAATAATGAAAGATTGCATGAGTAAAGTTAAGAGCTTAGAGAATATTAAACTTGAAATATATTCCTAAAAGCAGAACAAGAAATAAGAATTTTAAAAAAATAGATTTCTGGAAGTCATCAGAGAAAAATTTGAGAAGGAATTACCATATGTATAGAAATAAAATATTCTCAGCAACACTTACAATCAGGAAAATTTCCTTTAGCTTAAATATTAGAGGATTTTACTATTTTATTTCATTTAACTTTTAATCCTCTGCTTTCACTGGAATATAAGCTCTAGTTAGAGATGGAAATGCCTGGTTTGAAATTTTGAGTTCTTTACTATTTGTGTGAGTTTTAGAAAATGTGAGTCTTTGTTCTTTCATATACAAAATGGGAATAATAGTCATGGATCATAGAGTTGCTTCTGAGGAATAAATAACGTAATACATTTTCTCAATACAGTGCTGAACACATTGTTATTTCATCACTCTTAGTTGAACAGTGAACATTTTCCCAGCAGCTTTGTTCAGGAAGCCATAGGCAAACCTATTGGGGGGCGGGGGAAGACTTTTTTCTACCCGCCTACTTTCTCCTAGTTTGGTTTAATGTTACACTTTTATATTCATTTTATCCCCTCCCTCAAAAAAAAAAAAAATCCACAGGTCATTCATGCACGCTCAGTTTCACTCTGTTTAATCTAGTAATGTCTTTTTCAGAGAATTCCCCTATATTCAGTCTTCCTACTCTTCAATTTCAATCAAAACCTGGCTACCTTAACATCTTATTTCCTCTGAGATCTACTGGTTATCCTCTGATAATGAATTGGATGAATTGGGTATCACTGGTATCATGCTACTTAAAAACCATAATACCTTATGGGACACCTGGATGGCTCAGTCAGTTGAATGTCCAACTCATGATTTCGGCTCAGGTCATGATCCCAGGGTCATGGGATCAAACCCTGTGTCAGGCTCTACACTGAGTAAGAAGCCTGCTTAGGATCCTCACTCTCTCTCTCTGGTCTCTCCCCCACTCACACTCTCTCAAAAGAACAAAAAAAGTTACAATAGTTTATAAACATTAATTTATTGTTGGACTGTTTAAAACCCAAATATTTATCTACATCCATACATAATCATATGTGCATATACACATACATATGTACACACTTTGAACTTGATTTTTATCATAAAGTATGTTTCTGAATAATATTAGGGATATAAATCTGATACCAGGCCCATCCTAACAACCTCAAAAGTATTCACTATAAGGCGAATACAACATGTATTTAAATGTTAATTTTACACTATCACACAGGTTGTCAGTTTTACATATTCTATATAAATATTTTTATTATAACAATGAAACCTTTCTCAAATAATTAGTGTCTTCTAAATTCCTTCTGTTTGTTGTTCAGTTAAAATTTTCATGGAATGATAAAACTAAACTGTTTACATACGTTAGGTTCATTGAATCAGTAGCTTAAACATTTCTTCTCTCTGAAGAAAATGAATTTGTAATGAGAATTATTATTAGCATTTGATAAAGCATTTAGGGTATACACCATGAAAACAAAAAGATAGGAACATTAAAATCATACAGTAATAAATTATGTTCTTCCCTAAGATGAATAGACTAGTTCAGAGGTTGCTGATGTAAAGGCATTGTAAATAACTTGTAATTTCTATCTTCGTAATATATAGTGTTTTCAATATTTTATTTTAATACATAAACATGTTTATATTAATTTGTTAGAATTAATGGATTGGAAACTAATACGCTAAAGTGGGAAGACAGGAATATCTATTATTCTTTCATTTTCAAATAGGGGTGATGAGGTATTACAATTAAAAAACTTTCAAGTGAAACACCTTTTAAAAATATCTCTATGCTTTAATTGACTTATTGCAATTCCAAACAACTATCTTCCTGAAATCTCCAACAGGTAATTATACCCATTAATCATAAAGTACTCCCATATGTTCATTTAATGAATATTTATTGAACACTTTGAACACTTATTTTATGCTAGAAAATACGTGTGTATATACTCACGTTTTGAAGTACTAAAATACATAGGCATTTGCAAATTACAAGAAAACACAAACATATTAACAAGCATAATTTCTGCTTTCAAAGTTCTATCCCTGGAAATCCTAATAAAAATGTTTAAACTAAAAGACTACTTAATAATGCATATGTATTTATTGTTAAGAAATTTAATGTAATCATATTTGATTCATAATAATATTTGGATGGATTTTACTGTCAGACACAGTGCATATACTGGCAAATGCACAATAACATAATAACATAAGTATTAGGAGAGAGGTCTGGTGAAAAGGCTTGGTCATCACTGACAGGGTAGTAGCTAATTCAACTGTGAGGATTCAAGAATTCAAAACTTGTTGGAGAAGCTATATTTGTACTTGGTAAACTGTCTGCTATAAATACTACTATAAACATAATTTCAGTCTTGACTTATATGTTGTTAGCTGCTGTCAATGATATGGGAAAAGTATCCACAGCAACAACAACCAATATACCATTGGTCACACTAACCTGAAGTTTCTTGATTAAAAGAAAACTGTTCTTTTTCATACTGTTTAGAACCGGACAAGGTCAGGCTTCTCTTGTTTTTTGATCTCCATAGACTTTTAGTTGCAATACTTCAGTCCATCAGAGGACCTAGCCTCTTGGGCCAAACATATTAATTAACAACACAGCCTTCATCAACGGAGCAACGTGCCCGGTTTGGGAAGCCTTTGAAAAGAATTCAGGTCATCAACTTCTAAAAAGAGGTTTGGTTTTGTTTTAAGTCAGTGAATATTTTATGTCCATTTTATATGGCTTTCTAGTTCTCTTTGATTTCCTCTGGCTGCTAAGTTTATTGTCTTTCAATATCCTCTTGATATCCTGTTTCTGCTTTTAATCTTAGCAAACAGTATTTCACTTTCTGGGTAGCATTTATAAATAGAATTACCTTCCACAACGCTTATCTATCTTATCTACTGACTTTATTTAATGGAAAGAGACCTATGATTCCAAATGTTATTCCTGCCTTTTAAAAAAGAGAAGTCTCAAATACTAATGCTCTATGTTTTTTTATATATATTAAGTATAAATTATTGTCAAATTGGCTTCCATACAACACCCAGTGCTCATCCCAACAGGTGTCCTCCTCAATGCCCATCACCCACTTTCCCCTCTCCCCTACCCCCCATCAACCCTCAGTTTGTTGTCAGTATTTAAGAGTCTCTTATGGTTTGCCTCGCTCCCTATCTGTAACTTCCCCCCCTTCCCCTCCCCCAGGGTCTTCAGCCCTTCTGGAAAACAGAGTGGAGGTTCCTCAAAAAACTAAAAATAGATCCACCCTATGACCCAGCAATAGCACTACTAGGAATTTATCCAAGGGATACAGGAGTGCTGATGCATAGGGGCACTTGTACCCCAATGTTTATAGCGGCACTCTCAACAATAGCCAAATTATGGAAAGAGCCTAAATGTCCATCAACTGATGAATGGATAAAGAAGTTGTGGTTTATATATACAATGGAGTACTATGTGGCAATGAGAAAGAATGAAATCTGGCCATTTGTAGCAATGTGGATGGAACTAGAGGGTATCATGCTATGGTTTTGTTTTGGTTTTGGTTTGGTTTGGTTTTTTTTACATGAATATGTTTTTGAAAGCAGGGCAGTTGAGAAAGATAGGAGAAAGTGAGAAACATATTAATGTTAATGAAACTTTTGATTTTACTGTTGTTTTAAATACACATCACTTGATTATATTTACCTGTTGTGCATTTATCAGTTCTGCTCACCAAACCATCAGGAATCCTTTATTTCTTTCTTCAGCATTTAGTTTTTGCAATTTTGTAACATATCTTTTAATAGCTTTTTCACTTAAGATCAAGTGTAACTTTGCTCAGAATTTTATATTTAAAAAGTTTGTTTCATTCTCTAGTCTTAATAATTCTTTGCCTATGAATGCTAACCTTTTGCCAATTAATTACTTTTCAGATTATGAAAATAGCTTTCATTTACCCGTGCTGCAACTGCTACTACGGAGAAGGCTGTTGTCATTCTCATGGTCATTCTGTGTATATTATGCATTATTATTAGTCATTAACCTATACTTGGTGTTCTTTTTGTACTTCTGCATTATCTGAGGTTTAAATTTTTTTAATATTTATTTTTTAGAGACCAAGGAACAGAGCATGAGCAGGGGAGAGGCAGAGAGGCACAGAATCAGAAGCAGGTTCCAGGCTCTGAGCTGTCAGCATAGAGGAAGACACGGAGCTCGAACCCATGAATGGTGAGACCATGACCTGAGCCAAAGTCTGACGCTTAACCAACTGAGCCACCCAAGCACCCCTGCATTATCTGATGTTTAGATGTGGATTTATTTTAATTCACTCAGCTTAGGCCATTTTAAAAACAATTTCTAAGAAATCCTTGTTCATTTACTCTATCTATACTACCTCTAATTTCCTTGAAATTTTCATCCTGAAATTTCTATTAAATATGTGCATACAGCTGAATTCTCTAATATCTCTTACCTTCTCCATGTCTTAATCTTGCAAGACAGCATTATAAAAGTCATTTCTTAGGATTACTTTTTCTAAATCACTGATACTCTCTTCATCCATGTCTAATTGTACAAGTCAAAATGAATATTAAATTCTAATTCTAAAGACTGTTATTATTTCAAGTTGTTTTACCATAAATTAGATTATTTCTATTTATTGCATCATGGACCATCATTTACATAAGATATGTTCTCCTATGCTCATGTGTTTGTCATTTTGAATTATGAGGCAATATTTAATCTGGGAGCAGTCCCTAGATAAAAGATTGAGGCTTATATTTTTAGAGTGTCTTGCCCTGTCATTAGAGCAGGTATTTCAGGAATATAATCAATTCTAGATTAATTCTGTGTTAATTTCTCATTTTGATGGCTACCAGACCAATAAGCAGTGTAAATTAGGATCCCTACTACACAACAAATAGAAATCTAAGGTCTGAGTTCTCAAGATAAATGTTTTCTTTTCTCCGTAAGCAAAGCTTATGGGGGACAAAAAGTTTGGAATTTTACACTAGAGAGTACTTTTCAAAAATTTATTTCTAGTCCATGGTTTCATTTAATTTGTCAGCTGCTTCAAGACCACACATTTATGTATAACTTGAAACGGAAACTCATCAAAAATATCCAAGGATTTGGCCTCAAGTGGGCATGAAATCCCAAGTCTCTAGATTTCAAACATCAGCATTTCCTCCCAACCCCCTACTACAGGAAGCTCCATCAACAACTTTCTCACTTATCACCCTAAATGGTTTTTTATAAGTAGGGAAGCATTTCTCCCCTCTCAAGTTCTTCTCTGCACTCATAACATTATTTTGTGTTAAATGACTACATTTACAAAAGTTTCCATCAGGCATCATTTCAAATTATTTAGTCTGCCAGATTTCCAGAAACAGAAGCTACAATTTTATCTAAAGAATCAATTGGTAGAATTTTACTCTTTTAAACGGTACCTGTGAATGTGAATGTTCTACTACTGATAAAAATATGCACTATAAATTCAGCAAAATTTCCAAAAACTTGGCAAGCACTTTAGTACTACAATTACTCCAGAGAAGCTAAGGCTACAGGAATTATTGATAGTGAAAACCCCTTTAAAATAAATTACAATGGCTTCATCCTATGCTTACTTCCTATATTATGTATGTAATAAAGAGGGCTCTATTAGATTTTATGTTGGACTGTTAGGAGCTCTTAATCCTTATCCCTCCCTCTTCTCCTTGTGCCCCATGACTAAAGAGCTGATAAGAAAGCTGGGACACTACCGTCTTTAGCATTTGCTGGAAATTCAAACTACCTAAAATAAGCCACACTCTGGACACACTGTGTAACCACACACACACACACACACACACACACACACACACACACACCAGTCTCACTTCCCTGTTCTCCTAAGCCATTTTGGATGTGCTTGGGAGACCCCCTACTGTCCCCAGAAAGTGATAAACCTCTCAAACCCCTTTTGGGTATATCCGTGGTATCATCAGTCCTATCATCCAGATAAAATCTGGCATAGAAGTCTATACAATTTCTGTGTGGCAGCTATACAACAGCAGAGTATTTACTTGGCAAAACACTATAAGATTTAAAACTTGATATGACTTTTTGAGAGTTATTATCAGTCCATATGTTTTTAACAGCAAAAATAATCAAGAGCTATTATCATTTTATATTAAAAAATGAAATAAAACCTGCTTGCATATTCTGAATAATGAAATCTATTCAAGCATAGAAAACTAAAAGAGCAATTGCTATATTGTGAAATTTCTATGACCCGATTGAAATTCATCCTATTTCAGAAAGGCTTTTTTTTTTTATTCCTGATAATCCAGTGACATTAAATGGGAAACAAAATAGTTACAGCAAAACTGAGAAATATGTTTTAATTTCTACATTTGAATTTGAATAGAAAAAAAGTAAAGGTGTGTGTGTGTGTGTGTGTGTGTGAGAGAGAGAGAGAGAGAGAGAGAGAGAGAGAAGAAGAAGAAGAAGAAGAAGAAGAAGAAGAAGAAGAAGAAGACGACGATGACAACGACGAAGGGGGAGGAGGGGGAGGAGGAGGAGGAGAGAAAGGAAGAGAAAAAGAGAAAAAGATTTTAAGGATTGGTCCATACATCTGGGGGCTGGCAAATCTGAAATCTGTAGTCCAGGCTAGGAGGCTAGAGACTAAGGAAGGAGTGATGTTGCAATCCTGAGTCCGAAATCCAATCTGTAGGGCAGGCTGGCCTACTGGAAACTCAGGCATTTGATACTGCAGTCGTGAGACAGAATTTCTTCTCTGCGAAACCTGGTTTTGCTCTTAAGACCTTCAACTGATTGGATGAGGCCCACACAAATTATCAAAGGTAGTCTTCTTAAAGTTAACTGAGTATAGATGTTAACTACATCCACAAAACACCTTCTCAAGAAACAACTAAATTAATGACTGACGAAATAATTGGGTATTACAGCCTAGGCAGGTTGGTACCCAAAACTAGCATAAGTGGCATACAATTAAGTGCTGGAATTGTGAAATTGCACGACTTGCTTGCTCTTGTTTGCAATACTGAACCTCAGTATGTTGCCTAGAAGTGATTAAAGCTATCAAGTATGGGCAAGAATACGAAGCAGTAAGGATGCTGTACCCTGCCAGTAGGAAGCAGAAATGTAAAATGCTGTGAAAACTTGAGAAAGCAATATAGTGTTACCTGAAACATGTTAAGATGTGCAAATTCATGATGTAACAACTTCCACTCCTAGAAAATCTTTGAATATATACAGTATCACAGCGTTAGGCTAATAGAAAAGGATGTAAATTGACAGAATAGCAGATACACTGAGGCATATCTGTATAATAGTGAACTACACAGTATGAAGTTGAATATGCTATAGCTTCCATGTGTCAATGTTGTTAACCTCCCAATCAGATTATTTGCAACATGATCCCATATATGCAAAAGTGTACTCAAGGGTTAACTAATATAACTTAAGAAAGAATTAAACACCAGAATGGATTATTTAAAAATCAGAATACTAATAACTACATCTAAAGGGGGAGGATCTAGAATGCAATTGAGAAATGGCATGACCAAAGTTCCTAAGGCATTTGTCGATTTTTCATCTTTAACGTGAGTTCTGGGTATGTGGTTGGTTAATTTGTGATCATCATATATTCATTTTATGTTGTTACATCCTTTTGGACATGGCTTATATATTTCAAAATGAATTTTTAAAAAATATAGCAGTTACATTTATTTTACTAAAATGACTTTTTGTGTTTAAAGTAAAGCACTAAGGTAAGTCATGAGCGAAAAGAGTTAAACATAAGAATATATAGCAGTCTCATTCCAAATCTGTTAAATATTTAATTACCAAATGCATAGGTGAAATAATAGAGACATTATATGAAAATTTCAAGAGTGATTAACTGTGTGATATAATGACAGGTGGCATTTATTTCACTTTCTGAAATTTCAAACACTCTTCAAAGTACATACATGCACATATTAATATTTATCTATTTTTAGACTATTAACTCACACATGGTAAACAGTTAAATAAATCTCAAATATAAGAAATAATAATGGAGGGAGTTTCTTCTTTGGTGCCAATTTTTAAACCATAATGGATGAAAAAAATCCTGCCCTGTGTATACATAACACAATTTTAAAATCACTGCATTAGATAAAAGACTCCACACAATTGAGTGATTCACATTATCTAAATAAGGAATTCATTTGAACGTTGTAAGAATTAATCACATTCATGCTATCTACTCCATGGTTTCCCTATTCAATACTGAATCGTCTAGTAAACACAATGAAGTCATTTCAAGCAGAGGTAAATGATACTTTAGAGACCAAACTCTGCTTTACAAACTACCTTATTACATACTATAATGGATTCAAATCATGCTTGATGAATAAGAAAGGTGAATGATATCCTTATGGTCCTTTTCCAGAAGTCTTAAAAGGCTCACGTTGATGAACATTAAAAAATAGAGTTAAATGAGATTTTAATGGACTTACTTTAAGAGCAAGCGACTTGTTTTAGCATATTTTTTATTATTACATGTTATGGAACTAGGAATAAGGAAAACAGCCTGCAATGTAGTTACTTTGTTTTAAATATCATAAACGTACAAAGATATGCTAGCAGGCAAATGTTCACAATATTCAACTCCAGGCTGAGGCACATATGGAATATATTAACTTTGGTAATTTTTTGAAGCATGTAGTGGTACTGAGAAACAGGTCTTAAAGACCATAAATGTCTAAACAATAGTAATGTAGGATATATAGTTCAAAGCCATCTGATGTGCCAAGAAACTGTGTGGAAAAAAAAATTCTGAGGATCCCATACCTATGTCATTTGATATTTGAGATTAAGATATTGTAATCTGAAGTACAGTCTTTTAAATATACTTAAGAAATTTTAGTATTTTGTTCATTAAGGTATATCAGCTGTTAGTTGTTATTCTGAAGTTATTACAAGTTTACCTTTTTCTATTACAAGAGTCAATTATGTGACATAAGACACAAGTATATTTTGACTTCTGAATATAGAATAATTCTGTGGTTTTTTTTCTCAGTCAAGCCTAACCATGTGATCTAATGTAAAAATGCAAAATAGGGGGATCTTATAAAAGATATATTCTAGAAAGAAATATATGTATGTAAATAAGATCTATCCCTCAAATAAAACAATTTTAAATTTACGTGTATATATTTTAGAATTATAGATATTCATGTATTCTATGTTCAACCTAAATAAAACATGAAGCAAAACTGAATATAGGCAGACTGATACATATAAAAATATCTAGTACTGGCTCGCCTGGGTGGCTCAGTCAGTTAAGCATCCAACTCTTACTTTTGGCTCAGGTCATGATCTAATGACTCAGGAGATCAGATGCCCCAAGTCCGTCGGGCTCTGCACTGACATCAGGGAGGCGGCTTGGGATTCCCTCTCTCCCTACCCCTCCCCTGTTCTCACAGGGGCTCTCTCTCAAAAATAAATAAATAAACTTTAAAAAAAAGTATCTATTATTAAAAAGAAAAAGCTGAAAAAAAAATTGAAACATTTAGTACACCAAAATTTAGAACTTATGGCTCTAGTTTGCTGAAAATAAAAAGTTACAGGGAAGCATTTGCGTAGGAACTACAGAAGTGGGGGTACCTGAGTGTCTCAGTCAATTAAGCTTCCAACTCTTGATTTCAGCGCTGGTCATGATCTCACAGTTTTTGGTTTCGGATTCTCTTTCTCCCTCTCTCTCTTCTCCTTCCCCCCTCAAAATAAACATTTCAGAAAAAAGAACTAGAGAAGTAAATCTTGTTCTTTGAAGAGGATTAATTCTGATATTTGAGAAAATATGACCCGCTTTTTTAAAGTCCAAAAAAATGCTCCCAAAGATTTGTAATTATTTGGTGTCTTTTACCAGAGTAGAGATGGAAAATATTTACATGAAATTACCAATGAAATTATTTATTGTTAAGAACAGTTAAAATGTTCTGTGAAAAGCTGATCAAGGTAAACATGTCAATTCATGAACATCTAGAATAGATTTCTTAAATTAACATTTATACTGTTATAGGTTTTTTGGTATTATAAAACTCATTTACGTTGATAGATGGAATTAACACCAGTATTATTTATAATGGATATTTTAAAACAGTATATATTACACTCCTGTATCTTTAATTTAACATAGACAGGATAAACTCTATGAGGTTTGTATTTCCCGAATCATCAGCTTTTATTTATTCAACAGCAGTCGACAAAGAAAATGTTGAAACCCAAAAGTAAAGAATTGCCTTTGGGACAAGCTCCAGATTTTAGTGATGAGAAATCTCTGATAATCTTTCTGGTATCTTTTATTCAACAAAGATTTATTAAGCATACCCAAAGGTCAACACGCTGTGTTAATTCCTCAGTATGCATAGATGAATAAAACACAGTCCTAAGCCTCAAGCAGTTTCAGGGCTAATGGTAAAGCTAAAACGTAGAAATTTGCATTGGTGATTATTAATATGAATGTTATTTCTCCCATCTTTTACTTTTTTTGAAAAACTCTCATATTCCAAGGGACATTTTACTCTCACAGTGAACACTAAAACTGAAACAAAAATTCAAAGAACACTTCAACCTAATTGAGAGGTGGGGAGTCATTCTTACTCGACAGTATTTTCCCTTTTAAAACCTAAACAAGAGAAAAGACAAAAGCAATTAGAAACAGAAGGGGCAGGTTTATTTGAAGAGTTATAAAGTACAAAACCTGGAAAAGAAGAAGAGATTTTTTAGATATAGAGGAAGAGGAGAAGAGGGGAATGGGCTTAAGATTTCAGGTCTTAAATATCTGCCATTCATTGTTCTTGATCCCTTATAAATGCCCACACAAACTGATGTCATGGGCCACAGGCATACATGGGTATTGGTTGTAGAAAGGGATAACATAGGAATCTGCCTAGAATAGATCAGAATCAGTGGGAGTTTCAGAGCTGGGGGATTAATAGACCCACTACTACTGTTACCATGATTTATGGTAACTTTTTACTCAGGGATAAAATAGAGGCATATGTGAGGAACTCAACTGAAACAAAGATGGAGATGAAATCTCCTACCTGATAGGAATGAAGGATGTACCTAAATCAAAAAGCCCATAAGGAGCTGAATGCTGCTGATAACTATGTGAGATTAGAACTAGATCCTTCCCCAGTCGAACCTCAAATGAGACTGAAGCCCCAACCAACACCTTGATTGAAGTTTTGTGAGACCCTAGAGCAGAGAACCCAGATAAGTGTTACCCTAGCTCCTGACTCGCAGAACCTGTGAGAAAATACGTGTGTGTTAAGTGTCTAAATCTGTTGTAATACTATTAAGGAACAAAGAGATAATAGATATGATGTCAGAATCCCATTCTCCTAAATATATATATATATTTACACACACATAAAAGATATATATATATGTATATGTATACATATATTCAGTGTGTGTGTGTGTATGTATATATATATATATATATATATATACATACACACACATATATTCAATAAAAGGCCATTTTTCCGCATTAAACTGTTTGCAGAGATTTTAAGTAATGCTTGAACAGTTGCTCATTTTGCCATTAAAAATAAAGTATGTCTGTGGGGCGCCTGGATGGCTCAGTTGGTTAGGCGACTGACCAACTCAGGTCATGATCTCACAGTTTGTGAGTTCAAGCCCTGCATCGGGCTCTGTGCTGACAGCTCAGTGCCTGGAGCCTGCTTCTGATTCTGTGTCTTCCCCTCTCTCTACACCTCCCCTGCTCACATTCTGTGTCTCTCTCTCAATAATAAATAAATGTCAAAAAATTTTTTTAAATAAAGTATGTCTGGGAACAAAGACTGTTTATTTCCTTACATAATCTAAGTAAATGAATTATTATAAACACTTGGCCCACAGAAAGTACCAGACGTAAATCGACCCAGAGATTACTCCATCCGTCAACTTGGAATGTCAAAAATAAACATATGCTTTAGTCACACATTAAAATGCCTCACCTGCCTCACCAAGATAATTTAAATCTAAAATGAAATTTTCATAAGAACTATGTTTTAAATAGACAAATAGTTACTAAGAATTCATTATGTGCCATTTCAATCATTACAGGAATACATGTAAGAAAATTACAAAAAGATTCATAGGATTATGAGTATCTCTGCTTTGACATTTACAAGACAATTCATAAAAACTACTGCGCATTTATTAACTGAACTCTTGCTTTGCAAAGTTTCTTATTTCAATAGATATAAAATCATTCTTTTAAAACTACCTAAGAGAAGGTAAATACAAATTGTAAGAAAAAAAAAGTCTGAAGTTGGTTTAGTTTTAATCACAGCTAAGCATAATTCTTTTCTTTTTTTTTTTTTTAAGTTTCTTGTAATTATTACTGTGTTTTCACTTTTCACTCTGGTCTCAGATTTTTTCCACTGGATATAACTGCAGAATTTTAGTGTTTAATTTGATAGGTCTAACTTAACAATATACTGTCACAAAGATTAGATCATTTCAACATACAAATAAAATAAATTTTATGTATAAGAGTGGTATTTATGAACAAGACAGGTTTTTTGTTGTTGTTGTTGTTATTTGAGACAGAGAGAGAGTGCAGGGAAGGGGGCAGAGGGAGAGAGAGAGGGAGTGAGAGAGAATCCCAAGCAGGTTCTGTGATGTCAACACAGAGTCCAAACTGGGGCTTGAACCCACAGTGAGATCACGACCTGAGCTGAAATCAAGAGCCAGGCACTTAATCAGGTACCTAACCAGCTGAGCCACACAGGCGCCCCAAAGGCAGTTTTTTTCCTACAGATAAATAACATAAAAACCCTACAAATTATACATGATCTTCTGCCAGATGATTTTTAGGAGAGGGATAAAAGGATATAGAAATAAAATATTGGAAGTGTCAGGCTTGTCAGAAGTATTAACTGTCCAAGTAGGGTTTCTGGCATAGAGAAGAGGGGTCTGACTTCTGCTTAAGAAAGAGAAAATGAGGGGCACCTGGGTGGCTCAGCTGGTTAGGCACCTGATTCTTGGATTTGGCTCAGATCATGGTCTCACAGTTCTCGGGATTGAGCCCCGTGTGGGGCTCTGTGCTGATAGCGTGGAGCCTGCTTAGGATTCCCTCTCTCCCTCTCTCTCTCTGCCCCTGCTTCCCCCCACCTTTAAAAAATTAATTAAAAAAAAAAAAAAGGAGGAGAAAATGAAAGCCAAGTAGAGATGGGTTGGCATTAAGTGCTAAAATAATTTGGCGACAATCACATTCACCTTCTGCTCCAGCTAAGAGGGACTAACACAAGTGGAGCTGGTTGCACAGAGGGGAACCTATTAATCAGTGGTGAAATTTGACAATTTCTAATGTAGTAGTTGAATAGATTATTCTTCCTTTTGCCACTCTTATATTTCTGGGTCTATCATCTGAGAGGTTTCAGCAGAGAAACTAGAGTTGCTAAAATGAAAATGTCTTATGGAGTCTTTTCCTTTATCTAAATTATATTAGAGGAGATACAGATTTCAATGAGTAATTATAATTAAGAATAATGAAGATTATGAGAAGGGAAATAGGGAGATCTAACAGAACAAAGTACATGGAGATGTTCTACTGGAGAGGGAATCTCTAAGGGGAAAACCTGATTGTGCTGTGACTGAAAGAAACTAGGGGGTGCCTGGGTGATTCAGTCAATGAAGCATCCTACTCTTGATCAGGTCATGATCTCACAGTTCCTGAGTTCGAGCCCCACATTAGGCTCCAAGCTAACAGTGCGGAACCTGTTTAGAATTCTCTCTGCCCCTCCCCTGCTCATGCTCTCTCTCTCAAAATAAATAAACTTAAAAAAAAAATTAGGTTGGTTATAGTATTAGGGGAGAAACAAACTATATTCTAGGCTTGGGGAAAAAAAAAAAGATGTGAAAGTTGTCAATAAGTCCTATATGGTCAGAATGTACAACAGGAAGGTGAGGGAGAAATCTTTCCTCTGAAATAAAATCAGCTTCAGCCCTAGCACCATGCTTCCGGAAGTAAACTCCAGGTTCCTCCCTTGCTAACATTTCTTGAAAGCTCATTTCTAATTTTAAAATGTGTTTAAAGTTGAGAAACTTGAATAAAATTGAATTTTAATGCTTTGTGATGGTGTGGTTCTGTTATTATCCCAAATTAACAGAAGAAAAAACTAAGGATTAGGGAAGTCAATCAACTCTCCTGAGGAAGTCATTCTGACAAGATTCAAACCAGGGACTTGCCCATAAAATTATAGGGTTCTTTCTTCCCGGAGTGCCAAATTCCTTTTCACAAGCTTTATAATAGCTACACTTCTTAGGAGCAGAGAGCTTGCCTAATTAGTGAGGCTGAAAAAGCAAATGAGAATATTTCAGCCAACAGTCCAGGAAAGATCAATTTGTCAGTTTTGACATGAACCATGGAGGAAAACATCTACTTTTCTTGGATGATTAATCCAATATAGCTACTATTGAGTAAAACCACTTACTTGCTGCCATGCAAAATATATAAATTAACATACTAATTTTTCAAACACTTTTAGCATTGATTAGATGTGCCCAGGACAACAAATTGACAACATTTTACCTACCACAGCTATGGCAGAGCCTTCCTCAGCCTGAGTCCCTGAGCGGACTCACTCAGTCCACTCTAATCCACATTTGGAGTCAACGGGGGTAAACTTCTGTCACATCAATGCTCTGATATCTGGGGGAAAGGTGTTCTTTTGTAACAGCAAACTAATAAAAAAGGCAGGCATATCTCTAACTAGTTGCCACATAAATAGGAAACAGACAGATATGATGAATGATTCCTCTGAGGAGGATATTTTCATGTCAAATTTTAATCACTTATTTTCTTCTGCCTGATCAACACTGCTACCTGGAGGAACATTTTTCTTTTAAGATGAAACTTACCAAATTCACATCCAAATTGTTATCTCCCTAACTCCCAACAGCCTCTCCCTCAGGTGGTGTCTATACAAAGGAAAATGCTACTATAAGACATAATATTTCTGCTCAGGTGTCCAAATTAATTTTATTCACACTAGACACCTGTGACATAATGAACTTCCTTATTTACTACTTAAAGCTTTGAAAATAAAACAATGTAATTAAATTTGAAAGACCAAGTATTTCTTGGTCTTTAAATTCAGAGACACCTTTATTGTCAAACAAAAAATTTCAAAAATTTGGCTAATATCTCAAATACATGAAAAAATAATTAAAACATCTGTTACTTATAAAAATATAGATGACAAATATTTGTCAGTTAAAATTTTAATTGTAGCTTTATGTGTATTCATTTAATTTTTACAAGATATATTGATTTGATTATTTAGCTGGTCTATCTTTGACTCTAGTCAAAAATCTAAATATAATTTCAACTTTCAATGTCTTTCATTGATAAGTTATAAAAACTGTGTGTCATGATTTAAACACAAATCCTTAGTTCTACTCAAGGCAATAATAATTTGACTTAATACACAAGGGCTGTGAAAATTAAAGGGTTTGAAATCTTTAAGACTCCCCAAGGCATTATTGCAGAGATACAGTATCTGCAGTAATAAATAACCAAAAAGTCCATATGTAAAAATTACAGGGGCGCCTGGGTGGCTTGGTCGGTTAAGCGTCCAACTTCGGCTCAGGTCATGATCTCACGGTCTGTGAGTTCGAGCCCCGCGTCGGGCTCTGTGCTGACAGCTCAGAGCCTGGAGCCTGTTTCAGATTCTGTGTCTCCCTCTCTCTCTGCCCCTCCCCAGTTCATGCTCTGTCTCTCTCTGTCTCAAAAATAAATAAATGTTAAAAAAAATTTTAAAAAAATTACATAATACTATATCAGACAGCAAATACTTTGGATGTGAAATATTCGTATTTTCCTTCAAATGTATCCTGTTACTTTATCCATGCACACATTTGGTGGTATCAGCGATGGATCCGTGTATAATGTTGGTAGGACTTTAGGATATAGCTTATTAAGTGCTGCATTAATGTTAATGACCATTGTGTTTCAGGGCAGGGACAGCCCTATGAATTTTATATAAACTTTCAAAGTTTGTTGAACCCATTCATTGACAGAAAAATTTCAGGGACTGGGCTAACATTCACCAACCCAAAGCAATAAGAGTAAAAAATATGTATTGGTAGATATTTTGCCTAACACTTCTGTGAATTCTGTGACGCCTCTCTATCAATAATCTGAAAAAAAAATCTTGATTTTGAAGTGGTAAACATCCTTTCTCTTTAACACAGTTATGATATCTTATAATTATAAAAATATACCATATCATATGATACACAGAAACAAATACAAAAATTACAACCCTACTTTAACAAATGTATTTAATAAGTATTTACATTTAAACAGATATTAATTTGAATAAATAACATGCATATTATAATTTAAACCAATAACATACATATTAATCTATGCTAGGTGCTATTCCTTACTTTTACATTTTAGTTTGTTTATTTATTTTGAGAGAGAGAGTGTGTGAGGGAGACAGACAGAGCTTGAGCCAGGGAAGGGCAGAGACAGAGAGGGAGAGACAAGATCCAAAGTCAGCTCCAGACTCCAAGCTGCCTGCACAGAGCCCGACATGGGGCTCAAACTCATGAGGTGTGAGATCATGACCTGAGCAGAAGTTGGATGTTTAACCAACTGAGCCACCCAGGGGCCCCTTTTACTTACTTTTAAGGATTTCATCATCTTAGAGGAGTACCTATATATGTGTTGCTGAAAAACTTATTAAAAAAACAGAAATGCTGAGTCAAACTAACATGTTTCAAATAGTTTTAATCAAAATAATTTTAACATTTTTATGTATACATTGGTTCAGAAAATTCTGGATGTTACTGCATTCTCTTAAGCAGTAAAAATCTATTTCAATTCTAATAAGATAAACCAGAAGTCCACAGGTCATGTTTTATATTCTTTTTAAGTCATATGATCTTAATAAACTTACAACTGAGAAGAAATAACCATATATAATGCTGAACACGTTCCTTGTAAGTATAGTTTATTAAGCATCTATCCTATAGAAATGTAAAACTGTATTGCCCAATATCATAACTCATGTATAATAGGAATTGTGAAGCACAAATTTGGTATTCTTGAATTTTAGGACTGTTCATCTTAAATTCACGGGAGGCACGCCGCTAGTTATGTTCCAAGTAAACCCTGAAATAGATTTTGTGGACCATGGAAAGTGAAAGGTATTGAAGAATGAATAGTGAAAGGATGGTGTAGTATGTGGGTTGTGCTTTAAAATAGAACATAAAAATCAAACTGCAGCAAAGCGTGGTATATATTCAACAATGCCTTTTAAATATCAGGAAACTAGACCAGAATCAAAGACCTTCTGTAAATAGCAGTAGCCCCTCCAAAGTCGCATTTTCAATTCAGACGGACACCGCTGTCCCATACACTGTAGGGGCAGCCATTCAAACTCACTGCAAAGTCCAGACTCGGTGTCTTTTTCTCACTCTCTCCCAGTCCCAGCCAGCTCTATAGACTGTAAGATTTGATTCTATCATAGGTTTCTGAGCAAATCGTTCCATTTACTTCACACGGTCTACTATACTTCAGAGCTTCCCTGCAACCCACCATCACGGCCATGCATTCATTCTCAACCTCTATCCTTTTCTCTCCCTACAAGAAGTGTTCTTTATTGAAACAGCTCTGCTTAATATCCCTAAGTCTCATATGACTATGTGTGTGCATGTGACTGTCTGAATGTGTGTATCTTGGCGTGGAAGGTAGATGGAGAGCGGTGCTGAAGCTGGAGGAAGATGCCTACGTTGGCAGTCTACTTGCTCGTGGCTTAGGTTTGTGACGTGAACAGAAGCAAGCAATAGCATCCTTTGAAATAAAGGACAAGTTCCCTTTACCGTCAGAGACTTGAATAGAAGCAACAGCTAAGTGTGGTTTTAAAGTACAGTAAAACCTTGGTTTGCAAGCATAATTCATTCTGAAAACATTCTTGTAATCCAAAGCACTTGTATATCATAGCGAATTTCCCCCTAAGACATAATGGAAACTCAGAGGATTCGTTCCACAATCCAAAAATATTCATGTAAAAATGATTACCATACTCTAATACGACATAATAAAGAAAATACAAAATAGAAAATACAATAAACAAAGTAACCTGCACTTACCTTTGAAAGCTTTCATGGCTGTTGTAAAGGAGACGAGAGAGAGGAGGGTTACTGTGTACGATGACTTTCACTACGACCAACAGAATCGCTGCTATTAGCTCAATGGGATCTTTTCCTGCATGGGGACCATTGTGTACACTCACACGGCTGTTGACTCCAGTACAGTATTGATAAACTCTTGTCATATACTGTATTTAATGTAACTGGCAATAAGACAGTGGAGGAAAGGGTCTGTATTTGCAGGCAGCCTGACCTAGAATGAAGCAAAGCATTGCTAGGTCACTCTTGTGTGGAAAAGCAAAGGACTGTCCATAGGTGCTTTGAAGTGACAAAAAATACCCTACTGCCAGTTGTGGGCACCTTCCGATGATCTAAAAAATCACTGATTTCTGTCAAACACCACAGCCTGAGACAGAGCATGGGAGACAATCACCCACAATCTCAGAGAAAAAAAAGAGAAAGAGAAGAATCATCGGCTCATTTGCGATCACGTGACATTTGCCATCACATACTACTTGTATTGCAAGACATCACTCGTTTATCAAGCTAAAATTTATTAGAAATGTTTGCTCGTGGGGCACCTGGGTGGCTCAGTCGGTTGAGCGTCCAACTTCGGCTCAGGTCATGATCTCACAGTTTGTGCGTTCGAGCCCCACATCAGGCTGTGCTGACCGCTTGCTCAGAGCCTAGAGCCTGCTTCAGATTCCGTGTCTCCTTCTCTCTCTGCCCCTCCCCCGTTCATGCTTTCTCGCACTCTGTTTCTCAAAAATAAATAAATGTTAAAAAAAATTAAAAGAAAATGTTTGCTCGTCTTGTGCAACACTCGCAGAATAAATTACTCGCAATCCAAGGTTTTACTGTACTTTGACATTGTTTCAGAAATATGCCTACAGAGGCACCTGGCTGGTACACATGGAGGAGCATGCGACTTGCTCTTGGGGACATGAGTTCCAGCCCCACAATGGGTGTAGAGATTACTAAAAAATGAACTTTAACAAATATGCCTAGAAAATACAATCCACTGGTTACTTTAAAGAGCTAACATATTGCTAATAATTTGCTTTCATATTCATATTCATATAGTATCATATCCATATAGTTTGTCAACTGGAGGGAAATAATAGGTCTTTAGTGAGAAAAGAGATTGGTTTCAAGGCAATTATTTACCATATGTTTCTAGAAGTAGGATAGTCTAGAAACCATGATTGGCCCACTTGATAAATTTTTTTTAATTTTTTACTAAAAATATTTCAAAAATGAATCAGTGAGTTGGAAACAGAACAACAAGAAATAATCAAAGATTAAGAACTAAGTAGTATGCAAGTAGAAAATCGAATCAGGCATATACCCTGGTGGTATTGCCACCAGGTGAACTTGAGTCTTCTTGATGCTCATAGGGTTAAAGGTACAGATGACAAAGTGCTCCTGCCTCAGATGACAAGTCTGATAGGAATGTTACTTTTTACATACAAATTGAACTGGAACTTAACCCAACACTTCAGACTCAGCAATGAATCCTGTTTTGAGACCTGGTGCTAATAAGCATAGATAGGAAAGAAAAAGAAAAGGGAAAAGGAAAAGAAAGGAAATAAATCTTTTAAAAATACGTATCCAAAGGCATCCTTTATATAGGTTTGCAGCCATAATAAACTGTGTGGCTCAAAGGGTCTGCAATTGAGAATTTGTTATGATATAGTCTAGGCTGAGTTCCATCAGGCACCTGGAAGAAGGAAATGTAAATTCTCTCTGGAGCAAAGTTACCCCAACACAGACCCCAGAAAATGCCTATATTTAATACTAAATCACAAATATAACAGCACACACTCACAGGCACTCTACAAGGAAAGAAACCACCATGAGTATAAGCCAGCACAAAGGAGAATCAAACATAAAAAATGTAAAATTATCAAATACAGTATAAAATATATGTCCAATGTTTTAAAAATATAAAAAGAGAAGAAATAAGACTAATGAAAAACAGAAAAATATAACTCAGGAAACCAAAGGGCAAATAAGATATCCAGATATACAAAATATATGCATATGAAACTTACAGTAAATAGGTTTATTTCATAGTAATTTCAGACATAAGTGAACAGATATTTAACAAACAAGAAAATATAACTGAAGTCATATGCAATGTGGAGCACCTGGGTGACTCAGTCAGTTAAGAGTCTGACTTCAGCTCAGGTCATGATCTCCCAGTTCACGAGTTCGAGCCCCGTGTCGGGCCCTGTGCTGACAGCTCAGAGCCTGCTTCAGATTCTGTGTCTCCCTCTCTCTCTGCCCCTTCCCTGCTCATTCTCATCTCTCTCTCTCTCTCTCTCTCTCTCTCTCTCTCTCTTTCTCTATCTCTCTCTCCCCCTCTCTCAGAAATAATGATTTTAAAAAATTTAAAAAAACATATTGGAGAGAAATCACAGTTAGAAACATTTGAAAAGTAGATATTTTTCCAGAAATGATAAAAGTTAACGATCCAAATATCCCAAAGTGAAACAAATCCCAAGTGAAATGAATTAAGACCAGTGCAAATAAATTCATACAATGCTATCATTTCAGAAAATAAGAGATAGAGACAATTATAGTAACTCCAGGAGGCAAAAGTAATCCTTTTCAAAAGGATTGTAATTACAGCTGACTAATCATAGCACCAATAAAAAAAAAAAAATACAAACCACTGGAGTAATATCTTCAATGCATTAAGAAAGAATTGTCAATTCATGACTGTATATCCAGCAAAACATTTTTTTCAATAGTGATATTAAAGACATTTTTAAGCAAATGAGAATGGATTGTAAAACCTGTCAATCTTCTCAAATGGATTTCTCAAGGATATATTTAAGATGAAAGAAAGATATCCAGGGGGAATACCTGTCATACAAGAAAGAATGATAAGCTAAGAAATTTGCAAATACGGTGGTAAATTTAAACAAAATTTGACTGTGTAACACAATAATAATAATAATTTCAAGGGGTGCCCGGGTGGCTCAACTGGTTAAACATCCTAATTTCAGCTCATGTCATGATCTCATGGTCATGAGACTGAGCCCCGTGTTGCGGTCCACACTGGGTATAAAGCCTGTTTAAGATTCTCTGTCTCCCTCTGCCCCTCCCCTGCATGCTAAATAAATAAATAAAATAAAAACATTTAAAAATAATAATTTCTGGTAAGGACAATAGATCACTTTTAAAAAGCAGTAACAAATGTAAGTTAAAAATCAATATAATCAGTAAAGTGTTCTAAAGACCTGTATTTTTCAGGCAGATAAACATATAGGATAATTTCAGACATTTTAAGTTATGTATATGTGATAAACTCCTGCCATTTATCATTAAACAACTACAGAGAAGTTTTTAAAATGTGAAAGTGCTAGAGAACAATGAATTTTAAAAGGAATCAATGCAAAGTATGGCAAGAAGTAGAGATAAATAAATTTTGAAAGGTTGAGTAAATAAAAATCACAGCATAAGACAGAAAAATAAATGCAAATATGTCAGCAATTACAATCTAAGGCTTTCAAACTGGATTTTAAAATAGCAAGATAGCAACAACATTGGTCCATAAGGTTTACAGTATGCATGTCCAATAAAGTATACAACAAAACAAACAGTTAAAGGATAGAAAAATAGGTAGCGTGAAAATACAAGGAAAAATATTTTGTGGGGACATTAATAAAGGCACTGTGAAGAACTAGCATTACTAAAGATAAAGAGGTTGACAGTAAAAAGATAAAAGTTTTACTTCTCCTAGGAGGTTCGGACCTCTACTCATGTGCGTAGTTATCCATACAACAAGCAACTACGGAGAGACAGAGATATATCTATTATTACACATTCATCCATTCATTCAATAGCTATTTTTGATGTTCACCAGGAGCCATATTCAGTTCTAGATATTGATGATATAAAAAGAAATAAAATAGAAAAAAAGATCCTGTCTTTATGCCATGTGTTACATGTACCAGACAGGGATGTATAAGATAGATAGACAGACATAGGCATTTTTTTTTTTTTGAAGGATATATTAGGTAACACCTGGGAAAGATTTAGTGACTGGGTTAGGGTTGCCCTTTTATTGGATAGGGTAATCAGGTAAGCCTTCCTGAGCAAGAAGATAATATTTGAATAGAGATCTGAAGAAGGTTAAAGGGTAAGTCAAGCAAATACCTGATGAAAATATGTTCTTAGCACAGGGTGCAGCAATATAAACACACTGAGCTGGGAATCTGTGTGGCTTGATTAAGAAATAGCAGAGGCCAATACGGCTAGAGGTGAGTTAAAAGGGAGAGTCAGGGAGTCCATAATTAATTGAGGGAAAGGGTAGCTGGAGATTAGGGCAAAAAGGAAAGTGGTCAGGGGCAGATCACTTAGAGTCTATTAACCACCGTAAGTCCTCTTAGACAACTGGTTGGACTATGTATAAGATGTTAATTCACTGGAGAACTCTGAGCAGGCTGGTATCAGAACATGGCCTCTCATATTATGAAGGATCAATATACCAGCTGTGTTGAAGATAGATTATAGGGTAACAATGGGCAGAAGAAGGAAGAATACTCCAAAAATTCGGGATAAGGATGGTGGTGACTTGATCTGTAGGTGCTAACAATTGGTTGGTCTGGATATAGATTGTAGGACACAGCTCATTCACTGGCTGTAATAAATAACCAGTAAGCATATCAATTCTGGTAAGAGGCAAAGAAGCCCATGATTACCATTTTACTGACCTGTATACTAAAAGTCCTAGTCCACTCAGAAAGTAAAATGAATAATCATTGGAAGAAAAAAACTCATTATTCACAAATAATATAATTCATTTTTAGAAAATATGAACAATTCTAAATATATAATGGAGATGGGAGAATTTAGCAAGTTTGCTGGTACTAAATTAATATTTAATAATTATTTGGGGCGCTTGGGTGACTCAGTTGGTTGAGTGTCCAACTTTGGCCCAGGTCATGATCTTATGGTTTGTGGGTTCGAGCCCCATGTCAGGCTCTGTGCTGACAGCTCAGAGCCCAGAGCCTACTTCGGATTTGTTTCTCCCTCTCTCTTTCTGCCCTCCCTCGCCCGCATTCTCTTTCTCAAAAATAAATAAACATTAAAAAAATTAAAAAAGAAATAATAATTATGTTTCTATGGGATGCCTGGATGGCTCATTAGGTTGAGTGTTTGACTCTTGATTTTGGCTCAGGTCATGATCTCACAGTTAGTGAGTTCAGCACATCGGGCTCTGTGCTGACAACGTGGAGCTTGCTTGGGATTCTTTGTCTTCTTTTTACTCTGCCCCTCCCTTTCTGTCTCTCTCTCTCCTTCTCTCTCTCAAAAATAAACATTAAAAAAGAAATAATTTTTAAAAAGAGAAAAATAATAATAATTTTGTTTCTATATACCGGCAACAGTTCATAAATATAGTACACATTTTGATGTCATTTAGAGTATAAAATATAAAAGAAAATATTTAGTGATGAATTTAATAAAATAGGTACAACAGCAAATCATATACTTCATTGTAATAAATTAATGAGATCTTACATAAGTACAATTTGTTTTTGATTGAGACTCAGGTAAAAATATATAAATGTTCTTTAACTGTGTCTATAAATCAACAGACTTGAGACTTTTTGTTTTTGTTTTTCTACTTTCTAGAACTTGACAAACTGGGAGACTAAAATTTATGAAGAAGAGCCAAGTTCCAGAATAGCTGTTAGACTCCTATTAAAGACATAGCACAAAGTTGGGACTTGACTTATCAGATATCAAGAATCATGTTGTCATATATATTACTGCCACATAGATCAACATGATGAAACTCAAGAACACAGAATTAATCTCAAAATTGAAGCTCGTAGGAATCTCTTACATAGTGTTCACTCTCCCAGCCATTACTCTATACTTATTAAGGATTAAAACTTCTTTAATCCTCTCAACATTATGAGGTGGTTCATTAATTCTCCGTATTTTACAAATTAGGATATTAAGGTGCAGAAATGTTAAGTAATTTGCTAATGAGTAGGGACGCCAGGAGTGCAACTTGGCAGGTTTGTTTGTTTGTTTGTTTGTTTTACTGACTCCATGTTCTTTACAACGTCCTGCCTTTCTGAATTATACACACACTCGTCAGAAGGGTACACACAACATCAATCATTACTGTAAACCAAAAGAAAAAAAAACTAAAAATAATATATGATTTAAAGTTTAGATATTTGTTAAACCCATCAAGAAAGCAAGACAATGATAAACTCATAGTTCTGAGTAGTAATTGCCTTTAAAAGGAGAATGAGGAAAGGAAACTGAAAAGCGTGCCTTGGGTAATTCAGAGTTAATCATACCAATTTTATTCTTTACAACGGTATTCTCTGGGTCCTTATATATTGAGCTTAACTACAGTTTACAAGTATTCAATTGGGTCTACTCAATCTTTAATAGAAACTTATTTTAAAAGTAAAATTGCAGAGCATCTGGGTGGCTCAGTCAGTTGAGTGTCCAACTCTTGATTTCAGCTCAGGTCATGATCTCGGCTTATGAGATCGAACCCCACCCAGGACTCTGTGATGACAGTGCAGAGCCTGGTTGGGACTCTCTTTCCCTCTCTGCCCCTCCCCTGCTCACACTCTCTCCTCGCTCTCAAAATAAATAAATAAGTATATATATATATATATATATATATATATATATATATATATATATATATATATATATATATATTTTTTTTTTTAGGTAAAATTGCAGGGATATGAATTCTGACATTCCACATTTATAAAACCCATAAACCCTAAATTCTGAGGGAGGCCACCACATATGAATTATATGTAGAAGTCAAATACAGAAAAGAAACTACAGCACCTAAAACTATAGGCAAAGAATTTGATTGGAAACATAAAACAATTTCATTTCAGTGGACATAAATAAGGGTAAATCTTTACTTTAAAAATATTACCAGGCTTATGTGCCAGAGGGTCTGCAAAGAACAAATGGTCTACAAATATTATACCCATAGTTTATAGATTTGTGGACAAATTTAAAGATACTGGGAAAACATACTTTTAAGTTAGATAATTTTCAGCTGAATAAATGGCCTTATCAAAATGACGCAGATTTTTTGTTAAAAAGAAACTTGTTAGGTGTTTCCACTGAAATGTCACTGGGATCTGCCATCAATCCTGTGTGATTTAAATGTTACTCTACATATCAAGGTTAGAGGTTATAGACATGCCTCTGGTTGACATGAAGTAGGAAGGAATAGTTGGCAAATCTGAAGTAAACTGAAAAGCTGATCTCAATGACTGAACAATAACAGCATGGGGCAAAAACAGACCTAAGGCTGTTTGGGAGTGGAAGGTAATGAAATACACATTTATGGTTACCAGATAAACTAATATGATCCAAGGACAAATTATTAGATTATAATGTTTTAAGTGGATTGAAGTCGTAATTTTCACTGTATTCCATGCTAGAAAACCAGAAGTTGGAAACAGTGAATTTGGTAGGTGTCTGTCTGTCTGTATGTATGTATGTATACACTCATTGAACAAATATTTTATTGATTACCAAAATATTCTGATGGGGGAGGAAGGTGGGGTTTTATTCTTTATTTTCCTAGGGCTCAAACAAGCATTATCAAAAAGAAGCTTAGATGAAGATCATTTGCAACTCCTTTGAAGGTCAAAACACAGCCTCAAGAAGAATCTGGTTCTCATTATTGAAGGAATTGAAGGAAGTTTGGTCAATTTCAGAATGTGTTTACAGTAAGAGCAATTTTAATAATAGATAAGTTATTGGAAAGGATGGGGCATGCTATAGTGAGGAAAGGCACAGATTATTTTTAACGCAAACATAAGTAGATTTTAAATTCTATCTTTATTAGCTGGAAGAATTGGGGAAGTTGATTTGCCACCTACAATCTTAACTATTATTTTCAGGGTCAGGTAAACTCAGAACTATTTCGCACATTATAAAAACTCTTTCATATAATTCACAGTATCTCACAAGTTTTTGTATCATCTTCAAGATATGCAACATTTAAATATGAGAAACCCAGGGGCGCCTGGATGGCTCAGTCGGTTAAGTGTCCAACTTAGGCTCAGCTCATGATCTCATGATTTGTGGGTTTGAGCCCTGCATCAGGCTCTGTGCTGACAGCTCAGAGCCCGGAACCTGCTTCAGATTCTGTGTCACCCTCTCCTGCCGCACCCCCCCCCCACCCCCTTATGCTCTATCTCTCTCAAAAATAAATAATAAACATAAAAAAAAGTTTTAAAAGAGACCTGAAGTGGCTCTATTTTAAATTTCCTACACAAAATACTGAAACGACTCACTAGATTGAATCAGTGGTCCAAGTAATTTACTCCCTTGTCATAAATTATACAACCACAGCTTTGTCTTGGCTTCATGGGAGGAGGAACATTCTCTACACCTTGACTGAGGGTTGGCCATGTGTCTTGCTTGGCCAATGGGATATTGGCTACTGTGAAGAGAACAGAAATGCTAAATGTTCTTTTTTTTTATTTGGTCTGGCCCTCTTCTGTTTATATTCTCACAACGTGAAGATTCTGACCCAAGCACTCACTGTCATTTACAAGTTCCCAGGATGAAAGCATTCATAATGACCTAACCTAGCAAACTAGAACCTGAAAGAGTTACCTAGCCAAGGACAGTCTTGATCAACCAAATCATAGTCAACTGGTAGCCACATGAGTATGAGCATAAACGCTTGCTATGGATGGACTCTTTTACAGTAATATGACAGTAGATGACTAATATGGGTGAATCTAAAAAAAGCAAAGTGTTTACAACTTTAGTTTTTTTTAATATTTACATTTGCATAGAACAATGTGTAAATTAGGATATATAATGTGGTCATTACATCACAACTAATAGGGTTTTTTTAATGTTAAATCAAAGCCTTGTTTTGCAAAAGAAATTGATTTCCAATAAAACATGACTTTCTGTCATGTGAATCTGCAAAATAAATTTTTATCTATTCTAAATATTGTATTAGACAATTAAAAGAGAAAAAAAATTTATTTCTAGTAGGAATGTGAAAATAGCATAATTATTAGTTATGTAGTTTAAAAAACTCTAAAACTAGCAATTTATATAAAACATATATATGACAGACATCTTTTTACATACAATAATGACTGGCTAAGCCTAGCACATAAATATTATCCCACAGTATAAATGGGACCTAATGAGAACTTTGATTTGAGGTATTATAAAGTTTCAATTATGATGATTATTTCTGCTTCTCTATTAACACTAAAATAATAGCCAATTGTAAAGAATAAAGAGGCAGTATCTATTTTTAATATTTTCCTTCATGTTCAAATCTGTCAGTCAACTCTCTTTCTTCTATAACTTTTAAGCCGTTTATATACACCCTTCTTATATTTCAACTTCCTAGTTATTTTCTATGAGCCAAAAAAGCAGAGATTTTGAGTGATTTTCCAAATAGTTCTTAGAACTGGATTTAATGTGAAACATTTAAATTTGATTTTAAAATCCAAGTACAATTATTTCATTTTGTATGACAAGTTTAGTTTTAATGGATTCCATTAGAGAATTTTTTAAAACCTTATATATTCTCTACTCCTGTCTAAATGTGTATGTACTACATCTTACTCAACCAGTGCTACGTAATATATATGATTAACATTAACTATTAATATCCAAAACATGCTAAAAGCAAAAATGAAATCAATATTAACCATAGCAACAGACTTTTCCTTAAATCATCTATATTACATAATTGGTGTAGTGTATTTTGTTCAGTTCAGGCATAACTGAATGTCTATTACATACCACATTCTGCATTGCAAAGATGAATCCATCCCTATTGATTCCTTTAAGGGTTTATAATCTAAGTTAAAAGACAAATCAATAAATCGAATATGTTATAAAATGAAGGAGAGAGATACCATAGATTTCCATAAAGGAAGAGACGCTCCCCCGCCTCTTTCTCAAGTTGGAAAGAACTGAAATGAGGCTTCCTTAGAAAATAATTAAGTTGTGTATTCAAACATGAGTGTGTATCATCAAAGAAAAATGGGAGTCATCCTGAAAACTGAAATAGAAGAGGAAAAGGAATGCATGTGTATATGTGTGTGTGCGCTTCAAATGAGCCTAAAAAAGTAATGGATAGAACATGTCACACAGCATGTTTCGGTCCCCAAACTTCACTGTAAGGCTGATTAAAAGTAAAAACTAAGGAACTCAAACTAAGGGTGAGTTATAAAAACAGAAAAGAAGATCACTTAAGATACTAGCTATTTTGCAGGAAAAAATAATCAGAGTCCATATGAAAACAATAGTGGAAGTATCTTTGAAAGACACTGAGAATTTAATTTATCTAGTCTTGGTGACTGATTAGGTGAGGGACTGGAGGAGAAGGACTGGGGAGACTCCCAGGTCAGAGATTTGCATGACTGGATGAAAGATGTTATCACTGCCTGTGGTGAAAAACAGAGGAGGTATCAGTCATAACTAAGAAGATGGACTTTGGCATCAGACACAACTGGCTTCCAGCCTCAGCTATTCCACTTAATAGTTTTGTGACCTTGCCACTAACTTTAGCTCTCTCAGAGATTTGGCATATTCATATGTAAAATGGAAAATATAACAGCTCCGTGGATTATTGAAGCATTAACTGTGATAATGTATGTAAAGTATGTAGTATAGTACCTGAGATTAAATAAACATTTAAAAACATTAGTCAATATTTGGGAAACATTTGGGAAACACTTAAAAACATTAGTCAAGATTTGGGAAAATATTGAGAGTAAATACAGGAGTATAGGAGCCACAGGCTCATTCTTAGGTCTTGGCGAAGTCTGAATGAAGTTTGAGGGATTGGACAGGGATTTAGATATCCATTTGGGAATATGTAGCATACACGTGTTCACTAAAATTATTAGACCGGTGATATTTCTCAGAAAGAATGTATGGGGTAAGATAAGCAAAGAGGTGTGGGAATTGGGGGGATTGTTAAGGTCTCAATGGGAAACACGCATGAAGGAAAACAAAGAAATGGGTATAGAAGGGTGTGGAATTATAAATTTTAATTATGTAAAGTGTACTGACAACAAACTATTCTAAGTATATTTGTTATAAGGACACAATTTAAAATAATAAATTTCCTTCATTTATTCTGTAATTGATTTCAACATTTGACAAGTATGTGGTTTTGCAGGAGACCGAGGGACAACTTTAAAGATAAGAGGAGCCATATCTCAGTTACTAACAAGTATTTTTTATATAAATATTATTTTTGGTCTGGGACTTCAGAGCCAATAATATCCTTATTAAATCTACAATAATTATTCTTTCATATTTGATGAACATCTTTAGTAGCATTTGGGTTTTTTTTTTAATTTAATTATCAAGATCATTATCTTTTTTTAAATCAGCAAATACTTTATTTGCAAATTTCAAAGTTTAATCCTGAAAATGTAGCTCCCATGCAATTTCTCTCTACCCAACAATGAATTTAGTTGTGCATGACAATTTTTTGTCTTAGTCTGGATGAACCACTTTTTAACCATTCCCCATGCTAGATATCTGGTGGCTTGGATTGTGTTTTTAACTTTAGTTGGAATCTACATGGAATACTTCACAAAACCAAGGAATATAGACAATAGAATCACTGTTAACAAGATTCAGAATATTTTCTATATTCCTGACAGTGTCACAATCCACTTTGCTGTCAGGACACTGACTGGAGAGTAGTGCAAAACAAAACAAAACAAAACAAAAAGGAAAAAAGAAAAAGAAAAAAAAACAAACCACGAAACAAAAACAGCACCAGAACAAACAACAAAAACCAAACCCCCTCAAAAAAACAGATTAACTGCCTTCATGGCAATCTCTTCAGACCGGAGCATAGCTCTTGCGACAGACCTGAGACCCGGTGAAAAGGCCCTGTATTCTATAGATTTTGTGAAATCCCATTCCCAGTTCAGAACTATACAGAATTGGTGCTGTGAAAGTCTTAGTACAATTAACAATGACCAACCAACCCTGTTATTGTTAAAGCATTGATCACTGAGCACCTCATTACAAATTGAGTAACAAAATATTTTCACTTAATTATCAAGAATTTGCAAAGTCAGAGTCTGTACAAATGTGGAAATATTCTTATTTCAGAAAACACAGGAACTGTAGGTGACAGTATCTCTGATTTAATTTATTTAGAACTTTTAAACAGTGTAAATACTCAGTTTAAATGAGTTATCCTTTCATGGACATATTTTGGGGTTTTCTTTGGCAATGGTCATAATGTATAACATTTCAGTTGGGTCATTTGATTAAATCAAGGCACATTACGATGGACCAAAATCCCATTGTCATGTTTACAAAATCACTTTCTCACTGACCAGTCAATGCTGTAGTATGTGACTATTTTCATAAATCAAGGAAAGGCATCAGGAAATTAGCTTCCACTAAATAAAACTACTCCGTATAAAAACATGCAACCATCCTCTTTAGTTTGGTTTGAACCAAAGAACGTGACCCTCCATTAACTCTGCACTCACTGTTTCCCCATGAGATATGCTGGACAGCATGACTATCAGCTGTTGTAGTTAATAATCTTTGACCTTCAGCTACTGAACACAAACTATTTTTGCTGTGTCAATTGCACTTAATAATTGCAAAATTCTTTGTGCATTAATGAACTCCCCTCATGTTTTGGAACAGAATGGTCAGCATCAGTACCATTTCAGCTGCGCCAGTTAGGGAAGAAGGAAACAGAGTTAAGTGCTTTCCAGGTCCTATGCTTGAAAGCCAGAGTGGTAACTTACAGAGAGCACAATGGGAAAATAAAATAACTAATTTATAATAATTATAGACAAGACAAAGAATGGCAAGATACTTACTGAGAAAATTCAAGTAGTTAATTAATTTGACCTCAACACTAACAAAAATATTTCCAAGTACAGCTCTCCCAGGTATGTAGTAATTAAAGTATGTTAATTGTAATGAGAACATCTATTAAAAAATAATGTACTATTTCACCATGATTTTAAAAAAAGGTGTAGTTTAAAAGCTCCATTTTCTAACTGTATTCCCTTTCAGCACAAAACCTAGAAAAAGTTCAACATGGCCCCGAATAAAACAGGTTATATTCATTTTATAGAAATCACACACTCAGTAGATCAAAGATCCTTGAAGTCAATTAATTTATTGTTGCTATTTTAGGGACAGTGTAAGAAACAACAATTATTTTCAACTATGTTTCCTATCAAATTTTACTATCATATCAGATTTTACTAGAATACTAGTAAATATTCTAAATGATATTTTTATATACTATGTCTACAAAGAATGAGACATTCACCATATATTGGGGAAGAGAGAAACGGGAGTTATGGCAGATGAAATATGTCCATGTTTTTCATCATTTATTTTCAGTGTAGAATGAGTGACTGGAAAATAGTAGGTGCTTAATAAGTATGCAATGATTGTATAAGAAAAAGATTAAGACACAATATATTAAGTCTTGTGAGTACAACTGTACAGATCTACAAATACAAATAAGTATGCCGAAAGAATGGAGATAAATGGGGACACTTGCAGCGAAAATTTAAAAATTAGATAGAGTTTTTGGGGCTGCTGGGTGTTCAGTTGGTTAAGCATCTGACTCTTGGTTTCGCCTCAGGTCATGATACCACGGTTGGTGAGTTCGAGCCCCACATTGGACTCTGTGCTGACAATGCAGAACCTGCTTGGGACTCTCTCCCTCTTTCTCTGATCCTCACATTATCACTTGGTCTCTCTCTCAAAATAAACAAACTTAAATTTTTTTAAAAAATGTAAGAATTGGGGTTTTAAATAAGAAATTAGGATTTCAGACTCCTTTAAAAATAGTATTATTCATTGCGTGGAGAGGTGTGTTCAGGAACCAAGTTAAATTGATTGACAATGTAAGGACAGGACAAATATTTATTAGGGAAAAAAAATGAGGGGCACCTGGGTAGCTCAGTCAGTTAAGCGTCCAACTTTGGCTCAGGTCATGATCTCCCAGTTTATGAGTTCAAGCCCTGCATCAGGCTCTGTGCTGACAGCCCAGAGCCTGGGGCCTGCTTCAGATTCCAGTCACTCATTCTACACTGAAAATAAATGATGAAAACCATGGACATATTTCATCTGCCATAACCCCCTTTTCTTCCCTTTCCAAGATATGGTGAATGACTCATTCTTTGCAGACATACTATATAAAAATATGATCATTTAGAATATTTGCTAGTATTCTAGTAAAGCCTGATATGATAGTACAATTTGATAGGAAACATAGTTGAAAATAATTGTTGTTTCTTAGTGTCCCTAAAATAGCAACAATAAATTAATTGGCTTCAAGGATCTTTGATCTACTGAGTGTGATTTCTATAAAATGAATATAACCTGTTTTATTCAGATTCTGTGTCTCCTCCTCTCTGCCCTCCCATGCTCATGCTCTGTCTCTCAATAATAAATAAATGTTAAATTTTTTTTTTAAAAAGAGAAAAAATGAATCCTGATTATGGAGGGCTTAGAATTTTTTTATTTCTTTTATTTCTTTTTTTATTTCTTTATTTCAAAAGAAGATCTAGAAGAAGGAAGGTAAAGAGAAAAGAAAGGAGGGAAGGAAGAAAGGAAGGAAGGAAAAAGAAAGTCACTACAGAATACAACAAATGAAAAAGCAGTGAATGTGCTCATAATATAAAGCCACACAATCTTGTAATAAAATTTGCATTTATATTTAGCAACGTACTGCAATGAGAAGGGATTCTAAAGATTTTTCCTGTAAGAATTTGTTAGTTCTCTGTTAAAATGCACAACTTTTTTAGAGGAACACTCAGTGTGTATCTAATTATCATCTTATTACTATTCTTACCCATATTCTATTCACACATACTTAATTTTTGCTTTTTAAGTACCAAATTTCTTAGGCCTGTTATATCTTCTAGTTCTTGAATGGGGAAAATATTCTGGAAATGGAAAACAATCACATTATTAATAGATTTATAAATTACTGAAAACTAGAATGTCCTAGAAGGACAAGAACTAGATCAAGGAGAATAATCTTACTAATAAGGAGATGTGTTTATTCAGTGATCATTTTTCAGTTGTCATTATCTCTCTGCAAATGTAACAATTTTCAATAACGATATTTCACAAGTACCTCTTTCTGTCAAGGGGGCTGTATTTACACTCACTATAGGAACTTCACTAGCAAACCATGAATCTCACCTTCCTTCTCTCTGCTTCTCACTTATACAAAGTCAACTGTGGATGCAGGCAAGTCTGTAGGGCAGCTCTCTCAATGCAAAGTTCCACCTCAGCTCTTGCTTCCCTAATTGCTAGTTGAGATGACAGCTGAAGAAAAACTGGAGCATAAAAGCCCAGTAATTAACTCCTCCCACATAGAAGTGATTGTCCCCCATGGGTCAAATTCCATTTGGTAAATAAAGTCAGGGGCCAGCTAATGTCAGTGTTGTTGAAACTACAATCTTCCTTTGTTCCTAGGAAGCAGGGGGGTGGGGGTGGGGTGATAGTTGTTAATCAATTGCAACAATGTCCTCAAAAGAATTGTGTGATTCTTTCCTTCAAAAGAAATTACATACAAGGTGCCCTGTGTAACCAAAACTTCAAACAGAACAAGAAGAATTAGACCAGAAAAAAGATGCCTAAAGAGAAACCACTGCATGAACTAGGCAGAGAAAAGCGAGATCAGAGAAATACAAATCAAAATCACAATGAGATATGACCTCACACCAGACAGAATGGCTAGTGTGAAAATGCACACACACACACAAGAAATCATGAGTGTTGGCAAAGATGTGGAGGAAAGGAAACTCTTGTGCACCATTGGTGGGAATGCAAATTGGTACAGCCCCTATAGAAAACAGTAAGGAAGTTCCTCAAAAAGGAAAAAAATAGAACCACCATATGATCCAGCAGTTCCACTTCTGGATATTTATCTGAAAAAAAGGGAAAAAAAAAACCCTCAGAAATGCTAATTCAAAAGATATACGCACCCCATGTTCACTGCAGCATTATTTACAACAAACAAAAGCTAGAAGTAACCAAAGTGTCCATCCGCACAAGAACAAACAAAATGTGCTACATGCAGGCACATGCAGGCACTGGAGTGTTATTCAGCCATGAAAAAGAAAGAAATCCCGCCAATTATGACAACATAGACAAACCTTGAGGGTATTATGCTAAGCAAAATAACTGAGGCAGAAAAAGACAAATACTACATGATGTGACTTATGTGCAGTCTTAAGACAGCAAATAAACAAACACGCATGAACTCATAGATACAGAGAACAGATCAGTGGTTGCCATAGGTAGGTGGGTGAGAGGGTTGGCCAAATGGAGGAGGGGGTCAAAAGGTACAAATCTCAGTTATAACACAAATGAGTCCTGAGGATATAAAGTACACCATGGGGACTACAGATGACAATATCGATGTTTGAAAGTTGCTGAGAATAAATCTTAAAGGTTCTTATCACGCATACAAAAATTCTAAGTGTGTGATGATGTATGTTAACTACACTTAATATGGTGAATCATTTTGCAAATACATTGTAAAATTTAGTAAAGGGAAACCCCATTGAAGTGGTCTTGGGATGCTAGAAGGGGAGGTTGAAGGGGGAGATCTACTACTCAATTTAATTACACAAGAGGGGCACCTAGGCGGCTCAGTAGGTTAAGCCTCTGACCTCGGCTCGGGTCATGGTCTCATGGTTTGTGAGTTTGAGCCCAATGTCAGGCTCTGTGCTGACAGCTCAGGGCCTGAAGCCTGTTTCAGATGCTGTGTCTCCCCCTCTCTCTCTACCCCTTCCCCACTCTTTCTCTCTCAAAAATAAGTAAACATTTAAAAAAAATTAATTACAGAAGAATTGTCCATTACAGACCCAATGAAAGAATCCTCAAGGGGAAAGAATCATCAATTATAGGACCCAACAGGAAAAGATGTACACTGTATCTTCTATAAGAAACTGACCACCTCACCAACTCAGCCAATGAGAAAAGGGCATCACCCTGAACTCTTGATTTTCTCCAAAGGATTTTTGTTCAGAACAACCCCTCCCAACTTCCCCCTTCTTCTCCATAAAAAAATGTTCCCCTCGTTTGTTTGTTGGACTTGCCTATGGTTTTGCATAGCTTGCTCGTTCTAGATTGCAATCTCTGATATTCCCAAATTAACCCATCTTTTGCTGGTAAAATAATTGGCAGTTTTAATTTTTGAGTTAACAATATGCATATGTCATATCACTATACTGTTCTTCTAAAACTAATAAAACATTATATGTCAAATATATTTCAATTTTTAAAAAAATGTTAAAGCAATATGAACAAAAGCAATAATGGAAATTTACTTTAGGCTTCAGTGGTTATTCAAAAACATAGTAAACAAAAATTTTGTTTCTCTGCAACAAAACTGCCACAATTGTTTTGTAGGAAGTTCTGGAAACTATAAGTAACCAAATAACTGATGAAGTTACCCCACAAAGGTCACTATTACTATCCCAACTGCTTTCATGGGAACTTCAAAATTGCGACTAATACAGAATACTACACTAGCAAATTTTCTTAAATTTCTTATCTGAACTTCTTCAGCTCCAATGGAGTTATCATTTAATGGGATACGTGGATTAGAGAAGAATGTTGTATCAAGAAAAAATATTGTAAAGAATAATAAGAATATCATATAAAGTCCTTTGTAGACAGGGTTTTGTTGTGTCTGTAGCTATATATATACTGCTTAGAACAGGGTCTGGCATATATTAGATCACTAAATAAATGTTTATTAAATGAAAAACTTGAATGAAAATAAAACCTCAGTTAATCAGCTTCAATATAAAAGAATCCCAAATACCTAAGGATAAAATTTTGAAATTTCAGGGATTAGACCTCCGAGCCTGCTGCCACATGTCAGACAAACATCTTGTATTACCAAGAAATATAAGTGAGAATACCAATAGTTTGTTGACATTTTACTCGTGTTAAAACATGTTATTATCATGAAGAGGGAAGTGAAAGATCACATCTTTTTCCATGTATATTCTGGATAAGCTCTAGTGATAGACATTCAATCCATATTGCTTTTTTATTATTCCTATACACTAGAACAGAGTAAAAACAGACTGATTAAATATAATAAGCTACTAAACATTAAAATATAACTTACATGGAAACTGCATTTAGATGTGGAACCATAGCCTTATCAAGTTAGGTAGAAGCCCTATTTTCCTAACTGCTTTATGGGGAATCTAAACATAAAGGTGCGTTTGGATGCCAACGTGAGGAATCACCGGCTATGCTGTGCTCAGTCAGCTTGGTGAAGCTGGGAAGAGGTTTCGCAGATTCCCCTTCCAGATGCTACTGATGAGAACCGACTAGAAGCACAATTTGGAAGACACGGGTGAAGAAGCAACCATTATTCTCAAAGCCCATTGTGGACAGATATTCGATGAGCAGACCCAGAGGCGACCAAGGGGGCCCAGCTGGTCCTCACCATTGCTGAATTCCTCCTTTAGCTCTTATTCTTGACGGCTGGCCACAAGGATGAACAGCGACCTCAAGCCCACCCACGCCTATTTTCTTAGCTACAGACCCACAGAGGCAGTTGTTCGCTGGGACTACAGCTCCCCAAAGACCCCTACGGGAGCACCTCATCACGACCCACCTCCTCAGTGGTCCTACTGCTTGGATTCCCCGATTTCCTTGCCAACTGTGACTGATCCACCCCCACTAGTGCTTCAGTCTGAAGGGGTAGAGGTGTCTTCTCTCTGAACCTCAATACTCCCCTTCCAGACTCTCAATTCCCCAGCTCACCATCAACTGTGTAAATTCATGCTAAAAATTAATCCCTTGTTCCCATGAAATTTAGAGTCAGCTCTGTTTTCGTGACTAAAGCCTGATTTAGTACATTGAGTCAACAGTTTATCAATATGGAAATAATAGGAACAATACCTTCCATTAAAGGCAGTGCTATATAGAATGAATACTTGTGTCCTTCAGATTCCTATGTTAAAATCCTAACCCTCTATGTGTTGGTATTAAGAGGTGGGGCCTTTGAGGGATGATCGCGTAGTAAGGGTGGAGCCCTCATGAATGGGATTAGTGCCCTTCTAATGAAGATCCCAGAGAGCTCTCTCCCCTCTTACACCATGTGAGGACAGCAAGAAGACCACTGTCCATGAATCAGGAAGTATGGCCTTTACCAAACACTGAACCTTCCAGCACCTTGACTTGGACATCCTAGCCTCTGGAACTGTGAAAAATAAATGTTTGGGATTAAGCCACCTAATTAATGGAATTATCTTATGGTAGCCCAAACAGACTAAGACAGGCATGTCAAGGAGAATTTGCTTCAAGGTCAATAGTCATTTCATTAAATGTATATTTTAGCCTTTTATGGAATTTTTCTATTTAAAGTTTAGGGGGTTGTGGTGGTTGTTTTATGTTAACATAATATAATGATGTTCACCAAATGTATTTGGTGGTTTTTTTATTGGTTTTGTGTTTTCTAATTCTTTATTCTAAATCCAAGTTAGTTAACATAATGATTTCAGGAGTAGAATTTAGTGATTCATCACTTACATATAACACCCAGTGCTCATCCCAACAAGAGTCCTCCTCAATGCCCATAATCCATTTAGCCCATCCCCCCCCCCCACCCAACACCCCTCCAGCAACCCTCAAGTTTGTTCTCTGTATTTAAGAAGTCTCTTATGGTTTGCCTCCCTCTCTGTTTTTATCTTATTTTTCCTTCCCTTCCCCTATGTTCATCTGTTTTGTTTTTTAAATTCCACATGAGTAAAATCATATGATATTTATCTCTCTCTGGCTTATTTTGCTTGGCATAATTTACTCTAGTTCCATCCACGTTGTTGCAAATGGCAAGATTTCTTTATTCTCTATTTTATTTTCTTGGTGTGTCCTAGACTGTTTGTAACAAATTAGAAAAATAAGTAGAGGGGTGCCTGGGTGACTCAGTTGGTTAAACGTCCGACTTCGGCTCAGGTCACAATCTCACGGTTCGTGTGTTTGAGCCCCACGTCAGGTTCTATGCTGACAACTCAGAGCCTGGAGCCTGCTTCAGATTCTGTGTCTCCCTCTCTCTCTGCCCCTCCTCCACTCATGTTCTCTCTCACTCTTGTTCTCAAAAATAAATAAACATTTTTTTTAATTTAACGAAAAATTACATCAGTAAATATTATATTGATATATTTGTAAATGGAAAATATTTACAATTCATATAAATGCATATAATTCTTATACTTCATAAATATCATTTAAATTTTACTTCTGTCTCTCCCTCCCTCCCCACCCATTGCTCTCTCTCTCTGGATGTATGTGTGTATATATGTAAATGTTTCTATGTCTAGTTTACATTTGAAACGACTTATTCCACAAGGAATTTACAAACTCCACTTAGTAACAACCACGTGGACATATAAGTAGACACTTGTTTGCACACCCACACATTGACCTTGGTTTGTAAGTGGCTGAACACTCAAAAGTGTAAAGAGTAAAGTACATGAAGTACATGAATATCAGATGGAAAAAAACAGCAAATCAAGGTCATTTTTACCTTGTTTATCCTCCTTGAAAAGGAGGCTTCAGAAAAAAACAGGTTAAAACTCTGATTTCAGTTCATCAAGTGCAACTGAGACCCCAAACTGAACGTTACACACCAGCCAGAACACAGTAAATGCCACTGAGGTTTCATTTCCAAGTTCTAAGATCCAGCAACATTTCTCTCATTATAAATGAATATGTAAGATTATTTATAACGTTCTTTTTCCTTAAAGTGAGTATGTGTGCTCACTCATGAGTGAATGTATGGTCATATAACACACAAAAGTCACGTAACCAATCTGGAGTGATTTGGTCATTCATTTATTTATATACACAAAATCTATTTATGTATATGGCAAGCATTTACTATGTGCTAGTCTGCCAGACACTAGTCTTATCTCCTGAGATATAGATCAGCACATAAGATGTAAAGATCCCTGTTCTCCAAGTGCTTTAAGAAAGAGAAAGTAGCAATAAATAATAATCACGATGTGGAAAATGAACAATGTAAAAGAGGATAAAGCCGGTTTTGTTGTCTGAGGGTTTTGTGCAATTGGCACTACTATTGAAAGAGTGGTAAGGACAGACCTCGTAGAGAAGGGCAACTTGCACAAAGACACTTGTGGGCAGCTAGCCTAATAGGCATCTGGTAGGCAGAATTCCAGCCAGAGGGAATGGCTAGCGAAGGTGTGACTTAGCCTGGTCAGTTTCAGGAAAGGCCAGGAGAGAGCTGTGTGAGCAGAATGAGACAAGGGAAGAAGGTAGGGAGAACGGATCAGAAATAAAATGAGGCAGCGCAGATCACACAGACCCTTGGCATTTCCTCTTGAGGTAAATGGAGAGCCATCAGTTGATTTTGAACACGGTTGTAACATGATTGAACATATTTTCAAAGGAAAGCCCTTGCTTTTGAGGCTCATCTTTGGAGGGCTAGAAGAATTTTTACCACTAGAATCATGGTGATAACAGTGAATCTGCTGGGATTGGTAAGATTCTACATATGCTTTGGAAGTAGAGAGGATTTCCTGGCAGATGAGATGTTCAATGTGAAAGAAATAGAGGATGTGACAGAGTCTGAGAAATTTTAACTTGAATGAAAGAAAGCATGGAGTTTATCAATAGACATGGTAAAATCTCAGACTGGAATATATATTTGTCAGTGAAGACTGAGAGTTCATTTTGGACATGTGAATTTGAGAGGTCCTTTGGGAACCCAAGTATATCATGTGCCAAGAAAGCAGTTGGGGAGAGGAGATTAGATTTTGGGAGATCTGAGCTATAGATGTATATCTGGGAGTTGTCAACATATGGTGTTTAAAACTATGAACTTGGATTAGATCACTCTCTGTGTGGGTGTAGATAGATAGGAGAAACTGAAAGCTGCCTCAGTATTAGGGGGAGAAGAGAAGATACCAGCAAATAAAACTGAGAAGAGACTGCTAGAGATCAAGGATAAAACCAAAGGTGTGTGGGCAACTGAGAATTCAAGTTTCAAAGGTTGTTTAGGAAAGAGAAATTAACTGGGTCAAATAATCATTGAATAGATTAAGGACAGAGAATAATCTTCTATGTGTTCAGGTTTCTATGAATTGGTATGAGTCTGAAGAATACATAGGAAACCGCTAGTGTGAGCTGTTATCCCTGGGAAGTGAGATAACAGGTGAGCAGGAAGGAAGAGGAAGATTTCAGTTCAACATACTTAGCAATAATTGACTTTCTTCCCCATGGGTGTGGATCACACTTATAATGAAATATGAAAATATGCCTAAACTAGAAAAATAATAACCATCTAGGTGACAAAATAAATTAGGTAACAACTGATGAAAATATCAAACAGGTTAAACTTGAAAAGTAAAAAAAAAAAAAAAAGAAAAAAGGAAAATACAACTCCTCAAAAGAGCATCCATGGAACCATAACGGAATCTCAAACTCTAGTCAATCATTGCTTGGATTGAACATTACCTCCAGATGACTTCTTTCAAAATGTAAACATGTCACCTCAGATGGAGAATGTGTAATAGGTAATCTCAAAAGTATTTTAAGTGGCAGATGGCTCAAATTATTAAACATACATAGACAGCTAAGAAAAAGCTGTATGAAACGTAAGAGAAATAACTACTCTGTAACTCTGTGAAAGGGGAAGATTGGTTGTAGAGTCAAGAGGAGGGCTCTCCAATCCAACACAGGCTGTCAATGAAGGACACGGCCCACAAGAGTTTTTCCCCAGAAGTACTGTAATGCCACTGACCACTGTGGAGACTTATACTAGTTAGAGACCAGAGCCAGGTCAAGTAAATAACCTGGAATCAAGTATGAACCAAGGATCCATTGCCTTTCAGGCCAAAGGTACATGGTAAATCAGATATAAGGCAAGAGATCTCTAGAGTGGTGAGTTACAAGGTCAGTGGTTGCCCTAAAACTGTAGATGAAATCTCGGAATAAAACCAGAAGTGCTGGGGTGCCTGGGTGGCTCAGTCGGTTAAGCATCAATACTTCGGCTCAGGTCATGATCTCTCGGTTAGTGAGTTCGAGCCCCACATCAAACTCTCTGCTGACAGCTTGGTGCATGCTTCAGATTCTGGGTCTCCCTTTATCTCGCCCCCCCCCCCCCCCCACACACACACATTCATTCATTCTCTCTCTCTCTCTCTCTCAACTAAACATTTTTTTTTCAATATACGAAATTTATCGTCAAATTGGTTTCCATACAACACCCAGTGCTCATCCCAAAAGGTGCCCTCCTCAACACCCATCACCCACCCTCCCCTCCCTCCCACCCCCCATCAACCCTCAGTTTGTTCTCAGTTTTTAACAGTCTCTTATGCTTTGGCTCTCTCCCACTCTAACCTCTTTTTTTTTTCTTCCCCTCCCCCATGGGTTTCTGTTAAGTTTCTCAGGATCCACATAAGAGTGAAACCATATGGTATCTGTCTTTCTCTGTATGGCTTATTTCACTTAGCATCACACTCTCCAGTTCCATCCACGTTGCTACAAAAGGCCATATTTCATTTTTTCTCATTGCCACGTAGTATTCCATTGTGTATATAAACCACAATTTCTGTATCCATTCATCAGTTGATGGACATTTAGGCTCTTTCCATAATTTGGCTATTGTTGAGAGTGCCGCTATAAACATTGGGGTACAGGTGCCCCTATGCATCAGTACTCCTGTATCCCTTGGGTAAATTCCTAGCAGTGCTACTGCTGGGTCATAGGGTAGGTCTATTTTTAATTTTTTGAGGAACCTCCACACTGTTTTCCAGAGTGGCTAAAATGAACAAATCAGGAGACTATAGATGCTGGAGAGGATGTGGAGAAACGGGAACCCACTTGCACTGTTGGTGGGAATGCAACCTGGTAAATAAACATTTTTAAAATGCTTAAAAAATAAAAATGGAAAGTGCTAAACTACCAGCATTTTTTAGTATGGGACCAGATAAATCTGGTTGAAAATATCCTGAGAACTAAATGATGGGGAATAGAGACTATGAGAGGTCTCTACATTTTTGTAATTAGTCATCAAAACACTCAAATTGACTTGTCAAGATAAAATCTTCTGATACAGTTTAATAAAATGAATTTTAAATAATGAGTAATAAACCAAAGGTAAAGTAAAAAAAAATGTCTTCATACATTTTGTAATGTTTTTACATTCCTTTAAGTTCTCTCAGAGACAGGCAGGTATATTTTTTTGTTTGTTTGTTTTTGTAAAGAGAATTTTGGCACTATCTCTGCAGGCTAAACTTATTCTCTTACTTTCATGGAGTTTAAAAAACTTACCTTGGCATTAAAAAATGTAAGAGTAAATGCATTTACAAAAATTGGTTAAGTAACCATTAATGAAAATATCTTGGCTTCTGTGTTTAAGTTATTAGTCATAGCTTTGTGACTAGAAAGCAGAATATAATAATTTTTCAGGGTAGTTCTCTGTGAATCCACAATTCTGGGGAAGTTTTCCCAAGTCTATTTGTAAAAACACTCATAATTTCCTAGTTCTCCATGGTGACATGAACTAATGGACCATCTTTAAATAAATTCACTTAGAGATCCAGAATATGGCACAATGCTCTCTTTTTCTGTAGTACTGTAAAATTAGCATCAAACACAGAAGAAGTCACCATTCTTCACCTCCCCCATGGTTGTCATCTCTGCACCGTAAATCACAGAGCAAGAATAAATGAAGTTGTTTTTCTCCTGTCATTCATATTTCATATAGCTTTCTCTATAGTGTAGAAGTATTTCATTTTTAGGAAGGATTAATGCCAAAGGGTTTATTGCCTTCTATCAGAAACATTTAGCTAGCTTTAGAGATGTTACTGACGAAGTTGCTTTTAACATTTGTGTCTGTGTGCACACATGCATACACTGTGATAAACATGCAATGTGAGGGCATCACAAAAACGCTTTAAAATACATTTAAAATATATTTCCAGTGAATTTCCCTAAACTTTCAAGATTTCTTAGCACGGACATGTGCCTGTAAAAAGGAAGCAATCACCATGGCTGGCATTATAAAACAGATCTTTGGCTCCTTGATACAACATTTATAATTGATGTAACTTTTTTTTTTTTTACAATTAAATTGAATCAGTTAAAGACTGATTCAATGTCCCACTTTTGTCTCTCCGTATGTCTGTCTGCATACCTATGTGTATGTGCAAAAGGGAGCAAGTAGATGGTGGACATGAATGTAATTTTAGGGATGCTTAATTGAGGATGGGGAGAAGCATAGAGAAAGTCCAGGTTTCTTTTCCAGAAAATACCAAGCTGAACTCTTGAATAAGCAGCTGATATTGTCATGATGAAACTGACCCTTAGCTGAAATTTCATACTCTTGGCAAAAATAATTCATCTGCAATTGTAAGTCATAATGCTTCATGGACTTGCACATTAAGATTTCCTGAGGGGCGCCTGGGTGGCGCAGTCGGTTAAGCGTCCGACTTCAGCCAGGTCACGATCTCGCGGCCCGTGAGTTCGAGCCCCGCGTCAGGCTCTGGGCTGATGGCTCGGAGCCTGGAGCCTGTTTCCGATTCTGTGTCTCCCTCTCTCTCTGCCCCTCCCCCGTTCATGCTCTGTCTCTCTCTGTCCCAAAAATAAATAAAAAACGTTGAAAAAAAAATTTAAAAAAAAAAAAAAAAAAAGATTTCCTGTAATGACTTGGAAATCCACAGGAACAAGGGAAGGGGTCTAACCCATTATTTGGTTGTGATAACATGACCCACATGAATGTTAGGGGATAATGGGCAACCTAGCTCACTGCAAATCAAACAGCTCCATGATCCATCATTAACCTAAGTGAGCCTTCGTTTATTGAAGTAGCCCTCTAAATGAAGAGGTCACAGCCTATATAAAAGCTCAGAGATTTGTTAATGTTCCAAGGACTTAGAGTCTATTAGATCAGACGGCCTGAGCATGTACAAAATTATAGGCGCTTTGGATAACATGCTTTAGCGTATATATAAATATTTTAAAGAATATTCTTTGAAACTTGGTTTAAACAGGGCACGCTGCATTTGTGACATTATCCTGCACAAATGTGGATATGTGTCAAGTTGAAAAGGAAAAGAAAGGACTCTGTAGAGAGATACTCCACAAGAGGAAATAAGTTTCCACTCTAAACCGACTTTCATAATGCAATTAACTCCATTAGGGAGAATGGAATTTTGAATACTGTTCAAATTAAGGCAGTGCAGTTAGAAGCAGCAGCAATTGAGGAAGAATTAGCAATGCCCTTCTGAAGGGAGCTACTGAATTAAACCTTGGAGGGCTTTAAGATTAAGCCATTTAATTGTTACTTTAGGAGCTCTGGACTCTGCATAGACACGAGTCCAGGTGTTAATGCTGATTCTCCTCTGTTCTCTCCAGATAACAAAACTGCATCTCAGAGCCAATTAAGACAAATCCTTAAAGGCCTTTCCCCCCCTTTTTAGTGCATTCTGGGAGGTTTCTTTTAATTGTGGACACCATGGGGAATCAGGGACATTATACGTAGTGATACAGTATTGAATCTTGAGTTGAAAAGATAACTAGTACTTGTCGAAATTATTCTGTATTAACTTTAAAATCATTTTTTTTGGTCGGCTGACACTCAAATTCTATTCTTTTATTCCCTTAATAATCTTAACAGAACACGGTTTCCGTACTGAATACGAACAAACGGCATGCTTAGCAATTATTACACTTACAAGCCAAGTTATATGCATAATACATTACTATAAAAATTCACATAATTCACAAGTATGTCTCCCTCTCCTCCCTAAAGATTACCACTCTTATCATCATGTAAATCGTCAAACTCCTCCTAGATGCATGTGTATGCTTAAGTAAATTTATGTACCCATATCCATTCTTTCATTCATTCATTCATTCATTCATTCCTTCACCGAAACACTAATGGAGGGCTCCTACGTGCTAAGCACTACTGTATGGCTTCCCTCCTGTGGTCTCCATTTCTTTAGGAAGACAGACGATGTAACACAGTATCATGTAAGCTGAAACAGGTCCTATTTAAAGAAAATTAAATATGGATAAAGGTAAAGATAATTCTGAGAAAGGAAATGCTATTTATAGACCGTAATTAGAAAATGTAGCTCTGAAGTAAGAATATTTAAACCGAGATCTACATAAAGAAAAGGATGAATTGGGTGACTGCAAAGTCCCTGTGGCAGGGATGAACTCAGCATAATGAGAAAGAAAACGGAGGGGTTACACCAGATATTGCCTTTAAAACACAGGAAGTACTTAGTGATAGTGGCTGTCTGTACATTGAATTGGGGTCAGGGGAGGAGATAAAAGTAGAAGCAGAAAGACTAGTTAGGGGGCTGTGACGACAGTGGTTGTATCGAAGGCGACTGGTAGAGGTGGCAGTGACTGGATTAAAGATGTACTTCGGCAATAAGGCCATGAAGCCAGCAGATCTAATACTGGCACTGTTCAGGGCGAGAAGAGAGGAAAGCAAGGTCTCGGGGTTGACTCTAATTCTTAAGAAATTAAATGAATAGTTATATAATTTACTGAGATGAAGTAGATTAGGAAAATGAAAATATTTAGTTGTGGTGATAAGGAGCAGAAATGAAAAGCTTGCTTTCAAACAAGTTATGTTTAACAGGACTGATACATGCTGCTACGGACTGCATGTGTTTCCCTGAAGGGCGGGGCATACAGGCTGAATTGCTAACTCCCAATATGATGGTATTTGGAGGTGGGGCCAATGGGAAGTAATTAGGGTGAGATGAGGCCATAAAGGTGGGATCCTCATGATGGGATAACTGCCCTTATAAGAAGGGAGAACACAGAGCCTGCTCCCATGCTCTGTAGCAACACCAAGAAGTCATATGAAGACACAGTGAAAACAAAGCCATCTACAAGCCAGGAAGAAAGCTGTTGTGGTAGGGTCCCCTTCCTAAGGGAAGGAAAAAAAAAAAAAAAACAAAGAAACAAAAAAAACCTGAAGGCAACCAGGTTATACACATATGTGACAACATCCCTCAGGACCTTGTAACATGAAACCACTTAATCAGACTCCATGTTTGTATGTTATCATATATGGGAGACAAAGAAGTGGAAAATATATTTTAAAAAACTACACCACATGGCATTCGGGGATCAGTTCTTCCGGTAGGAACCCAACTGAGCAGTGCCGGCAGGAATAAATTGTTTCCTGGAAAGAAAAGCCTCAGGGTCAGGACTCTATGCGAGAATCCATCTACACTTTCACCAGGAACCCAATCAGCCAGCACCTCAATTTTGGACCTCTAGCCTCCTGAGTGGTGAGAAAATAAGTTTCTGCTGCTTAAGCCACCCAGGCTGTGGTATTTATTTCTGGCGGCCCAGCCAGCCTAATACAGATGTGCAAGTGGAAACACTGGGTAGGCATCTGGAGATTAAAGTCTGAATATCAGAACAAAGATTGGAGACAAAGACATACATTTGGAAATGGGCTTTCAAATGGCATTAGAGCCTGTACTACGGGATGGCATTACCTGTTCAGTAAGTTTCTAGGTATGTGAGCAGGACCTAAGACTGGGCCCAGGGATACTCTTGACAGTTTCTATTTATAGGTGTAAAGACAGAGAACTCCGCAGAGGAGAATGAGAAAAAGGAGCCCGTGAGAAAAGAATAAAATCAGAAGAAAATGACAAGCACATGGAAATATTTCTGCAGAAAATAATTCAAGTATTAGAACTGCTAGGTTTTGAATTTTGATGGATGCTGCCTAATTTCCCTGCAAAAAGATCCCACGGTTTATAATTAGACAAAACCCTAGGAGGTGGACCTATGTTTTTGTGGTATGATTGTGTATTCTGAATATGCCTGACATTTTTGTTTTTCAAAAGTTATACCTACATGACACCACTGCTGTGTCTAGGGCAGATCACATCCCATGTATTTTCATTTATACCATTTCTTTCATCACCAGTGTTATATAATCACAGGCATATAAAAATCCTTGTTAAATAAACACATGAAATACTGAGATTTGAATGTATTATGGAATAATTGTTTTTTAATGTTTATTTACTTTGAGAGAGAGAGAGAAGGGAGAGAATGCGTGCATGAGAGCAGGGAAGGGGCAAAGAGAGAGAGAGAGAGAGAGAGAGAGAGAGAGAGAGAGAGAGAGAGAGAATCCCAAGCAGACTCTATGCTCAGTGTGAAACCCAATGCAGGGCTCAATCCCACAAACCGTGAGATCATGACCTGAGCAGAAATCAAGAGTTGGACGCTTAACCGACTGAGCCACTCAGGCACCCCAGAATAACTGTCTTTTTAATTCTTCATTTAAAATTTATATTATTTATATTTAGTATACACATGTATCTGCTGTGTGTGCCAGATTACTTGACACAACTCTAATTTTGGTTGTAATAGCTACGATTCTAACACTGGACTTCCTTCCATGTAATGATCTTATAGTGGTGACCTTCTAGTAGGCAGTTTAGTACAAATATCAGATAATGATTTAGATAATGAGGTATCTCACTGTGAAACACCCTTCTATTTCAGAGAAGTATTCTTGGCTTCCCATTCTTGTCTAAGTAAACATATAACATAAAAACCTTGCCAAGAGCTTATGTTTTCACTTTTTACCCATGATCCTGTTGCTAATAATTAGCGAAAAGTAGAGTTTCAGGAACCATTTTGCTTTTAAAATAGTCTGAAATCACACTTGGAGTAGGCTACCCTTCCTGGAAATAAACATGACCCACAAAGTTCTAGGAGGACATTTCCTTTCGGATACAATGTTGATTACTTCCTTGTTACTTCAAGTGTTCCACATTCTCTCTTCAGAAATAGTTTTAAAAACATCATACTATTCAGTGCTAATGATAACACCCCAACATTTTTTCCTAGGGGCAGTCTTTTCAAGTTAATTTCCCCTACTTCTCAGCATTTAACAAACATCTGGATCTCTTTCAATTAAATTTAAAAGTATTACTTTAGATAAATTAAATTAACATCACATTTTGGTTGATTACTTCCTAACAATCCTTTTTGACATTCAAGACATTAATAAATGCTGAAATGTGAGCTAAAATTATTTGATATTTGGCTTTTGAATACTATTTCACTTGTGTTATTAAAATTAATGACATCTTCTAATTGTATATTCCACCTATGCCCTGGATATTATAAATTTTAATCTTCTCTATATGGCTTCAAAAACTCAGGAGCTTTCTGGGTTAAGTTGAAATTGGCCCTGGACATGGAGGGCAAGGAGAGAGATTGGTATGTGGCAGATTTGGCAAGTAAAGAAACTTCTGCATGAGACTTGTTATGGGTGCCCACAAGATGAGTTAATCTCTGCATCTGCCTGACAGAATCTTAAAAGTTTGTGTAGAGGGGCGCCTGGGTGGCGCAGTCGGTTAAGCGTCCGACTTCAGCCAGGTCACGATCTCGCGGTCCGTGAGTTCGAGCCCCGCGTCAGGCTCTGGGCTGATGGCTCGGAGCCTGGAGCCTGTTTCCGATTCTGTGACTCCCTCTCTCTCTGCCCTTCCCCCGTTCATGCTCTGTCTCTCTCTGTCCCAAAAATAAATAAATAAATAAAAAAAAAAAAAAAAAAAAGTTTGTGTAGAGGCCTTAACAGTGTTCAGTCACATACTCTGTCTAATGGTCTCAACAACACTTTACTTTCTCAAGGTTTTGTCCTTGAAACAACTCCTAGTGTGAGAATGGTGGGCAGAATGCACACTCCAAGGACAGGAAAGAGGATGAGGAACTTCTGATTGCCAGGGTCCAGCTCAGGGGTCAAAAGGGGATCACAGCCTTTTGATAAACTCCTCCAACACTTTAAGTTCTCCATCCATCATTCATTTTCTTTTCTCTTTCTAATGACTCCCATCTCATCTACGCACATGCTCAAATCTCTATATAAAAAAATAATAATAATAATCCCACAAACTTCCCTTGGCTCTGTGCTTTCTATTTGGTGATTTATTCTCCTTGTTGCTGGACTTGTAAACCTCTTGAAATATGGTTTCATCATAATCTAAACTTCATTGATTATTATTACACTACCAGAAATACCCATGCCTATTCATTAAAAGCATTCTTGCCAAAAATAAGTGGAATTATTTTTAGGTAAGTGACCTGAAAACCACAGACATCCCAACATGACAAGTATATTTTAGCATATGGCAAATACTGGCCACCACATGTTTTCATCTAACCCAGAGGGCCAGCTCTGGCTGTAGTTAATCTCTACCAATCTAGTACTATGGTCATGGAAATTTCCAAAGAGAAAGATCTATTAGTGAGTGTTTTCTATGTGGTAATATTATACTAATCAAGAGAAGAAACCAAGGATCAAAAAAAGCAGAAGTTACAGAACTTACTGAGTATATGGTACACTTCAGGTGTAATCAATCATGCTTGTAACTAGCATCCTACTTTGTGGATAATTCCACAGTCCCAAGCTATGTCCTAATGTTGCTTTCTTTGGTACTTTGCACTAAGTATGCACTGGTTCAGGAGTTGATACACAAGTCCTGTATTTCTCTACTGGGTATCTGTGCACAAACTGGGGCCTCACTTTCTCTCAGCAGACTAGCCATACCACGTACATGAGATGTACATATTTTAAGAAGAATTTCACATTGTTCAAATAGCACATCCCTTATATTCGAGGTAAGATAGATCCTTTTATGGAGTAATGACTTAAATGTTCACAGAGCAAGGAGTATGGAAAAAAAAAATAATAACCCTTAAGTGTAAAAAAAAAACAAAACCTGGAACATACTGAAGATTTAAGTTATCCCTTAATACCAGAGCTATAATATGATAAAGTGATACAATCCTGAATGAAACTAACTTTACAAAAAACAGTAAATACAGGGCCTGTTTTCAACAGTTTAACAAACGCTTATTAAATTAAGTGATAATTAATAGTTGAATAAATAAATTCTTAAAACATTAACCAGCAGCTCACAAAAAATAGAAAACTATGAGAAGTTCATCTGTTATTCAATTTTACAAGAGTCATAACTTTCTCTTAGTCTTTTCTAAAAATGTTACTTACCACATATTATTAGTCATCTTATCATGTGATGCTTTAAAATAACTTTGACTAACCACTATGGACATTCAACACGGGCAGCAATATTCACATTCACACACAAATGAATGTTCACATTCACACACACACACACACACTTCTTTTTAAAGTTTTGTAATGACAGGTCACCCTTTCAGCATAGTAATTCAGGGGGAAAAAAAGCAATTACCTTAAAGTCAAAAGTTAAAATGCTTTCAAAAGCTGTAAGAGTGTAAATTGCTCAATTATCAAGTGTTAGTAAAGGGAAAGGTCTCAGGAAAATCATAAATCTTCATTCCTTAATTAATTTTATTTGTCTTGATATGAATTGACCCCTTGTAAAAGTAAAACTCAATATTTGTTAAACAGAAAAGAGCAAATAATTTCCACCTGTCGTTAGATATAAATGGAATCATGAATTGGTGCAAAATGCTATCTATTGATGTGGTAATACTGACAGGGTGGTACAGGACATAAATTACTTTAGAAATAGCTTTGTTAAGAGACTAAAGAAATGATATCTTACCTTAAATGAGACTTCCATAATCACACTTCCTCTTTGGAAGTATGAAGACGTTTATAAAAGTCTATTAGTAAGTCATCATATTACACAGGCCTTAGATTTGATATTTTTTTACGTGAAAACATGGCTCACTTCTGAAGAGAACCATCACTGTATGTATTTTCCTATCACAGTTGTTAGATGTAATGATCTGACATCTAAATGGCACAGGTGTGAAAACACAGTAATATTGCACATCTCATGTAAGAACAGTTTCAGCAGACTATTTGCAGTACTATTTCATCAGCGAGAGTGATTTGATGTTCATCACAATCATTCGAAGAGGTAAGAGTGACAGACATTCTTACTAACCACAAAATGATAAAAGATTGATTTCAGTCAATATCACAGCCTAGTACATGAAATACGTTCTGCCAAAATACCAGATGCAAAAGATTCTAAATCCAAGGAGATCAGTGTGTGCTCCATCCTCAAAGGATGCAGTCATACTGAGGTGAAAAATGTCACGTGAAGCATGAGCTGGGATCTTTTCCCATAAACTAAGCACTGCTTTTGCTGTGATAAGATCTTCATATACATTACCCCACATGTAAAACAGAGGATGCTTCCCTCCCATTATAATTCGGCTCTCTCTCTTTATGGGAATTATCTAAAATGATCACATCACTAAGCAGATCAGTGGAAAGAATCAGGTCCAGTAGGGGAAAAAAGCATTCTTGGCTTGAAAACTCCCCCCTAGTGCTAGAAAACGGTACACAGCAGTCAAAGTTAAGAATCCAGAAACTGGAGATTTGCTGAACATAACGGAAAAGAAGATGTGATTTTTTTTTTTTTTTAATGAGAAGGCGGTTAATAACGGCAGAGTTAAACCTAGAAGTTAGTCTTCAAAATACAAGCCATTAATAAAGGAGAAAATATATTCTGGAATTGATTTTCAAGTACATGGAAGACCTCTTTTTGATACAGCAGTTTCTATAGCAGGTGGAGGCAATGTCCCCAGATCTCGTCACTGAACGAGCGGATGTGCCCCTTAGTTAAATTACTTAAGTGGAACCTTCTACTTTGTGTGTGGCTAAGCTCGCAGCATTCCAAAACAATTTGTCAATCAACTGCTTATGGCTTGGGAAGAGTAAACATTTACCTTTCAATTCTGAAGAGACCTTCTGCTGGAATAATGGAAATATTTGTAAGAAAAACCTACTCAGGTAATTGTCTTCCTAGAAATAATAATGAAGATGTATAAATTAAAGGGATTCTCAAATTGATTTTGATAATTGAATGAATAAATGATGCCACTGAATGAGGAGGTTCAATATTTCTGGACAGCCATGCACCTGGGTTTTAGAAATCTTGAAACCAGTCAGGTATGCTGAAAAGACCAAGCAAACTAATACCTGCTTGGCATGGTTGGATTTCCACGTTTTGGTCATGTAGAGTGTAATTTAAAACTGTAAACACGTTTTCATAACCTGCTCTATTACATTTTTCCCCCTCAGTATGTAAGGTGATTTTCTAGCTAAGCAGTTTGAGAATGAGCTTCAAAACACCGGATGAGAAATTGAGAATCATGAAATGGTCGCAGAATCACCCAAAAGTATGTCAGTTCTCTCTCCAGAGAGTGCAGAGAAATGTCTATAAGAGACATCAAGTACTATGAACTATAGAGGTGCTGAAGCCACTGTGATTTCCATGTGCAAAGAATGATGTTTAAGAGGGAGAAAATATTTATAAACTACAGAATGCCTCTTTGGAAAAATGATTTGCTAGCATGACCTTCTACTGCAAATAGTTCTTTCTTTTTGAATGTACCACCAAATGTTTAATACCTTTAAGATAATTTTTGAAATGCATATTATATAACGCACAGCAGATCTGGTAATCTGTATCTCCTCCACTTGTCCCAAATTAGTTTTGTTGTAGGAAACTCAGCTGTATACTGAGAGACTAGCTATTAAAGCATTGCATTGCTTTACAGTTTCTTTAGTGAAGAATGAAGTTTTTAAATATATGTGTCTTAGTGTCAGTGGAGAAGGATTGTAGACATGTTAATGTATTTTAACAAAAATCAGGAGAGATGGGTATTTTCAGAATTTTTTGAAAATAAAGCATTATTTTATCGTAAAAAACCAGATCAATAAAGCCATTTATAAAATAACCAGTTGAACACCTCCCTAAACATAATTATTTTCATTTGAAAATTCAACCACGCTAAGCAAGGTACAGGAGTGGTTAAAACATTTCTTTCCCTCCCCTTTTAATTCAACCTCTCGCTCTCAAGACTAGAGACTTGTTTAGAACTTACTGAAGTTTCCCAAAGCAAAACCACACGCACCAGTTCCTAATTCAGATGCCAGGTCTGTGTGCAGCCTCGTTCAGCTTCTGACGACGCCAGGCAACACTTTATTAATCATGTATGAATTTCTGTGCGTATATCCTGAAGCGATCACACACGATGCAATCCCAATAAAAAAGAAAAAGAAAAAAAGGAGGCTTACCTGATGGCAGAAAAGGCAGCTGCAGGAACAGAATCAGAAGCAGCAGCAGCAGGATGCAATAAACCAGCCTTGCACCGAAGGTGAGACCCTTTTCTCCTCTCCCTCTCCTTTCTCCCTCTCCCTCTCTCTCTCTTTTTTTTTTTCTTCTAAAATCACTGTAGCAACAAACTGCCTTGCATTTCGTCCTCTCTCATTCACAGAAGATCCTCCAAGCCGGGCAGCCAGCAGACACCACTTTCTTCCTGGAAGCGGTCTGCCTCTCTTCTCAGAAACGCCTGGACCCCTCTCTGTGGCTCCCTCCACGTTTACCCTTCGGATCAATAATGCTCGCGGAGCGGCTGGAGCTCAACTGCAGCGGCGAGCGGCCAGCCAATGGGGGCCCAGGATTCCCTCCCAGTCATCTCTCCGCCCTCAAAACAAAACACAGCGTGCCTTTGACACATCACCGAGTTGTGAAAAGTAATTGAATCTTGTATTCGAAACGTATCTTGTTTGTTCTTTTTCCCCCCTAGCGTTCATTGTACAGTGCTGTGAATGAATGGAAGGACTCCATAGTTCTCAGGACACTCATTAGAGGAGCTTAGTGGAGGGGGAAGCGTGGGCGCGGGCAAAGTGACAGCACCTGGTTTCCTTTGCACCTGGAGCTTTGCTATTAAAAGGCTTTGAGGACTGTTGAAAATCAGGGAATTGGGAGGCAAAGGCTGGAGTCCTGCTTCTCACTCCGCTAAGTAGCTTGATTGTTTTTATCTTGTGGAACCCGAGGATAAAGTCCATTTCACCTGGAAGCCATCTCCTTCTCGGAACGTGGTCTGAACAAGAATCAGTTGCTCGTTGGTGACAACCTTAGCCAAGAAATTTCTACTAATCCATTTACCTGCTTCTGTGCTGGCTGAACCTGGTCCGGTTTTTATGAGGAGCTAAAATCTGTTCAGGTTATATGTTGGGCTTGTGTCTTTAATTTTGCATGTTTGTGTCTTGTAAGATTTCTTTAATTAACATTAATTTGTGTTAGGAAATCTCTTAGTGATTACTTGCAACGGTAGAGGATCTTACAAGGATTTTTAAAATCCTATAATGAAAAGGAGCGCTATTGGAAACAATACTACTACATCCGTCCAAATTCCATGATAATCGTTCTTTACATTTTTGTTGATTCACAACTTCAGGAGTTCCTGTGGATGAAATTTGAAACTAACCGTATACACTGAGGGCAAGGAGAGACCAAAGCAAGAGTCTGGCTGCTCTGGATTGATAGGCGGCAGTGTTAATTAGAGAACTTAAATACAAGGGTTGCCTTAGGTGGTCACAGACTAGTAGATCTCAGCACCTGCTCTCCTAGAATCTTAGACGTTTATGTGAAGGTGTTGATGGGGTTCAGCTATGTATACAGTCCAGATGCTCTCAGTAACACATAGCTGTCTCAAGCTCTTGAAGTGGCTCCTAGTATGGGAACAGTGCACCTAATGTACATTCCAAGGACGGGGGAGGCAGTGAGGAGCCTCTGATTGCCTGCGTCTGGCTTCCTGGTCAACTGGAGGTCACGTCCTCCTCTTGACCTCTTCCAACAATTTCACTATCGAAGTACTAAGCACTGACATTAAGTTCACGGGAATCATTTATTTTCTCTCCAAGAATCTGTCACTTTATCATTTATGAGTCAAGAATGCAGCAATATTTGGGATAATCATTTAATCTAAGTATCTCAAAAGCCTCAAGAGCACAGCATCTCTGCTGTTTTAAACATATGTATAAATACAAGGAGGCTTGGTAGCTCAAACAGCTGCACAAATAGAATGTCTCTTCAATGTAATTGTTGAATGAGAATAAAATTAATGTGTCTTTCTGAAATCTCTTTGTTCCACTGAAGTAATACAAATGGGTTGATGCATTTGGTGTAGCCAAGCTTTGTGTGTCGTGACAAGTTGAAATAGCTTGGGGAGACTTTACAAACAAAACAATTTTGTTACCTGTCCATCATGTGAAGGAGCCATGGAAAAGTGCGATATTTACAGCACTGTATGCTGTGTTGCTATAAAAAGGTGAAAGCTAACTTTATTGTAACTCACTCATGTAACCAGTAAAATTTTATTCAGGACATTCTCTGGTTAACAGTAGTCACCTGGCTTTTGTGAAGAAAGGAATGCACTAAGGAAATGATCATTATAAATGTTTGTTTTATTTCTTTTTTTTTTTAATTTTTAATGTTGATTTATTTTTGAGAGAGACAGAGACAGAGTGTGAGCAGGGGAGGGGCAGAGAGAAAGGGAAGGGGAATCCGGAGCAGGCTCCAGGCTCCAAGGCTCCGGGTAAGCTGTCAGCACAGAGCCCTGCCACGGGGCTTGATATAGGAAATCACAAACAGTGAGGTCATGACCTGAGCCGAAGTCTGACTCGTAACTGACTGAGCCCCCCAGGCACCCCTGTTTTATTTCTTAATTGCATAATAACAAAGGGGGACCTGGGTGGCTCAGTAGATTCGGGTCATGAGCTCGCTGTTCATGAGTTCAAGCCCCACATCTGGCTCTGTGCCGAAAGCTCAGATCCTGGAGCCTGTTTCAGATTCTGTCTCCCTCTCTCCCCTCTTCCCCACTCGTGTTCTGTCTCTCTCTCAAAAATACATAAACATTAAAAAATATATATAATAACATGTATTCATGTATTTGAATTCATTTGTTGATCACAAATAACAAGACTGAATATAGATTATTCTCTTTGTTCTGCAGCTCAATGGTTTTCAGTGTGTTATTCCCAGACCACTAGCACAGGTATCACCTGGGAACTTGATGAAACGGCAAATTCTCAAGCCCTTTACTATCCTATTGAATTGGAAACTCTAAAAGTGGTATCCAGAAATCTATGTTTTAACATCCTTTCAGATGACTCCAATGCACACTCAACTCTGGGGGTTGTTGTTCGAAGGAAGGTATGTGCAAACTACTGCAGAAGACCAGCACATATTTTTGTATCAATAAATCAATAAATTATTTATTTATCAATAAATCGATAAATCAATAAATCAATAAATCGTTTTCTGAGTTTGACCCCAGCATTGGGCTCTGCACTGTCAGCATGAGGCCTGCTTGGGATTCTCTCTCTCTCTCTGTCTTTCTCTCCCTCTCTCTCTGCCCCTCCCCTACTTGGGCTGTCTCTGTCTCTCTCAAAAGAAATAAATAAACAAAAAGAAGGAAAGAAAGAAAGAAAGAAAGAAAGAAAGAAAGAAAGAAAGAAAGAAAGAAAGAAAGAAAATTCTGTCACCCCCTGCTGAGGTCATTGGGCATTACAAGATGTGCTATATAATTCATATTCGTGCCAAGAGTTGAGAAAACAGTAACATTTGAAGATGGGGTGGACAAGATTCGATTAATGAAATCAATGGAATTTCGAATCGATTGGAAATGATGATATGGTAACTTACATTATTCTATGTCTTCTATAGATTTTTCCTACTCCACCCTGGTGGACGGATACACTTCTCCATTCTAGCCTTGATTATATGACTTGCTTCAAAATATGGATAGAGAGAACATTATCATGTTCAAGCAGAATACTGAAGAACAAATACAGTTTGTGCTCATTTCATGCAGAAGCTTTTCCTTCACCCTGGGCTGTTAAATGAAGAGAACAGTGGAGTCTTAGCTGTCCTAGGATGGACATGTGGTTTGAGAGGTTAATAAAGCTTGTATTTGTAAGCCACTGGGATTTTTAAGGTCATACGTCACCACATGGGAACCTAATCTATACTGACTAAAAATAAGTAAGTAGAATTCAAAGTAATTTGAAGTGAAGGAGTGCTAAAGCAAAAGTAATGACTGGAACAAGGCATTTCACTGGAAACTCAAAAATCATTTTTGAGGAAAGAACAACAAAACTAGTAGAGTCTCTTTAAGGAAAGAATGGCCTGAAAAGTGGGAAATAAATATTAAAAAGAGTTATGACATCGATTAAAGCGAAGTTCTTTAGCAATGGGGAGCCATGGAGACTGTTTAGAAGAGGAATGGCATCATCAAAATTGTGCGATAAGATGATTAATCTGTTGGCAAGAAAGAAACAAAAAGACAAAGGAAAATTCACCACAAGGATGTGAAAAATCAAAACACGATGTAATATGGGCCAGGGACAGAAGTATTGTCACCCTTACACCTGTATTCATGAGTTAACAAGTTTCATCAACCTGACTTCCTAAATATCACTTAAATCATCATTTATTGTTTATTTGGTCCACAACTATTATCCTTGCGGTTCAGGCTTTTACCCTTCCTCCCTAGACATTTGTGGCCAATTCTTAATCAGTATCTCTGTCTCTTTGATATATCTGTTATTAGTCTACAATAATTGGTCAACTTTGCTTCACATCTTTAATTCAGGATTCACCTAGGCTGATGGGACATTCCCAATCTCATGGAAGAGGGAAAGGAGATACAGGAGAATCTCATTAAAATAACAAAAACAAGAATAAATGTTGCTCAGAAGTGATGAACATCACTTCTGTTTGTATTTCTTTGGTCAAGGAATGTCAAGGACACAATACTAAGTGTGATGTCAATGTAACCAAAATGCGTAGTCTTCCTAGTGGAAAAGAAGCATAGGGAGGGCCAGTGATTATTTTGAAGAATAGTGTGGTCTACCTCATTCTTCTCTAACGCTAAAACAACAAAATCTGAGGTTACCTGCCAGGAGGTTTGCATATCTCGGGGAAAGATCCTTTACCTTCCTTTATCTTTGTTTTGTCATTTCACATGTAATGCTTATTGTTAAATTGACATGATTTCAAACCTAAAGAAAAACAATGTAAGAAATCGCTTAAGCGTAATGTAGAGGACTCTATTAGGCTATAGATGTAGGTGGCAGAGAGAAGAAAATTCAGTGTTCAGTGTTTTAAATCTTGTAGAGTATTCATCCTTGCTTGTATTTTATTTATTTTTAATTTTTTTACTGTTTATTTATTTTTGAGACAGAGCATGAATGGGGGAGGGTCAGAGAGAGGGAGACACAGAATGTGAAGCAGGCTCCAGGCTCTGAGCTGTCAGCACAGAGCCGGACGCGGGGCTCGAACTCACGGACTGTGAAATCATGACCTGAGCCGAAGTCAGACGCTTAACTGACTGAGCCACCCAGGAACCCCGCTTGTATTTTATTTAAACCAGAGGAAGAATGAAAGGACCCTATGCACATAGCATACGTACCGGTTGATCAACCAGAACCAGTGTAACGGGGCCTGATCAAAGTGGCCCCTGTGAGCAACATGGCTTGATTCCACTGGGATTTCTAGAGAAGTATACAGAATACCTCCAAGAGTTTTTCAATTAAAAGGCCACAAGCTTGTTTCCCTTATTGCTCTCGGTTGTCACTCTTCTGAGATATACACACATGTAGGCACAGTGACTCCTACTATTCTTTGCAGTGTAAAGGAAGCCCGAGAGCTGTAAGCAAAGACAAGACATGGGCACTTGAGGGATTCACCGTGAACAAGGAAGTGGATCACATCCACATGGGTCTGTTCCTCTCGGCTGCGGCTGAAATCAGCGGGTCTGAGAAAACGTAAGCTTGTCACCCGATATCCAACAATAGCAGTTAGGTCAATGACAAGGAGTAGAATAAGACAAATTTACAAAACTGTGATGTCAAATATTTTGGGATACAGATTAAGGCGGAATGCCCAGATGGCCTCGGGTGAGCTGATGATTTGAAAATAACTGGACAGAAACTACTGACACAGAGTAGGAAATAAGAGATTTGGGCACTCATGCAATAGCAATAAAAACACTACAACTATTAGTACTAAAAGTGGATTAATGTTTACTGAGTATTTACTAGATGTCAGACATAGGGCTAAATATTTCACTTATATTTCCATAGTACGAAGGTGGTAACATTATTTTCTTCAGTTCAGAAATGAGAAAACAAAGTCACAGGGAAGTTAAATAACATACAGTGGTCATAAACATAGTAATCAGTGCAGTCAGGATTTGAATCAAGGCAGCTGAACTCCAGAGACCATTTTGATAGTCACCAAACTCCAACGCTTGCCTTTAATATTTCTTTACTGTCATATAAATACAAAATCTGAATATAGCAGTTCTATAGTTATCGATATCCATGATGGAAAAAATCTTGATTATTAAAAAATAACATTTTTTACCACATGAATTGACTGGTATTCTAATAATCCATTGAACAAATAATTGTTGAATTCTACAATATGCATTGCTTTGTGTTGGGGTGAATCATAAATGCAAAATAATAAACATTATAATCTCTAGAGACAAAAAAACATCTTTGGCCCTCATGAATTTATAACACCTACGTATTTTATCACCAACTATATATTAACTAAGTATTCTTACAATGAAATATTGTTTCGTCTTATGGAGATTATAAATACATCTCCATTAGGAACAGAAATAAATGTTAACATTTGAGGGGCACTTGGGTGGCTGAGTCGGTTGAGTGTCCAACTGGAGCTCAGGTCATGATCTCACGGTTTGTGGGTTCGAGCCCCGCATGGGGCTCTGCACTGACAGCACAGAGCCTGAAGCCTACTTCAGAATCTGTGTCTTCCTATCTCTCTGCCCCTCCTCTGCTTGTGCCCTCTCTCTCTCTCTTTCTCTGTCTCTGTCTGTGTCTCTCTGTCTCTCTCAAAAATAAATAAACATCAAAAATAAGAAATAAACATTTGAAAAGGAAAAGATGCAACTAGCAAAAAGCTTTGTCACAAAACCGTGAACCTCAGTTTCAGCAGAGTTGCAAACAGAGATCATACCCACTTCAGTAATTTTCTCACTGTCTTGATTAGAAATGCACATGGGACTTAGCCTTATATGGAAAGAACTAATTTTTAAAGACCATGTGTGCGTTTGACATTAAACATTATCTCACTAAATGTCACAGCAGTAATGTAAGAAGATATTTTCATTGCCATTTTATGGATAATATAACTGAGGCTCAGAGAATATCCTCTGCTCAAGGTCAAAGTGATAATCAGTATCAGGATTCAGAACCATGATTCATACTCAGTAGATCTCACTCTAATGTCATTCTTTTTTTCCCCCCCTCAAAATGACACCTACCCAAACTGAATTATCTATTTACTTGCAATAGTTTCTCCTTAGCCTGTGGGCTGCCATCAATCAGTAGAATCTCAATTCTCACCTTCCTACAAACTTCTACTCCCTGTAATAGGAAAAATTCTGGTGAGGCATATTTTGGGAACAGCCATGGGTACTAGTGAATATGTGAAAATTAAAACCACAAGAAATATGAGCAATAGTAATATGTCCTGAGGTTGTTTGAAAAGACCACAAAATATAGCTTGTTTTAAACTGGTTGCTACAAGATCAGTATAATTTGGATATGTAGAAAGATTTACATATTCAAGCTTGAAGCTTCTGTAAAGCTAGACTAGTCAGGGTCTAGGACTTGTGTTATGGAAAATTGATAAATTTATGAAGTCAATATATATTAGATCAACTATAAAATTAAGAATTGTTTATTTCTGGGGTGTCTGGTTGGCTTCGTCATTAGAGCAGGCGACTCTTGATCTCGGGGTTGTGAGTTTGAGACCCACCTTGAGGGTAAGGATTGCTTAAAAATAAAATCTTAAAAAAAAGGTTATTTATTTTGTTTTTTAATTTACTTGGAAGAAGAGTCCAGTTTAATATTCATTTTTACAAAGAAAATTTAAGTGACAAAATTTTTTTGACGCTCTGTGATATAAATTACATACCTGGGTGTCAATTTCACGGTAAAAATAATAACATTAACAACAACAAATTAAGTGTAAACAAATCATAAAATAAGCATATAAATACATTAAACTTCACTGCCACCAGAGAATATGCACTCGAAAAATTCAAGCTATGTTAATAGCTTAGGAGTACATCATATATCCCCAAATCTGAGTTTTGTCTATATCTGACACCTTTATATTTCTGGTTGCCTGTAAGTTACATTTATCATAAATTTAAAAGATTCAAATTTTGTAAACTGATCTCATGTAAACATTTGTAATATTTTTAAATAAAATATATTTTATCTTTTTTCTTTATATAGAGAGGTAATTTTTATTGAATAAATACATCCTTGGTTCTGAAAAGTTTCTTAGTTTAACAAACATTGCTCCCTTACAGATATTAAATTCATTTTAAAACAAAATCTACTTTTTCAAAATGAAATCTACTTATTTCCTAATTAGTGTCTTTTACAATATATCTGTGTCTGGTATCAGATCCTCTAGAAGTATAAACACTCAAAATTGGATATACTAATATAATCATATTTAATGTATAAGTACATACTAAAATGTATTTTATATCAAAAACCTGTTTTCCAGTTTTAATAGTTTTAATCTCTTCTATATGTATTTGTATAGTCCATTTATTTTGTAATTGGGTTAGCAGCATTATCATTCATCTTTACTATTTCCCTCTTTAAAAATATACCTAAATAAAACAACTTTTTTTTTTCTTTTTTGTAAGTAGGCTTCACGCCCAGCATGGAGCCCAACGCAGGGCTTGAATTCATGACCCTGAGATCAAGACCTGAGCTAAGATCAAGTGCCCAATGCTTAACTGACTGAGCCACCCAGCTGCCCCAAAGCAACTTATTTTAGAGTTTGTTGTGATGTTAGGTTTTATGGTCAAATGTCTGCCATTGAAATAGAATAATCATAATGGAGGAAATCAGGTTTTTACAAAACCACACACAAGTAGAGAAGAACAAAAAGCAAAAAGAAATGAAAAGAGGCTATATCGGTGTATATCGGTCTATGAGCTCAAAGGAGGAACCTGCATCAACTTGGCCTTTCCTATGTATGTTACTTATTTGCTCCTGCAACTCAGTCTGATTCAGAATTATAAACAATTATAACGTGATTCCAGTCTGCAGAAACCCACAAAGAGCTGTTGGAGGAGTTCAGAAAGAACGTAACTTCTAGTTGTGGGAGCTGGATTGGACAGTCAGAGGCTCCTCACCAACTTCCTGTCCTTGGAACTTGTGGTCTGCCTACAGTTCCCACAATTTTTCAAGAACATAGTTCATCTATTTTTGAGAGCACGGTCTTGAGAAAGCCATGTGTTGTTGCAACCATCTGAGGATACATGTGACTGAATCCAGGTAAGGCCTCTATACACACTTTTAAGATTCTGGTGAGCCCTGGGAGTGTTAAGATCGACTCTTGTAGCCAAGGGAGACTGGCCTCTTCTGTAAGTTACCTTGCTTTTTAAACCTGCAAGCTTGCAATCGGGAATGGCCTGCCTCTTTCTTAGGTCTCTCCTTGTTCTCCATGTATGGGGTCAGTTTCAAATTTTACCTGGGAAACTCCTGATGTTGTGACCCCAAAACAACTAATCTTGGATAAGGTTAAATTTATAAATAAAAAGAACATGAAGGCAGTGGGCAAGTAAAGGTCATTTTTCTTGTTTAGTAATATTATCCACTCATGTTGGTATAATATTATTATAGTAATATGTTACTATATATTATTATATATAATATCATAATAATGTTATCCACTCCTCTTGTAAATAATAAAATCTTGAGGTAGGGAAAGATGGATAATTGTGCCTCATCATGAAACAACAACAAAACAAAGGCATAAAAGTAAACCAAAACAATACAAAGATACAGCATCATTCTACTCAGTCCTAGAGTGGACATACTGGACTTTTAGCTGAATAAGACAATATATAAAGCTACTCTTCTCTGAGATCTCTGGGTGCTGTACATGATAAATAGTCCATTTAGAACTAGCATAATTATCAAGGGTACTCAAATATAGGCATAATTTCTGATAAATGGCCAAGCAAATTTCATTCCATTTGCAATAAAGTGGTGATCAGAGCAAAGTTTTAAGGGACACTGAATATCATTACCTAAAATAACAAATTTTAGGATACTGAATTTTTTGACTGTTGCTTAACTAAGATCTACAAGTCCTGGGTAAAGAAGACCTGTCTAAATAGTTTCATGCATGAGTATAAGCAAAAGTTTATTTCGCTCTAAGCTCTGTATGATTAAAGAAAAATATGGCTGCCAAAAATACAGACAATCTAAAGTTAAATGAATAGAAATATTCAAAGAGATAAAATATTCAAACATATTTGAAATATTGAATGTTTAAAATATTCAAAATTATAAAGAGAAATACTGCATGTTTAGAAAGTTCCAAGACTATAATGGAAAAGTTGGGGAAAACTTACTTGAGACAATAAACACTATAAATTTATGTGTCTTTATGTTGAAGACACATCCAACTAGGCCTGCTTCGTTTCAAGGGCAAAAATGGTAACAAGTGGCAGAAGTTACAGCTTAAAGTCCACCTTCCAACACTTGGACTAGTTGAAAGGTACGGTCATTTGTGTGAAAACACAGAAGTTGCCTAAAACTAGAAGTACCTAATCAATGTATATTTAACTGAACATTTTTATGCTTATAGAAGAGTAGACTGACAGGGAAGGTTAAAATACTCATGCCAAATTGACATTATGAAAGAAAGAAAAATATTATCTTATTCTCTCTTACTGCTATAATAGGTGGTATGAACCATGGATGGTTTTAGAGGAGAAAAGATTTGTTTTTCTACTAATACCAGATTAATAACATGCCAATGCCAGTTCTCATTTCATTGACAGTTCCATTTTGAAAAAATCCTCACAATTCCCGATATTCTTTATTTTTATTACCTTCATTGAATTACAACTTACAAACCATAAAATCCGCTCATTTTAATGTGTTTTATTTTTATTTTTATTTGAGAGAGAGAGACAGAGAGAGCACACATGAGCCTGGGAGGGACAAAGAGAGAGAGGGAGACTTAGAATCTGAAGCAGGCTCCACGCTGTCAGCAGAGAGCCCCATGTGGGGCTCAAACTCACAAATCATGAGATCATGACCTGAACCCAAGTCGACGCTTAACCAACTGAGCCACCTAGACACCCCCCACTCATTTTAGATGTACAATTCAATAAGTTGTAATATATTTGTACGGTTATGGCACCATCACCTCAATCCAATTTTAAAATATTCAAATCAGAGGCATCTGGCTAGCTCAGTCAGTACAGCGTGCTACTCTTGATCTCAGGGTTGTTAAGTTCGAGCCCCACATTCGGTGTAGAGATTACTTAGAAATAAAATATTTACTAAAATATTCAAATCACTTAATATGATTCCTCAAATCAGTTTACAGTTATTCAGTCTTTAATTTTAACCCAATCCCAAGCAACCACTTATTTACCTCTGTAGATTTGTCAATTTCTGTACATTTAGTATAAATGAACTCCTATAATATGTGATCTTTTGATTTGGTTTCTTGTAATTAGCATATTTTTGAGCTTCATAATTGTTGTAGAATCCGTAATCCATTCTATATATGTTGCTAAATAGAATTTTATTGTTTGCATGTATCATATTCTGCTTATCCATTCACCAGTTGATAAACATTTGGATTTTTTTTCACTTTTTGACTATTAGAAATAATGCTGTCAAATACAGGTCTTTGCGTGGACATATGTTTTCATTATCTTAGAAATATCCCTAGGAATGCAATATTTTTTCATATGTTACACTTATTATTACTTTTTTGAAAGAAACTGCCACATTCATGCCGGCAGTATAAGAGGTCTCCAGTTTTCCACATGTATTTGTCAACCATTCATGTTGTCTGTGCTTTTTTATTATAATTATTCTAGCGGGAAGAAGTGGTATCTTATTGTGGTTTTAATTTTCATTTCATTGTGGTTGAATGTGAGCATCTTTTCATGTAACTATTAGCCATTCATAAATATTTTTTTGGTGAAATGGCTGTTCCAATTTTTGCCTCATTTTAATTGGAGTTTGTCTTCTTACAATTGTTAGATTTCTCCACATTTTCAGAAAGTTGAGAGAAATACAATTTCCAAATATTTTATTCCAGTACTTTAATTTTTAATGGTGTCTTTTGAAGTGGAAAATTTGTTTTCTTTTTAATTTTGAAGAATTCCAATTTAGGGGCACCTGGGTGGCTCAGTTGGTTAGACGTCTGACTCTGGATTTTGGCTCCGGTCATGATCTCAAGGTTGTGAGATCAAGCCCTGCATTGTGCTCCACACTGGTCATGGAGGCTGCTTAAGAATCTCTCTCTCTGTCTCTCTCTCTCTCCCTGCCCTTCCTTCCCCTCTGTCTCTCCCTCTGCCCATCCCCCCTCTCTCAAAAGGAAAAAAGGAAATGAAGAATTCAAATTTATCTATTTTTTTTAATATGGGTTGTGCTACTGGTACTATTATCTGAACATTGGACATACCATGTCACATGGCGGGTAGAGTAGATGGGGACTATTGAAGGAATGAATACAGAAAGAAGCGAACAAACTGGAAATCAGACAACCTCAATCTACCACAGTTGTAGAATTCATACAATTGCCAATTATTGTGGCTGGTTTATTTTCATTTCTTCTTTTTTCTTTCCGAATTTTCTTCCCTTTTTCTTTCTTTACTTTTATTTTCTCATTTCACCTAGCTTTATTCGGCTTCTTTACGGGTCTAACCCTTGCATTTGATTTCACATGTAAATTTTTATTTCTCTTGTGTTTTGAACGCTAAGATTTCAGCTAATGAAATCAGCTTATTTTTATTTCTCTCTTTAGTTGATTTTTATGTATAGCATTCAATTTATTCTCTGTATCAGTGAATGACTGATTCTGAACAAGTTCTTTACACATGACATGGGTGCAAGCATGACTTTTCCCAAATCGGCATGTGAGAAATAAATCCTGTAACTATCTCCCACTGGGAACCATTAAGCTGCTATAACAGTAGTTCAGAGTCAGCTTTCTCGCCTGTAATATTAAGGATCACCCTCCACTCCCAGAGGAATGTCTTAAGATGGGTACTATCTCTCACTTGGCAGCCATAAGTAGCAGCTCTTAGCAAAAATATTTTAAAAGTCACTCTCCAAAATACCCTGTCCTCCTATTACCACGTGGACCACAGCTCTTGTTGCAAAATGTGTCAACACATAATTAACCTACTGAATGATAAGGGCAGGAAGGAAACAGTGAAATATAGTAAAAACTCAGGCATTTTAATAAAAGTATACTGTATTTCTAAACACTGAAGCAGAAAAAAAAAAAAAAAAAAAAAAAAACAACGAAGAGAAACTTCAGACTAAAAGGGACATTCAAAAGATCATGACTTTAGTGCCTGGCTGGCTCAGTTGGTAGAGCTTGTGACTCTTGATCTTGGAGTCTCATGTTCCAGCCCCATGTGTACAGAAGAGTTTACTTAAAAAAAAAAAAAAGATCATGACTTACCAGAAATTTATTTTTCTGATTTCAACACCAAACAATTAATGCCAAAAAACTAAGCATTAAATTTTGATTATGCTGGCTTTTATATATTTCCTAGGCTTCTGTGCCATACGAGGAAACGTGGATATATGAGAAGGAATACTGCTGATTCATTAATTTTCTTCATTTGTTCCTGAAAGATAGAGCTTATATTTACAAGGGAAAATAATGCTAAGATATTCATAGTGTGTAGAATTTGTCATCTTCTGCTTCAACGGATTTTCCACAAAGTTGCCAAGCCAGTTCAATGAGAAAAGGATAGCTTCTTTCAACAAGTGGTGTTGGGGAGATTGGATATCCTCACACAAAAAGATGAATTTACCATTTACTTCATATGACAAAATTCTTTTTTAATTCAAAACGGATCATACTTTAAAGTGTGATATCTAAAACAGTAAAAAGATTAGAAGAAAATCTAGGAAAAATCTTTGTTGCCGGAAGTTAGGTGGAAAGTTCTGAGATAATGGTGACATGATATGTCCAATGGTCAGTACCAAATATGACACAGGTAATTGCTTGAAAAGTATTGCACACTGGAGCTTGTTCACTTCGGCTTTTGGGGGCTCTGCCAACTCTTCCACATAAAATATATATATTTAGTTTTCTGGTGAACAGAAACCACATGAAGAAGACATGTGCCATCTCAGCTAAGTCATGTTAGACAAGCCATCCATGACTGATTCACCAGTATACCATAAACTTATGAGCAACCTTGACCACAACCAGCAGAGCCTATCCCAGACTAGAGGAACCAAGAATACCCTAACTTACCCCAGAACAAATTTCTGACCTACAGAATTATGACCTAGGTAAATGGTTGTTGCTTTAAGCCACTGTGATAATTAAGCCGCCATGATTTTTTCTGTAGCACATGCTAACATGGTTTTCTTACTTTAGGTAAATATGTTAGGATATCGTAGGTATTGTTAAAGCAGATGTTTAGTAGCTTATATGCGTATTTTGAGAAATTATCGTTTTTGATATTATCTATGTATTTGATAACTCGATTGGTGACTTTAATATTGACTGCATAGTAATGATGTACTAAGAGCAAAAGATAGCACTTTTAATTTAGAATATTTGCAGCTCCTATATAAATAAAATGATAATTTAATAATACTAACTAAGCAATCATAGGATTTCATGCCCAAGCACAATTGGCTTGCAGGAGAATTCCCATTGGCAGGCTGTAACTACATGATCAAAACAATAATGGTGATAACTACATACCACATTGTTCCTTTTATATGTTTCAAATATCAACTCAATTATATTCAGCCTGAAAGTACATCATCATCATTTTTATTTAATCACATATTGACGCATGTATTTGAAAAGAAAATTATTACTTGAATTTTTCCAGCCAACTGGAATTATATGGAATGGGAAAAAATTGTGTATTTACAAAAGTAGAGGGAGTGGGAAAGCATAGCAGTATGTATTTGGCACACCCGTTATTTTAGATGTGTAGAATGGCATCAAAACAAATAATCTCTTTGTGTATTATGAAATGGCAGCATGTTTTTCTCAAGTCTGATCACGTTCAGTTTACACTTGTACTTTGGCAATAAATCACCTTCTTTAGAGTGTACCTTTTCTTTTCATTTTCCCACACTACTTACATTCACTCGGAAGTGCCTCCTTGAAAATCATTTCCAATCTCTTGAATTTTAGGATAGACTCTACTAATTAGTTATTTTCTATTAGAAAATACTTGTGGGACAGAATAATTTCAGAAAAATAGTAAAAGAGACATAAGGAAAGAGAACAGGAAAAGAACAGAAATTAAAAATTAAAAAAAAACATTTTTTGTGGAACTTTAATAAGAAATGCAACTGATTACTAACAACTATCATTTCTCTGCTATCAAAGCAAAAAATTAAAATGAATAGAAAGATGGGAGATATAAAGAAAAGAGCTTCTGGAAGTATATAATTCAATGTTGGTGTTAACTTGTTTTCCTATGTTTTGAACAGGTAATGCAGGTAGACAGGGAATTCCTGAAAAGGCACAGAATGGTATGCAGGAAAGGACATTCCCTTCAACTCTGAATCCTAATATTCAGATTTGTCTCCCAAAAAGCAAGCAGTGTCACTATCTTTGATATTATTTTTTATAGAGATGTCTGAGTTCTCATAGTTCAGATTTTCTCCTTATCTATCCAAAGGATAGCTTTTTGTGCAAAGAAGGCAAACTTATGTTTTTTCAGTAGGATTTTGATGGAACAAAAATCATAGGAGTTCTATGTTTTTGATCTAATAGAAAGTAGAAGAAATGAACTTCGCTAACATCTTTGATGTTTATAAAATCCATCTAGCAAGGGTTCCAGAGCCCTACAAGGAATCTATATCTCTCAGGTCATTCAATTTTTGACCTCAAGAACTAAAAGAAACCTAGAAGCTTTCAAAATAAGCTTCCCCATGAAGTCAATTTTAAGACCTTTGGTTTCATATGAATACCTTAATAGTTTCTTTAGGTTTTGAAGAACAAACATTGAAAATGAAATATTCCATACATGTTTTCTTATAGGGAAGCCATTTTTATGTGGCTTTTATAGAAATTCATGAAGGTGTACTTTTTAAAATATGTATTTATAAGCAAACTGTTCCAAATCGTGTTTTCCTCAGATGTCAGAGGATTGTTCATCTCTTCCCACTGCCATATGACATGTGGTGCGCCCATTGGGAAGAAGCTATCTTGTCATGCCATTGATGTCAAGCCTGCTCATGTGACTCTTTCTGGCCAATAGGATACGAGTCGAAATTATGTGTGCTGCATACAAGTAGGAGCCTAAAGGAGCAGCACAATGTTTCGGTCCGTGGTTTTTCCCTCTCCTTATGAAAATCACATTACATGATCCATATAGAGCCTATTAGTTCAGTCTGGTTTCTGATTTGTAGACACAGAACAGAGTTAAAACTGATTTGGAGGTAACAATGACACTTCACAAGTGAGACACTGAAATGTGGGGACTGCTTATAAGCACAACACAATATAGCAAAAGCTATAACTGATGAAAAATAATATAAAAATGCAACTTCTAGAAAATTGGTTTTGCACATTTTAAATGATACTGATTTTATGGGTCAATATGTATCAACTAATATTTTAATAAAAATCATTCTTTTCAATAAAAACAAAATTATGGAATTTACTTCACCTTATTTAACCTCACTTAACCAGCTACACAAAGAAAAACGTGTGCATACCCCTGTGTTTTATTATGTAGAGATTGCATACAATTTGTAATGTATCTAAAATAAATTAGGAAACACTCTTTAAATGGGGACAAATGATATGATAAAGGCAATCTAAAAGTGTATCTGTTGTCAATCACATCCTAACCAAGAAAAAACAATATTACTATATATATTTACAACTACACTTAAAAAATTTATTACTCTCATTTTGGAATATAAATAGGAATGTTAAAGGTCATTGTTGACTGTGAACCTAGTTTGACACACAGTATTTCGTTGTCTACATCATGGCTTACACTTAACATTTGCATGGGCCTCTCTTCCAAAATGAAATCTCATAAGTTATGCATTGACACTTAATAAAAATTCAAAAGCAGTGAAATAAACATATAGCCTCTGAGAAATAAAATGGTGACACCAGGGGTATATATGAATCATTCAAACCAATATTCCCCCAGTGATCTACCTTAGTGTTTCCTATCCATTTTGAAGGAAATATCATAAAAATCATGTATGCTGATTATATTCAGGAAATTGTCAGTCTTATTATATCATTGTAAATTTTATTGAGAAATAAGAGCTGAGGTTATTTAACTGTATTTGTTAACTATATTTGTAGTTAAATAATCATTTCAAATGGAGTTTATTAACTAAATAAGTACAATTTGAATATTTATCAATATTTTTCAATAAATATTTACTATATGCCTGTGCCTGTGTTGGTACAGCTATGAAAAGTTTAGATATACTGAGATATATTTGGGTGTCTCTAAACTAGGTGTTGCGAGTGAGGGACAAGTGTGGCAGGTAATGAATATTCAAACTATGTGGAGACTGGAATGATGGAACATGTAGCAGAAAGGCCAGGACCTTGTCAATTCACTGTACCTCCAACAAAGCACTAAGTGGACAATCAGCTAAGTTTGACAATAGTGTCTGGACAGGTATTTTGGAGTTTATTTCCATTATTCGTTAGAAAAGATATTCAAGAGTAGGGCAGAAATGGAGATCAGCTGAGAGGATTTGAAACAGTTTGGAGAAAAAAGGGTTCTGAGTGTGTGGCCCTTGCCTTTACAGGCCAAGGATTGGATCACAGACTAATTCAGTTGGAGATGTATCCCCAAGTGCCTATCAAGACCAACACATAAGTAATACTAATAACAATATCCAAAAACTGGGTGTCCGCATGGATGTCAGGGAGAATAGATTAACCATTGATAGACCACTGATGCCCTGTTCTTTCTTCTTCCTGCTACGCTCAGAAATCTGTCCGGAGAGGAGGACCAAAGGAAGGCTTAAAAGAAAATATGTGATTATGATGTGAAGTTTGAACCTGACTGATTTTAAATTGTCTTGAAATAGATGTGTATAGGGGTGCCTGGCTGGCTCAGTCAGTAGGGCGTGCAACTCTTGATCTCAGGGTTGTGGGTTTGAATCCCCCATTGAATGCAGAGATTACTTAACAATAAAATATTTTAAAAATATATAAAATTAAAAAAATAAAATAAAACAGATGCATCTTGTATCCTGTGCATGCAAGATTAAATCATACCCATACTCTCATCTCTTAGCCCTTAGCCACACCAACCTACTTCAGAAACAGAGAAGTGGGTTCCTGAATTAGTCAAATTTACTGAAAAAAATAAAAATACATTTAGCTACATCTGAATTGATACTCTAAAATGTGAATCTTGATCACGATAAATATTTTGAATGCCTGCTTTATGTCAGGAATTGTGATAAGCTCGAAGAATAGACAAGTGAACACGGTTCCTTCACATAGCTCAAACTGATTTTCTTTTCAGTCAATAAGTACTTATTGAATAACTTGAAAACTATTTTGCATACTACTTGACTTAAGATAGACAATGTCTCACGAGACAGTCTCACTTCATGACCATTTTTCCCTTGGGCTCATGCTCACCAATTGTATTCCATTCTAGAAAATTGTGTGAACAACCTATTAATGCAGCTTGTGGATGTGATTTCTATTTCTTCTGGCTGAGGCCCTTTCTAGATTCAATACTGAAATTACAATTAAATAGTGGAGCTACTCATAAGGCTTATGGCATATATTTGGCAGGAATAAGCATAAGTAAGTGGGTTAGTAGCAGTTAGCGCAACCCTTGCACGTACTTCTTAGCTGTGTCAGTGACCCTCTCTCTAATGGGTCCTGTATGGCATCAAGATACTCATGTCTCCTTCGTTGGGTTGAAACACTTATTCCTCCAATGACTGCAAGGATGGGCAGTCAACAGATCTCAACTGAGTCTTTTCTTTAGGAGATATCCTGAGCAGAAGTGAGCCATCTAGTGCATTTGGCAGCCCACATCCCATGACTGGTCATGGAGGTGTAGAAAAGCCTGACCTACTTGCCTCACTTGGTTTACTTTTGAAGAATGATTCCAGCTCCAGAGTTCTTCAGGTGCTCAACTCTGACTTAAGTCGTTGTGTGAATTCACTTCTCCCACTGCTCAATCCTACTGCCCACCCCCCCAATAGATGTTACGCTTGAGAGTACTTTTCAATAAACTTCTTCAGGCAAGGAAATTTATTTATGGGGTGAAGGGGGTGTGCAGTTGCCATTCTCAGAACTGACAGAGTTGACAGAGTTGAGCAGGTAGAAAATATTGACCTACTTTCTCCCTCCTAATTTGTATATGCTACCATTCCTAACCCCTATCAGTTGGATGACCCTATAGCCTTTAGGTTCAGACCAGACATTCTCCCAGGGCCACAGTTTTATGGGCCTCTTCTCAATGATCTAACATAACTAGGATTGGAGGGAAAATTATACTTAAATGGCTGTCGTTTTATGAACTTTCTTCACTTCGCTTGTTTACTTCAACCTTGAATTATTTAAGGTAAGTTAACATACTGTGAAATAGAAACCCAAACATATAATGTTGCAAGCATAAAAGGTTATTTATTCTTTGCAATCTTCAACATGTGGCTTCCAATTACTCTAAAGGCATTACATACCAATCAGTTAGATGGGTGAAGAGACATTGCAGAGAGTGCTGGGAGTTTTCCATGCACTGGGCTTGCAGTTAGACTACGATTAACCTCTACTTATATGGCATTGGATAAAATTCAGTTACATGGGCATGCCTAATTGCAAGGAAGGCTGGGGCTGTGTCCAGGAGAAAGGGGAGAACAGTTCTTGGGGGACAACTACTATTTACATCATACAACTCTACCTGAGAACATTAAATTTGTTAATGAGTTACCAATCTAAAAACACCTTGGGTAGTAAACACAAAGAATATTTCAAATTAGAAAAGTGTCAAATGAGAACCAATGTATTTTCAATGTCTGTTATCACAATGCCAGAATACTACGTGCTAATATATTTCTGTTTTCTGGCATATATGAACATTTATCAAGGGGTAACTTTAAGCCTCTTCTTAAATAGACTAGGTCCTTGAAGTATTACTGTCCATCTTCTTTCAATTTACCATTAAAACAAATAGGTAATATTACAATTCCAGGCAACTTACAATTATAGTGACCGTTTCTGTTGATTATAGAGTGCAAGAAAGCCCAGGAGAGTGTGGAAGTACTTTTCTCTGGAGTTTATAAAATGTGTATACTGAAAGGGCACATACGTTGACCTACCTTTATGGGATGGCTGAGTGATTCAGCAGATTTGTTATCAAGTTGTATAGGAGACTTGATTTTACACTGAAACGGAAAAGAAGGTGAACATTTTACACAGTGCTGTCAAGAGTTTGGAGGAGCAAGATATATATTTTTTATGGTAAAATCACATAAAATAAAATTTACTATCTTCACCATTTCTAAATGTACAGTTCAGTAATGTTAAGTATATTCACATTATTATGCAACCAATCTCCCAAACTTTTTCATGTTCCAAAATTGAAACTCTAAACCATTAAACAACAAATCTCCATTTCCCCCACTCCCCAGCCCCTAGCAGCCACCATTCTACTTTCTGCTTAAATGATTTTGACTATTCCAGATACCTCATAAAAGAGGGTATATTGTATTATATTTGTCTTTATGTGACTGGTTTATTATAGTTCAAAAAATTGTTTGTGGAATAGACATTTTCTGGCTGACTTTATCCAAAAAGAAAATACATAATCAGAAAATTTTAAACTATGTATAAGGAAGATAGAGAACAGGGAACAGGTCTAAGGAAATTATAAAGAAATGGGAAATTGGAGCTGCCATTGTCACAGGTGAAATTAAAATTCACTGATCTACTAGACTTAGTCTCTTAACTACAGGGAGAATCAGAGGAAGAGACAAGAATGTACACTTGCGGATGTGATACGAGACGTGAGGGCTGGCCACCCATGTACCAGCGCTCTCGCCAATTTCACTTCAGGGAAGATGGAGCTCCAGTGTTTACTCTAGGAAATCCTGTGTCTGTGTTTTAAATCAGTAACTCTCACACTTGAGGTTGTACCTATTGCTCTTTGTGAAAATCTCCATGTGTTTTCTAAGGGCCAGTGACTTTTACATCTTCTCTTTCAGGTTATTGAGTCGCTGGGGTAGACTAATCCACCCCGAGACTATTGCCTTTGTTCAGTTATTCTGCATTCCCATTGGAAGGACAAGTGTGTGAATAGCACTCTTAGGTTCAAAGGCAATTGCATTTCAGTTATCTTGTGAGGTACTTTCTCAGCTCTAATCTCCATTCATATCCTCTTCTTCCTCAGAATCATTGTTATGCCTCCAAACTCAGGATCCATAAATTTGAATGAGATATTCCATTTGTAGGGTTTTTTTTTTGGAAAGAATGTGGGAGCACATTTTCTTCTTTGGCACCTTGTACCTTGAAGTTATTGTTTTGTATCCAGAGTTTGAGTGGATTTTAGAAATATTCTAAAAATCTGCTCTGTGGATTCAATGAGTGCCATGACACAGAGAACAGAGACAAAGGTCCTATGTATGAAACCAAAAGCTAGTCTATAGAACATTTGCCCAATCATTAGTCATAGAACATTCCCACATGAGGGCTTAATTATCACAGATGCCTGATGAAAATGGAAGCTTCCTTCTGTTAGAAACATATTAAATAAAGCCGCACAGCTTACAGCTGATAAATGATATTTCTTATTTTTTGCCCAATTTTAACACAAATTATAACATTTTACATAAGGTATCATCAATGAATTGTGTAGCTAAAAGTTAATTTTCTAAACTACAAACTATCCAAAAGGAAATATTGTGTAATATGCCTATTATTTTTTCCAGTTTTATTGAGATATAACTGGCATAGATCACTTTTTGCCTTTAAGGTGTGCAGTATAATGACTTACCTTACATATATTGTGAAGTGATTACCACAGTAAGTTTAGTTAACATCCATCATCTCATATATGCATAGATAGATAGATAGGTACAAAAAAAAAAAGAAAGACAAAACAGAGCTCTTAGGATCTATTATTTTGGCAGTTGATCAAGAATTCCTTAACCCTTGATACCAAATTAAGCCCTTCTTCCTCCACCCACCCTTAATATCTAATCAAGTTTCTCTCTCCCTCATCACTGATACATCACCAAGTTTCTTGTAGTAATTTTTCATCAACTGACACCTCACCATACCTGTGGATATAAATCCCCAAATGTCCCTGTTGAATTTGGAATTGAGTTCACTCTCTCTCCTCTATTGCTATGGTCTTGAAGAAAGTCTTCCTTGCCTGTCTAAATAGTCTGATGTGATTTTTCTTTTATAGTAGCCACTAATCACAAGTAACACATAGATTGGGATTCATGCTTGAAACCAAGCCCCCAACTGATCTGCAGACCTACCATCTGAAGCTGAAATGACCCACCTTACCCAGAGATCTATGAGTGTAAAAAAGAAAAAAAAATATTTGTTACATGCCATTGAGTTTTGGTGGCTTTGTTACTCAGCAGTAGCTCACTGACATAGACATCTGATGTATTGATGAGGATATGATCAAAATGGAATTTAAAAAATGATATTGGGGATTTATTTACCAGATGGTATTACAAAGAATACTTATTACTGTTACACTAATATATAGAGAGCTAAGTAACACCATTATATATACACATATATATGTATATATGTGTATATATATACACACACATTATATATATATAGTATATGTAATATATATATGTATGTATTCCATTCCATTATATTCCATTATATTTATATAATAAATATTTCCAATATTTATATGTTTATATGTATTTTGCAGCCTTAAAAAAAGATAAGATCTTGCCATTGGTGCCAACACAAATCGACCTAGAAAGTATTATGCTAAGTGAATTGAGTCAAACAGAGAAAGACAAATACCATATGATTTCACTTATATATAATATCTAAAAAATAGATGGACAAACAAACAAAAAATGTAGAATTAGAGCCATAAATATTGAAAACAAATTGGTGGTTGCCAGAGGGAAGGGGAATGAGGGGATGGGTAAGATGGGTAAAGGGGAGTGGGAGGTACAGGCTTCTTCCTAGTTATGGAATTAATGAGTCATGGGGATAAAAAGCAGAGCATAGGGGATATAGTCAATGGTATTATAATAGTGTTGTATGGTGACAAATGGTAGTGACACTTGTGGTGAGAACAGCATAATGTATAGAGACATTGAATCATAATGTTGTATGCCTGAAACTAATGTAACGCGGTATGTTAACTACTGTAAAACTTTGAATTGAGAGTAACTTTTTCTGCAAGGATTCTGCAAGATGAGCAAACATTTCTAATAAATTTTAACTTGATAAATGAGTGATGTCTTGCAATACACATAGTACGATGATGCCAAACATCACATGATCACAACTGAGCTAATGGTTCCTCTCTCTGTCTCTCTGTCTCTCTTCCTCTCTCTTGCTACAGGATTGTGGGTAATTTTCTCCCATGTTTGGATGCTGTGTCTTATGTGGTTTTGGCAGAAATCAGTGATTTTTCAGACTGTTGGAAGATGCCCAAAACTGGCACTAGTGTATTTTTGTCACTTCAAAGCACCTATGGTGCTTTTCTATACAAGAGTAAGCTTATTCTTATGCTTTATTCTAGGTCATCAGATAGGTTCCTTGTTAAAGTCGCACAAAAAGAAAAAGATTCCATTGAGCCAATAGATAGCAGTGATTCCGTTAGTGATAGTGAAACTTGTCCTACACAATAACCCTCCCCTCTCTTGTCTCCGTCACACCAGCCATGAAGGTTTTCAAAGATAAGTGCAGGTTAATTTTTTTTAAAAAAATTAATATTTTTATTTTATTTGTTATTTTGTATTATATTACAGTATTATAATAATTTAATATGAATATTTTTGGGTTGTGGAACGAATCATTTGAGTTTCCATTATTTATTGTGGGGAAATGTGCTTTGATATACAAGTGCTTTGGATTACAAGTGTGTTTCCAGAACGAATTATGCTCACAAACCAAGGTTTTACTGTATTCTCCTATAATAAAATGGCGATAATAATAATAATAATAATATACAGATTAATGCCAAAAATAAATGTTTTTGAGCAATAGTTTTGTTTCCTTTTTAATTTTTTTTTAGTTTATTTATTTTGAGAGAGACAGAGACAGCACGAGTGGGGGAGGGGTAGAAAGAGATGGGGAGAGAGAGAATTCCAAGCAGTCTCCACGCTGTCAATGCAGAACCCAGTGTGGGTCTTGAACTCACAAACCATTAAATCATGACCTGAGCCAAGATCAAGAGTCAGACGCTTAACCGACTGAGCCACCCAGGTGCCCCAGCAATAGTTGTTTAAGGAGGACTACTTGGAGAATTTTGTTTCAAATCTTTAATTCTTGAAAATTCTGGATATTTCAGTAAATATTTCATGAGATAAATGCAGATCATTTCATTGCATCATTCGTGCATTGTTTCATTGACACATCATGATTTTGGACTTTGGTTTTAAAGTATCTAGGTAAGCTCTTAAGGAAAAGTACAATTCATTTGAATTTTATTTTGGTAAGAGTATAACAGTCAGAAAAAAAAACACCTCATTAGTCTTTAGTAAATACCTTAAATTACTGGTCTCAGGTTTCCATGGGGAAGACGAGGGAAGTTGGACAGTTTTATTTCATAATCCTTTCCAGGTCAAGAAATTTGTGGGTCTTCATACTTATTCTGCACACTACCCAAGCACAGAATCATAGGTTCTAGGTGGATGCAAAGATTTATAATCTCTGACCCTAAAGAGTTAGTGCACAGTTAGGCATGAACAAAAATCTGTATACAAGATAATGAATAATATGTGTTAAATTGTGTGGAATGGAAAAGACTATCTATATATGTCTTTTGTGTCCTGAGAAGGGAAAGATCCATGTGGGAAAGCATAAAAGAATAAATCACAATGACAAAAATTCTCTGCATTCATCTTAGGAAGATAAAATAAGAATGGCTAATGTTTGAACAGTACTCCCCTGGCTGACAGGAAGGTTTCTCTACATCCATGCGGGGTTGGTAGCATACCTGGAATTTTAATACATCACAGCCAAACAGCCCTATTGATATTTCTGCTTAATGAAGTGCCCTTTATTGAGAATCCTGCCCCTTGCAGTCTCAGATAAAAAGAAAGATAAATTCAATTCCTATATTTGAAGAACAAGGTTATTACCTTTTCTTCTAAAAACTTGTTAGGATAACATACTGCTCAATAGGACTAAAGTAATGAGTTTCTCATTTTTTCTGTGATGTGTGATATCAGTCATTGTAAACTATTTTCCTAGTGTAGTCTTGTCGTCACGATATAAGTAGAGGGATACAGAAGCGATTGAAAAGCCATTGATTGATGCTCATATTGTGAATTACTTATAGTACATATGATGGGAAGGATGCTTCTATTTTTTTTTCTGTCAGCACTTAGCACAAAATCTATATAGTACTTAATAAATTAACTTAGGGTGCTGATACATGTTCATCAAAAAGAAATGAGGATAGAGGCACCTGGGTGGCTCAGTCAGTTAAGTGTCCAAATTTGGCTTGGGTCATGATCTTGAGGTTTGTGAGTTCGAGCCCTGCAGCAGGTTCTGTGCTGAGTGCTCAGAGCCTGGAGCCTACTTTGGATTCTGTGTCTCCCGCTCTTTCTACACCACCCTTGCTTGTGCTCTTTCTCTCAAAAATAAACATTAAAAAATGTTTAAATAAAAAAGAAACAAAGAAACGATGATATAATTTGCTGTCCATGATTTTTGCATGTATATCTCATGGCTAAAACTCCCTTACATATATAGTTGTATGTTTATTTCTGTTTAATTCTGTCACATTGTCCAAAGGTCATTTATTCCCATATGTCAGAAGTATAGAACTTCTGTAGAACTTCTCAAATCCCATTCATGCCACTCCTCATAAACTATTATTTTTCTAGTAATTTCATTGCTGATCATTTTTCAATATAGCCTTATAAAAATACACTTCTGACTTCATTAGTTTCTTTTAAATGGTGTCATAATATACATATTATTCTGCATTGTACTTTCTCACTTGTAAAATATATTTGGGCCTCAACTTGGCAATACCAGTAGACTATATAAATATTTCTCAAAGGTATAAACTAGAAAGTGGTCTTTTAATCAAGTACAATTTATGTATGAATAAATGCAGTCAAGTAGCTCTCCAATATAGCTTATAAATATACACTGTCACTGGGATATATGCTCTGAAAGGGGCATGGAGCCTGCTTAAGATTCTCTCTCTCTCTCTCTCTCTCTCTCTCTCTCTGCCCCTCTCCCACTCTCTCTTACTCTCTCTCGCTCTCTCAAAAAAGAAAACAATAAAGACAATGGCATTGTATGGACATGAATACACTGAACCAATACTAGAAAAAAATATGAAAGGCTACAGTAATTAGCAAGCAACTTAATAGCAAATATGAAAGTCAAGAAGTCTCTATGGCATAAAGGGGCTCTCATCTCTTCTCTAGTGAGAAGAGCGGCAAATTGAGGACTAGGTTCAAAACTTATTTTTGAGTTAAAGTATAAAAGGCCAAAGCAAGTTGATTATGGCAAAGTCAACAACCTGTTGTGAGATGGATATATCGATGTTGAGTCCCTGCCAATCAATTTACAACAACAGAGACAAATACTGAGTCCTGAAATAATATTCTTTATGAAATCTATTTGACCGTAGGGTGGGCAAGATGAGTCCTTTACACCTTGGAAGGGTCAAGGGTTTACGATGAGAGGAATTAACAGCCTTTGCATGTATGGATTTTCTTTTCAGGATGCTACTATTTGAGGGTTTGCTAATGTTTATTCCTTTGAAACAAGATCTTATATCACATAACATCAGATAACACATTTTTCAGAAAAGGAAGAATAGAAGCAAGTCCAATACCACTGGTTCCATTAGCTGTAACCCATAGCAACTGCTAAGAAGATGCCAGTCTAATAGATGGCTGAAACATCTTATCGAAAGCACATTTGACACAGTATCTCAGATGTATCAGAAGTGATAAAACAATGATGAGCCATCCTCCAGAAGTCAGTATACACATCAAATAAAAAACCTTTATAAGGTATGGTGTCTTCCATAGGAAGAATATATAATTCCATGAACCAAGAAATGGAAGGAGTGTGCCTTCTGAAGTATCCCTGTCCATCATCCACTTGGAGAATGTTTGTTCTCCATCCCAGAATTCTGGTTGCTACAGATTTAGAGCTTGTGGGCCACAGAAGAGAAAACACTTCCACCAGGAGACATGAGACCCAATTAACTTTGAACTGCCTCAAGGGTGTTTTGGGCACCTTATATTTAAGGAGAAGAAAATATTGTCTTCAAATCTGGCGTTGATCCTGATCATCACAAAGAGAATGAACTGCTGTTCAAAAATGGTGACAGGGATAATATATTTAAAACAGTCAGTCCACTTGGGGTCTTTTACTCCTTCCTTGTCTTGTTGTCATGCTAAACAGGCTTGTGCAGGAACTTTACCTTGAGAAGGACATGGTAATGACATGAAGCTCAATCCTTCAGAACTAAAGGTCTGCGTCAGTCTGGAAGGTAGGACACAGAAATGACAAGAGATGTTATCTGAGCACAAGAGCCATCTAGACTAGAGAGTGGAGGAAGGAGATGGTGAGCACCTGTTGCAGTGCCGACATCAGTTGTTGCAATGGGAATGTTTTCCATCTACTACCGCCTGTGCCCCGGAAAGTTCCATCCACTACCTGTGCCCTGGAAAGTTCCATCCACTACCTGTGCCCTGGAAAGGGAGGCCCACTTGAATCTTGCAGGAGCTGCTCCTCCAAAGAATGTTGAAAAGTGGAGTCAAGAATCAGAGGAGAGAGGTGCCTGGGGGCTTAGTCAGTTAAGTGAGATCAGGTCATGATCTCACTGTTTATGAATTAGAGTCCTGCATTGGGCTCCCTGCTGTCAGCAAAGAGCCTCTGGATCCTCTGTCTCCCTCTCTCTGCCCCTCCCCTGCTTGCTCTCTCTCTCTCTCTCTCTCAAAAATAAATAAATATTAAAAAAAAAAAAAGAATCAGAGGGGAGGACTGTGGTAGGAATGAAGATGTACCACCCAATCCTCCTCAAATCCTCCTTCAAGGAAAAACTTATCTGGGAGTGATGCTAGGAGATAACCTTTGGCTGTCAGCCCCTTCAGGTATGGCCTCAACTACAAATCCACTTCACCCAAGGTCATGCCTTTCCTGGACAGCCCAAATGCAATGACTAATTGAGGCAGGTATCCAAAGACCAGGACATTTCAGTCCAATACAAGATAGCTGAGATAGAATATTTAGCTCCAGAGCACCCCATCAATTCACCTGAGTTTGTAGTTCACACGTACATCATAGCTCATCCTCTTTCTCTGCTAAAACCTCCCCTCCCATAGATATTGATCCCAAGATCATATTCTCTAATAAACCTCCTCCTTGCCAAACACCATTTCAGAGTCACTTCCTGAAGAATCCAATTAACCACAGAGATAATGATCTATATTTATTTTCCTTTGTTGTTCAACTCCAGTTTCCTTTTCTGCATATTTAATAGTTTTATTGCAGAAAATGTGAAGCATATAAAAAAGAAGCTAAATAGAGTAATTAACTACCATATGCCCATTATCTAGTATCAAAATTATCAACATTGTCACACCCTTTAAAAACATATATACTTCTAGTCATCTTCTCCTGTTTTGTTATTATGAGTATTGTATCTTTGTGAAATGAAGTGGGTAATTTCTCTTTTTTTCTGTACTTTAAAAGTGTTTGTGTAAGATAATGACATAGACTGAATTGTGTCTCCTCAGTATTTGTAAGTTGAAGGTCTAACACCCAATGTGATTATATACGGAGATAGAGCCTATGAGGATATAATTAAAGTTAAAGGAGGTTATTAAGGTGGGGCCTTGGTTCAATAGGATTAATCTCCCTATAAGAGGAGACACCAGAGAGTTGTGTGTAAGGATGTGTGTGTGTGTGTGTGTGTGTGTGTGTGTGCGCATGTATGTATGCACGCTGAGGAAAGACCATGTGATAATAGAATAAGAAGGTGGCCATCTGCAAGCCAGGATAGGGGTTCTCACTGGAAACTGGCTGGCACCTTGTTCTCAGAATTTCAGCCTGCAGAACTGTGAGAAAATACATTTCTATTGTTTAAGCCACATAGTCTTTGGAATTGTTATGGCAGTTTGAGCTGACTAATACGGATTTGGGTACATAGAAGTGCTACGACAAATACCTAACAATGTATAAGTGGATTTGCAGCTGAGTAAGGTATAGAGGCTGTAGCAGTTTTGAGACACATGCCAGGAGAAAAAAACAACTCTGGTTTGTTGCAAAATTATTGCAGGTAGAATATAGATGTTAAAGGTCCGTGTTCTAATGAGAGCTCAGAAAATAAAGGGGTAGTGGGGGATGGAGGTGTTGAGAAAGACTCCATTTTCTTAAAGACTTCATAAATAATTATGTACCTAATATTGGTAGAAATATGGAAGTTATAGACCTTTGTGGTGAAGCCTCAGATGAAAATAAGGACAGGATATTGGAAAATGGAGAAAAGATGATCCCTGTTATAAGTGGCAAAAAACTTGTCTAATTCGTGTTGTTGTGTTTTGTGGATGATAGAATTTATGAACAAGGAGATGGTATATTTACCTGAGAAGATTACTAAGCAAGATATCGAAGGCTTAGCCTGGGTCTTCCTGATTGCTATTGGTAAAATATCAGAGGAGAAAGATGAATTGAAAAGGAAATGTTAAGCAAGAAGTAACAAGAACTTGAAGAGCTAGAAAACCCTCAGCCTACTCATGTTGCAAATTACTGAAAAAACTTGTTCTGAAGAGGTGTGTGAACGAAAGGTGTGGTTGGACAATCATTTGGTAAGGAGATTAGTGTGAGTATCAACTATGAATTTAATCAGTTACTTCACCAGAAGCCAGGAATAGAGATGGGGTTATACTAGCAGAAACAATGCCACTCTCGACCTCAGCAACACTCTGCCAATTTGGACCAAAGGGAACAGGATGAAATGGTAGAGCTATTTGACAGCAAATATGCTTCATCCTTCAAGAAAGGGGAAGACTGGCCCCAAAGGTCATGCAGAGACCATCAAGACTGCCAATCACACCACAGTCCCTGGGGACTAGACTTTCACATCCTCTGTTTCAGTGAGCCAGGTGGACCTTGAGCCAGGTGGCCCTTGAAGTAAGCCCCAGAAGCAGAACCACACTACACACCCCAAGGTGGGGAAGCAGCAACCCAGAGACACCATATTGGATCTAGAAGGCAAAATATTGAACCAAACAGGATTATTCTCTGACCTTAAGATCTAATGGAATTTGCCTGCTAGGATTTGGACATGTTTGGGATCCATTATCCCCTTTTTTCCTTCTAGTCTCTCTCTTTTGTAAGGGAAATGTCTATCCTATGCCTGTTCGTCATTGGTTTTTTGTAAACACATAACTTGTCTAGTTTCAGGGGTTCACAACAGGAAAGAAATTTTGCCTCAGAAGGTATCAGACCTCAGTTCTCATCCATGTGTGATTTAGAAGGTATGTAAACTCCATACTTCGGGGCTGTTGGGAGGAATGAATGTATTTTGCATGTGAGGATATGAATTTAGAGGGCAGGAATGAGTGCAATGGACTGGATTGTGTCCCCTGCAAGTTCACATGTTGAAGCCCTAACACCCAATATGACTGTGTTTAGAAATAGGATCTTTAAGAAGGTAATAAAGGTTACATGAGGTCATAAGGGTGGTTTTATACGAAGAGACACAAGATACCTTGTTTCCTTTCTCTCCATGCACATGCACCCATAAAATGTCATGTGAAAGTCCAGTAAGAAGGCAAGCTGGGAAGAGAGAGCTCACCAAAAACTGAACTTCATGCACCTTGATCTCAGACCTCCATTCTTCAGAACTGTGAGAAAGTAAATTTCTGTTGTTTAAGCCATCTAGTCTGTTGTACTAAATTATGTACTACATGATGAGAGTTCCGACTGACTAATAGAGATTAGAATTATCCTTCAATCTTATAGAGAATGTTCCCATAACTCTGGAGATAGCTTCCCTTGGGGAAGCTGAGACCTTTGCTTCTATTCAATTTTGCAATTTTTACACATTATCCTCCTTACTTTGTTTGTTGTATATTTATTGAAATCAAATTATAAATAAAATCAAATTTTATTTTTAAATCCCTCAGCATCATTACTATGCCCCACTCTGTTCTCTGCACTCTCATTATCATTGCCAATATTATTAATATGTGTTTATTTTTGCCCCTTCTTGGACTTTTTGCCATGATTATTATTTATTATTTTGTCCTTCATTAATATTTCAAAGAACTATAACTGATTGTACCACTCAACAATTTTAGTGTTCTTTTCTTGCTTGCTTGTTTATTGCATTGGTATCTGTTTTATCCTTTAATTCATTTCTTTTTTGCTTCTGCTTTCAAATTTATTGTTGATATCTTCCTATTTTAATTGAGAGTTTAATTTATTAGTATAGCTCATCCTTGTTTTTTAATTAATTTACTTGGACATATGTTTTCTTATAGTACCATTTAAGAATTTCCCTTTTGTATTGTGGCAGGCTGAAACTCATTACATATTCACCCTAAACATATTCTACTTTCAATTCGTATTTTTAATGATTATTTAATTACTTATTTATTTAAAGTTTATTTACTTACTTAGAGAGAGACAGAGAGAGCTGGGAGGGGCAGGAAAGAAAGAGAGGGGGTGGGGGGGGGGGGGAGAGAGAATCCCAAGCAGACTATACAATGCCAGCACAGCGCAGTGTGGGGCTCAAACTCATGAACCATGAGATCTTGACCTGAGCCAAAATCCAGAGTCAGACATTCAACCGACTGAGCCAGCCAGGTGCCCCAATCTTGATTTCCTTTTTAAGATACACATTTCTTAGTAGGTTTTTCCTGACAGCCAGATTTTTTAAAAACATAACTTTTCTTAATATCTTATTTCATTACATTGATCAGCTAATACAAATCATAGGGGAATGCTTGATTGATTTTCTTTTTAAGATTTAATGACAACCTAAAGCACGGCCAAGTTATATGAATGGTGTTTTTGTTTTTGTTTTTGTTTTTGTTTTTTTCGAGTCTGTAAGTTAAGGTTTCATACTTTGTTTGGTGTCTAAATACACATATATTAATTTAAGCAAAATATAAACACTATGTATTCTTAATTATTTTTCCTGTTACTATCACAAGATTGTTAAAGGCTGTTGCAAAAATGGATTTAGCACATCAGAAAAGAATATCCTTTGTGGAAGCAGCTGTCTTTAGGTGTCAAACTCTGGATTGGAATTGGCTTTCTTTCTTTTTTTTTTTTTTTTGGAATTGGCTTTCAATGGCTGATGAATTGCTGAACATTGACAGGACAGAAGTTAAAAGTTTTGTCCCTGAAGTGAATCATTCCTATATTACAGGATCATTGCTGGAAAGGGAATTAAAACACACATTATAATCACTGGGAATAGGAGATAATCACATCCAGGAAAAATCCGGAGGTGAGAGGCAGGTACCAAAGATAAGTCCAGCAAGAGAGGATGAATAAGGGGAAAATAAACAAGAACGAATGAAGTAAAATTTTAGGAACCAACAGATGGACCCAGCTTAAGGGATTAATATGCCCAAAGGAACTATATATCAAGAAATGGCTTGAAGCCAGGACTACAGCAACTTTGAGGGAGAGGGTAGAGGGCAGATTAGAGGTTCGGCAAAAGGTCAGCGTATAAAGTGGCAAGCGGGGTTCTCCCAGTGGGTTTTTTGACATTAGAGTTCACATTTACCTGTATTTGTTCCATGGGGATATCACCAGTGCTTCTCAAATTTTATTTTGAATATGAATCCCCTGGGGATCACCTTAAAATTCAGATTCTGATTCTGTAGGTAAGAGTTGGGCACTGAGAGTCTGAATTCCTAAAACACTCCCAGGAGATGGCTGTCCCTCTGGTCTGTGGGCACTCTCGAGTGGCGGGACATTGACTCTACCCCCATGCCTTGGCAGCACTTGACAGACATGTAGAAAATCAGGAAGGGGTAGATAAGAGCAGCCCGTACCCTGGGGAGCATTTGGGGGTACAAAGATCAATTTGTAGATTCTGGATCTTGACTTTTTCAACACTGAGAAAGAAACATACTGAGAGATATGCTGGCGGGACGTGGATTCTTTAGAGAAGTCTACTGTTTCTCATTTCTCTGTTAGAAAAAACTGGAATCAGAGGCAACTCTCCATTCCACCCACAGAACATGTGTTCCTCTGAGTGAGAAAGAGGCTTAAGCTCCGTGTTCCTTAGTTATAGTGTTAAAAACCTCGTGATCTAAAATACCCTAAAATAAATCCTGAAATATACTACAATTTACAGAGGGAACAATACAGCCGCACTCCCTTGTGAAATAATACAAGCCACTGGTAAAATAATCAAGATAGTCAAAAGAATTAACAATATAAAAAAATCATTTCTCATATTTCATTTCTCTGTTGAATATTATTACCTTTATACTCAAATCACCACATGCCAATTTATTTATTTTCAGTTTTCTCATGTTTATGAAATTTTTTCTTTGCTAGGATTATTCAGAAAATATGTTGATAATCTTCTTAAATTTTTAATTGTTTATTTATTTTTGAGAGAGAGAGACAGAGTGTGAGTGGGGGAGGGGCAGAGAGAGAGAGGGAGACGGAATCTGAAGCAGGCTCCAGGCTCTGAGCTGTCAGCACAGAGCCCAAAGAGGGGCTTGAACTCGTGAACCGCGAGATCATGACCTGAGCTGAAGTCTGATGCTTAACCAACTGAGCCACCCAGGCACCCCAATAATCTCTTTTTTTAAAAAAAAGATAGTTTTGAAACATCTTTAGGAAATGAGATCACTAGATTTTTTATGTGAATCATAACTATACACCTATAGCACATTTCCTGAAACATCCTGGAATGTCTCTTACATTGGGCTCCTAATTCAAGAGGACATGTTACAGATAATAATAATGCACCTTGTTCTTTACATTTAGACACTTGCAAGAAAACTATGTATATCAAGCTGCATTTCATTAACAGAGAATCTTAAGTGTATATTTATAAAGAAACAAAATGATATAATTTAAAACGGCTCTAACATCTATCTATCTGAAATGCTTCCTAAAGACACTAAATGCCTTTTAAAAGCCACAGATGCTTTGCTCTGGAGGAATCCTAATAAATATGAAGGTACTTTCAAGATAGAATAGTGAAAGGTGATACTGAACACCTCAGCATGCACAGTTAATCTCGTACATCCTGAAATCTACTGCCTTTTTTTTTTTTTATATTATATGTTTATTTGTTTTTGAGGGGCGGGAGGGGCAAATAGAGAGGGAGAGAGAAGATCCGAAGCAGACTCTGCATTGACAGCAGCGAGCCCAATGTGAGATCATGACCTGAGCCAGTCTGACGTTTAACCGACTGAGCCACCCAGGCGTCTCTCTACTGCCTTTTCTATTTCAGTGTGAGGCTAAGATAGAATCATCATTCAGCTGTCTAGACTCAAGTTTCCCAGTGGACATGTTACATACTCCCAGTGTCCATTCTCTAAAGTGTCATGTGATCCACGCAGTAAATAATTTCATCTGAGCTTCCCTAGCCACCACTAAGAACTCCCCCCATATATTTAATTCTGCATGTGAGAGAGAAAGGTGATGGGAATAAAATCCGGTGTGAGTCCTCTTTGATGAGCCACTGTAATTTCTATCTCAAATTCTTTTATCTGTGGATAACTTTTTGTTATTCTAATCCTCTCTTGTTTAGGCTCTCTAGCTTTTTTCAGAATGATTATCTCAAGTCAATCCTTTATCTAGAACATTAATATTGCACATTTTATTTGTTATATACAGTTGTCTTCTATAAAAGCAAAAACCTTCTTCTGCACTGTTATCTGGTTCTAGATAATTGTTGTTGTGTTTTGTTGTTTCAGTATGGTAGTTACCAGCAAGGAAACTGAATCTGAGCTCTTTTACCTACTAGTAAAATGAAAGACAGGCTATTTAATCATTCTCTGCCTTAATTTCCCCCTCTGTGTAATAAGGATAATGAGATTTTTCATGTAGGGTTTTTGTGAGGACAAAATAAAGTAGGAAGATATTAGTGTAGAGTTGGTGCCTTACCAGTGTAAAGTTTCTTGTCTTTCCGTGTCTCTTCTGTTTGTGTGGAGGACTACGGGCTACATTAGCTTTTGCATGTATGTGCTCAGAGAACCTGGGCTTGGTGAACTCTCCAAAGTTGGGAATCCAGGGCCTCTACAATGAATACCTAATGAGTTGATATAAACTACAAATATTGGTTCAATTAAATTACCCTAGTGGACTAATCCAGTTTACCCTGATTACATTTTTGACCAAAAATATCAAATCAATCTATCACTTAGATAATTCTTCTAAACACTCGGAACTGAGTCAGCAGGAAAGAGTGAGACTTCTGATTTTTAAGATTTAATGAAGACAGCGGTGATTTCTGTATTTCCACATTAATGTATGTGCATGCAAGAGTGGAAATGTCGCCATTCTATTCCATACCAAGATCAAATTGGGTGAAAAAAAATGCGTGAGAATCGACTAATGACCACTTGGACTATTTCCTAAGTAATGTGATTTTTTTTGTTGTCATTTTTACTCACTTAAAAAAATTGAACCTATTTTCTATTACAATGCAATTAATTTAAATCAAACTCGATATGTATTTACCATATAAATACTGGTTTTACACACTCTCTGTTAAGGTCAGTTAAGGTATGGAAGATATCAAGGCCCACATTTAAAATGTCCTATTTTTATGAGACATAATCAAACTGAACACTAGAGGGCACTCATACTTAGAACTGAATCCAATGAGGGCATCTTAGAAGATTTTACTACTGCGGTAGAATCCAAAAGGACCAATTTATGGACACCTCCAGATTGTCATATGATACCACAATCTATAACTCACTGCCAAAGTGAAATTCAATTTCCTCTTACTCAAGGTTCTCCCCAAAAAGATCACCAATACAAACGCCTGGAAATGTCTTGTTTTGTTTCTCAATTCACATTAATTACTCTGTTCAGAATATTTTCCCTCACCACTCTGAATACCTTCCTATACCCAGATTTCACACAGTCGAAGCCATTGTTCCATATGATATTTTCTGAAGCATTTTCAGAAGAGTTTTGTTTGTTTTTTAAGTCTTTCCTTTTGCACCAAAAGCCTTTCACCTTGGAATCTCACCATTCTTATGTCAAATGAGGTAGCTTGGTATGAGATTTGAAAAGGTGTGATTGCTCCATAGCTCTATAACTTCGTGGATGTGCTACCTGTTGAATTATACAGAGGCCTGCGCTTAGAATGGTCATCATTGGTATAATGTACTGCTATCACTGTCTCGAAATTAATAATTTGTACCCATAATTTTGACCCTGAAGTTTCATTTTGCATTGTGCCCCACAAATTGTTTGACCAGTCTTCATGGGTGTAATATTAGATTCCAATTCAAAAACATTGTTTCTTTCTTTTTCTTTTTTTCAAAAACATTTTTTCTAATTGCTAAGGTAATACTGGATAGGCATGCCACAAGGAAGACACTATAAATCATATAAATCATCATTGTGTTTCTTTGCACTGATAGCTATGAAACTCATACCCGGATTTATCACTTAGTTCTTAGAACTGTGCCGTAATTTTAAATAATACATTTCTATGTACTAATTTCACCATAAGCTTTTTCTTATTTTTATATTATCTCCACATTAACTTGATATTTTATGTTATATGTTATTTTGTTTTTATAAAAGCTTTCTTTAAAGCTCCTCAGAATGAGACAATTGAAAAAAATTATTAATATACCTTTTATACTTTTTTTTAAGACATGTATCTGTATCTATATCTACATCTATATCTATATTAGACTGCCTCTCTCCTCCAAATTTTTTCTTTACCATATTTCAAATAACTTAATTTTTCAAAGGTATAAATCAAGTAAGTCCATATGAAAGATCCTAATGAATATGAGGTAAATGTAAATCTGTGCTCTGGTGTTGATCAGTACCCCAAATAGTCCACGGCTTGAATGACAAAAAAAAAAATAGTAAATGTATTTTCTTTTAATCAGGTCATCAATTTGTTCACCATAAATAGATATGAGTGAAAGAAACTTGAGACTTACACCCCTTCTCCCCCAACTAGGAAAGGTACTTTTTTTTTTTTTTTGTAACTTTATTGACTAAGTACACTCAATGGAACAGCCTTCCCTAGAATTCCCATAAGAGCCATCTAGCTCACTAGTGAGGCCCTTGAATCTTATTCTATTCTCAGGAAAGCATTATTGTGTAACAAAATAATATTTAGCTTATGTGTCATCCTAAAATATATTATTACTAATCTAGTATTTTTTAAAGCAAGGATCAGCAAACTTTTTTTCTGTAAAACTTTAGACAGTAAATATTTTAGATTTTGTTCCACAGACTACTTATGTCTCAACTACTCAGCTCTGCTGTTGAAGGACAAAAGCCCCCCATACACAATATATGAATGAAAGGAAATGAATGTGTTCCAATAAAACTTTATTTGTAAAAACAGATGCCTGAAAAATGAATCCTGGTTGGCAATGAAGGATCAATTAATCAATCCCTCTACTAAAGGATTTGTATTACTGTACAAGGCAATAATATAAAATAATGAATATATGAAAGGCAATTAGAACTTAGAAATCTTTTTTGTTCTTGGCATAGTCATTTGAATAAGATACGTATGTATATATGTCTATTTTCACAATAGCCATAGCTCAGAACAAATTTGGGACTCCTAATTTGGAATTGAAAATAGAATCAATTTGTGAACCACTCAAGAAAATCCATTTCACTACTTTATAGTAAAGCTACATTTGGGGCAGAAAATACTATTACCCAGCTTAATGACACATCTCATTATCCAAAATTGGCTAGAATGAATTTGTCCAATTTCAAAAATCAAGTCTACCATGGAAAGATAAAGACTGATTACTACTGAATCTTTAAAGAGAAGTTTCAGTTTAAAATCAATCCAATGTAATTTAGAGGCACATCTTGTTTATTCCTTATTTGCATATATTCAGTTGGAAACAGTGGCAATCCATTCACAGCTATTTTCACGGCAGAGGCAAGGGACAGTGATGTCCATATTGATAACGTAAGGTTAACATGTGACATGGCTGGTAAAAGTGACTGTAGTTGCATAGGACATAAGAAATAATGCCAAGACATGCAGAATAAGTGCAATTTTAACATTTTTTCCCTATGAAGAAGGTTTGGGGTAAGTTTTTTTGGCTTCATGTCTGAACTGGCAAATGAAAGAATTGACAAGGTTTTAAAGATATTTCAAAAGACAGAAATGACAGAGGACTATGTGGAAAACAAGGGACAATTGACAGGAAGCATGTGAAGAAGCGTTGTTTAGAATATGTCAAAATTGATGTTTACTAAATGGCTTTATTTCACAAGAAAACAATTGGCTTATGAGCGACCAATCTCCCTAAAATTATTTTCTAAGTCCTTTGGGTTTCAATTATTTAAAGAAATGACTTGATTCTCAGCAAGCTTTTCTTGAAAAAAACATTCTTCCAGCTTGCCAGATGTGTTACATATTTGAATTAGTGGTTTTTATTTTTTATTAATGTTTATTTATTCTTGAGAGAGAGAGAGAGAGAGAGAAAGAGAGAGAGTGAGTGAGCAGGGGAGAGACAGAGAGGACAGAGGGAAACACAGAATCCTAAACAGGCTCCAGACTCCGAGCTGTCAGCACAGAGCTTGAACACGGGGCTTGAACTCATAAACCGTGAGATCATGACCTGAGCTGAAGTCAGACACTTAACTGACAGAGCCACCCAGGGGACCCTGAATTAGTGGTTTTTATTCAAGAAGTATCCCAGTCCCTATTGTTGCTTCCAAAAGAGGTGTGTGTATGGCAGGGGGGTGGAGGTAAGAGGTGGGATATTTGGGGGTAAAGGGAGAAGTAGGAAAAAATTCTAAAGATAATGGAGAAAATAAATGATTTTTCAGATTCTTGTAGCATAATCTCAGAGTTTGTATCTGTCACTTTAATTTTGTTCCACAGATATTCTATGAGTGACTTTAAGATTGAACCTTCTTCTTCACTGAAACTCACACAAGGTATCTATTGCAGAACACACATTTGAAAACATATTTTTATTGACTCTAAATAACAACAACAGAAACCAACCAACCAAACAAACAAACAAAACAAAACAAAAATCAAAAACCACCTGGTGACTTTCTTTGTTAGAAAAATGTGTATTTAAAGGTAAAACTCCAAATTCTGTTCCTCAAGCATGGGATCCTAAAATAAGTCTCAGAATTTTCTCTCCTTCTGTGCTCCATTTCAGTAGACTTTTACTCAGCCAGCAAAATCTCTGAATTTTTTTTTTTTAAATCTCTTTCCCCTTAGTGGTCTCTAGTCAAAGACATTCCACTCAGAATATTCTATGAATTCACACTCTGATTCCAAACATTTTTCTACAACATGACTGAATTTTAAGGTCCCAATGGACCCCACAATCACAATCTCAATTCTGTGACTACGTGCTTAGATTTTATATTCAACAGACTATAGTTATAAGGCTATCATCTGTTTCATTCATTAACATGAACCCTTCCCTATGATCGCATACCTTTTCAATATTTTCAGGTTTCTCCTCTATATTGTACTATTATTTATAACCTATTCCAGAAAACCAGCTGATAGGAAGAATTTTAAAGACTTCATATCATTGAAAATTTATGGTGATATGGAAGCACTTTGTACTATTATTAATTAAATAGAATTATGTTTCTGCATGTTTGAAACAGGAATCAACCAATCATCTTCGTTTTTTAACTCATCTGCTAAATATGTTCGTTGCATTTCCTTCTGAAAACATCTATTTACTTAGATCAAGCAGAGCAGTTTTGCTTACTAAATAACAATAAGATGAAATTGTGTGTGTGTGTGTGTGTGTGTGTGTGTGTGTGTGTGTGTTGGGGTTTGTATGTGTGTTTACACAAAATGGTCTAGGATATGCAATGGTAACTTACTTCCTGATGAGGCAAGCATTAATGTTTGTCATTTAAATCTTAACCTGCCCTGTTTGTGATTGAGAGTTTAAAAATTTTTGCAGGATAAGACAGTAATACCATCTTACTACGTTAAAGACACCTATTAGTCATGTCCCAGGCAAATTGGGATTTATGACTCAGACATAATTCTTCCAAATATGCCTGCTGTTCATAAAAAGGCAGAGATATATGACTCAAAAATAACACCAAGACAGAAATAATTCTGCACTTCGCTTTGCCACATTGACTTTCCTCTGGAATGTATGGCAAAATCTCCACGTTTTATGAATAGGCTCTTTCCAATACTACAGATGTATATTCCCAACTTCTAAATCAAGCAAATCCCTGAGACAAATAAAACAAATGATCAGCTCCAGCACAGGCAAGGGGAGATGTATATAGAAGAACTATGCATTAAAGATTGATGGGGATCCACACATACTTTAAATATCCCACTGTTGATGTTGACTGTGCCTTGAAGAGAAGGTTAAGAATGTCATGTATCACTTAAAAATGATTAAGTTGTTCTAGTCATCTGACCGAGTGTCACTCCATGTGATCAATTGTGGACGGGCGCATTAAATTTTTGAAGGGAGGTGGAGAAGATATGGACAGAATATAGCACAGATAATATAAATGTCTCCCCCTCAAATCTGTACAAATATTGCCAAGACCATGGCATACCATCATGCTTTGTGAACACTGATTGCTGAAGGTAACTTATGTAAAGATACCAAATTTCATTAAGGATGGCAGCAATACAATCCTCCTTTCTCTGTGGACTATGAAATCTTTCAACTTAAATATTTTGGAATTTTCTCAGGCATCAAAGATGCATATGAAATATTGCCTCCAAGAGACATTTTTTGCCCTTGAAGAATAATCAAAGTTCTACTTATGTTTATAACTTAAAATCAAATAGTTTTTCTAAACTCCAGTGGCAATAATTCTATCATCTCCGTGGTCCTGTCTTTTTAAATCATCTATAAAAATCAAAGATATCCATTTTTTCGCCAGTGAAACATAAGCATTGTATTCAGTGAATATTAAAATGTGGATCTTAAAAGGCACAAATTTTATTCTAACTGAATGATTTACTTAATACCCCATGCCAGGAATTGTCCAGAAGGGATTATTCTGTTAAAAAGAAAAACAACATGCACTTATAATGTTGTTGAAGACCATCATCGATTTCTAATTAGGCATATTAATATTATACTCTCATTACGTTTCAAAATAAGAGATTTCTTCTTATTCCAAGAATCCTAGGAAAGAATCCATGTAAAATACATGGCATTTGTTCTCTGAACACTCTTCACTCCCCTGTTATGATGGATAGCCTCAAACAGTTGTGTTTTTATCATTAATTTCCCTCATAAATTTTTCCAGAGAATTTAAAAATGGGGTTAGACGAACAATCAGGATATGACGGAAGGTTTTTCTCTGTGTAAGGAGAGTAGACACCGACTTAGTTCCATGCTATTTTCTGTGCAGTATCCACTTGCCTCCGTCAAAGTGTGGATTAATTTTAATTTGATTTTAATAATGGATACCATATATTGGAAGCATGATTGCCACCTGACATTTATTCCCCACTGTTCTTGCTTACAGATCCTTGATTCTGTCTGGGTTGACTGTGTGCCTAAGCCACATATGATGATTGTGGTATCATGTTGTGTCTCCATCAATAATGACAGATCTGTCAATCACCTGCCAGTTCTTTAATTTACCCAGCTCCTTGGTAGCTTGATATGCAGGGTAGCCCAGATATCGTCTATGAGGTATCAGGGGGAATCCCGTTGGGAACTTCTTAGAAAAAAAATATATTTCTAGTAAAAAGGGAGAGATGATAACTGATGATATTCCTTCTCCTCTTTTTTTCTGCCTGGAACCTGATCATGATACTTGGAGCTGCAGGGCCTATATTTTGACCATGAGGTCACATGAATTAGACCAAAACACAACGTGGAAGGGTCTGTAGCTAGAAAAAAAGTCTTTGTGCCCTGATAACACTCTTAGCTGCTACACCGTGGACAGCAACCGTGATCTCTAGATTTCTTTTAAAGTGACAAAAATCACCTTTTACTAATTGAAGCCCATTACGTAGATTTTCAGTACTTTGCTATTGTAAGCATTCCCAGCTCCTAGAGTCTTTAGTTAGAAACTAAAACAAAATGAACTTTAGATGAAAACAGTTATCTGAGGATAAAAGATAATGGTCATCTTTAGCATAGGTATGACAACTTTATATAATATTGTTTTGGGTTCCTGGGCCCCATCCAGTGGGTGTGTCAGGGGGCTTTCCATGCAGCACCAAGCTATTCTCAGATACCCGTAGGGTAAAAATTCTGACATTATCTACCTGAAGATAGCGTAGATTCCCCAGGTGAAGCTTTCTGTCTTACAAGATGGACCACCCTACCTTCATTTGCCAGTCATAAACCCAGATTGTTCCCTGACCTGGCTGACTGGCTGTAAATCTGAGGTTCCCCCTACCTCATCCCTGGGTTCAATTCATTTGCTACAGCAGCTCTGGGAACAGAGACCCATTTTGTTTACTAGATTACCAGTTTACCAGATTGCCTGTTTACTATAAAAGGACATAACTCAGGAGCAGCCGGACGGAAGACACGCATATGGCGAAATATGGGAAAAGGGTAAGAAGTTTCCTTGTCGCCTCCAGTTGTGTCAGTGTCCCCCAGATCCCCCCATGTTCCTCACAAAAGCTCTCCACACCTGGTCCTTTTGGATTGTGTGGAGGCTTCATTACTTAGGCATAGTTGATTAAATCATTGGCAATTGGTGATTGATTCAACCTCCAGCCTTTCTTCCCTCCACCAGAGAGAGATCAAGGAATGAGACTAAAAGTCCCATGGTTTGCCCCACTGGTAAACAGCCCCCACCTTTAGGTGCTTTCCAAAGGTCACCTGATTAATATAACAAAAGGATATTTTTAACACTCTCTGTCCTTAAGAAATTCTAAGGTTGTTTGGGAGTTGTAAGCGAGGAATCTTGGAAGAAGACCAAATATATATGTGAATATATGTACATATATGATCAAATATATATGTATACATATTTTTCATAAATCACAACATTGCACATATAAATAATGTGTTTTGCTAGTAGTCATCTCTGTCAAATATTGAATCATGATAGGCAAAATTACAGTGTATGTAAAACAAAAATAAGTTATGTCTTTAGTGTGTCAAGAATAAACTTCTAGGAATTAAAAATGAGGTAAGATTGGATATACAGAATGAGAGACTTTCAGTGGTTATTATACACAGTCGACTTGTTTTAAGAGCTAACTTTGCATTCATTGCTTTTCTTTTTGTGTTTCCTAAGTTAATTTTATTTATTGAAATTCCTTCATTGGTTGATAGCATTTTATTTTCACGAATAACTCACTGTAGAACAGAAGCAACAGACAAATCAGAGTCACCAAGGAAGGCTCCAGAATGTTTTTACATTTTCTCTAATTTGTATTAGTAAATGATGTAGGGTCTGTTGTACTGAATAATGTGATTGTGTATGTGCGTTAGTAGACATAACTAAATGATGTATCATTTGGAGAGAGGGTTTGAACACAAGCTTTATACTGGAATGCAATCTTTTTAAGCCAGCACAAACATACTTGGCTTTTAAATCGTTCTAGTTCCAGGATTATTGTTCTTAAGCAATAAACTCCAAGGGTAGAGAAATGGATAAAGAATAGAAGGCAGTTAGGAACAAGTAACAAGTATTAAATCATCATCATATATAATTTCCAGGAGACTCAGGATATTAATAAATTAAATGTTAACTTCATACGTTTAGTTCTCACCAGGTCACGGGTAGAAAAGGAGACAGCAGAGGCCTATCTTGGAGATTCTAACCATGTAGCCATGGTCCGGACCAAATTTGTTTTGTGTGTGTGTGTGTGTTTCTTGAGAGAGAGTGCATGAGCAAGTGGGGGAGAGGGGCAGAGGAAGAAAGAGAGGGAATCTGAAGTAGATTCCATACTCAGTGCAGAGCCTCTGCGGGGCTGGATCCCAGGACCCCAGTCTGATTCTCAACGACTGAGCCACCCAAGTGCCCCATACCTAATTTGTAATTTAACCCTTAGTTTTAGTTATCCTTTGCCGGTACTTATCACAAAGCATTTCCTAGTAGTAAAGAGAAAACTTTCCGGAAGACCAAAATACCCAAGCTATTTTTTGAGCTTATGATCACTAACAGGCAATCTTGATAATGTTTCCTGGATAAATTTTCACCCATACCTTCTGCTGTGAGAAGCAGCATCTGTTAACTTGGTTGGGTCTGACTGAGTAATTTTCTTTTCGGCCACACTGAATGGTGAAATAAAGCCCCCCAAAACGGGGTGCCTGGGTGGCTCAGTCGGTTAAGTGTCCAACTTTGGCTCAGGTCATGATCTTGTAGCTCATGAGTTCGAGCCCCGCGTCCAGCTCTGCGCTGACGCTAGAAGCCTGGAGCATACTTCTGATTCTGTGTCTCCCTCTCTCTGCCCCTCCCCTGCTCATGCTCTTTCTCTCTCAAAAAATAAATAATCATTAAAAAAAATGTAACACTTGGTTTATGCTGACCTCAGATGAGAGTAGATACCATTAGTATCTCCTTACTTCTGAATTTTAATAATCAGCTAGGGGCTTTTTCTATATAAACACAAAGTGAAAAAAAAAAGAAAAGAATATTGTGCTATATTATCTTGTACATAAGATAAACAAGTGCACTATGGTATTTTTTCTATTTTTCCAGGAGTTTTGGGGGGGGGGGGATGAACACAACTCTGCATTTTTTTTCCTAAGGGAAACTTTTCCATGTAAATATAGTGCATCATAGACCAGACTCTAGTCCGTAATTATAAGTTCTGAATGTACAGCCATAATATACTGTCTCTGCCAAAACCTAAATTCCAAAAATAAATATCAGATCAGTAAATGGCTGGTATACAGCCAGCAACAATACAACACATGTGCTGGTAAATAAGTCCTATGCCATATTTGTGGTAAGAGAAAATACAAGAACTATATATTGGTCAATACTGGTAACTCAACAACCATCCCCAATACAAGTATATACATATATATATATATATTTTTACCATAGTTTCATTTAGTACATTTAGGCTCAACAAAAATATCATTTAAACTGGTACAAATCATTGTACCAAAGTAGTGTAATTGTTATGTAGTTGTACTGAGGGGTCATCAAGACCACTCCTAGGTTTGATGATTTGATAAGAAGATTCAGTACACAACTGAGTATTATTGTATTCAAGGCTCTGATTTATACAGTAAAATAATAAAAAGCAAATAGAGCAAAGTGGAAAAGCACATGGCGTATAGTCCAAAAGAAATCAGTCATAAGCTTCCAAAGATCATCTCCCAGTGGAGTCACACAGGACAGTCTTAATTTCCCCAGCACGGAACAATGAAAAGGAGTAGTGACAAGGTGTAAAATGTCGCTAACAAGGAAAGGCACCAAGGCTCAGTGCCCAGGGTTTTCACTTGGGGTTGCTCACATGTACCACGTATGGACCAACATTCCAAACTCCCAGAAGGAAAGCAAATGTTCGGTATCATCCACAATGTTTGTATAAACAGGTTAGCCAAAGTGAGTCACTATGGGAATGGGAATGAATGGTAAGAACCCTCAGAAATTCAAGTCCCCAGAAGCCAGCCAAGGACCAAACTTGTCAGTAGGTCAAAGAAGAACAATCAAGCCAGCTATGTTAAATGTTTTCTGTACAATAAATCAAATATATACTTGAGAAAAATTATTCTCAACCATTAATTTTTAAAAGAAATTCCAATGTCATTTCATACATGTAATAAATCATGTGTATTCTGAATATTAGGACTAGTCTCCAAAAAACTAAATTAATACCAACAGTACCATGTATCCGATGATTATTAAAACAATAAATCAAAAAGCAAACATGTCAAAATATACCATGGAAGTTTTGCTTTTCACCGTAAAAACCTAGACAGTCATCATCTTCAAAACCACATAAATGATTATCTTTACTAGCTAGCATTCAAAATGACTCACTTGCTGCTGCTCTGATAATACTTCCCATTACTCTTTGGTAACTCTACTTATTAATACTTATGTGTGTCATCACCACACATTTCACTGAAACAATTAAAATCATAAATATTATTTATTATTCGATAAATAAATTTTCCTCTATGTTATTTCCTAAAACACTTTGTTGAGAAACATAATTTTTATATATACCACTGACCCATTTAAACTGTAGAATTCAGTGGCTTTTAATATGCTTACATTGTTCTGCAACCATTAACACGATCAACTTTAAGATATGTCATCACCCCCAAAAGATCCTCGTGCCAATTAGCAGCCTTTAACCATTGTTTCCCCGTCTCCAATGCCTAGGCAACCAGCAATTACAAATCTACTTTCTGTTTTCACAGATTTACCTATTTTGGACATTTCATGTAAATTGAATCACACAATGTGGTGTCTTTTGTAATTGCCTTCTTTCCTTCAGCATAATGTTTTTATGGATCAGGTGTAGAAGTATTCCGTTCCTTTGTAATGCTACATACTATTCCATTGTTAGGAATATACTACGTTTTAATTGTCCATTCATCAGTTGATAGAAATTGGGTTGTTTTGACTTTTTGGTTAGTATCATTGATGCTACTATGCATATTTATGTGATGATGCATTTTGTGATGATGGATGTTTTCAATTTCCCTTGAGCATTTCTGAGGCATATGTCAACTTTATTAAGAATGTTCTGAGGAACAATCAAATTGTGTTACAAAGCAGCTGAAGCACTTTACATTCCCACCACTTATGTGTGAAGTGTGAAATTTCTCTGCATCCTCACCCTTACTCATTACCTGTCTTTTGATTGTAGCTATCCTAGTGGGTGTAAAATATTATCTCATTGGGCTTTGGTTTGCATTTTCTGGATGGCTAATGATGTCAGACTATTGGCTACTTGTTTTTCAACTTTGGAGAAATATTTTTTCCCATACCATGTGTTGTCCTTTGGCTTTCTTGATGGTACCCTTTCAAGTACAAAAATTTTAATTTTGACAGTTTATTTGTCTTTTTTCCCCCTTTATTTTATAGGTAATTTTGGTGTCATCTGTAATAAGGCTTTTCTTGGCCCAAGATCCCCAAAAAATTATTCCTATGTTTTCTTCTAAGAGCTTTATTGTTTTGCATTTTGCTTTGGGACATGTATCTATTTTAACTTTATTTTTGTGTATGTTGTGAGATAACTTCTGGGATGCCCATCAACATTCTTTTGCATTTGGATATCTGGACATCCCAGCATCACTGGTTGGAGACTATTCTTATCCCATTGTGGAGCATCCTTGTCAACAATCAATTGGCAATACATATAAGGCTTATTTCTAGACTCTCAATTCCACAGTTTGATCTCTATGTCTACCCTCATATCAGCATGATACTGTCTTAAATACTGTTGTGTTGTCATGAAGTTTGCAGTCAGCAAAGTGCGTGTTTTTCAACTTTGTTCTTTTTCTAAACTGTTTTGGCTATTTGGGGCCTCTTCCATGTCCCTATCATTATTAGGATTTACTTGTTGAATCCTACAAAAAATGCCAGCAATAATTTTGATGGGCTGTGCATTTCATCTGTAGATCAGTTTGAAGAGTATTACTATCTTAATGATATTATCTTTTAACAAAATTTTTTTTATGTTTTTATTTATTTTTGAGACAGAGAGAGACAGAGCATGAGCAAGGGAGTGGCAGAGAGAGGGGGAGACACAGAATCTGAAGCAGGCTCCAGGCTCTGAGCTGTTAGCACAGAGCCCAACACGGGGCTTGAACTCATGGAGTGTGAGATCATGACCTGAGCTGAAGTCAGATGCTCAACCAACTGAGCAACCCAGGCGCCCCACGATATTATCTTTAAATTCATGAACATGGCATGCCTTTCCATTAATTTAGGAAATTTTGGATTTATTTCAACAGTGATTTTAAATCATTTTCAGAATACAAGTTTTGTATGTTTTTTTGATTAAATTTCTTCTAGCTATATAATTCTTTTTGATGCTGTTTTAAATCAAAATTTTCCATTAGTTTTATTTTTGGACTATTCATTGCTAAGGTTAAAAACCAAAAATGATTTTTATGTATTCAGCTTGTACCCTGCAATATGACTGAAGTCATTTATTAGTTGAAATAGTTTTATAGTAGATTCCTTAGAATTTTCTATATGCAAAATCATGTCATTTGGAAATAGAGATAAATTTACATCCTCCTTTCCAATTTGGATGCCTTTACTACTTTGTCATGTCTGGTTGTCCTAGCTATGACTTCCAATACAATGTTGATTAGAAGTGGTGAGAATGGCCATCTTTGTCTTATTGCTATATTCAGAGGGAAAGCATTTAAGCTTTCCTACTGAATGTAGTATTAGCAGGTTTTTCATAAATGTCCTTTGTTAAGTTGAGGATTTTTTATTCTATTTCCAATTGCATTTCAATCATGAAGAGTTGACATATTTTGTCAAATGCTTTTCCTTCACCTCTTCTCCCTTAATTTTATTGAGTGTATATTACATTATTGATTTTCAGGTACTAAAACAACCTTTCATTCCTCAGATAAATCCCATTTGGTTTTCCCATCCTTTTCATTTGTTGCTCTGGATTTAATTTGGTGGAATTTTGTTGAGTCTTTTTGTGCCATTGTCATAAGACACATCTGCCTGTACATTTGTTTCATGTTCATTTGTCTGGTTTGGTATGGGTCATACTGGGTATATAGAATGAGTTAGAAGGGTTACCTCCTCATATATATATATATATGTGTGTGTGTGTGTGTGTGTGTGTGTGTGTGTGTGTGTGTATGTGTGTGTGTATATGTATATATACGTGTATATATATATATATATATATTTTTTTTTTTTTTTACATATTTTGGGAAATATTATTAATTCTTGATCAAAGGTTTGGTTAAATTCACCAAAGGAACCATCTGGGCTTAGACTGTCTTTTATGGGGATTTCTAAAAATAATTACTAACTGAATCTGTTTATGTGTTTGAGGCCAGTTCAGATTTTCTCTGTTCTGCTCATATTTTCTAATTCTTCTTGAATCAGCTTCAGTTGTATGTATATCTGTAATTGAGTTCATGTCATTTAAGTTATCTAATTTGTTGGCATATGATTGGCATACAGTTGTCTGATTCTGTTATTATGATTTTTATTTGCATATCATCAGTGGTAATGCCCTTCATTTCATTCTATCTAAAGACTTATAAACTTTGTTGACCCTTTCAAAAAACCAATTTTTGGTCTTAATCAATTTTCTCTATTGTTTTCCTATTCTCTGTTTCACTAATTTCTCATCTGCTCAATAATTGCATTGCTTCCGCATGCATGGTGTTGCACGTTAAGGCAGCAAGCTAGTCTTAAAGAAGTTTGCTCATTTTTTCCTACTTGCATAAAGTGGAAATTTGGGGTATTGATCTAAGAATTTTTCTTTACTATAAATGGTCACAACTATGAATTTCTCTTTAAATGCTACTTTACCTGCATTCTCTAAGTTTTGATATTTTGTATTTTCATTTTTACCCATTTCAAACTATTTTCTAATTTCTCTTATGATTTCTTTTTTGAGTTACTTTTTTTAGAAGTGCATTGTTTAACTTCTACATATTTGTGAAATTCTCAAATTTCTCTTTGTTATTACTTGTAATTTCATTCCATTATGGCCAGAGACCTTTGCATGAATTGATAATGGCTTGTTTTATCACTTATCCTGGAGAATTTTTTTAAGAGTGCTTGAGAAAACTGTGGTAGGCCATTGTACATGAAGCAACAAAGACCAAAATCAAAAGTTTTTTCTTTTAAACACAGAAGGGACAGAAGTAAGAATAATGATTTAATTAAATTCCAGAAAAATATGTAATGAGAGGAAGAGAAAGGTTATTGGACATTTGAAAGACTTTCCAGATAAGAGTTCTATGAATCTCAGATGTAATCATGGTTTTTGATGATACTAATCTGTTTCTGCTGGGAAGGATGATATGATGTAATTATTGCAGATAATAGTTATTCTTCTGACTAGAAAAGCAGGTCACTTAAATGGTTTCTCTGGAGACTTTTTTTTTTTTTTTTTTTTTTTGCCTGTGAAACCCATCTAACAACTGAATGGTGGAACCACTAGAAATTCCCACTGCCTGATTTGACTGGAGTGGGAAGCTTAGTCATTGATTCCTGATAATACAGAGACCCGCTGGCCAAAGATTTCTATTTGTATGTGGAATGTTTTATAACCATATAACAGGGAACCAAATGGAGTTAACCTTTCAAAGCCTAGTAGAAAGGAGCAGACTTTCTTGACTAGCAGGAAACAGATCTTCTGGCCTTTAGCAAGACATGGATCACTTTTTATGAGGTAACTAGGTGATTTCAATATTGATTTCCTTGGGTTTTGGCATAGCAATTTGGTGTATTCATATGAATTAGGGATCATATTGGATGTTCTGGACCTTGGGTACTAAATATCAATAACCCCTGGATAATTGTATGCCATTACTTTAAAATTTAATTACAAGCACATGATATTCCCTACCAAAATAGTAAATGCTGGTATGTACTATTATGATAACTCATCATCCAGAAGAAGTTCATTCTAGACCACCAATTATTACTAAATCCATAGCCTTCTTACTTTACACATGTACTGTATTGAGCCCAGGCTCCTGGATTCCCTGGAGTGATATAGCCACTTCCATAAGGAAACCATAGGTCTGGCTGTAAACTAATACACCCAAAATTAACAAGGCTGTTGGTATGGGGGAAGGGAGGGTGCAGAATGGTTGCAGAGAAGTTGCATTAGACTTTGAAAGCAGATCTATTGCTTTTTTTTTCTTAAAATTTTTTTCTTCCTTCCATTTTTCCTTCCAACCTTCCTTCCTTCCTTCCTTCCTTCCTTCCTTCCTTCCTTCCTTCCTTCCGTCTCTCTCTCTTTCTGTCTCTCTCTCTCTCTCTCTCTCGTATTCCTGTGCAAAAGTTCATGGGAAAAAGTTCATCCGGTCTCCATGATTTCAGGCACATTGAATCCTAGTCTTTGGTAGATGCAGTTAACCCAGCCTAAGACTTTAAGTATAATGTAAGTCCAAGCCAGTACCTATGGAGCAACTGGGTGAATAAGCTTGCAGGTAGAAAACTTTGGTGATTCTAGCTGAATGTGGTGAGAAAAAGAAGGTTTGACATGTAATATCTCTTCAGTTTTCATCAAAAAAAATTATTTAAGTATATTTAAATGTATTTGCTAATTCTAATTTTAATTATTTGCTAATTCTAATTTGGATTCCATAATCCTCTTCCAAATGAGGCAAACATAAGATCTAAGCAACACAAGGAGTGTTATCTGATCATGATCTCTCTAAAAGAGAGTCACTTGAGCTCACTTGGAACGCCAGTGAAACGCAATCAGCTTGGTAAGTTTGGTGCATTGTTTGTTATCTTTATGAAAATCTGCTCTTTTCTTAGGGCGTGCAATATTTCCCCTACATTCTTCTTTCTTTATCTCATTGTTTCCTTGTAAGGTTATCTCTCCAAGAATTTCCATAAGAAATACTATGTGTGGGTCAGTAGGTATGTTATTCTTTTCGGGCTGACATAACAGAATAGCACTGACTGGATGGGTGGCTTAAATGATATAAATTTATCTTCTCACAGTTCTGAAAGCTGGAAGTCCAAGATCAAGGTAGCAGCCAGGTTGGTTTCTTTTGAGGCCTCTCTTCCTAGTTTGCAATAGACTCCTTTTCACAGTGTCTTCACATGGCCTCGTTTCTGTGCCCTCTCAGAGGGAGTGTGGGGGAAGAGGGAGCTCTGATACCCTTTTCTCTTCTTTTAAAGACACTAGTGCTATTGCATTAGAGACCTACCCTTATGACCTCACTTAACTGTGATCACCTCCTGGGAGGCCTTATCTCTGCTTACAGTCACATGGTGGTTAAGCTTCAACATGTGAGTATTGGGGGGGGGGGACACATAATTCGGCTCATAATAGAATAGAATAGATAATATATAATAGTATAGATAGAAGTTCCACTGTAGGTCAAGGGCTGCAATATTTCTCAATGCCAGGAAAATAGCACGTTCCTGATAAAAGCCGGTGGAAGGAATGGAACAGATATCAGGAAGAGTAAAACCCACAAATAGGTACTTAGCTTGTGAAACAGTTAAATTGGTAAATTTCTGAAATCCAGGTCATGAATATTTAAAAAACATTTAACTTTAGGTAATTGCAGTTATACTAAAATAATATATGTAAAATGGAAGTGGTGTAAACTTAAGGGTACTTAAGGGTATGCAAACCTCAATTTGAGAGAGCAAAATGACACAGAGGCTAAAAATTAGTCAACGCAGAATTAGTGGTAAAAAATGACTTCCAGATCACAGGAAATTGATCTACTTATTTGGACTTAATTTGGAATATTTGTTCAAGTCTAGGGGAACTTAGAACTGCAAGCCTTGGTCTCTTAAATGATATTGGTGGCTGGGTGGCATTTAGTAGAAAAGCTGGGTCATAAGACTGAGCCAGCCCCAATAAGGGTGGCAAGGTCTCTCAGCTGAGTCCAGCAACACTGATAATGTGAAGCTCTTTAGCTAATATCTAAGCCCCTTTTTACAGAGTTGATGGGTGATTCTCTGAATTAATGCCGACTTCCACATAAAACTGTGCTCTGTTGGAACACTTTCTATTATGTGCTTGACCCAGGGTTTCATTTTTGTGGGTCATTGAGAGCTTGGGTGATGACGTGCTTTTCAATGTTTCCCCACTACTGAGGTATTCACAGTAAACCTTATTGCTACCGGTGCGTCATCATGCTTTTTGCATGTCAAGTAGGGAAAATCGAGACTGTATCCAGACTAGGAAGGAGTGTGGTGGAATGACTAAGGAAAGAAAACGAAAAGGATGCATGGATTGTCTAATGTGAATTAGAGGAGGCAAAATAGGGGGATGATAGCTTTTGAAGGAAAAGGCTGGCATTTGCAGGAAACAACTGCTTTATTTTTTATTTTTTTTTCAATAAATGAAGTTTATTGTCAAATTGGTTTCCATACAACACCCAGTGCTCATCCCAAAAGGTGCCCTCCTCAATACCCATCCCCCAGCCTCCCCTCCCTCCCACCCCCCATCAACCCTCAGTTTGTTCTCAGTTTTTAAGAGTCTCTTATGCTTTGGCTCTCTTCCACTCTAACCTCTTTTTTTTTTCTTCCCCTCCCCCATGGGTTTCTGTTAAGTTTCTCAGGATCCACATAAGAGTGAAACCATATGGTATCTTCATAAGGCAGCATTGGGAACAGGGGTTGGAAATGAAGAGCAGGCCGTTGTCAAGTCAATTAGGGAGGACCTTTCCAATGTTAGAGTTGTTCATTAATTTAATGATATGCTTGAAAAGTCCTGATGTGGGGGATTCTCAAGCATAGGCTAGATGACAATTTGATAGGGAAATTTAGAAGAGACTCATGGTGGATTGGAGTTTTAGCTAATGGTCTTTGAGATTCATTTCTGTTTATTCTGACTACTCACAGTGACTCGAAGGTTAACACGTTGCATGAAAATGGCCAGAGGGAACTAATTAATCTAATCATTCATTGAAGACTGTGTTCTAAGAAGTACAGGGAGTATATGGTAGACTATAAAAGATTATTTTCATGTCTTTGATTAATACGTTACGTATAAAGAAACGTTTGCAACCACCTTGAAGCTTGAAAATAGTGCTTCATCTTTATGTATTCTAAAATTCACATGGTCAATTTGATTTAATTGAGATTTATAATTTTTCTGCAGAAAAATACAGTAAGCAAAGGTAAAAACTAGTTCAGCCCTCCTCTAAAACTATACAAACACCGAATAATTTGGCATTGCATTAATATATTTAGTTATCCCTTTTAGTAGAGAATCTTTAAAAACAGGAACGTATCTCTATTTTTTTTTTTTTTTTGTATTTTTGGTACCCATGCTCTTAATCAGCATTCAAGAAATGTCACTTGAATTGAGCTGAATTGATACATAATCTGTGCTGTCTCTTTAACAGATATAATTTGTTATATCAATATTATTAACAAACATAAGGAAATAGAGTCAGACCTACAAACAGTGCATACTTGAATAGCAAAAGTATTTTGTGTCATACAACTGGTAAAATTTAGGCTGACCTACGCCAATACCATCATTAATTCTTCAGGTACTGAAAAGAGCTGCAGGCTACAGAAATTAAGTTACTCTGAAAAACAATGAAGGAAATTTCAAAAAGATTATCAAGAAAGGAGAGAATTTAGCTCAAAACCAAGCCAACAGTGGATGTGTGGAATTACAGAACAAATATCTGAAAGCAGGATAGTGCTTATTACTTATTCTTTGCTAATTTTTATTTGGCTGCATTGTGCTTCTGATGATGTGTGTGTGTGTGTGCATGTTAACACCTCCTGATTATTATTAGTAGTAATTTTTTTCCTGCTTTCATAAACCATCAAATAATTTAGCTGTCCCTCCTGCTGAGCTGTTGCTGAATGCAGGAAGTTTTCCATAATATTCAGTTACCATCACAATAGAATTTTGAGCTTGGACATTTGCTGAATCTTTAGCACCCTCAGGACAATGTATTTGGCTGAAGCACCACAGGTATATTTTTAGCAAAATAAAGTATTTCAGTGATCATGAACATTGTCCTTTTTTTTTCATTGCTTCATTTTTAAAGTTAAAAATTCAAAACAAAAACAGCTTACATTATAATTGAAGCATAGAGTTATATTAGGAGAGAGGAAAATAAACCTCTCATGTGAAATGTAGCTTAAAATAAATATTTGATCATTACTCAATGTTCTTAAACTCCCAATGAGATGTGGGAATTTATTTAGAGTCAGTACAAAAATGCAAGTAAAACCTCCTATTCCAGAAACCAAGATAAAGTTGCAAAAAGTAATTAAGCTCATTTTTGTATTCTTAACACCTATTTCCTACGCAAATGAGAAATATTGTTTTTGGCATTTTTCTCTTTCCACATTCCTTCTCACTTTTTAGCTAAGCAAATCTCTAGTAGTCATATGTTGGCCAGGTTGGACTGTACATATTCCTGCACAGGGCCCTTAAGGAAATCGAAGCAGGTAGATTTCCCATTGGTAAGTATATTATTTCCTAGGGCTGCCATAACAAAATACCACAGACTGGGTATGTTAAACAACAGATTTTTTTTTTTTTTCTAACAAGTCTGAGGACTAAATTCTAAGATCAAGATTCAACAAGTTTGATCTCTTGCTGAGGTCTCTTTCCTTTGCCGGCAGATGCCCACATTCCCACTGTGTCTCACATGGTCTTTCCTCTGTATACTCATCTCTTTTCCGTCTCTGGGGATCCACATCAGTCCCACTGGTCTCTGGGCCACCAGTCAGTTGGATTAGGGCCCATGCCAAAGATTTCATTTTAATTTAATTATTTCTTTAAAGGCTCTATCTCCAATGAAGTTACATTCTGAGATAGTGGGGGGTTAGGGCTTCAAAACATAGAATTTTGTAGGGACACAGTTCAGCCTGTGACAGTGAGCTACCATATTTAAGCAGGAGATACCTGGTTAATCATTACATGTAATATATTTTTACAAACACAAAAGTGTACCCTTTGGGCCATGAGCTACAGACAGTCTCCAGGATTATGAAGACCAAAGTAAGAAAACTAAAATAACAATTTGGAGAACACCCTAAAACTGGTGAGTGGAGGAGAAAGAGTATCCTTATCATTTTAGACATCATGAATCAGGTGACGTATATTAGAAAGAATGGGATTTGTGTCACATGACATTTTTAGATATTTTATACTGTCTCCTGGACTTAATTTTGTTATATGGTGTTTTCAATGATTAAAACTTTTTTCAAACAATGTAATTAGATGTCTAATAAGAGAGTAAGGTACACAATGCCCAATACTTCTAATGTCCCCAGGCTTTTAAGGAAAACAGCACACATAAATCATCTAAGAAATGAAAATCAATTACTTGAAAAGTATTATTAGAAAGACAGGCTGAGAGGTCATTATTCAATCAAGCCTACAATGTTTATATCAGGAATTCCAATCAGGTAAGAAAGTCACAAGGGTGTGTTCCAAAAAAGATAAAACCTAAGACTGTTAGAAGATAAGTAAAAGGTTTTATATTTTAGAATCTAATATACTCTATCCCAGTTGCCAGCTGTTGTATTCTCCTTTGAATATGATAGGAATACACCAAAGTCGAGAACAAAGCATTAATCTCATGTTTGTCTCATACTAGGAATAGATAAATAGAATGCCAAAAGCAAGGAGAAGGGAAATGACACAATATGCCACCTATGAATATCTATAAAAATGCCGTGTCTTGGGGTGCCTGGGTGGCTCAGTGGGTTGGGCGGCCGACTTCGGCTCAGGTCATGATCTCACGGTCCGTGAGTTCGAGCCCCGCGTCGGGCTCTGTGCTGACAGCTCAGAGCCGGGAGCCTGTTTCAGATTCTGTGTCTCCCTCTCTCTGACCCTCCCCCGTTCATGCTCTGTCTCTCCCTGTCTCAAAAATAAATAAAAAACGTTAAAAAAATTAAAAAAAAAATGCCGTGTCTTGTAGCACACTTAAGTGAAATATAAGGAGTAGGAACAGACAATACATATGTAATCTCATGAATATGCCATTTGGGAAGGTGGAAAGGGTTACTCAGCTGGAAACAGCTTTGGCTTGATCCTGCTTCCCCTCAAGCCCTGGTTCTATTTCTTCTCTACATATGTGATAGAATTTCATATTTGCAAATACGTGGTATACGCTCACTATCTATGTTTAAAAAGTCATTTTACAAAAGTCGTTATTTTACAGGTCCATACACAAAGAATAATTATTCAAATAACATAGTACTGTATCAAGCACAAAATCTAAGCTTCCCACTTTCCCTCCCTTTAAACTCAGAGGAAACTTTCTGCAGTTTAAAATTTATTATATATTTGTCTAGATAGTTCTAAATAATCTCCTTATAACCCTATTCCTTAATATGGCAAATTTGCACAAAACATATTGACTTATTATGAAAGGTAGGAAATTTAGCATACTTCCATTACCCATAACTTTCTCCCAATTTTTAGTACCCAAAATACATTTTCTTACATAAGATGCTCATACGCACATGTCTGCATCTATACATAAATGTTTCCATATTATTCTCAATTGATATATATGTATTTTCAGATTTACCAATTTTTTTTGTCTTGATACATATAGGAGATGTTCCCAGTTCTTCACCCCAACCTGTATCAGTGCCCTTAGTAATGTGAATTTGTGGTTACTCTTGTCAGGAGATGGTATATTACCCCCCCCTCCCCAAATCTTGAATCTGGTCTGGACTTGCTATGGTCAATAGAATGGTAGAATTTGTGGTGTGCCAGGTGGGAATCTAGATCTCAAGGTCTTGTGCACCCCTGATCTTTCTTCTGGACAAGAAATTCATCATGAGAATAAGTCTGGCAAACAGGCTAGATAGGAAGGACCTTGTGGAGAAGAGCTCAGTTGTCCAGCTGGCACTGTATCTGACCAACTTATGGTCAACCCCCAATATTTAAGTGGGCTGAACCAAGATCAGAAAAAATGACTACTTGAGCCACAGTTGTCCAAAGGAGCCTAGTCATTGCCAGAAAAATGATCCAGTGGACTCTAGGTTTGTGAGTAAAAATAAATATTTGTGTGTGATAACACTGAGGTTTGGGTGGTTGCTTCTTATGAAGAATCATCTCTAAATTCAATAACTCCTCTATGCTCAATATCTTTCTCTATTCTTTTCATTACATTTCTCTATAATCATGACATTTTAAAGCATTTCTAAATGTTTTTAAGTTCTAATTTTATTCTAGAGTTTATTTTCATTGCACATTAGGGTTAGTTCCATTCTTCTTGAAGTCCAAGCTTCTTCCTTCTTGAATTGTTTTTTGTTTTTTGTTTTTTTGTTTTGTCTTTTTACTGAGTGCATTCTCAGGCAATTTTTCACAAAATTATAAGAAAAATTTACTGAGTTTCCCATGATAAAATAAAGTCTTCTTTTTATCGTTATACTATATTGCTATGTTGGATGAATATATAATTCTATATTTTAAATAATGTTCTGATAAGTATTAAGATAATGCCTTGATATCTCATGTTTTAATATTCTTTTTTTAAATAAATAGTTTAAGGTAATTCTGGCCATCAATTGACTTAATTTAGCTACATTTATGATTTCTAGGGGCTTTTGTAATCTTCTCTTTATCTTAGATGTCAGGGAATACCATGAGTATTTGTTTGGGTTTGTATTTTTTTTTTATCATTATTATTATTCATTGAAGTTGTTCTTGGGTAAGATTTTGCCCTCTAAATAACTTTACTTTCTCCTCATTTTTAAAAACAAATAATGTGTTTTTCTCTCCATTAAAAAGTATTTTGTACTACTAGAAAGCATATGAAAATTTTCTTTATTTTGTTTGTTTTGGCTCTGCTGGATCAATTTGCAATTCTGCAATATCCATTTAGCTTTATTTTTTTGGAATTTTTTCTTCTCCTCCCCCCTTTTGCCCTCTTCTGGAATGTTTCTTTTATCCTTTGTATGAAATATTTTCTTTCATCAATTATCATTTAATTTCTGCTTTCTCCCTATTTATTTTTAGCCCAGATTATATTATAAAAGGAAATAGAATCTCATTGAAAATAATCATTGATTTTCTACTTTCCTGGGAGTCCTGGATAAGTTGTTTTTCCTCTGTGTTATTTGTCCTATTTGTAGACTCTTGATATTTTGCTTTGTATTATTTATGTTTATAAGTATATACAAGGCATACCAATTCTGTTCTTACAATTATTCTCTGACCTTACTACTGTCTAACTTCTGGTCAGAACGTGCCGAGTGGAATTCACATTAGGATGTATAAGAAGAGCATAAGTGAGAAGGCTAATAACCCTTTCCCTGCCAAAATAATAACAATTTTACTTTGGGAATATAACTCATATTTTGGGGGGCCCAGAGTTGGACAAATTAAATATACATTTTTTTAAAATTTTATTTTGGAGCAAATCCTCTACTGAACATAGAATTATGGGAAAATTGAATAAAGCTGGCCAACCCACTCAACTGCTGCAAGATTAATCATCTAGTCTATCAGCCTGAGTAGTAACACTTTCCTCACACTTGCTCTTAGTTTATACTGACTAGGTCAATATGAAGAAGGGAGGAATTGAGGGATACATAACATGAAAATAATGCTTCCATATGAAAAATGAACGACTCACATAACCACTTCAACATTCTTCTGTAAACTCTGAGTTGCTGTATCTGCCATTCGACCTTCAGTAATCCATCTAAATCTTCCTCTGCAGATATCGAACCTCCTTCCTGCAGTCAGTGCCTTGGGTAAGTTTTTGCTTTTGAGGAAGGGAGGAAAGAAAATGTGTGTGCTCACTCTGCCATTTTTCTTAGAGTAATATTCTCTACTTAACTCTTGGTCATATGCACTCTATCCACAGCACTCTACGATGCCTCACTCTAGTTTTATACTGCCTTTGAGGGTCTGATTCTATTTGAATTCTCGCCAGAGTGGTGAATAAGAAATGACTTCCCTGTTCAAAAAAAATTACCCCCATAACCTCTACCACTCTGGAAATGGGATGATCTTCAAATGGGATAATCTGATTAGCTTTTGCTTACTCTCTTGTTTACCATAAATTACATTGCTCTGGATGTTGAACTTGACGTATGTTGGTACCCTCTCCAATTAAAGAAGGATCTCTCAGTATAGAGAGTCACATATCTCTGTTCCTTTGCTGAAGCCTAAAACCCCATGCCTGTTCTCATTCTTTTGGTGCTTCACACAACACATGGTAAGACACAGGGAGATTTAGTAGAAAGACTACATACTGAGTTGTGACCACCTCTGTCCCTACTTCCAATAGAGGTCCCCAAACAGAAGAGTTTGACAATTTAACACTTAACTCTGAAGGAAAGTTCAGGTTGCTTATCTAAAAAAAAAATTCAAATAATTTTCTGCGAGAGACTGGAAAACTAATTTGGGCTTACCTATAAACAACCTGACTGTCATTCTGTATCCAAGCATAGTGGTCAGCATCTTAGACTATCATCCTAAAGGAAATCTGAAAGTTGACAAAATATGATGACATATATGGAATATAGTCATCTCTCTTTGTTCTTAAAAGTAAATGAATTTATGATAATTGCTGAATATTTGAGAAATGCTGAAATATAAAATTAAAATAAAATACAAGATAAAAAAAGGAGAAATGTCTTTGAAGCAATCTGCAAAAGAGTACATACAAATACTTTTTAAAAAGCAGATGTTACATGTTAGTATAAGAAAATTTCCTGAGTTGAAGAAAAACACAAAGCTTCAAATTGAAAGTACCTGGTAAGGTAAGTACCTGCATCTACCTGGTTAGATGCAATGAGAAAGTGTATAGATAGGTAAACCCCAGGTGAAATTTCAGAAAATGAGATACATAAAAATCCAAAACGCTTCTAGAAAGTAAACAAGTTTACCAGCAAACCAATATGCATCAGACTGACATCAGAGAGATTAAACCTGCTTGATGGGCGAAAACAATGAAGCAACACCTTCCACGGAATGAAACAATGAAGCAACACCTTCCACTGAATGAAGGACATGACTCACAATTAGTCAAGATATTAACCAAACATGGGAAAGGAAAAGAGACTTTTTTTTTTCACTTGACAGATTCAGAAAATTTACCCACAGTTTACTAAGAGAGTAAAGTAGTAAGACACATGTAATAAATAAATCAATCAATAAATAAAGTAAGTAAGTAAACCAGGAAGATGACCTAGTATCAGTATAACAACCAGTATAACAATCAGTATAACAGTATAAAAAACCCAGCAAGCCAGTTAAAGAACAGCCCAGAATAGCAACTCCCCTGAAGGCCTTGAGCAGGAGGGTACATATTTAAGTAAGCAGATTGCCAGATATCAATGAGGTTCTTAAAGAGTGTTCCTGAGGGGTGCCTGGGTGGCTCAGTCGGTTAAGCGGCCGACTTCGGCTCAGGTCATGATCTCACAGTTGGTGAGTTCGAGCCCCGCGTTGGGCTCTGTGCTGACAGCTCAGATCCGGAAGCCTGTTTCAGATTCTGTGTCTCCCTCTCTCTGACCCTCCCATGTTCATGCTCTGTCTCTCTCTGTCTCAAAAATAAATAAACGTTAAAAAATTAAAAAAAAAAAAGAGTGTTCCTGAGACTGGCTCACTTGAGGCTATGAACTACTATGCATAGAATATAGGAATATTAAGTTGTCTCTAGGACATAGTAAGATAAAAACAGATATGGTCCAAATATGAAGAACTTGGTCCAAATTAGTATATGAAATAAGCATACTACTAAGAGGTATAATAATATTGATGTTATTCAATGCATGGAACCAATAACAAGCTGGAAGACATTGCAGTAATGAAAAATAAGACACATGTCTTCTCCCAAGATTAAAATTTTTTTAAAAAGTTACATAAGACTATGCAAACTGTATTGTTCACTGTGGTTGGCCACTAGCTGCATTTGGTTATTTAAACATATACAATTAACCTGAAGAAAATACAATTTAAAATTCAGCCCATCAGTTTCCCTAGACACATTTCAAAATTCTCAATAAGCACATGTGACTAGTAGCTACTATACGAGACAGCACAAATATAGAACATTTTTATTATTACAAAAATTTCTATTGAGCAGTACTGAGATAGAGTGTTATACCACTTACATAAAATTTGAGACATGCAAATCAAACTGTATATTTTAGGTATATTCCTTAGCTTAGGCTGGGCTACAGTAACAAAATACCATAAACCAAGGGGCTTAAATGACAGACATTTATTTCTCACTTCTGAAGTCTAAGATCAAGACATCTGTAGATTCTGATGAAAACCCTCTTCCAGGTTATGGATGCCTTTTTGCTGTATTCTCATGTGGCAGAGAGGAAGGGGGGACTCTGGTCTCTTCTTCTTCTTAGAAGACACTATCTCATTGGGGGGGCTCAATTTTCTCATGGCATCTAAACCAAATTATTTCCCAAAGTCTCTCCCTCCAAATACATCACAATAGAGATTAGGGCTTCAGCATATGAAGCCCTATGGGGGTTCACATTCAGTCCATAGCATTCTACCCCTGCCTCTTCCCCCAACAAGGCACATCCTTTTTGCCTGCAAAATACATTCATTCCACCCCAATAGCCCCCACACATCTTAACTTGTTCCAGCATGAACTCTAAAGTCCCAATTCCAAATCTCAGCTGAATGTCATCTAAACCAAATCTGGGTGATTCATAGTGAGGTTAGCCCAACCCCCAAGTCTTTGGTCAAAATCCACTTGGCCTTTTAACAGAGGCACTGGCCCTGATCACCTTGGCACCACCTTGGGGGCTCATTGCTCCCTTTTCTTGAAGAACAGTACAAGTTACAGCAGAATAGAATAGTTTAGCTTCAGGTCCTGCTGAGTCTGAGTCCCATAGCCTTCTTTCGGTCCATAGAATGTCTGCCCCCTTCAATTCAAAAACTGGCAGGCTCCTGGGGCGCCTGGGTGGCGCAGTCGGTTAAGCGTCCGACTTCAGCCAGGTCACGATCTCGCGGTCCGTGAGTTCGAGCCCCGCGTCAGGCTCTGGGCTGATGGCTCGGAGCCTGGAGCCTGTTTCCGATTCTGTGTCTCCCTCTCTCTCTGCCCCTCCCCCGTTCATGCTCTGTCTCTCTCTGTCCCAAAAATAAATAAAAAACGTTGAAAAAAAAATTAAAAAAAAAAAAAAAAAAAAACTGGCAGGCTCCTGATGAAGTGTCTGACTCAGTCCCTGGTACGCACCCATAATAACCTGCTTATCAGATGGTTACTAGGCCACACCTACGTGTTCTCCTAAGAGCATACTTTCTCTCTGACTCTCTCTGACTCTCTCTCTCTCTCTCTCTCTCTCTTTCTGTGTGTGTGTGTGTGTGTGTGTGTGTGTGTGTGGTAGGATAGACTGAAATTTTTCCAAATCTTTAAGTTCTGATTCCTTTTTGCTGAAAAATTCCTTCTTCAACCCATTTCTCTCTTCTGGCATTTTATACTAAGCAATCAATCAGGGGGCCTAGCACCTCCTTCAAAACTTTTTTTAGAATTCTTCTCAGTGAAAGATTCACTTCCATCACTTGCAAGTTCTCTCTTCCATAAAACACTAAAACACAATTAAGTCAAACTCTTTGCCACTCTATGGTGAGGATTGACTTTCATTCATTGTCTAATGACATGTTCCTCAGGTCCATCTGAGATCTCAGCAGAATCACCCATAAGGTCTCTATTTCTACCAATGTTCTGTACATGGCTATTTACAGGTTCTCTACAGGAAGGTGGACGTTTTCTCTATAGCTCTCCTCTTTTCTTTCTGAGCTCTGACCGGAACTGGCAGTCCCATGTTCACGGCAACCTCAGTTTTTTCTAGCATGCACCACGAGACTCTTTAAGCCTCTGCTCATTATTCAGCTTTGAAGCCATTTTCACATTTTTAGGTATTTGTTACAGTAGCACCCCACTTCTCAGTGCCAACTTCTATATTTGTCAGTTTGGGCTGTTATTTCAAAATACCATAGACTGGGTGGCATAAACAACAAACATTCGTTTCTCACAGTTTTGAAGGCTGGAAAGTCCAAGATCAAAGTAGATTCTTGATTTGACGACATTTGTTTTCTGTCCTCATCCGACCTTTCTTCGGGGAGTGCATGGGAGAAACAGAGAGCTCTGGTCTCTTCTTCTTGTAAGGATATTAATCCCACAGAGGGATCCCATCCTCGTGACCTCATCTTAACATAATTGTCACCCAAAGGGCCTACCTCCCAGCACCGTCACACTGGGGATTAAGGTTTCAAGATATGGAATTTGAGGAAACACAAATACTCAATCCATGGCAGCAGATCTATATCTAAATCTATAACGTATAAAGAAATGCAAGGGGGTGATATTCACAAATTCCCTGTATCAATTTATGACTTATGCTGTCATATAAATATGTCTTTATATCTAGATGCACACCCATTGTCTTTGGTTCAGCTGGGCTTTTATTAATAGACGATTTACTGTAGTGTTTTGCTTTATTAAGCTTTTATTATTTCAAAAGCTCTTGGCTAAAGAGTTCTCAATTCTTATTTTTTTTTTTTATTATTATCCTGGAGCCATTTTTATTCTGGTTCTGATGTTTAAAACGGAGACATTTTTGCTAGAGCCTTAATTCCAGTGCCCAAAACCTGTTAGTCCCTGTTGAGGACTTTCTCCTTCCTGTTTGACTCAGTCCATGATCCCATTCATGGCATTCTCCCTGGACTCCTACTTGGGATGTTGCTGTGATTCCACCTTGTCAGCGTTTGGGATGAAGAATTGTCAGTGTTTCCTGTGACAAATAGTCCTAAGATGCAAGTCCTGTATTTCACCCAAATTAAGGGGTGCCTGGGTGGCTCAGCCAGTTGAGTAGCCGACTTCAGCTCAGGTCATGATCTCATGGCTCATGAGTTCAAGCCCTGCGTCGGACTCTGTGCTGACAGCTCAGAGCCTGGAGCCTGTTTCAGATTCTGTGTCTCCCTCTCTTTGCCCCTACCCTGCTCACACTCTCTCACTCTCTCTCAAAAATAAATAAATATTTTTTTTTTTTAAAAAAGGAAATTGACTAGATTTATTTCCATGAGGAAAAAACCCCAACTTTGTAGATTCATCACTACCTGGTTAAAGTTCATAAAAAAACTATTTTGGGATCCATCTCCAACCAAGCTGATAAGGATCTTTGTTTTAGTTCACATTCCTTCAATCTGGAACTTAATTTCTCCTTCTATTGAATACAATTTTTCCCTCAGTATCTGACTTCAGTATTATTCTCCAAGACCTTACCCAAAATATAAAAGTAATCTGTATTTCCTCAGGACAATGTTATATGTAGCTTATTATCCTATAGAACAGATCACTATTATGATGTTTACTTGTTTTCCTAGCTAGAATGTATGTTTCTGTAATGAAAGGTGTTCATACAAAGTTTACACAAAATATTTAGTAAAATGCCTGAAAAGACTGTGGGTTTTCAGTAAATGTTTACTGAAAGACTGATGAAATTCTTGTGACAACAACAAGGAGGCAAAACAACATAAGCCCCCTCCTGTGTCCTCATAATGTTCTGTTTGTTGCATAAACTTTGTGGCACAATATTGCGGATATCTCCCCAAAAGACTTGCTGCCCATTGGATATAGGCACTGTCTTATTTCTGTATGTATTGTATTATTTCTGTATGTAGTGATTGCCATATAGAAAATAAGTAATATGGAGATAACAGAATTTTCATTCTAAAAATAGGGAAAAAAACTTTTGGTATAAGGTATATACAGAAAACTTTCTGACAAATATCTCGTGACATTATTTACCAGGCAATTTGACTTTTCCATTTGCCTTCAATATGATTCAAGAGAATAGTAACATTTTTTCATTAATTATCAGAAGAAAATTCTTAGCCTATCCATGTCATTCAATGTGAAGAAGATATTTCTAAACTCTGTTCAATATTTGTTGAAATATTTTCACCCTGGCATGTAAAGGGATAAGACAAGTAGTCAGTGAATGAATATCATATAATCTGAGATGATTTAAATAGATTAAAATCCAATTGGTACTCAGCACTCACCACGAGCAAAGCACTCTGTCTTGCCCTTATTGGACATCACAAGATCAAGAAAAGATAACATTTGATTCCCCTGCCTTAATTCTATCACACTGGCAGAGATTGTCTTCATTGCCTTTGATGAAACTCCAGGGAGCATCTTAATGAAGTAAGATCAAATAAATGTTTTTTTCTGCTCAGTTATTCATTTTTTATGCTGGCCTAACACACACAGAAAACAAATAATTATTAGAAGGTAAGTTAGATTGTGTATGTATGTGTGTGTATGTGTGTGTGTGTGTTAGACACATTCTTACTCTTTCCATGTATCACAGTATCTAAATTTGACTCATTTAAAAAAATTTTTAAAAGATAAATAGCATGCTGCTTGGGATATAGCAGCTGCCACCTCAATCACAAATTCTGACATTTCATGTTCAGTTTGCCTAAAGTACTTTCTCGGCATAAAAGTGGGGCTTTTAATCACTCATGTGAACCCATGAGTGGATAAGGTAATAATAACGGAGAAAGATGAAGAAAAAAACAACCAGTTGGTTAAAAAAATATATAAAATTTAACAATGAATGCTGTAGCCTCAAAGAAGTGGGAAAGGATTAGAGGTGCACAATATTAGAATTTATCCTGAGAAAGAAACAAAAACAGACATCCCCTTTCCTCTTCCACTCTTCTCTCAATTTTGCAATCATGAGCCTGTGACGGGGAGAATAAAAAATAAAATGTTAGAGCTTTTGGAGCAAATAAATTGTTTTTGTTTCTATTTCTAGTTTTGTTTTAATCAGTGAGAGTTTTGGTGATGGTGAAGAGTATATCCACTTTCATTTATTTATTTTAACTTTTTTTCATGCCAGACTTTCTATATCTTGACTATGTGTTTCTAATACTTGACTATGTGTTTAAGAATGATAAAAAAAGGAAGAGAAATAAAAAGAAAGAAAGGAGAAAGGAAGAAAGGGAGAGAGTGAGGGAAGAAGGGAGGGAGGAAGGAAGGAAGGAAGGAAGGAAGGAAGGAACAAAGGAAGGAACCTTATTGCCTTCAGAGAAAGAAAAGAGTTGAATGTTAAAATTGTCAAGGGATTTGCACTGGCTTTAACTTGAAGGTGCAAAAGAGGAATTTTATGCTTCCTTTTAGGTTAACCATCCTAATTTCAAGGGTTTAATAAATCAGCTTAGTTGTAATAAAGCTTCTTAAAACATATTTCTTTCCTACTACTGCAATATAATTCTGTATCTAATTTCAATTCTTATAGTTATTTGTGCCTTTATTAATACCATATTTTATTGAAACTAGTTTTATATAAACAAAGATTAGAATACATGGAGGAATTAGAATTTCAGCATTTAATGAGGCAGTATCAAGGCATATGATTGCAAAAAAGTTTTGTCAATTTAACCAAGACATACTTAACCTCTGAATGGCTCATTAGCCCACATACTGGAATTATGATTTGCAATGGAGAAATGATAATATACTACTCTGTAAAGTCTATCTTATAAATTATCTCTCTATGGCTTGCGCTTTAATTTAGGACATCAAATAAATCCTCTGCAGGTAATATTCCTGGGGGAAATAATGATGATCACATGTAATTTTCTAAACTGGGAAATACTAGAATCCAGAAAATACATAGCCAATAACATGGTGAATAATTACTGAGCTATATCCCATGTAGTTTTAAGTGATTAATTACATAGTCTTAAGACTGCAGAAGTTAGTGCCATGTTGATTCAGCTATTGCCATTTTCACCTGCCTTTGTCCTCATTAGACATTAAAACAAAACAAAACAGAACAAACCAAAACAATCAAGACAAAGCAAAAGTATAGTGTCGTAGCTAGAAACACTGGCTTTGGAAACTGAGGCCAGAGTTTGAATCCCTGTTCCACTGTTTTCTAGTTCTGTAAAGTTAACCAAGTTACTAAGCTTTCCACAAATTTAGTTTCCACAAATCTTATATGTCATTGTCATCATCATCATCATCTTAATAGGTAATTATAGCACACAATGCTTGTACCTTTGACCTACAACATATTTCAGCTCCATTTGTAGTAGAGAGTGCCTAATCTTTCCACTAGTGTCTCACATCATAGGCCTGCTGAGACACTCAACTTTCCTATCTCTGTTCCTTATGAAAGGAAGCTTGCTCAGGTGCACTACACTCAGGGAAGACCCAAAGAATGGGGATGGGGTGAACATAAGAGTAGAGAGATTAGCCCAGGTGCAACTCCATCTTTCCTACTTTGGAAGTCCAGTTGTGTGGCATATTCTACACAATTCCTCACAGGGCCTACAGTGGGATTGAGCCTCAGCTGGCCACAGGTCAGTAATAACATCTGCTCTCATCTTTCCTCCTTCTTTATCTCATCATCTCTCTTTCTACCCTATTTCTGCTTCCTTACTCTTACTTTTTCTTGACTCATCTACCTGTATCCAATACTTGTTCTAGGTCCCAGGAGACTCAAACTAGAGAGTTGTATCTTATTATCATGGTAGTCATCATCTTCATTGTCATCATCATTGTCGCCATCCTCATTCTAATCAGGATTACTTGGCGTTTATTTCCATGTTTCCCACATTATGATAAGAAAATATTAATTCTTTCCAATGAATAAAGATTTCCATGACTGATACATTTATTTGACACTTTGGAATGCAAAATAAGCAAATAAAATAATTGTGAGGGATGTATAGTGCTTCTGTGGTTGTTTACATGCCATTTAATTGAATAACATTGATCAGCATTTACATCATGTAGATTTTATAATGACTTGGCGAAGTATTACGATATTTTTCTTTCCTTAATTTAAGCTTACTATAATGGTGAATCATATCAAATGGTTGATACCAAAAATATTTTTTCAAGTATGGAAATTCAAAGCAATTTTCAAAACACTTAATTGCAAAGATATTAAAGCACATTGGAAAACCATACCTTTATGAAACCAGTTGGTCTGATCATTTTTTCTACTCATCAAATATCCAGAATTAGTTGATATCAATTAAAAATTTATTCCAGAATATAATACAATTATAGGGTATAAAGTATGATATAACTTGAAATGCTTATTAACTCAGATCAGTCTTCCCCAGAATTCTTATGTTTCATTTGCTCACTATATAGTGACCTTCATCTTCATTCTCATTGCTTTAAAGCATATTATCAATGCAAGTTATATTTAAATTCAATTCTGTTCAATAAGGAAAACTGTTTGCACAGGGCTGTGCTATAATTATTTTAAATCATCAAAGCTTAATAATTTCAATTGAATCCTATGATTTAAGAGATGCAAAACCACATGACAGTAATAGCTTTGTGATAAATCAAGTTTTGACACACATAAAATTATTTGGTGTATAATAAGAACATATATTCAATACTAAAGACTATTGTAAGGAACACAAACCTCCAAAAATGTTACTTCTATCTGCGCAATAATTTCTCACACAAGGTACCTGGACTGTACCAGTACTAATCTGCATTCTTCAGATCAAAGATGAATAACATAGAATCACTTAATTTTAGCAGGTCATAATCTATTAGGGAAATAAATAAAAATAAATAGTTATAAATACATTTTATAATTTCTGTATTACATATATATTGAATCAAAACTATAACATTATAATAACTGGTGATGATCATGCAAATTTCATGATAAGATTGAATTTGACCTGGATCTTGAAAAATAAGAAGGTACTTTCTAAGTGAAGGTTTTTGAGGAGAGAATTCCAGGTAACATAATATCATGGACAGAATATATGCAACAGGAAAAAAGAATACCATAATTAAGGCATTATCCAGTATGGTGAAATATGGTGTGAAAAACCTAGAAATATCAATTGGGTTGTGTTGTCATGGCTATTGTATTTTACAATTACATATTTGAAGTTCACTGGGTAATTAATGAAGAAGCCACCTGCAAATTATGGACAGACATCTCCTTCTATATTTAACGTCTCACTTTTAGATTTCTCAAGAAGTTCTCAAGACATTTCTTTGTTTCCTTTTCTGATCTAAAATTCTCCTGGGGTGATGATTACATAGTGACTGTCTATGTGTGGGTAACTGTGAAATTTACATTACCACTGCAATATTTTTTCCTGAAAGATAGACAGACACGATACATAGCATGTAGACTTCCAGAGAAGTCTAAGAGGAATCTTAAAATAAATATGTTCAAAACTAACTCATTGACTTTATCCCTTAAATATTTTATCACTGATATTCCCCATTTCAAGAAACTACCACCACCAACACACAAACATGCACACACACACACACACACACACACACACACACACACATTCAAAGGAACTGTCTTCAGTTGCTTTCTTTCTCCAACACCTTATACACTTTCCAGTCTACCAACAGGTCCTGATTTCACCATTAAAATCATCATGATCTCTTCTCTACTTTATTTCCACTCTTACACACTTATCCCCATGACCACCCTGTCTTCTGGAAAAGTGGAAGAGCCTTTTCACTGGCCTCCCTGCTTTCACACTTCGCTTCCTCTAATCAGTTCTTCACACCAAAGCCAAAAGGGACCTTTTAGAAATGTGTTGCAGGGGTGCCTGGGTGGCTCAGTCGATTAATGTCCACCTTTGGACATTGAGATCAGGTCATGATCTTGTGGTTCTTGCGTTCAAGCCCTATGTCAGGCTCTGCGCTGACAGTTCAGAACCTGGAGCCTTCTTCAGCTTCTGCGTCTCCCTCTCTCTCTGCCCCTCCCCTACTTGCACTCTGTCTGTCTGTCTGTCTCTCTCTCTCAAAAAAAAAGAATAAGCATTTAAAAACTAAAAAAATAAAAAGAAATAAAAATGTGTTGCTTTTCTTATACCACATTCTCTCTTATTTAATGTGGACAGGCCATACCATGTCCCTGGCTGTTTCTTGGGCTCTAATTCTCTGCCGAAGTCATTTTCCTGAATATCTCTTTCTCGTGAATGAGGTGTTTGCTTACTTCTTGAGTAAGGCCTAAAATGTTCTGTCAGTTATTTTTTTCTTTTTTGAACATGGTCATTCTCTGTTTTACCAATAATTTGCCCATTGTTTTATCTTCAACGTATTATTTATAATTAACTGAAATTGTCCTTTTCTACTATATTTTTATTTGCCAATTATCTTCCACCAATACCTCATTTAAGAAAAACTAGAAAGTTAACCCTATGACAATAAAACTCATGTCTGTATTATTTCACTGCTATATCCCCAGCACCAAAGAACCACAAAATTCATTGTAGAATAAAAATATATGTTTTATACGAAAACCAGAGCATCAGTGTTGCCCCAGTCAAACTTGAGGCATGAGCTTCAGAGAAAGATATTATAGCATAGTCTTCGTTTATATTGGCCAAATGTCTATAACAATTGCTGACCCACAGAAGGCATTCCATAAATATTTGTGAAACAATTGAATAGCCTATGCTAGAGAAAGAAGAGATACAGAGATAATATATTTCCAAAAACAACTATATGGTGTGGTAAAATTCAAAATGTCTTTATTCCCAGAGAGTAAACATGGGTGGCAGCTGAACGTTGAGAGTCTCTGTCTATCACCAAATGATTTCCATTGTAAGGATAAAAGTGATCCTCTAAAAGAAGTTATAAAGTAAACAACGTGTACCATGGCTTCAGGCAAACCAAAGATACTAATGAAGAAAACGGAGAGAACTCTAGCAAAGCACAAAGACCAATGATCTAATGGGAGGCCACTTTGCCACTCTCAATGAAGAAACATAAACTTTCCCTTGAACATGCATTTTAGACAGATAGAAATGAGCACTTGCCACAACCAAAAGGATGTTAAACTATCTGACCCTACATAGTTATGTGATTTTGGGTATCAAAAATTTTTTAAAAAGGGGCGCCTGGGTGGCTCAGTAGGTTGAGCGTCCGACTTCGGCTCAGGTCATGATCTCACAGTCTGTATCGGGCTATGTGCTGATAGCTTAGAGCCTGGAGCTGCTTTGGATTCTGTATCTCCCTCTCTCTCTTCCCCTCCCCCGCTCATGCTCTGTCTCTCTCTGTCTCAAAAATAAATAAACTGTTAAAAATAATTAAAAAAAATTTTAATGGAATAGTTCAATGATGATGATGATAATTGAGTTGTCATGGAAAGTGAATGCTTTGTTCTTACCTATATCACCAACCAAATTGTTTCTCTTATCTTTATATCTAACAAGTATTTAAGATGTTCTACAGATTTTATCAGAAAAAGAAGATAGCACAATCTATCTGTCAAAAGTCATCCAGGAGCATATACTACAGCAATAACTCTGCCTTGGCTTCAATTAGAAATAAAACCAGTCATTAAGCATTAAAACCACTCACTTGCCTTAATTGCCGTACTTACATGATTTCTCATTATGTTTGACTATCTAAAGACATTTGCTGATGGAGAAGGACTTTCCTCTTTATGTCTGTTCATCACCTGCTCTGAAAGTAATTTGAATTCATAGGAGAAAAAAAATCGCAGTTTTTACAGCCTGATTCCCACCCAGTGTAGTTCACAAGATTGTTACGAAATACGTTTTCAAAAACTTGCATAATTGAGCATTTCCATAACTTTAGACTAATTTGAAGAATGGGGTGCAAGATTTTTGTTTACTTACTTAATGATGTGGCCATAAACACAGTTAATATTTAAATATAGACAAAACCTTATCGTGGAATGTGAACTTACATAGAAAATACCTATAAGAGAGGCCATATATGCATGCTAAGAGAAAGCTAACTTTTGTGTCAGTAGAAAAATTAGTGAGTGTATCTGAGGCCTAAAGTTAGTGGCAAGCTTTTTTGGCAATGTTGGAAAAGGAATCCCCTAAGAGAAAAATAACACCTAGCCTCTCTGGCCAAGGATCAGAATTGCAGAAATAGGGATGATGGCCAAATTAGACAGTATTATTAAAGTGATGATGTTAAGGTATGGTAGCCATTTTCTGGAACGTAAAATAGTCTCTGGAGAGATGACAATATTTGAGATTTCCTGGAGTATTGTTCCATCCATACCTCCATGGAATGTGTTCGCTTATTTTAATGCTGTTTTTTTTTTTTTTTTTTCTCTTGAGGACTTGATATAATGTTTACTTTTTGTATTGAGCCACTTAGGCCAACTTGCCTATGATAATCATCTGGTCACTTAGAAAGATTGACCCATGCGGTAAGAATAGAGGCAGCAAGATCTCAGAAAGTGGACATTGAAAGCACATAATTCAAGAACTGGACCATATGAAATTTTTAGGGGAGGTCAAGTCATACCAATTACAGGAGAACAAGGGAACTATGATAGGATTAAAAAAACATATTGAGTTCTGAGATGCCTGGGTAGCTCAGTCAGTTAAACATCTGACTCCTGTTTTCTGCTCAGGTCACGATCTCATGGCTCATGGGTTCAAACCTGTGTTGGGATCCGTGATGACAGTGTGAAGCCTGGTTGAGATTCTCTCTCCGTCGCCCTCTGCCCCTCCCCCCACTAACACTCACTCTCTCTCACTCTCTCTCTCAAAATAAATAAATAAACAAAAATAAATAAATAAAAGTGAAAAAAAATATATCGAGTTTAAATAAGTACTGCATTGGTTTTATAAGCCTTAAAACTTTGATTATTTAATCCTTGAAATAATCCACGCATATTAGGTAATTGAAAAACTACAGAACTCAATGGTGATTTATACAATGAGCCATTAGTGGAGCTAGGATTTCATCTTAGGTTTATCTGATTCCAATTGTCATTCTCTTTTCAACATTCAACACTGACTATTGCCCATAGCAATCACATATGGTCAGGAAAAAAGTCATACATTTGAAGTAAAATAACATTACTTAGCCATGCAAGAATGTGGTATTATAGAAATAATAGGAGACTTTCTGGAATCAGAGGGTATTTAACAATGCATTTTGTTCCTAGGAGGACTACATGATTACTGATTATACTTACTTTGGAAACATTCTGATTACAAATCTGTGAGAGATAGCTATCATTTATTTCCCCAGGAAAGTCTTTAGAGACTTGCTGTAGGCTATTTCCGGTGAACCTTCAGGGAACCTTCAGGGAAACTTCAAGGAATACTATTTCAAATTGTTTGAGGTATTTTTTTCACCAATTAATATCTTATATATTAGGGACAGTAATACATGGAATTCATATGCTAATATTACAAATTCAAAACATATTATATTGAACAGAAAATTTTATTTGAAATAAGTTGAGGAACATGTGGGTGGCGCAGTTGGTTGAGTATCCAACTCTTGATTTCAGCTCAGGTCATGATCTCACTTTGTGAGATCAAGCCCTGCACCGGGCTCTGTGTGCTGAAATGGGAGCCTGCTTGGGATTCTTTCTCTCTCTCTCTTTCTGCCCCTCCCTTGCTTGCATGCACATATGCTCTCTCTCTCACTCAAAATAAATAAATAAACATAAAAAAACAAGCTTTACTTACAAAAAAAAGAAAGAAGTTTAAACCATAATCTACATAGCAAATTCTGTAGAACTAATGGAATGACTTGAAATATTCCATACACATCAATTCATGTCTTCATCCTCACAAGGTTGCTACTGTCTAGTCAAGCAAAGATTTTTGCTGAATTTTAATCCAACCTGACTAACGTACATGGGTAACCAATGTAGCAAGTCTGAGCTAACCTCATATTAACTCCAACGTGACTGAAATGACTGGGCAGCTGAGATATTAACCAACAGTTATCAAGAGAAAAATGTCTTGAATACATGGCCTGAGGATGCATCTCAATGAGGTATGAAAATTAATTAACTGGGTCATGAAATTAATAAATGATAAACTTGGCAGTTTTAGAAGTACCTAAAGAGTAACTCGCTTTTAGTTGTCAAATGAATGTGACCAGCACTGGCTGGGTTCATTGTTCCTGGAAATACTTTGGATCATTCCATGAAATTAAAAGTATAGGTAGCATATAGGTAGCATTGATATCAATATTACCACAGAACCATCTAAGCCTACTTATAAGTTTGCATTTTTCATCTTAAGACAAATAACCCCACACTGCTTCATAAAAGGAGAGAGTACTTGCTGTGTAATAAACTACAGGATGGGAGTGAGCCAGTTACAGTCACTAGAGTTAGCCAATTAACATCAATGTTGCATAGGTTTTTTCATGCAAATTGTCAACAAAAAGAAGCAAAATCGCTTCAGTATGTGAACCTCATCATAGAAAAGTCATTTAAAAGGAAATATAATCAACAAGGAAAGGAAATGGCATTTAAATGATACTGCTTCGTGCAATGTAACACATTTAAAATACAAGGAATGTCTTCACGTTTGGAACAAACTCTCTATAAACACTGACAGTAGAAGAATGGAAAAAACAACCTTGAATACTGCAGTAAATAGGAAGTTAAGACAACACAATTGTTGGAATATCTAGACTGATCTGTGTGTCTAATTCGAGGAGAGAAACAACTTATCCCTGAGGCTAATAACAATAATTTTGGTGGAAAAGGGCATTCATATTCATAGTCAATAAGTCAAACATAAAAAAAAAAGGAGTGAATAGGAGAAAAACATTGATGAATGAAGCCCTAACACTTTTTTAGATTTTCAAATATATAAATATTGAGTAGGTATATGCCATTATAAGGGGTTTTCATCATCAAGTAAAGGAAAACAATTGTAATTATTATGGGATTATTGACATTATCATCACTTACATTGATGATTAAATGAGGAGTGTCGTTTTCCAATCCTTTCTTAAAAAAAAAGAAATCAGAGCATTTGTCATTTGATATGCACAATCATAACCCTCAACATCACAAAAGTAATTAAAACTTAGTTTTAAAAAATGCATTTTGGAAATATAAGAGTGTTTTTCTCTCTGTATCCTCCTGTCCCACTGTCTTTTGGTGTATACATGTATACTTTAGGTACTCAGAAAAGAATAACCGACTTTTTCTTTGACACATTAGCATTAGTGAAATGTTCTAGCAGGCCTCCCTTCTTTTCCCCACAGATGCCATGCACTTATTTTTATGAAATACACAAAAAGAAGACAAATCAAGCCTACAGAATTTTTCCAGCAAACTCATTTATTACCTTGGGGCAATGGGAATGGAGGGAGAGGAGAAAATGTTGTTCTACGACTTATTTAAATAATAAACACAGTATCGTTAATTATTTTCTTTATATTTTTAAATTTTTAAGTAGGCTCCACACCCAGCATGGGCCTTGAACTCACTACCCTGAGATCAAGAGTCACACGCTCTGCTGACTGAGCTAGCCAGGCCCCTCCAAACCCATTTTCTTTAGTGTGGCACCAACACTAGCATGGAACAGACTTTGTGGGGTTGAAGAGACCACAGTGCGAATCTTGCCTCTGCCTCTTTTCAACTATAGGGTGGGGGCAGACTCACAGCCTGCAGAGGGCATAATCTTCCCTGTAAGTGATTGATTGTATTGTCAACAATCTCCTAACAATTAGTTTCACATTACTTTCTGTGATACTGGGAAAACAATGGCTACTTTGCATTTTTGCCATCCTGAAGAAATAATAATTTGGCTATGTTTTATAACCTGTGATGTGAGAACAGGAAATTAAGAAGAAATTCTTTTTCTTTTTCTTGTTTATTTATTTTTGAGAGAGAGAGAGAGAGAGGAGAGAGAGAGAACGAGCAGGGAAAGGGACAGAGAGAGAGGGAGACACAGAATCTGAAGTAGGCTCCAGAATCTGAGCTGTCAGCACAGAGCCTGACTCCAGGCTTGAACTCACGAACCATGAGATCATGACCCGAACCTAAGCTGAACACTTAACTGACTAAGCCACCCAGGAACCCCTTAAGAGAAATTCTGAATGTGTCAGTGTTGCTTTGGTGGCTGTGGTTTATAGTCTGGCTCATGGTAAGAGTGATCACCAAAGGTGTAGAATTATTTCTACTGTGCAGGAAGTATATATCCATGGTTTAAACAGCCTTAACATTATTGTTTCATGCTTGAGATATTGGTGTTTCTGCAGTGTAAGTTCTTTGACAACTTCATTTTTTTCCACCACATAATTTAAATTAGGTTTAGTTTTTTGTTTTTTTGTTTTTTTGGTTTTTAGTTTATTTTAAAAACTTGATACAGTAGTATAATCCTTAGGTCAATATTATGTACATGTAATTCAGTAAAGTGATTTATAATTAGTTAAATTTTCTATTTTTGGATGTATTTTGCATTTATAAATTTGTATAATTGGTTTTTTAACTTGCCTCATGTTTCTTGAATATATTGGCTGCTGGTATGTTTTACAAGGAATCAGCTCCTATTTATTCATCGGTGCTCCTATTTGTCAGAAGATCATGATTTTTAATATTATTTTCTAATATTTTAATTCAAATTTGGCTTTATTAACCAAATTTTTATTTTGGTTTTTCTTTTCTTTTTGTTTTTCTTTTTATTTTCTTTATGTTATTCTGTTTTTGTTTTATTTTTTTAAGTTTATGTATTAATTTTGAGAGAGAGAGTGAGCAGCGGAGGGGCATAGAGAGAGAGGGAGACACAGACTCCGAAGCAGGCTCCAGGTTCTGAGCTGTCAGTACAGAGTCGGACACTGGGCTCGATCACACTAAGGGTGAGATCATGACCTGAGCCGAAATCAAGAGTCAGCCGCTTAACTCACTGGGCCACCCAGGTGCCCCTAATTCTGTTTATTTTTTAATTGCTGCATCGATAATGTCATTCCACTTTTTTCCCCTTCTTTCCTTCCTTCTCTCTCATTTTGTCTTTCTTCTTCTTCTTCCTTCTTCCTTCTTCCTTCCTTCCTTCTTCCTTCCTTCCTTTCTTCTTTTAGAATGTAAAGATTTAAATGATGCATCTTGTTTTTAATACCTCTTATTTTATTTCTTCCTGATCAAGGAATTTGGTTTGTACTATTACTACATTAGGGCATTTGTGAGTTGTTCTACTTAAAAATAACACGTAACTGTGGAGTGTGTGTGAGAACACGAGTGTATGTATATTGAGGTTTATGTCATTGTCTTTTATAACTTGTTCTTTAAAAAAACAAACAAAACTAAATCCTTTCTAAGTTAAGATAGATACACTTACGGGGCACCTGGGTGGCTCTGTTGGCTAATTGTCTGACTTCAGCTCAGGTCATGACCTCACGTTTCTAAATTCGAGCCCCGGGTCGGACTCTGTGCTGACAGTTCAGGGCCTGGAGCCTGCTTCTGATTCTGTGTCTCCCTCTCTCTGCCCCTCCCTGCTCATGCTCCGTCTCTCTCTCTCAAAAATAAATAAACATTTTTTTAAAAATTTAAAAAGATATATACACTTATGTATACTGCTATATTGTGTTTATTTTAATACATTATTACATTTTGTGAGACTTTGCTTCACATAGTTTGATAAATTTGATATACTACCAATATAATATTATTAGTAGCATTGTGGTCCTTTGCAGATTTTCCTTGTGCATTTTCTCTGTAACATAAGACCATTTCTTTCCCTACTTACGGGTTTCAACCTTGGGTTGATTTTATCAGCTATTCATTTCAAAAGTAGCTCACTCTTTTTAAATTGGCCCACTTTGCCATTGTTCATCACTTAACTTCCAACATTTCTTTATTACCCTAATTTATTTATTTATCTTCTGTTGTTATCCAAAGTTGGTAGATCAAGATTTTATATATATGATTATACATAGATTTATCTCTCTATACAACTGTACAGAGATTTATCTCTCTATATGATTGTACAGAGATTTATCTTTATATTAGATGATTATATAATCATCTCATTCAAAATCCATAGAGAATATATATATTAAATATGTAGTTATGAGAATATAAAAAACTGTTTTAAGTCTTCCACATTTATAAAATAAAACTATATATCTATACCTACGTACATTCAGAAATAAGAAAACTGAATCGATTTAATAAAAATATAACTTAAAATGCTCAGCATGCAATGAAAGAAGATAATATATACTTGTTTTCTCAGCAACTGTGAATTAGTTAAATGATAATACATTAACTATGAATGAATTTGTGTCTAAATGTGTTGAAGTCTGTGCCTTCTCCCCTCTTCTTTTTTTGCCCCTACAGGGGGAGGAGAACAGACTGGTTTGTATATTTTCTCAAAGATTTTATGGTGCTTTAATATATATTTGTCTCCTCTGAGCCCCCTCTGTGTGCAGCCATGGGGAGGCACACTATTTCTTTTTCTTTTCCCTCTTTTGTCCTTGTCCTGGATGTTGATCTCAAGGCACATTCTACCTCTCCCCCTCAACTCTCTCTCTCTCTCTCTCTCTATATATATATATATATATATATATGTTTATTTCTATCTCTGTCTTAAGATTCAGATAATAAAGATGATATCTTTGTGCTATCTCCTCTGTGCCTGAGAAAGGGATACTGACAGAGCAATTTTTTCCACTTATGACTCTCTCACATCCCTTACCTTTTGCTTTCTGACTTTAATGCATTTGGAAGATTGTTAATATTTTGGAGGTGTGGCTTCTACTAATTTAATTAGGGAAGTTCGTCTCCATTTTTATTTATTTATTTTTATTCTTCTCTATTTTAATATCCTCTTCAAAGAAAAATCTACAAAATCCATCAGTTTGGTAGCGTATATAATGATGACTGTCATAAGGGACGTATCCACTGATTACCTACACGCTGTCACACCATCATTTTTAACCAAAGTATCCCACCCATGGAGATTAATAATCCTCCCTTATAAAGTACACAGAATAATAGACTGGCAGAAGGATATTCACTGGCTTATATGATGTTTAGAAGAAGGAAAATGATTATCTTTCCATATATTTTAAGTCTGGATACAAAAAGAACGCTAGACACGTGACACACAAGCATTTCAAAAGTGGCCCAAGGAATCATTTTTAATTTGTTATAATTATTTTTTTTTTAGTTATTTAAAAGACGTAGAGTCTTCACTTCTCAAAATGTATCAAGAGAACTCACCCAACTTTATCTGTGCGTCTCTACTTACCACATGCACATACTGGGTGCATAATAAATGAACATATAGATGAATAAACCGATAATTAGGAGAACACTATTACTCCATAACTTCAGTTTGATGAGATTGGTTGTTTTAGTGTGGTGGAGACATATTCTGGGTGCTGCTTTAAATATTGCCTTCTTAGGGCGCCCTGGGTGGCTTAGTCGGTTAAGCATCTGACTCTGATTTTGGCTTAGGTCATGATCTCACAGTTCATGGGTGTGAGCCTCACATCAGTCTCTGCACTGGCAGTGTGGAACCTGCTTGGATTCTCTCTCTCCTCTCTCTGTGCTCCTCCCCTGCTCTCTCTCTCAAAATAAATGAATAAACTTTAAAAAAAATTAAATATTGACTTCTTGCAAGTGTATAAAAACTAGAATCACACTTCCTAAAATTTAGTTCATTGAACACAATTTCACTTTTTTTGTAGAATAAACTTTAAGGTCAAACTTGGGAATTGCTGGATTAAATGTCCTCTCCTTTGTCACGCATAGTATCCCAATAACGAATTCCAATTTCATCACTCAGTGGACTTTTGGTTGATCATTTGAAATTATTTTCACTCATTTGGTTGACAATCATAAATTAGCATAAGTGTGGGGAAATTTGGGAGGTATTTTTTTCTTTTAGCATAAATTATATGCCATTATTTCTCATTAGGTATTTATGGCTAATAGCCTAAAGAAATATTCCTTCGATACTATAATGAGAGAAACTGATAACACATAAGAAAGGACATTTATGAAAGCAATCTCATGAATTTTAAATATTTATTGTAGAGAATAATGTGTCATTTTATACTTTAGTGGATATTTAATGCTTCTATGAAAATTATAAACTATAATAAAAGTAAAAATTGCTACCTCATCATTAGATAGTTTGCTGAAATACCTGAAAAAACAGAGTATTAACCCACAATATACCAATAAAAGTGGCCATTACCATTTTCCATCCTCGGCCAATGGACCCTTATAATTTTTTTAATATCTAAGTCATATTGTGAATACATTTTTAGAAATAATGATGAGTGTAATGAAACATAATGAAAAATATAATGATAAACATAATGAAAATGATTAAAAATTTTCATAAAGAAATGGGGAAAACTTTACATCAGGTAAATCCTGGCATTGACACATCACAAAAGTTGAAAGAATACTGTCAGGGTCTCTTAGCAAAATTGGGTGTTTCAGGTTCTCCTACTGAGTGACTAAATAAGAATATCATATGTCATTTTCTACTTAGAAGTATATAGCTAAATCAATATTTAATTCAGTTTTAGAAAATTCATTGAGATTATATTCATCTGAAGAGTCATAGCTTGAGATTTTACTTTTTGATCAAGTTAACCATTATTTTTAGTTTTGAATTGAACTATTGCTGTAGCCACTTGTCATATGTAGCTACTTAAGTTTTAAACAAAGATGGACAAATTTAAGAATTTAGTTCCTCAGTTATACAAGCCACATTTCAAGGGCTAGATAGCCTCATGTGTCTGGTAGATACTATATTCAGTGGCACAAACATGAAATATTCCCATGACTGCAGAAAGTTCTATTGCGCGGCACTTGTACAGAGTCTTGTCTCTTTTCTATTCACCTTCTGAGTTGACTAATAATTATGAAATTTCTTCTGTCAATTTTCCCCCCTTTGCCATTAAGATTTAAAAATAATAAAATTTTTATTCCCAGTTTTGCTTGGTAAAAGCAAAAGCAGATTGGAAAGATGGTCTATTCATTCTAACCTGTCCTATTATTCTAACCCTGTTTTGTTTTTTAATTCAGAAATGCTTTTTTTGGAATATGATATAATTTTGGAGTGCTGACTTAGGCTTTTTTTTTTCCCTCTGTTCCTACCATATCTTTTGACAGCACTTTTATAATGTAACTATAATGTTATATGTACTTATTTTTGTCTGAGTTTTATTATAACTTAATATTCTCAAGCATGATTCTTTTTATATCTCAAACACAATATCTTACTTAGGAATGGTAAATTAGTTTTGGAAGGAAATACATGAAGGAGAACAGAAAGGAAAAGACAATGAGAGGGAAACAAATAAAAAACAATTTTTTTTTAAGAAAAAGTCTTTGGGATATAATAATAATCTGTAAAAATTATAGAAATTTCAATATGAATGTGTATAACTACCTATTTTGCAAAAGAAGAGATCTGTATTAAAGATGCTAAGTACTTTGGCAAAGGTCATATATTAGTTTCTTATTACTTCTACAACAAATTACCTCAATCTTAGAGATTTAAAATAACACAAATCTATTGTCTTATAGCTCTACAAGTCAGAAGCCCGACGTGGGTCCTGATGGGCTAAAATCAAGGTTTTGGCAATTTCTTTTTGACTCTTAGAGCAGAATCCGTTTCATCGAACTTTCTAGAATCTACCGGTTGTTAGACACCTTCCATCCTATTTATTTGTCGGTTGGTTGGTGGGTTTGTTGGTTGGTTGGTTGGTTGGTTGGTTGGTTGGTTTATTTATTTATTTATTTATTTATTTATTTATTTATTTATTTGTTTGTTTGTTGTGGTTGCCCTGGAGTTTGCAACATACATTTATAACTAACTGAAGTCCAAAATAACACCATTGCACTTCACAAGCAGTGCATGTACCAAGTAATAGAGTAGTCCCAATTTTTCCCTTCAGTCCCTTATAATATTGTCATTCCTTTTACTCTATCTATCTATCTAACCTAATCAAATCTATAATAACCAAATATATTTTGCTGTTATTTTTCAAATAAATTGTCTGTTAGATTAAAAATATTTAGAGTTTAGTTTTTAAAATTGTATCTACCATTTTTTTTCCTTTATCGAGATCCAATTTTCTCACCTGTAATCTTCTCTTTAAGTCTGAAGAAGTTCCTTTAATATTGTTTGCAAGATAGATCTAGTGGCAACAAATTTCCTCAGTATTTGTCAGAGAAAATTTGTATTTCCTTTTCTTTTCTCTGAATATTATTTCACTGACAACAGAAATATAAATTCGTGTGTGTGCTTTTTTTTTTCTTTCAATAATTTGATACCTCGTTTGCATGTTTTCTGAAAACAACTCCAGTGTAATTCTATTCCTTGTTCATACATAGATAAGGTGTGCATTTTCCCTTCTGGCTTCTTCCAAGATTTTCCTTTGTCTTTGTCTTATTTGCAGTTTGAAAACGTATGCCTTGGTCTGGATATAGTGTTGTTTATTCTGCTTGATGCTCTCTGCACTTCCTGAATCTGTGGCTTCTTGTCACTCATTAATTTTGGAAAAATCTCAGCCATTAATTATCTAAATATTCTTTCTATTCATTCCTCTTTTTTGTTATTCCCATTACACATATGTTACACTGTTTATTATTGTCCTACAGTTCTTGGATGTACTGTGGTTATTTTCATTCATTTTTTTCTTGCCTTTCAGTTTAATAAGTTTCTTTTGACATATCATCTAGCTCACTCTTTCTAGACCATTGATCCTTAGCCATTTCTAGCCTATAGATCAGATATAGGGAGGGGGTGCATTTCATAATCCTACGATTAGCTGTCAGTCTTCTAGTGACCCAGTGTTTCAGGGCTGCGACATTCACCAGTGCTGCTCAGCATTTTTTTCACCTGTAGGTGAGACAGGAAGGCTACACAGAGGGAAATTTCCCTTTCCTAAAGTTGGTAAATTCTGGTAAGATAGTTTCTTTTGAGAGCAGTCCTTTATAAAGAGAAAAGAATGCTCTGGAGCGTTTCCAAATGATTACTTTTCCTCTTTCCCTGAAATAAGCACAAAGAACTCTTTCTCTGTTCTTCACCTTGAGAACCTGGTGGGACTCCTTGTGTTATAACTCATGACTGTGTGCCCTGTCTCCGAAACTTGGCCCCTGGTGTTTTTAAATCTCAAGTTGGTCTACATTGGACCCTCCACAGTTTGCTAATAGCAGTTTAAGTGTTTCTATGGGCTCTGGATCTGGCACTGAGTTGGTACTCCTGGTTCTGGTTTCTGAAAGTGTCATTTTTGGTATCCACTTCTCTCTCTATAACGTTCAGGACAGTGGTTTATCCTTGACCTCAGTTCCCTTATATATCTAAGAAAAGCTTGCTGGTTTGCAGTTTCTTCAGCTTTTTCTTTGTTTTGAGAAGGGAGTGAGAACTTTCACACTATTTAGAGGTCAAGCCAGAAACTGGAAGTACAGACTCCCGTTCCTTCAAAACTAGCAAATGGTTGGTGGAGTCTTTCTCTGGGATAAGCTTATTAACATCTTGAGGGAGACATTTTTCTGTCTACCACAGGCTCCAAGCTCATAGGTCAGAGAAAGCTATCACATAGGTTCCCTTCATTCTAGGCCATCTCTTTAAGAACCATTTAAACTCATTAAAAATCTTCTCTCTCCCTCTCTGTCTCTCTGTCTCTCTCTCTCTCTCTCCGTCTCTCTTTCTCACTCTCTGCCTCTCTCTTCCTCTTCCTTCTCCCTCTCCCCCTTTCTTTTTCTCCATCTTTCCTTCCCAGCCTCCCTCTCTGTCTCAAAACCATCAACTTTGCAATTATTTCTCTAATTTGGGTAGCATTTTCTCTTGCATAGGACACCATTCCTACTGAAACTATACAAATATGGTTTCGGTTTGGAATTTAGTCTCTCTGCCTAAGATGATCCTTGATGAAAAGTGCCTCAAAATTATACCTAGCACTTAGCATCAAAATTCATATAGTGCATACTTACCTGAAGGCTATGCTTAATATTCTACAAACTGATTCCCCCTTGAAGCCACTGCTCTGTGAAATTAAAAACAAACTCATGTAATATTGAAGACCTATAAACTATTATTATGAACATTATAGAGATGTGAAGATAATAGAAATAAACAATGGATTTTTTTTAAGGAAACATTTTATCACTACTTCAATGGGTCCACGTATATAAACATTTCAGATGCACTAGTCTGCTATGGATGTAGCATCAACATTTCAAGTAGCCCCAGTTAGTTTCAGTGATTCCTATATAGAAACAAAGTCTCAATAAACAATCTAATATTATTTATAAAAGGAAGATAAGTTGTAAAGTAAACTCCTTCAAAATAACATCAATATAACCTGGAAATACAGAGAATCTTAAAAACTATTGGGAAAAAGGGCTGAATTTGTCTAAACTGTTAATACGCGTTGAAAATTTTTGTCTTTGGCATGAGGCCCAAGTCTAGGTCAATTGGATATTCAATTCAAGTTGCCATCTGCTAGATATTTTTGAAACCGATGCAGTATAAACTTATATTTAAATATGTTTTAGTCCTCAAAATGTTCATACCACAAAATCACCATTTTGACTGGCATTAATTAAAATCTTTGTCTAGCTGCGTCTGCAGAAAGAGCAAGAATTGAATATAGTAACAACGCAACTAAATTAATGGCGTACTGTGATGGACATCTAGGGCCAAATATTGAAAGGACATCTACTGATTCTCCTTTTATGACGGCAGGTTCAAGCTATTAGTTTCAAATAATACATGCATTGGATATCTTTTTTTCAACAGAACAAAAGGACATGTTTTCAGAAGTAAGTGGGTTGTTTTCAGAAGTGAGAGGGCTAAAAGAAGTTATCTGACTGTGGCTAAATTGCATGCCACCAGCCACTCAAATCAAAAGGCTGCCTCCAATGGTTCTGGTATGGAAATCTGATTTTCTGCAAGAATTTTATGTTTGAGCGTAGTAGAACTATAAACAGAGAGATTACAAAATCTATTATTTTAAAGAATAAATTGAATTGCACATAGTCTGTATTTTTAGAAATATGGCATAAAAATAAACAGAAAGTACAGGATATTTTATTCTATGGTATTCCATAGGTTTTTCATATAAAACAAAACTTAAATATGATTTATAAGTACATAAAAATCTATAAATTTTGAACTAATATATTTATACCATAGAAAAAGAAGATATTGTATCACTATTAAACTTTTACAAATAATGTGATAAATCATGATTTTGGGGAAAAATTTTAAATATGAAGTTTGGAAGACAGTAAGGAAAAAATCACTACACTTTCAAGAGTTAGACAATTATTTAAAATGTCTTATAAATGTTATAAAATCTACAATTTTTTTAACGTTTATAATTATCGAGAGACAGAGAGAAACAGAGCATGAGCAGAGGAGGGACAGAGAGAGGGGGAGACACGGAATCTGAAGCAGGCTCTAGGCTCTGAGCTGTCAGCCCAGAGCCCGACACGGACTCAAACTCACAAACTGTGAGATCATGACCTGAGCCGAAGTTGGACACTTAACCAACTGAGCCACCCAGGTGCCCCATAAAATCTATATTATAAAACATTTTATAATCTAAAAATAAAATAATAAGATTAAGATGGATTATTCAGTACATTCTCAATTATGAGGAAGGAAACAGTACAAACCTTCATTGTGGTTTTCTTTGGACGTATACATTTTTTAATTTTTATTTTTATGTGTTTTACAATACATATATGGTAAATACATATCTTGTTAAGAGATAATTAAATGTTACCTATTATTTTTTCCTTGATGTAAAAACTGACAATCTTTTTTTTTTAATTTCAGTGGCAGATACAGGACTTATGGTATGAAAATATTGAAGGATTCCTGTGAATGCTTCTTCTAAGTGGTATTAAATATTTTATAGTCAGTCTAATGTAAAGGAAATCATTTGGCATGAGGACTCTATGTCCTAACTTCTTTATCTTCTAATTCATTATCTCTAAATATATTTAAATTATTTATACAAAAATTGTGAGGTTGTTATGAAGGACAAATGAGTACACATAAATGAGGGAATCTTGAATACTGGCTTTTCAGACCCTTATAGCCTGATCTCAACCTATCTATCCCTGCAGTGATATTTACCATTCTCCTTAAGGTAATTTGTTCTAGATTGTGTCCTTAATGTTGTCCAATTAAATATAGGAAACTCCGTTACATTTGAATTTCAAATAAACGATGAATACTTCTTTCAGTATAAAGTTATACCAAATATTGCATGGGTCATGCCTATATTAAAGATGTTAATGGGGCACCTCAGTCAGTTAAGTGTCTGACTTCAGCTCAGGTCGTGATCTCATGGTCCGTGAGTTAGAATCCCATGTTGGGCTTTGTGCTGACAGCTCAGAGCCTGGATCCTGCTTCAGATCTCCCGCTCACTCTCTGTCTCTCAAAAATAAACATTAAAAAAATGTTTTTTAATATATTAAGTAGAGTAGGGGCACTGGGTGGCTCAGTCAGTTAAGCATCCAACTTCGGCTCAGGTCATGATCTCAGTTTGTGAGTCTGAGCCTCCCATTGGGCTCTGCACTAACAGCTCAGAGCCTGAAGCCTCCTTCGGGTAGTGTGTCTGCCTCTCTGTCTCTCTGTTCCGCACACCCCTCCTGGTTCATGCTCTGTCTCTGTCACAAAAATAAATAAATGTTAATATATATTACATATAAAATATATGCATAATAAGTAGAATAGAGTTGAATGGAGTGAAGTAGAAGATACTATGATATTAATCCCATGCAATGCTTGGGATATGTTTATACCAAAAATAGTCAATTGTTTATTGAAAATTCAGATTTAGTTAGGTATCCTATACTTTTATTTGTTACACCCAGTAACCTTAGCCTTTGCTATTTTGGTTAAGCTTGAAGCAAAGTTTCCCAGAGTCTCTTTCACTGTGTATAGAATTGATCTAAAATGAGTTGGACTTTGAATCTCATTTAAATGATGAAAATGAAGTGTCCACCATTACTCTGTAGGTCTTTGTGGTCAGAGATGGTAATGGACAGTGTCTGTTGGGTTTCAGCTGAGTTTCACTTTCCTCAGTTCAGCTTCCTAACTGCCTCTTGACTGCTGGTCTTGCATGAACAATAGTGGCTCCAGGGGCTTGATTGTGACAAGAGCCTCCATCGACCTCTCCAGGAACTGGCATGCTTAGATTCTCAGCTCTCCCTGCAAAAGCCCCAATTTGCCCATCTGTGTTACACTCCACCAAGGTTTGTGAGTCTATCTTTGTGTCTGCTCATCCAACTGATCATAACTTCCAAGCTCCTCAATTATGGAAGAACTAATTCCTATAATATCTATGACTTTCACAGTACTCATCGTGGTTCTTTATCTCTGACTAAATTCAGATAATTATGGACAATGAAAGTACCAATGATCTTATCTGGCTAGTTCCTTTCAATGTAATTTGGTAAATGTTGCAATTTGTTTAGTGTGTATGCCACCTCCTTATGAGTCACATTTTGAAACCAAGTAAGCCTGCCAAGACTTGAATCTACTTACAGTTTAGAGGCATCATTATTTCCCTTTAAGAAAATTTTTCTTATGATATTTCCAAATGATCGTCTTTTTCCAAATTCTCTAGAAAGTCTGTCAAACCCTTCATCTAGGGACATACAATATGCCTTATTCAGCAGCATGGTACTCTCGACAGTATTACTACTGATTAGGATATTTAGTTTACAGTAAACAAAGGGTAGAAATTGCCTTATGCTTGTGGAATTTCCTGTTCCTAACCTTTGATCTTAACCATCTGTATTCAACTATCTCTGGCCTGAAGAAATGACGGAAGGCACTAGATAATACCTTGTAAGTTTTGGGTAATGCTTTCCAGGGCACGGAATATACTTTGAATCAGTAAACAGGATACGATCCTATTTCTTTCATAATCTATTTTCATGAATATGAAAGTCAAGGGAATGAAATGGGAGTGATTCTTCACCCTTAGTGAGGAATAAGTGATTGCTATTACCCTTAGCAATCCATCAGTAAAAGGTTTGTTTCCTATCATGAAATGTTGGCTTCTGTTTTAGAGATACTATTTCCCAATGGAGGAAAGATTAATGGAGAAGTAAAGTCTTCCTTAAACTGGTGGTCAAGACGACATTGACCATATTGGGATTTTCATGACATTTAACTAACAAAGAAGAGAGCATACTGTTTGGAGTAACTTATTCTGAAATTCTGGAGGAATATGGGTTTGTATGGAAGAAGCACAGACAATGTCTGATTCATGAGTCCTCTAGGACCCCTCTTAGAAATCCTTTGTGCTAAAATAAAAACTAAAGGAAAACTTTAACAACTCAGTACATACATGACTGAGTTGCTCAGACACTATAATAACAAGGATTTCACTCCACTAGGCAAAGAACCATTGGCTAGCTGAGATGGTTTCTGAGGTCAAAGGGAATAAGGAATTGGAAATATAAGAAAGTGATAAATACCAGTGATGGCCACATGACCTGTTGTAGAATTGGGGATTTTACTAATTAGGGATATTTGTTCCTTGCTTTAGTGTGAGTCAATTCTTATCTTTACTAAGCAATTATTTTTCTTTTCCACTACCACAGTCCTAGTACCTAACATAAGATATAATGATCATAGTCAACCTATATCTCAGTATTTGATTTATAGGACATCATATTTATAGGATACCTTAAGGGTCTTTTAGAATGATTAGTGAATTTTCAGCTATATGAGGTATGGTTGCCTCATGTTGTGTGGAAGCAGATAATTGCTATTTTCTGTATTTTGAAGTGAATATAGTTATGATAGGTGTTATGAATGCCAAAATGTGCTACCATCATCTTGGCTAAGCTGGGTATTATGGTATTCAAAACATATTCCCTGTATGGCTGAGGGATAGAGTTGGTCCATAGGGAAACCTATTGTTTCCACTACAGAAACTGATGTGTTTAGTTTTTCAGAATTTTCTGCCCCAACTTCTTCTTCTGCCCTTGTGCATTGAAGAATTTATTATAAATATTTTCTCTGTATCTTCTACTCTTCCATCCAAATTGTCACTTCCCAAGCTTCTCCCAAAATTTTATAACCTGTAACTCCTCTAAAAAATCCTTAGCCCATTTGGCAGACAGACACTCGGTTGACTGTCAATAATCTGCCCCCTGATCATCATACCTTAGTGTCATTCCCTCTCCTTGAGTGTGGGTGGAACTATGATTTGCTTCTAATCAATAGAATGTGGCAAAGTAGCTGTGCTATCATTCTCTTGGCTATATTACATTGTATAAGGCTCTTTTACCATAGTGTAGAGAGACCCTCTCCCTCTGGTATTGAAGAAGCAAGATGTTATGACATGAATTGCCTAAGGAGGGAACAACTTGGAAACAAACTTTGGACAGCCTCTAGAAGCTGAGGACTCATTTTTACAGCTGCAAGGGATTGAATCCTGCCAATAACCACATGCGCTTGGAAGAAAACACACGTTCTAGAAATGAACGCCGGCTGGCTGACACCTTGACTACAGCTTTGTGAGACCCTGCACAGAGAAACCAGCTAAACAATATGGAGACTCTTCACTCACAGAAACTATGAGATAATGAATATGTGTTGTTATAAACTGACGATTCTGTGGCAATTTGTTATTATACGACTAGAAAACTAATGTACCCCATAATACTCATAATGATTCTGTGTTCCTAACTGAAGCACGATTGAGTCACACTTCATAGTACATACTACAACTGGACTTTTCTAGTATCTTCCCTAATTTTTATTTAGATATAATTGACATAAAACATACAATGTATGGTGCACAGCATAATGATTTGATATATATTTAGCTATATATATATATATATATATATATATATATAGCAAAATGTTACCACAAGAAGATTAGCTGACATATGTCTCCTCACAGAGTTACGTTTTATTTTCTTGGGATAAGAACTTTAAGATATGTCTTCTTGGCAACTTTTTTTAAAAGTGTATTTATTTTTAGAGAGAGTGGGGAAGGGCAGAGAGAGAGAAAGAGAGAGAATCCCAAGCAGGCTCCTTACTGTCAGTGCAGAGTCTGGTACGGGCTCAAACTCATGAACAGTGAGAGCATGACCTAAGCTGAAATCTAGAGTCAGACGTTTAACTGACTAAGCCACTCAGGCGTCCTTAGCAACTTTTGAATTTACAAACCAGTATTGTTAACTACTGTCATGATGTTGTTACATCACAACACCAGAACTTATTTATCTTCTAAATAGAAGATTGTACTTGTAAAAAAAAAAAAATTAATGTTTATTTATTCTTGAGACAGAGACAGAGTGTGAACAGGGGAGGGGCAGAGAGAGAGGGAGACACAGAATCTGAAACAGGCTCCAGGCTCTGAGCTGTCAGCACAGAGCCTGACGTGGGGCTCGAACCCACAAACTGTGAGATCATGATCTGAGCCAAAGTTGGACGCTTAACCAAGTGAGCCACCCAGGCGCCCCTAGAAGATTGTACTTTTTGACAACCCTCATCTAATGTCTTCATCCTCCACCCTCATCATTGGCAATCATAAATGTGACCTCTGTTTTATGAGTTTGTTTTTTATTTTTTTTTAGATTCTACATATAAGTGAGATCATATAGTATTTATCTTTCTCTGTGTCACTTACTTTTTTTTATCTTATATCTCTTTTTCAACACTAAACTGCTGACCCCATGAAGGAGTTTCTTCTCTGACATCTCCAATACCAGAATACACAAGACACCTAATGTATAGTTGTAGAATGACCATGACTGATTGGTCAACCCAATGAAGTAATGAACAAATTATGATCTATATTAGATTTTGTTTATAAAATAAGAATGAACCACAGTAGCTACACTTGTCTTCATTCTATGTCAGGATTGTGAATTACAAAAATTTCAAATCACTACTGTAAATTTGCTTTGGTATAAGTTAAATAAAATATTTTGTTTCTTCTATTACAAGAGTCATTGTGATGTGCAGTGTGTGACATCACAATCACCTGAGGAACTCATTTAAAACTGCAGATTTATGGACCCTAACTCAGATACAACGGTTTCGGATTTCTCAGAGTGGGTCTTCAGAATATCCATATTATACAGACTCCTCAGGTGATGTTCAGTCACACAAACGTTTGACAACAATTTCTGGAAAAGCATGGCTTTCTTTTTACATTAAAAAAAAAATCTGTTTTCACATAAAGCAGTTGCCTCACTGTGCAAATTAGAAAATCAAAAGTAGGTGACAACACTGAGTTCATGTACATTGTTTAAAGTCAGAAGACAATTAAATTATAGAAATGAAAGAATCAGAGTAAGGCATATATGCCAACAATTAAAAGGATCATTGACCTGTCATGTAGAACTGAAATTTCATAATTTTATTTTATGTATTATGTGCTAAAAATAATACTCTTGATTCACTTGCTTTTTGAAATGTTAAAATGCAGAAAACAATCTTTTTTTTTAAATTAACTGTGAACATAGTGTCAGATTGTTAATTATGTTTCCATAATTTCAAAAAGAAACCCTGATTCTATTTCTGTTAATAAGAACTCAGGTTTATAAAAAGAATTTTGATATTTATTTCTTGGTCCTTGTTGAAACGACCTGTCAAATTTTTATTAGTAAAATGACATATGATCTTTAAAATCTATTCATCCTTAAACCCTGATAATAGTTATTTAGTGAAAAATCAGTAATAAAGAAATTTTTAGCATGCATTATTATGCCAAAGTCAATAATACATTTTTATAGAAAATATTCTAATGAACTTTTAATGAGCATATATTTACATTATACTTGGTAGTGAAAAAACAATTACAATTCCTAGAATTGAGAAAGCTTGAGAATGCTGTTTCTTGGTACAAAAGTATACAAAAGTATAAACCAGAAATGGTTTATAGTAGTTTATATGATAGTGTAAATTGATTTTTAATAAAATAGTGATATATTTATTTCAGTGCTAAAATATTGAACACTAACTTTCCTTTAAAACATGTGGTTAGATTGGAGGAGGAGCCAAGATGGCAGAACAGCATCGAAGTTTTTTGTGTGTCTCACATCCATGACCAATACAGCCAGACCAACACTAAACCATCCTGCACACAGAGAAAACTGATCTGAGGATTAACACAAAAATCTGTGCAACCTGAACCACGGAATTCAGCAGGTACGTTGCACAGAGAGGTGAACTTGGAGAGAGAGAAGCCACAAGAAGGGAGGTGTTTTGTGGGCGGAGAGAGGACAGAGATGGGGTGGGGGGGTGGAGAATACAGGAAAAGCACCCCTCCCCAAAAGCAGGTGGAGAGAAAGTGGAAAATTGGAAACAGCCACAGGGACTAAACTAAAAAGGGAGAAAAGAGAAAGGAGAAAGGAGAAAGGAGAGGGTTTAAATTCCATTAAGACTGTAAACAGGGGAAGCGCAGAGTCTGAAACTCCACAGCTCAATACCTGGGAGTGCTCTGGTGGGAAGGGCAAATCCCCAGGAGCAGAGTGGGATCTGGGAGGTTCTTGGGTCACAACGGGAAAAGCAGTTCCACTGCTGGAAGGACATTTGGTAGAGACTGTTGAAGCCACCTGGTCCCAGCAGACTCCACATTCGCTGGTGCTGGAACAAGGTCCTTAAGGGTGAAGCCTGGTACCAGATGTGTGTTGTGATTTTCCATATTCACTGAAAAGCTGCTTCTACACTATCTCCCGGAACTTTTTCTGAAGCGGGCTGGCACGTGGCCACAGTCTCAGGGCACCAGCAGCAACAGGGTCCAGCAAGTGTTCCTGGGTGCAGCTGACAGTTGGCCATTGCTCATTCAGCCATTGCTCATTGAGACCGTCCTGCTGAGGGGCAGAACAGGTCAAAGCTGCAGTCCTTCAGAAGTAAAGGGCTGGGGAAAACAGCCGCATCTGAGACAAAACTCAGGAGAGAGGTACTGCCTGGGGCCTGGTCATGGACAGTGAAAACGTGGGGAGTGGACGAAAGCTGAAGACAGAGGACGGGTGGATGATTGCTGATCAGGGAGAACAGAGTTCCAATACTAGAGACTGGGTAGCTGGGTGACCCCGTTGTCACCACTTCCGGGTATGCGCATGTGCACCTACGAGTGCCACAACACTCCACCCCAATAGGCTATCAGGGCCATCTAGTGGAGAACGGAGCCATTACACTGAGCTCCGCCCAACTGGGCCAACCTCGCTCTTCAAGAACACAAGTCTCACCGCCTACTTAGTTTATGGACTATAAAGCACTTCATAGTCTGACTTCTAGGGGAAAACAAAGTAATTTCAGTCTTATTTCAATCTGTTAGCAGGTCCTTCTATTCAATTTTCTTTCTTTTTTTTCTTCTCTCTTTTTCACTTCTTTTCTTTCTCTTAAATACATAAAGAGAAAAAAATCATTTTTATTTTCAATTTTTATTAAAAATATTTTTAATTTTTTTACTATATCTTTTACTTTTGTGTAAATTTTTTTCAAATTCTACTTTACTTCCTTCATTTTATTTTAGTCTACTTCAGTGTGTTCACTTTTTCAAATTTTCAAACGATTGCCTTTTTTCTCTAATTCTTTTTTCTCTTTTTCATTTTTCTTTTAGTTGAATACAGAAAGAGAAAAAATTCATTTTTATTTTTAAAAAATTTTTAACGTTTATTTATTTTTGAGACAGAGAGAGACAGAGCATGAACGGGGGAGGGTCAGAGAGAGGGAGACACAGAATCTGAAACAGGCTCCAGGCCCTGAGCTGTTAGCACAGAGCCCGACGCGGGGCTCAAACTCACGGAGTGTGAGATCATGACCTGAGCTGAAGTCGGCCGCTTAACCGACTGAGCCACCCAGGCACCCCTATTTTTAATTTTTATTAAAAATATTTCTCTTTAAATTTTTCTACTATATTCTTTACTTTTGTGTAAATTTTTTCAAATTCTGTTTTACTCCCATAATCTCATTTTAGTCTACTTCAGTGTATTCATTTTTTCAAATTCTCAAATAATTTTTCTTTTTTCCCCCCTCTTTTTTTCTCTAATCTGTCAAACCACTTTCAAACCCAGACCAAAACACACCTAGGATCTAGAATCATTTATTTGAGTTTCGTGTGTGTGTATTTTTAATTTTAATATTTTTTTAATTTTAATTTTTTAATTTTAATTTTCCTACTTCATTAATTCCTTTTCTCCATTCAAAATGACAAAACAGGGGCGCCTGGGTGGCTCAGTCGGTTGAGCGACTGACTTCAGCTCAGGTCATGATCTCACGGTTCATGAGTTTGAGCCCCGTGTCAGGCTCTGTGCTGACAGCTCAGAGCCTAGAGCCTACTTCCGATTCTGTGTCTCCCTCTCTCTCTGCCCCTCCCCCGTTCATGCTCTGTCTCTCTCTGTCTCAGAAATAAATAAACACTAAAAAAATTTTAAAAAATGACAAAACAAAGGAATTCACCCCAAAAGAAAGAGCATGAAGAAACGACAGCCAGGGATACAACCAACACACATACAAGCAAGATGTCTGAACCAGAATTTAGAATCATGATAATAATACTAGATGGAGTTGAAAATAGATTAGAATCCCTTTCTGCAGAGGCAAAATAAGTAAAAAATAGTCAGAATGAAATTAAAAATCATATAACTGAGCTGCAATCACGGATGGATGCAGCGGCAGCAAGGATGGATGAGGCAGAACAGAGAATCAGCGATATAGAGGACAAACTTATAGAGAGTAATGAAGCAGAAAAAAAGAGGGAGATGAAGGCAAAAGAGCACGATTTAAGAATTAGAAGAGGAAGAGAGAGAAAGAGGGAAAGAGAGGAAAGAGAGAGAAAAAGTGGTAGAAGGGTTATATGAGCAAATCATAGCAGAAAACTATCCTAACCTGGGGGAAGACACAGACATCAAAATCCAGGAAGCACAGAGGACCCCCATTAGATTCAACAAAAACCGACCATCAACAAAGCATATCATAGTCAAATTCACAAAATACTCAAGCAAGGAGAGAATCATGAAAGCAGCAAGGGAAAGAAAAAATCCCTAACCTACAAGGGAAGACAGATCAGGTTTGCAGCAGACTTATCTACAGAAATTTGGCAGGCCAGAAAAGAGTGGCAGGATATATTCAATGCGATAAATCAGAAAAAAACATGCAGCCAAGAATTCTTTATCCGGCAAGGCTGTCATTCAAAATAGAAGGAGAGATAAAAAGTTTCCCAGACAAACAAAAATGAAAGGAATTGTGACCATTAAACCAGCCCTGCAAGAAATTTTAAGGGGGACTCTCTGAGGGGAGAAAAGATGAATATATATATATATATATATATATATATATATATATACCAAAAGCAACATAGAAAGGACCAGAGAACACCACCAGAAACTCCAACTCTACAAGAATCATAATGGCAATAAATTTATGTCTTTCAGTACTCACTCTAAATGTCAATGGACTCAATGCTCCAATCAAAAGACATAGGGTAACAGAATGCATAAGAAAACAAGATCCATCTATATGCTGTTTACAAGAGACCAACTTTAGACCTAAAGACACCTTCAGATTGAAAATAAGGGGATGGAGAACCATCTATCATGCTAATGGTCAACAAAAGAAAACTGGAGTAGCCATACTTATATCAGACAATCTGGACTTTAAAATAAGGACAATATCAAGAGATGCAGAAGGACATTATATCGTAATCAAGGGGTCTATCCACCAAGAAGACCTAACAATTGTAAACACTTGTGTGCCAAATGTGGAGGCACCCAAATATATCAATCAACTAATCACAAACATAAAGAAACTCATCAATAGTAATACCATAATAGTAGGAGACTTCAACACCCTACTCACAGCAATGGACAGATCATCTAATCAAAAAATCAACAAGGAAACAATGGCTTTGAATGACACACTGGACCAGATGGACTTAACAGATATATTCAGAACGTTTCATCCTAAAGCAGCAGAATATACATTCTTCTCCAGTGCACATGGAACGTTATCAAGAATAGATCACATACTGGGACACAAATCAACCCTAAGTAAGTACAAAAAGATCGAGATCATACCATGCATATTTTCAGACCACAATGCTATGAAACTCGAAATCAACCACAAGAAAATATTTGGAAAGGTAGCAAACACTTGGAGACTGAAGAACATCCTACTAAAGAATGAATGGGCTAACGAAGAAGTTAAAGAGGAAATTAAAAAGTATACAGAAGTCAATGAAAATGATAACACCACAACCCAAAGCTTCTGGGGCACAGCAAGGAGGTCATATGAGGAAAGTATATAGCAATCTAGGCCTTCCTAAAGAAGGAGGAAAGATCTTAGGGGCACCTGGGTGGCTCAGTTGGTTGAGCATCCGACTTCGGCTCAGGTCATGGTCTCGCGGTTTGTGAGTTTGAGCCCTGCGTTGGGCTCTGTGCTGACAGCTCAGAGCCTGGAGCCTGCTTCGGATTCTGTGTCTCCCTCTCTCTCTGTCCCTTCCCTGCTCATGCTCTGTCTCTCTCTGTCTCAAAAATAAATAAAACATTTAAAAAAAAGAAGAAGGAAGAAAGATCTCAGGTACACAACCTAACCTTACCCCTTAAGGAGCTGGAAAAAGAACAGCAAATAAAACCCCAAACCAGAAGAAGACAGGAAATAATAAGATTAGAGCAGAAATTAATGCTATTGAAACCAAAAAAACAGTAGAACAGATCAATGAAAACAGAAGCTGGTTCTTTGAAAGAATTAACAAATTGATAAACCACTAGCCAGTTTGATCAAAAAGAAAAAGGAAAGGTTCCAAATAAATAAAATCAAGAATGAAATAGGAGAGATCACAACCAACACAACAGAAATAGAAACAATAATAAGAGAATATGATGAGCAATTATATGCCAACAAAATGGGCAGTCTGGAAGAAATGGACAAATTCCTAGAAACATCTACAGTACCAAAACTGAAACAGGAAGAAAATAGAAAATTTGAACAGATCCATAACCAGTAAAGAAATCGAATTAGTAATCAAAAATCTGCCAAAAAAACAAGAGTCCAAGGCCAGATGGCTTTCCAGGGGAATTCTACCAAACATTTAAGGAAGAGTTAACACCTATTCTCTTGAAACTGTTCCAAAAAATAGAAATGGAAGGAAAACTTCCAAACTCTTTCTATAAAGTCAACATTACCCTGATTTCAAAACCAGCCAGAGACCCCTCTAAAAAGGAGAACTATAGACCAATTTCCCTGATGAACATGGATGCAAAAATCGTCAACAAGATATTAACCAACCAGATCCAACAATACATTAAAAAAATTATTTACCAGGACCAAATGGGATTTATACCTGGGATGCAGGGCTGGTCCAATATCCACAAAACAATTAATGTGATTCATCACATCAATAAAAGAAAGGACAAGAACCATATGATCCTCTAAATAGATGCAGAGAAAGCATTTGACAAAACACAGTATCCTTTTGTGATAAAAACCCTCAAGAAAGTAGGGATAGAAGGATAATACCACAAGATCATAAAAGCCATATATGAACGACCCAATGTTAATATCATCCTCAATGGGGAAAAACTGAGAGCTTCCCCCTAAGGTCAGGAACAAGACAGGGATGTCCATTCTCACCACTGTTATTCAACATAGTATTGGAAGTCTTAGCCTCTGCAATCAGACAACACAAAGAAACAAAAGGCATCCAAATTGGCCAGGAGGAGGTCAAACTTTCACTCCTTGCAGGCGACATGATACTCTATATGGAAAACCCAAAAGATTCAACCAAAAAACTGCCAGAATTGATTCATGAATTCAGCAAAGTTGCAGGATATAAAATCAATGTACAGAAATCAGTTGCATTTCTATACAACAAAAATGAAGTAACAGAAAGAGAAATCAAGGAATCGATCCCATTTACAATTGCACCAAAACCCATAAAATACCTAGGAATAAATCTAAACAAAAAGGTGAAAAATCTATGCACTGAAAACTATACAAAGCTTATGAAATAAATTGAAGAAGACATAAAGAAATGGAAAAAGATTCCATGCTCCTGATAGGAAGAACAAATATTGTTAAAATGTTGATACTACCCAAAGAAATCTACATATTCAATGCAATCTCTATCAAATTAACACCAGCATTCTTCACAGAGCTAGAACAAATAATCCTAAAATTTGTATGGAACCAGAAAAGACCCCGAATAGCCAAAGCAATCTTGAAAAAGAAAACCAAAGCAGGAGGCATCACAATCCCATACTTCAAGCTATACTACAAAGCTGTAATCATCAAGACAGTATGGTACTGGCACAAGAACAGACACTCAGATCAATGGAACAGAATGAAGAATGCAGAAATGGACCCACAAACGTATGGCCAACTAATCTTTGACGAAACAGGAAAGAATATCCAATGGAATAAAGACAGTCTCTTCAGCAAGTGGTATTGGGAAAACTGGACAGAGACAGAAGAATGAACCTGGACCACTTTCTTATACCATACACAAAAATAAACTCAAAATGGATGGAAGACCTAAATGTAACACAGAAAGCCATCAAAATCCTTGAAGATAAAGCAGGCAAAAATCTCTTTGATCTTAGCCGCAGCAACTTCTTACTCAACACATCTCCAGAGGCAAGGGAAACAAAAGCAAAAATGAACTTCTGGCACCTCATCAAAATAAAAATCTTTCTCACAGCGAAGGAAACAATCAGCAAAACTAAAAGGCACCTGACAGAATGGGAGAAGATATTTGCAAATGACATATCAGATAAAGGCTTAGTATCCAAAATCTATAAAGAGCTTATCAAACTCAACACCCAAAAAACAAATAGTCCAGTGAAGAAACGGGCAAAAGACATGAATAGACACTTCTCCAAAGAAGACATCCAGATGGCCAACGGACACATGAAAAACTGCTCCACATCACTCATCATCAGGGAAATACAAATCAAAACCACAAGGAGATACCACCTTACATCTGTCAGAATGGCTAACATTAACAACTCAGGCAACAACAGATGTTGGCAAGGCGAGGATGTGGAGAAGGAGGATCTTTTTTTGCATTTTGGTGGGAATGCAAGCTGGTGCAGCCACTCTGGAAAACAGTATGGATGTTCCTCAAAAAACTAAAAATAGAACTACCCTACAACCCAGCAATTGCACTACTAAACATTTATCCATAGGATACAGGTGTGCTGTTTTGAAGGGACACATGCATCCCAATGTTTATAGCAGCACTATCAACAATAGCCAAAGTATGGAAAGAGCCCAAATGTCCATCGATGGATGAATGGATAAAGAAAATATGGTATATATATATTCAATGGAGTATTACTCAGCAATCAAAAAGAATGAAATCTTGCCATTTTCAACTATGTGGATGGAACTGGAGGGTATTATGCTAAGTGAAATTAGTCAGAGAAAGACAAAAATCATATGATTTCACTCATATGAGGATGATACGAGACAAAACAGATGAACATAAGGGAAGGGAAACAAAAATAATATAAAAACTGGGAGGGGGACAAAACAGAAGACACTCATAAATATGGAGAACAAACTGAGGGTTACTGGAGGGGTTGTGAGAGGGGGGATGGGCTACATGGGTAAGGGGCACTAAGGAATCCACTCCAGAAGTCAGTGTTGGACTATATGCTTACTAATTAGGATGTAATTTTTTTTTTTTTAAATGTTTATTTATTTTTGACACAGAGAGAGAGAGACAGAGCATGAGCGGGGGAGGGGCAGAGAGAGAGGGAGACACGGAATCCAAAGCAGGCTTCAGGCTCTGAGCTGTCAGCACAGAGCCCGACACAGGGCTCAAGGTCACAGACTGTGAGATCATGACCTGAGCCGAAGTCGGACGCTCAACCGACTGAGCCACCCAGGCGTTCCCCTTTTGTTTTTTTTTAATTTTTTTTAATGTTTATTAATTTTTGACAGAGAGAGAGAGAGACAGAGCATGAGCGAGGGAGGGGCAGAGAGAGAGAGGGAATGCAACTTTTAATAAATAAAAAATAAAATTTTAAAAAAATGTGGTTAAAGTACATATTGTTTTCTTAGTAGCTCATCTATCTACTTTTTTCCCTTATACAGAACAAAGCTCTGAACATTTCAATGTATTTTGCAAAATGATAAGATATGAGTTAATTTTTAGCAGTATCATGGGACTAAGAGTACCATGAAGAAATATGACTTTATTACCAAAATTATTATATAATAAAAGGCTTGATATTTGCATTTTTTCATGGTATAAGTCAAGTAACTTTTGAAACATCCAATTCTTGAATGTATTTATGGAAGTATTAATTTATCACTTTTCCACTGTCAAAATTTTCTGATTTAATAACACCCAGGGTGTAATAACACCCAGTTGAGCATCCGACTTTGGCTCAGGTCATGATGTCACAGTTTGCAGGTTTGAGCCCCGCATTAGGCTCTATGCTTACAGCTCAGAGCCTGCGGCCCACTTCAGATTTTGTGTCTCCCTCTTTCTCTGCCCCTTCTCTGCTCAGGCTTTGTCTCTCTCTCAAAATAAATAAACATTAAAAAATTAAACAACGACAACAACAATGAAAAAAAAAGCCCTCCTAAATTTTGAAATTGGGAAGCTTGATGCATATTGAAAAAATGGAAGACTCTTGAGAAAAGCCTATCAACCCAATCGAGTGAAATGGTTCAAATATGGAAATATCTTTTATTAACATATTATTAAAACTTGGTTGTTTTTTGGAGAGTTTTAACTTCTTAATCAATAAATATGATGATATTTAGAATTTAGACAGCCACCAGTAATAAACATGTGTTAATGGCAATCACGTGATTCTGAAATTGATCTTTACCAATGCATATCTTGCTTATAATGTTATATGTTTTTAAAATATTAATAAGTTTAGATCTTTTAAGAAAGGTGTTAAAAAACAATTGCATTGCAGTGCTGACAAATACATTTAAGATTCTCTGTGAAGTACAGTAAAAGAATAATACTAGGCAAAGAATCAGAAACCATTTCTTCTGCACATTCTTACCAAATTATTAGTGATTTGACCTGGAATAAATCAAATATTAAATGGGTTAATATTGAAAATTTAAATATGATGATAACTAAGTTGGTTCTTAAGCTGTGCACTATTAATAAATATTATATATTTAAATTTAATATTAAATGCTATTAATTGTAAAGGATGTCTTCTAATCATTTGTACATTAATTCACAAAATACTTCTATAAAATAAGTTAGAACTTGTAACCAAATACTATCAGATGTATTTGAAACTGTTTAGTCATGAACATAACTTATTGTCAACTGATTAAATTTAACCTGTACGTATATATTTAACTTTTTATGTATATGATGGAAAGATCTTTACAATTTGGTATTAATTTTGTAAATTGAGGCCAATTCTTTCATTACATATCCATTTCAGATATAACATCGTGGACTTTTAGAATTTTAAAATAGGAATGACTTAACTTAGAATCTCTGAAGTCCAGCTAAAAAGCTGAGTCTTCAGTAATCCACATGGACATTGGACCCTTATAGGATCTTGTTATTAAAATTGTGTGATTTTCTTAAATCGAGCCCCCCATATCAAATAAGTTTTAAACTTCTGATACTCATATGCATTTCTCTCTACTAAAGAGGAATTTCCTTTTTTCTCTCTATTCTATGTTGGTGTGTGTATGTGTGTGTGTGTGTATAATTGTATATAAAATGTGTTTATACATGCTTGTATAATCAGTTTTTAAATATTTAAATATCTATATGTTCCCCCAAGGGAAGAAATTTAATCAGCCTAGTTTGAATCTGGCTTACCCCAAAAGTTACCAGGCAGGACAAAGAGTTTTGCTGCTGTATTACAACCAAACACTTGGAGTGGGAAGAAAGAACTTTCAGAACAAAAAGTTGCTATTTCAAATGATGGCAGGACAGACCAAACAGTAGAGAACAAACACAATATATGTTTGGAAAGCAGGGCATGAGTTGATACAATGCACAAGATAAGTCTAGAGAGAAAGCAGACGTCAAATTACAGGAGTCTCTATGTGCTGAGGAAGCTGGGTCTTATGGAACTCGATGGTGGAACGGTGGAAATTGTTATGGATTTTGCCCACTGAGACAAAGTGGATAGAGTTTAAGGAAAGGAAATAAGCCTTGTTTCTGTCTTGGAAAAATTGGACATGTAAGGTGCTTTTGATAGACAATGGGGTACAGAAAAAAAAATTAGGATTAGGATCAGAAGACAAAAGAAACTCTTTAACAATTTACTTTGTATATAGAACCATAACTATATTGTTTTAAAGAGGGATACATATTTTACTAAAATTAAATCAAAGTGAAACTATTTAGCATGTCATAGAAAATATTTGTAATGAACTAATCTCCTATTATTTTCAAATTATTATTAGGATAATTTTAGAGATTTACATTTTACAAAAGGAGTCCAGCACAAACAATATAATTATCTCATTCCAGCTTTGAAAACTAATTTCATCATTTAAGAATAACAATAGTAGACATGTAAATGAGAAGATTTAAATGATGCTGTCAAAGGAAAACAGTTTCTTGCTGTTAAGTGTTTTGATAAAATTCAAGATACATAAAGTGTGAAATATGACTGTAGTTTTATTATTTAAAAAAGTTTTTTGTTTAATGTTTATTTGTGAGACAGAGGGAGACAGAATGCGAGTGGGGGAGGGGCAGAGAGAGAGGGAGACACAGAATCAGAAGCAGGCTCCAGACTCCGAGCTGTCAGCACAGAGCCAGACATGGGGCTCGAACTCACAAGCCGTGTGATCATGACCTGAGCCAAAGTCAGTCGCTCAACCAACTAAGCCACCCAGGGGTCCTGACTGCAGTTTTATGATTAAAACTACAATGTTATTTTAAGAAACTTAATTTGATGAATATTTATGAAATAGAGACAGTTGTTTTCTCTACAAATATTGACCTCTTAAAATGAGAAAAAAATAGCTGAAAAAAATTCTTGTGTTTCTTGCTTTAAGCAAATCACTTTGGCTAGTGTATGTGTGTGTGCGTGTGTACAGGGCATTGGGGTAATTTCTTTATTAAAAAAAATAAGTTTCTTCTTCTGAAACACCCATAACTAATATTTCTTTTAAATAATTTTTAGTCATTTTAAACTTTTTATAAATCTGGCAACTGTATTCGTAAGTTCAAGCTGACAAAATTTTATATAACCCTTGTCTGTTACAGACTTATTCACTACATGCATATATATATTACTCTATTCTATAAGATAGGATTTAAACAGATTGTAGGGTAACAGCAATGTTCAAGACAAAGAAATGTTGCTTTCACTTTTTCATGCAGTGATTTGATTCCATTTTATCCTCTCTCTTAGCATGTCAGTAATACCTCTTTTAAATTGCTTTTAGTGGTTGCCATTCAGTTCTCAATGCATTTTTGTTTTGTTTTGTTTTTTTTGTTTTATGTTTTTTTTTGTTTTTGTTTTGTTTTTTTGTTTTGGGTTTTTTTTTTTTAGAGACAGAAAGAGGCAGAGGGAGAGAGAGAGAGACTCCCAAGCTGACTCCACACCCAGAGCAGAGCCTAATGTGGGGCTCGATCTCACAACCAACAGATCATGACCTGGGCTGAAATCAAGAGTCGGACACTTAACTGACTGAGCCACCCAGGCGCCCTCCTAATACATATTCTTAACTAATCTAAGCCTTTCCAAATAATACTATGTGCTTCATGTGTAGTGCAGGTAACTGACACCAGAGTAGTCTTAATTCTTCCTTCCTACCCTTTACGACATTGTTGTCATTCTTTCCATTACTCCGTATGATATAATCATCCAACATATTGTTGCTGTTATTTTAAGCAAAAGTTATCCTTTACTCATTTAAAAATAAGAAAAATAGAAGATTTTATTTTACCTTCATTTATTCCTTCTCTAATGCTCTACCTTTCTTTATACGGATGTGAATTTCTCATCTATATCATTTTCCTTCTCCTAAAGAAATGGTGTTTTGTTTTGTTTTGATTTTTTAATATTTCTTGTGGGGCAGGTGTGATCCATAAGCAATCATTTTCTCTGTTTCTGTTTCTCTAGAAACTTATCAGTTCTCCTCTTTTGAAGGCTATTTTTTTTTCTGTATGTGGAATGCTAAGCTTTTCCCCCCAGAACTTCAAATATTTCATTCCACTCTCTTATTTGTGTGGGTTGCTGATGAGTAATATCATTAATTTTGAGACATTTTTGGCCATTATACTTCAAATATTACTTCTAATTTCTTCCTCTGTTGTCTCTTCACCTTCTGGAACACCAATTACGCTGATGTAGAAGGTTTTGAAATTGACCTATAATTCTTGGAGAGATCAAGTCTCTATGCGAAGTTGTTTTTCAAGTCTCTGCTTGTGTCACATTTACTTACATCCCATTTGTCAAAACGGTGTTCATGGCTGAGCCCAGAGTCTAATGCTGGGCAGGATAGCCTTCCCAGGGAGGAAGGGGACAGCAATGTTGTATTGTAAAGACAATGAATCCAGGAAAGGGTAAGGAAATGATGTCATGATTGCAATCTATCACCTAATCCACTCTATTCTTCTTGATAGCACTCACTTTAGAGTCTGCTGATATTTCATGTTATTTGGACTTATTATTTTCTAGGTGTGCTGTCATGAAAGAACTCATGGACCAGTTTCACACTATCTTGTATCCTCCATGTCCATTTCTCTTGTTTTGCACCGTCATTTTTTAATTTTTTTAATTTAGTTTAATTTTTTTTAAAGAAGGTTTTTAACATTTATTCATTTTTGAGAGACAGAGAGAGACAGAGCATGAGCGGGGGAGGGGCAGAGAGAGAGAAGGAGACATAGAATCTGAAGCAGGCTCCAGGCTCTGAGCCATCAGCACAGAGCCTGACGTGGGGCTCGAACTCACAGACCCTGAGATCGTGACCTGAGCCGAAGTCAGATGCTCAACTGACTGAGCCACCCAGGCGCCCCTGTATCATCATTTTTTAGATAAACTCAGGGTAGTCCTTAAAAATATAAATGCATTTTTATATTGTTTTCATTCTTATGTGATAATTTGGATTCATATATGATATCGCTTTGTATATTTTTTTTCCTTTGAATTCAAAGTGATCTTTCAAAGATGAAAGATCTTTCAACTTCCAAGTTTCTGATGAAAAGTCTAATGTTATTATTCTTTTCCTTGTATAGATGAACTGATTGATTCTCTTGAAGTCCTTAGGCCATTTTCAGAAACTTGTAGTTTTCAAATATTACCAAGATGCATTAAGTGCAAGTTCTCTTCTTCTTATCTTGTCTTTTTAAAAATCTGTTTGTTCATTTGTTTTAACACTTACATTGATATTTATATTTTTCTTTTCAGAAACAATTGTATTATGCTATAATGCTCCCCCTTCATCTAATGTTTACCTCTTCAATTTTGTTCTATATATTCATTTGTTCCTCAATATTTTTATTTACTTGGCTTTTTATCTGACGCCCAGAGCAATAGTCTTGATATTTTTCCAAGAGCTGCTGTATTACCATATTTTTCCTAATTTTTTATGAGCTTTTTCTATTGTTCAATTTTTCTAAATGTTCATTTTTCCCTAAGGATCTTGCTTTGTAGATAAAGTATTATTGAATTTGAGGATGCTGTAATGCATTTTAAGGAAATTATTATGTTTTGCTCTCTGACTTATCCCATTAAATATTTTTGTTAAATATTTCTTGGTATTTTATACTAAGTTTTGTTTTCTTTCCCCAGAGTATTGTGATTTTGATTGTCCATGTATCTTTAAAATGACTTGCTTAATTTTTCCTGAATAGATGATTGGATTTTCTTTGTTATATATTTGCTATTATATTTTCTTTATATATTCTTTATATATATTATTACCCACTAATTGTTACCCTCAAGTAGGAAAATAAAATAATTGAAAACTCTTTATTGTATATTGGTAATGCCAGTTAGTATTTTGCACTACAGGGTTGGTAAAAGGGAGAGAGAAACTTATGGATGGGGTTTACCTGGGGCTACTATGATCCATGAAAAATGCTCAAGCTGTAAATACATGTTTAGGGGTAGAGTTGGCCCAATTTTTGCATAACCAGCATTTAGCAAACCCACTATTTCTACTCTTCTTTTTTCTTCCTGCCCTTACTACTTACATTGTGTTCAAAGTTTCCCTGGCATTCTATATGGCCAATGAATTTTCTTCTCTTGGCTTCATTTACTTTAGACCCTGAATTCATTCCCTCTGACTCAGTGGTTATCACCCTCCATTCTCAGGATATCTTCCATAAGTTCAATGTTATCTTTTGCCTGCTCTCGTTTTCTTTTATTTCTGTGATATTAATCCAGTTAGTTACTTTTTTCATTTAAATAAGTTCTTAGAAGGAAGACAAAAATAAAAGCATCATGGATGTTTGCTGCATAGAAATGGAAGTCAATGCAATCTCTTAATTTTCAATGTATTACAGAACCTGTTACAGCTTAAGGATTTAATTGTTTAGTACAACTGCCATATTGGCATTGTCATCAATTTAACACGGCATTATATTTTTTTGCTCACTCATCAGGGATTTTGAGCCACTTCCCGATTAGTTATGTAGAATGTAGAGTGTGGTTTCTTTCCCCATTCAGTAGACATTTATGAAGTAACTGGTCTGCTTATAGCACAGCACTATATCTGATGACTTGCAATATTAGTATTTATTTACCACTTATTTGTAGATGGCACTAAGTAAAGCAATTTACTCATAACTATTTAATCATCATATCCCACTTTTGGAGTTGATATTATTTATTTTTTCTACAAGAGACATGTAACATTCACCCAAGTTGATTCACCCATAAATGACAGAGCAAGAAAAGGACACACTGGGTTTGCTTTTACCCAAGACTGTGTTGTTGGTGAATTTCACACTGTTCAGGCACTGCTCTCAAATAGTACGTAGGCTAGAGAAAGAAAAGGATAAACAATGAATCACGTAGCACAAATGATGTTCATTCTTCTGCCTTCCCTAATTTCTGCCCCTTTACTGATGCTCTTTTATTTCTCAAAGGAATAGAGAAAGGTGTTTGGGTTCCCAAATGTAAAGAGCATCCATGTTTCTGATTTCAGTGAAGTTGCTTAGTTAGGAGAGGTGAAGCCAGAGAGAAAGTCATCATGCATCATTTTCTTGAAGGTAGGTTTGTACATGAATTTCACCTCAGAAATTAGCACCTTTTTTTTTTTTTCCAAGAGGAACACATTTGGTCACATTGCAATCAAAATAAGCTTCAATCTTTCCTGAAGATAAGTTAAATATCAAAAACAGGAGGAACATTACCAGACCAGATATTTTGATATGTTTTAGGAATTTGAGGAGATGAAGTAACTGGCACTCAAAGCAGAGGCAAAGATGCTTCAGCCCAGAACATTCATAGGAGATGTTTGTAAAACATACAGGAACAGGGAAAGAAAAAACTTGAACTGAGGTGCCCAGACTTTTTGCTTTGTCCCTATGCCATACATAAACCCTGCCAATCTCCACACCTTGCTTGCAAACACATAAACCTTTGTCAAATTCCCCGACTAGGGAGCCTGGGTTGTTCAGTCAGTTAAGCATCCAACTTTGGCTCAGGTCACGATCTCATGGTTTTTGTGTTCCAGCCCTGCATCAGGTTCTGTGCTGACAGCCTGCTTTAGATTCTGTGTCTCATCTCTCTTTGCCCCTCCCCCGCTCATATTCTCTCTCTCTCTCTCTCTGTCTCTCTTTCTGCCTCTCTCTCTCTCTCACAAAACTAAATAAAAACATTAAACAAAACAAAAAAACCTCCCCACTGGGCAGAGACCTTCTGCTAAATATATTAGCACAACTGGTGAAGAAATCCACATGGTGCCTGATGTTAAGCACTTTATTATTTATTTATTTATTTATTTATTTATTTATTTATCAATTTATTTATTTATTTATTTTAGAGAGAGAGGGCACAAGCGAGGGAGAGAGGCATTGGGGAGAGAGAGAGTGAGAGACAGAGAGAGAGAAAGAGAGATAGAATCTTAAGCAGGCTCTATGCTCAGCACAGAGCCCGACACAGGGCTTGATCCCACGACCCTGAGACCATGACCTGAGCTGAAATCTAGAGTCAGAAGCTCAGCCCAGCCAACTAAGCCACCCAAGTTCCACTTGATGTTAAACGCTTTAAATCTTAATTATAAATACAGATGGGCAAGCAATAATTATAAGACATTTCAGGATAATAAAAGCACAAATTCAGAAACAAAATAACTCCAGTGAAACATACAAAATAACTTCCATGATGCAGAACAAAATTAGGAAATAGAAAATAATTTAAAGGAATTCTAATTAGTGGTTTCAGAGAGGCTCAGGAAGTTATTGGATACATAAAATTGGAATAGGCTTATAAAAAGGAGAAATGACAGCTGGTGAGTGAGTTCTTAGATATTAAAAATATGATTGCTTAAATAAAATATTTAATAGAAAGGCTAGAAGAAAAAAATTGGGGAAAACTCCCAGATGTAGAGCAAAAAAAGAAACAGAGATAAGCAATATGAAGGGAACATTGAGAGACATGAATCATTAATTTAAAAGGCTTAGCATTCATCTAAAAGGAATTGCTGAAAAGGACAATGGAGGAAATGGAAAGGAGAAACTTATCAACAAAATGATAAAAGCACATTTCCCAGAGGTGAGACACATGACTGGAAATTGTAAGCGCTCACCTACTGCCTAGCAGGAGATATCAGAAAATGATATAGAAAGGGAGACAAAATACTGCCTCTTGAGAAAGCTTGGCAAATTTCCGAATTATAAAAGTATCCTAAGCTTTTTTTTATTTCATTCACTTATTTATTAATTTGTTCCTCCATCGTTATAGCATACATTGGCTATAAAGTAGTGAATAAAAGGGGAAAGTAACTGCATATTAATGATTAGATGAATAGGAAAATTCTGTAAACAAAAGTATAATTATATTAATCTGCTAAGGCTGCCATAACAGAATACAGTGGAGCTTAAACAACAGAAATTTATGATCTCAGAGTTCCGAAGGCTAGAATATGAAGATCAAGTTGCTGGCACAGTTGTTTTCCAGTGCCTTTTTCTTGGCTTGCAGATGGCTGCCTTCTCATTGTGTCCTCTCATGGCCTGCCTCTGCGTGCACAACCCTAGTGTCTCCTTTTCTTCTTGTGAGACCAGCGGTCCTCTTGGATTGAAGTCCCAGCCTTACAACCTCATTTAACCTTTAGTACCTCTTAAAGACCCTATTACCCAATATAGTTACATTAGGGCTTCAACATACAAATTTGGGGGAAACACAATTTGTAACAATAATATTAGTTTTGATGAAGCAAAATAAAGCATGGAATGGGGTGGACAAAATGTGAGGGCAAACATCTTACGTAGAGTCATGATTAAAACCCTCTATGATGAGGGCATATTTGAAGGAAAGTTTGAATGAAGTGAGATAGATGAAGAAGATGCCAGAGGAAGAGTATTCCACATGGAGAAGCTGTAAACACTCAGCTGTAAAAACTCAGGGGGAGACTGAGCGAGAGCTTAGCTTTTGGAGGAGGAGGGATGGAACCACAGGTTTTGAAATAGGGACTGAGGGTAGTGCTGATGATGTTGTGCTGTGGCCACGGGTAACATCAAGAAGGGATTTTTTTTTTTAAGTTTGAATTTGAATTCCACTTAGTAACATATAGTGTTATATTAGTTTCAGATATATACAACAACACTTCCATACATCACTCTGTGTTCATCACAAGTCCCCTCCTTAATCCCATCACCTGTTTCACCCATCCCCCTTCACACACCTCCCCTCTGGTAACCATCAGTTTGTTCTCTATAGCTTGGAGTCTGTTCCTTGACTTCCCTCTCTCCCTCTCTCTCTCTCTCTCCTCGCTATTTTTTCCTCTTTGCTTGTTTGTTTTGTTTCTTAAATTCTACATATGAGTGAAATCATATGGTGTTTGTCTGTTTCTGGCTGACCTATTTCACTTAGGATTATACTCTCTAGTTACATCCATGTCATTACAAATGGCAAGATTTCATTCTTTTTACGGTTGAGTAATATTCCATTATTTATATATACATATATATGTATATATAACACATCTCCTTTATCCATTCATCTGTTGATGGACACTTGGGCTGCTTCCGTATCTTGACTATTGTAAATAATGCTGCTAGAAACACAAGGGTACATGTAACCCTTTGAATAAAAAAAAAAAAAAAAAGGGATTTGTAGGCCAAGACCAAGGACTCGCACTTTATTTGATGTATAATGGAGGTCATTGCAGGACTTAGACTAGAAAGCATCATCATCTATGCTATATTTTTTCAAAGTTCACTTTAGTTGCTTTATGAATAATAAACTATAGGGATGGAAGTGGAATTAAAGAAAATTGTTAGAAAATCATTTCAATAATTTATGAGTTCATGTGAATCCATTTTAATAATTTGTAAGAGTTCATGTGCATCATGCAAAGATAATTCAAGAATTAAAAGGTGATTTTAGGGAATCTTAGAAGCTACAGAGAGTGATGTATGGAAGTACATCACTATTTTGAATGACAGCCTTGCTGGTTAAAGAATTCTTGGCTGTATATTTTTCTGATTCAGCACACTGAATATATTCCGCCGCTCCATTCGGCCTGCAAGTTTCTGTGGCTAGGTCTGCTGCAAACCTGATCTGTCTTCCCTTGTAGGTTAGGGACTTTTTTTCCCTTGCTGCTTTCATGACTCCCTCCTTGCCTGAGTATTTTGTGAATTTGACTAGGATATGCCTTGTTGATGGTCGGTTTTTGTTGAATCTGGTGGGGGGGTCCTCTGTGCTTCCTGGATTTTGATGTCTGTGTCTTTCCCCAGGTTAGGAAAGTTTTCTGCTATGATTTGCTCACATAACCCTTCTACCCCTATTTCTCTCTCTTTCTTCTCTGGGACCCCTATGATTCTGATGTTGTTCCTTTTTAATGAGTCACTGATTTCTCTAATTCTTAGATCGTGCTCTTTTGCCTTAATCTCCCTCTTTTTTCTGGTTCCTTATTCTAAGTTTGTCTTCTATATCATGGATTCTCTGTTCTGCCTCATCCATCCTTGCCACCGCTGCATCCATCCGTGATTGCAGCTCAGTTATAGCATTTTTAATTTCATTTTGACTATTTTTTAACACTTTTATCTCTGCAGAAAGGAATTCTAATCTATTTTCAACTCCAGCTACTACTCTTATTATCGTGATTTTACATTCTGGTTCAGACATCTTGCTTGTGTCTGGGTTGGTTAAATCGCTGGCTGTTGTTTCATTGTGCTCTTTGTTTTGGGGTGAATTCCTTTGTTTTGTCATTTTGAAGGGAGAAAAGGAATTAATGAGGTAGAAAAATTGAAATTAAAAACATTAAAATTAAAAAAATATTAAAAATTAAACACACACACACACACACACACACAAATCAAATAGATGATGCTAGATCCTAGGTGTGTTTTGGTCTGGGTGTAGAAAGTGGTTTGACAGATTAGGGAAACAAACAAACAAAAAAGCCCCCCCCCAAAAAAAAACAAAAAAGAGGGGGGAGAGAAAAAAAAGCAAATCATTTTTAGAATTTGAAAAAATGAATACACTAAAGTAGACTAAAATACACAAAATTAGAGAATATAGTAGAAAAAGTTATAGAAAAATATTTTTAATAAAAATTAAAAAGAAATATGGATTTTCATTTTCTGTATTTAAGAAAAAAATGAAAAAGAGAAAAAAGATTAAAAAAGAAAAAAGAAAAGAAAGACAAAAAAAGAAATCATTTGAAAATTTGAAAAAGTGAATACACTGTAGTAGACTGAAATAAAATGATGGGAGAAAGATAGAATTTATAAAAAAATTACATAAAAGCAAAAAATATAGTAATAAAAATTAAATAAAAATATTTTTTAAAGAAATTGAAAGTAAAAATGAAGTTTTTCTCTTTCTGAATTCAAGAAAAAGAAAAGAAATGAAAAAGAGAAAAAAAGAAAAAGAAAGAAAAAAAAGATAATTGTTTGCAAATTTGACAAGGTGAGTACACTGAAGCAGACTAAAATAAAATGATGGAAGTAAAGTAGAATTTGAAAAAAACTACACAAAAGTAAAAAATATAGTAATAAAAATTAAAGACAGATATTTTTTAATAGAAATTGAAAATAAAAATGAGTTTTTTCTCTTTCTGTATTCAAGAAAAAGAAAAGAATTGTAAAAGGGAAAAAGGAAAAAGAGAGAGGAAAAAAAATTGAATAGATGAACCTGCTAACAGATTGAAGTAGGACTGAAATTGCTTCGTTTTCCCCTAGAGGTCAGTCCATGTAGCTCTTTATAGTCCATAAATTAAGCTGGCAGTGAGGTTTGTGTTCTTGAAGAGGAAAGTTGGCCCAGTTGGGCAGGCCTCGGTGTCACAGCTCCGCAGTCCACTAGATGGCGCTGCTAGCCTACCGAGGTGGATTGTTGTGGTGCTCAGGTGCGCATGCGCAGGAGCAGTGAAAAATGGCGCCATCCAGCCACCCAATCTGTTTTCCTGGATCAGCAATCCTGCACTGGTCCTCTGTCTTCAGCTCTCATCCACTCCCTGCTTTTCCTCTCTCCGAGACCAGGCCCCAGGCAGTACCTCTCTCCCGAGTTTTGTCTCAGATGCGGCTGTTTTCCCCAGCCCCTTACTTCCGAAGGACTGCAGCTTTGACCCGTTCCACCCCTCTGCGGGAGGGTCTCACTGAGCAAAGGCTGAATGAGCAGTGGCCGAATGTCAGCTGCACCCAGGAATGCCCCCCAACAGCAGCTGGACCCTGCTGTTGCCGGTGCCCCAAGACTGCTGCCAGGTGCCAGCGTGCCCCAGAAAAAGTTCGCGAGATAGCAGCAGTTCGTAGAAGCAGCTTTTCAGTGGGTATGGAAAATCACAACACACATCTGGCACCAGCCTTCAACCTTAAGGACCTTGTTCCAGCTCCAGTGGCCGTTTTCTGGGGTCTGCTGGGACCAGGTGGCTTCAACAGTCTCTACCACATGTCCTTCCAGCAGTGGAACCGCTTTTCCCTGTGTGGCCCGAGAACCTCCCAGACCCCACTCTGTTCCTGGGGATTCATCTTTCCCACCAGAGCACCGCCAGGTATGGAGCTGCGGAGTTGCAGCCTTTGCGCTCCCCTTGTTTACAGTCTTCATGGAATTTAAACCCTCTCCTTTCTCCTTTCTCCTTTCTCCTTTCTCCCTGTTTAGTTTAGTCCCTGCGGCTATTTCCAATTTTCCACTTACTCTCCAGCTGCTTTTGGGGAGGGGTGCTTTTCCCGTATGCTCCCCCCCCACCTCCAGTCTCCATCCTCTCTCCACCCGCAAAATGCGTTCCCTATCTTTCGTGGCTTCTTGCTCCCCAAGTTCAGCTCTTTGTGTCGTGTACCTGCTGAATTCTGTGGTTCAGGTTGTGCAGATTGTTATGTTAATCTTCCAATCAGTTTTCTAGGTGTGTAGGACCGTTTAGTGTTGGTCTGGCTCTATTTCATGGATGCGAGATACACCCAATTTCCCACCTTTTTTGATAAAGGCCCTTCACTTTCTCGGTTTCTACAATGACACAGTGATACTCTCTTCCCACCCCTCTTTCTCCAATAGAAAAACTTTCTTGATAATAATGTAATTGAAAAAGAATTTACCCTCCATAAACATACTCAAGGCAGAAAGAGCAAGTTATCTTTCCATTTGAATGAAGAAGAGATTAAGCTAGTTGGTTGTCTTGAAGCTTTAAATGTTGACATACCTGCTCATATCCAAGAGATCTTTGGATCGACACACTTTATAATTTGTTCACAGACATGAAATATTTTTGCCTGGCCCTTTTCATTAGACTGGTTACACTTGACTTTAGGATTATATTCTATTATTTGTATCAGAGGAATTTCATATTACTATATGCTGGTCTGTTGATATTCCTTCTAATATACCATGTTATCATTTGGGGGGAAGTTTAAATGGAAAAACTCGGAGTCCCTTCACCATGACAAAGAGAGAAGACTGTTCTTGACTGGTTTTGAGGTTTGAATGTAGACAGTGTGGAAAAGTCTAGATCATAGTACACTCGATACATGAGGTAAAGTAATAAGATGTAATTCAAAGATCAAGAATGTTCAGAGTCTAATTTTATCCAGTTAGAGGAGCACACTTACTAGATATCTGTGATGAGAGTTAGAAATAAAAAGATCTTAGAAAAGTCAAGCAGAACTGGGGGAGTGATATCACATAATTTCAACCTGAAAAATCTGGGAACAAGTATCATTAGGAGGAAAATGAAATTCCTCAGTGGTTTAAGAAGTGGTTAGTTGAGACAAGATTGCTTTAAAAGTTAGGAAATATTACTTATTCCTTTTTCTCAAAGTATTTGTTTATCATCAAAACATGAAATGGATACCAAGAAGTGCACAAAATACTGCCAACATATTTTACAAAATTGTAACAATATTTACTTCCACCAGCAATCTATGAGAGTTCAGATTTCTCCTCACTTGCTATTTTTTTCAATTTTTATCATTCTAGTGGTTGTGCAGTCATATTTTGTTTGAGTCTGAATTTGCATTTCCCTGATGTTTAATGCTTTTGAGCAATTCACATTGGCTATTTGGACCTTTCTTTTTATTTATATTTATTTATTTATTTATTTTTAATTTTTTTTTTAAATGTTTATTTATTTTTGAGACAGAGAGAGACAGAGCATGAACGAGGGAGGGTCAGAGAGAGAGGGAGACACAGAATCTGAAGCAGTCTCCAGGCTCTGAGCTGTCAGCACAGAGCCCAACGCAGGGCTCGAACTCACAGACTGTGAGATCATGACCTGAGTGGAAGTCGGTTGCTTAACCGACTGAGCTACCCAGGCACCCCTGGACCTTTTTTTAAAAAAAAATATTATTTATTTATTTTTATTTTGGAGAGAGAGCATGTGCGAGTGGGGAAGAGGTATAGAGGGAGAGAGAAAGAGAGAGAATCTTAAGCAGGCTCCATGCTCAGAGGCACAGAGCCCAACTCAGGGCTCAATCCCATGACCCTGGGATCATGACCTGAGGCAAAGTCAAGAGTCAGATGCTCAATCAACTGAGCCACTGAAACGCCCTGGATATTTGGGTCTCTTATTTGGTGAAAGGTATGTTCAATTCTTTGGCTTATTCCCAATGGCATCATCTATCTTTTTCTTCTATGTTTGAGGGAGATCTATGTACATTCTGTATATAATAAGTCTAATTTATTAATCTATTCTTTTATCCTCTATGCATATTATGTGCCATTTTATAATAAGTCTTTGTCTATTCTGCTCCAACTTTATAAAAATAGTCTATGTTATATGATAGAAGCTTTATGGGTTTAGCTCTTGCACTTAGGTCTAAAATCTGCCTTTTTTTTTTTTTTTTTGGCTTTAAGGAGAGATCAATATTTAGTTATTAATTATTTATTTGTTCTCCCATTAGGATATATAATCAAACTTGAATCATTTCTTTCAAAGTCTATTTAGTTTATCTACCAGGACCACTTCTATTTTATAGAATTGGACCACATGTTTGCTTTCCCAGCAACACAAACACAAGAGCTGTGAAAAATACTGCTTACGTTTCTGCTTTCTGCTTGGCTTCTGTGCTTCCTGCTCTTGACCCTAACTCTCATGATACTCTTTTGTTTAAAATATTAAGCCTTCTTTGGTAAAGGCAGAAGTATCTCAGCCACATACCTTTCCCAAGCACAATCGAACCCTGATTAAAAGTGCTGGGACGCTTGATGCCAGGTGAACTCTAGAGAAAATGTGAATAAGCTCAGTATGTGAATATTATCTAAAAAATGCTACTAAGTTTATTTTCAATTTAATATTTTTGTTTATTCAACTCACTGTATTTGAAATCTCCCATATTAAAAAAAATCTAAAAATGTGTCATTAATTGCAACCTTAATGCCAGTGATTATACAGTTTTTAAATGTTCTGGAAAAGCAGTAAGTAGGACAAAAATTATGAGTTCAATACTATGTTGAAAAGGTTTAATTTTGCTATATAGTCTGAATGTTTCTGTCCTCCCAAAATGCATATGTTGAAATCCTAACCTCCAGAGTTGATGGTTTTAGGAGGTGGGGCCTTTTGGGAGGTGATAAAGGTGATTATGACCTTTTAGGTCATAAATGCCCTCATGAAGAAGCTCCAGAGAGATCCGTTGCCCCTTTCACCATGTGAGGAAAGTGCCAGCTATGAACCAGGAAGAGGGCCCTTGGCAGATGCAACCATGTTGGTACGTGGATCTTGTACTTACAGCTGTCAGAACTGAGGAATGCATGTCTGTTGTCACAGGAGCCTGAATGGAATAAGACACTTTTGAGCTATTAAGCAAATTGTTCCTCGTGCTCCAGGGAGACGTCCATATAAGTGGTTCTCAAATTTCATTGAGCATAAGTATCACAGGCAATGCTGATTGATTGATTTGATTGATTGATTATTGTTTTAGGGCCATGCTTATTTAAAATGTGATAAATTATACCATCCTTCCAAAAAATTGATTCAATATATCTGAGGAGGATAACAAGCCAGAAATTGGATTTGTTTTAAGATATACCCGTGGGAATTCTGATGTGTGTTACTCTGGGACTACAATTTCAATGGCCTAAGAAATTTGGGGTGGTGGTTTCTTACAAAGGAAAGCTGGTAAGAAAAATGAGGCAGTAAATATGAAACCATTTCTCAAAAGTTAAATCAGTGTGCTTCATACACAAATTTTAATTTTGTCAAGTGTCATATGCACTATGCAAGAGAGTATACAACATGCATCCAAGAAAGGCATAAATATTTCAAATGACAATAGTTTTAAAAGCTTAAATATATCTGAGGCTATTTAGGGTCCTTACCCTCAAGTTGCCTCATTACCATACATTTAGGTGGGATCAAAAAAGGCACATTATGAATAATAAAACACTCCCATCATCTCTATCACCTGGGAAATTCCAAGGTTTTAGAAATCCTTTGTCACAAAATGATAAAAATTTAAATATAATTATATAAGATGCTCCTACCACCCTTATCACAATGGATGCAGGAGTTCTGTGCCAGGACCTGGGGTTAAAGACATATATATTGATATGTATTAACATATATTTGAATATGTATTTATTATATCAAAACATCACAACAACTGTAACAAAATATCACAGCTTGGATGGTTTAAGCAATAAAATTTTATTTTCTTATAGTTTTGGAAGGTAGAAATCCAAGATCAAGGTGTAGTTGGGGTTGATGTCCAGGGAGACCCCTCCTGAGAAATAGAGCTGCTTTCTCTCTGTGTTCTCACCTGACCTTTTCTTTGTGAATGTCTAAGAGATGCTTTCTGTTCTTCCAATAAGGACTCAATATTATGGGATTAGGCCCCTACCCTTATTTCCTCACTTAACCTTAATTACCTCCTTAAAAGCCCTATCTCCAAATATAGTCAGTCAGATTGGGAGATAGGGTTTTAATATGTGAATGTATGGAGGGACACAATTGAGTTCATAACAGATGATATTTGAATCTAGACACTATGGACAGACAGATTGGGCTACAAACAGCCACAAAACTCAACCCTGGTTATTGGTCCATAGGATTCCAGACAAATTCTATCCTTTCTTACTTTGCAATTATTTTCTCCCGTAGGATGAATGGTCTTTGAGTTATTCACTACTCCAACAGACAGTCTCTATATTAAAACAATGTGACATTGTTTTGGTGTCAGCTGATGATCAACATCTTATTTATAAATTCCATTTTTCTGAATAAGTATGACTGAAATTTACCTGTTGTCCCTCTGAAAGAATAAAATGTTCAAAAACAGTAAGAGTATCTTCTCCATTATAGTTCTAATGAGGGAGCCTAAGGCACAATGAAGGCAAAGCACAAGTTAGCAGACACCTCCCCTGCCCAGGTAGGGTATGTGTGACATTCCTCAGGCACTCTTGCCTGCCCTAAAGACAAGAGAAGGATAAAACACCTGGTTAACTGATAAGATCACAGTCCCTCAGGACATGAGTCCCTGTGAGTTCACAAATGTCTCAGTAAACTATAAGAAAAAAGCAATCTTATCAATAGACTAAACTCCAAAAACCTATAGACTGAATTCCCTGGAGCCCCAACATCACCCTTCCCTCCATAGTGATATGGGGAACAAAGGCAAGAAGGAAATGGTAGGTAAAATTAAATTTCCTTATAACCTGTAGCCCATTGACAAATACTTGGTATAGGCAGAGTATAACATTCCTCAAGAACTCCCTACTGTCTTAATTGTAGTGCCTTACTAGAGGGAAACCAACCTTAGCTTAACAATAGCAAGGACTCCTATACCTTTTGAGTCCTCTTTAGCATATGAAAGTCCTTCTGGAGGCTTCCCTTTTCCCTTAACTCCCCCAACTCCATAGTTTATTACCAGTCACTCTTCACAATCCCAGTACAGCTCTTTCTGCCCACAGGTCCTGTCTCCCTGCTTTAATAAAATCACCTTTTTGCACCAAAGATGTCTCAAGAATTCTTTCTAGGTCATCAGCTCCATACTTCCACCACTCCAAAGCCCTGTCAGTTTCATTAAATTGACACAAACATGGAATTGTAGCTGACATCTTGAAGATTTAGAGTGCCAAGGAGATTGCTGTCAATTTTATATGTGATGGCATTAATATTCACTCCACCCTAGGTATTATAATACCAGGTTATAAATGTGCTTCACTTCTTGATATTCATAATATGTAACATATAAATAAAGTATAACACTTACATGGTAGTCATATAATATATGTACACATAACTGTAGATGTTTTATATACATATATATGTATATATGTATACATATATTATACATATATATACATTATATACATATATATGTATATATATATAAATATACAACTTATTTATTTTGAGAGAGAAAGGGGGAGGGGGAGAAGGGACAGAGAGAGAAGGAGAGAGAATCCCAAGCAGACTCTGCCAGTGCAGAGCCAGATACGGGGCTCCATCTCACATCCATGACACCATGACCTGAGCCAAGATCAAGAGTCTGACACTTAACCAACTGAGTCACCCCGGTGTCCCTGTAGAAGTTCACTTCTAATTGACTTCTTCAGTTTTTGTACCAGCTGAAAACCATATAGGAACCTGGGCTCCTCCTAGTTATTTTTCTTATAGTAGGGGATAGGGATCTTAGATATGTGTGTGACTTCTATTGTCACTAAACCTATCATTAGTAATATAAAAAGAAAGATATAGATCACCAAGGAGAAAAATAGGTAGAAAGATAGAAATTTAAAATGGTGAATTGCCATATTTCTTCAGAAAATGAGTGGTGTTGTGGCTGTGCATATAAAACAGATTGCTTCTATGTAGATAAAAATTAGACATTGGAAGTCAAAGAAACTATACAAAATGAAATGAAATTTCATACCATTGAATTTGGAATACACTATAATAAGATGTATTTGGTACTATATTAATATTTTTCTTCCCACTTTCACAGAACTTTTCCTCTTTTCAATCAGACTTCTACTACATTGAAGAGGATTGAGACTATTATAGCTGCAGTGTTAAAAAATAAATTTAAACATTCTAATTTTACCTCAAAATCAATAATTGAAACTCTTTTCAAGAAATATTTAAAATTTTTTTTTATGTTTATTCATTTTTGAAAGACAGAGAGAGAGACAGAGCACAAGCAGGGGTGGGGTGGAGAGAGAGGGGGACACAGAATCTGAAGCAGGCTCCAGGCTCTGAGCTGTCAGGACAGAGCCTGACGCAGGGCTCGAACTCACAAACCGCGAGATCATGACCTGAGCCAAAGTCCGCCGCTCAACCGACCAAGCCACCCAGGCGCCCGTCAAGAAATATTTTTTAAAAAAATCTATTACATGAAAGAAAAAATGTTTGAGATATTAAGTCGATAACATGCATCTAAGAACTATATCTTGTTCCCTAATTCTTGAACTGTAAGGGTTTTTCTGTGGACTTTAGACAATCTCCAGATTGTGCTTTCTCTGATTCAGATTACCTCTTACATAAATAAAAATAAAGAGATACAAGGCTAGAATTAGTGAAATAAAACTAAAGTTCTTAAAATAGGATTAAGTATTTTTATTTTTATTTTTTTTTTATTCTAATCTTCTGCCTTCTGGATTCTGGTTTTGAACTGTTGTGGTTTCTTTCATTTAACCCTGTCTGGGGTTCATGATAGGTCTTGTATCTGTATTATGATATCTTTCATCAATTTTAGAAAATTCTTAAACATTGATTCTCCCTCATTATCTTTCATCCTTCAGTTTTCATTAGAAATCTTAAATTTTTCATTATATCCCCTATGGTTTTTGTCCTCTCTTATATAGTTCCTGTCCATTATTTCCTTCTCATTTCTTTCCAGTTCACTAATCCTCTCTTATCTCTATTTATTCCATTGAGATCTTAGTTTCGAGTTTCGTATTTTTATTTCTAGAAATATTTAAGCATTTAAAATGTTTATTCATTAAATTTTCATTACTATTATGAATAGTACATAATTAATTTAAAAAAATGTTTAACATTATAGGGACGTCTGGGTGGCTCAGTCGGTTAAGTGTCTATACTCTTGTTTTCTGCTCAGGTCTGGTCTCACAGTTTATGAGTTTGAGCCCTGTGTTGGGCTTTGCACGACAGCACAGAGCCACTTGGGATTCTCTCTCTCCCTCTTTCTCTGCCCCTCCTCTCTCTCTTTCAAAATAAATAAATTTTAAAAAATTTAACATTATAAATATTGGCAAATAATTAGTAAATTTGTAACTATATTACTGTAATTTTTAGTATAATGGATGTGGGGACTTTGTACTTCTATTAAAATAAGTCTTACTGACATCAGTTATTTGCACTCTGGTAAAGCACTGGTTATTTTCTTCTGGGAGTCATGATTTCACATACAAATCAATATTATAAAAGTACATGTGGATGAAAAGGTCTAAATATCAGTTCCTTTAAAAGTATGTGTGTCTACACTTATGTGAGAATGTTTTCATCCCAAGTTTTAAGACCACTGACATATACAATACAACTCTCCATACAACTATAAGTCTTTGTCTAAGCTATCGTCCACTACTTTGCGTTTTAGCCTTTTAAATCTCAGTGGATACATATTAAACTTTGAATGCTGCATTCATACATGCTTTCATTCTATTTTTTTAATTTTTAATTTTTAAAATTTTATGGTAAGAATACAACATGAGATCAATCCTTTTAACAGATTTGTAAGTGCAGAATGCAGTACTGAAGTCACAGGTGTGATGTCATGCAGTAGATCTCTAGAACCTACTCATCTTGTATTACTTAAACTTTATGCCTATTGATTAGTAACTCCCATTTCCCTATCCCCAAGCGCCAAACAATCAATATTCTACTCTTGCTTCTACGAATTTGACTATTTTAGATACCTTATGTAAGTGGAATCATGTAGTATTTTTCTGTCCGAGAGAGGCTTAATTCATTTAGAATAATGTCCTCAAGGTCCCTCCATACTATTGCATATTACAGAATTGCCCCCTTCTTAAAGGCTGAATAATAGTTCATTACAAATATATACCACATTTTGTTTATATACTCATCAACTGATGCACATTTAGGTTGTTTCCACATCTTGGCTATTGTGAATAATGCTGCAATGAACAAGCATGTGCTATTATCTCTTTGAGATCCTGATTTTAATTCTTTTGGAAACATACCCAGAAGTAAGATTGCTAGACCATATGAGAGGTATGTTTTTAATTTTGTGTGTGTGGAATCTCCACACTGTTTTACATAGCTGCTGCACCATTTCCATTTGTTATGTCTCGTCTTTTTGATAATAGACATTCTAACAGGTGTGAGATGACAGGTCATTGTAGTTTTAATTTGCATTTCTCTAATGAGTAGTGACACTGAACATCTTTTCACATACCTGTTGGCCATTTGCATGTGTTCTTTGGAGAAATGTCTGTTCAAGTCTTTGGTCATTTTATAATCAAGCTATTATTAGTATTATTATTTTTGATATTGAGCTGTAGGAATTCCTCTTTTGAGATTAGTCCATTTTCATATATATGGTTTGCAAATATTTTCTCCTATTCTGTAGGTGTGTCTTTCACTTGTTAGTTGTTTCCTTCATTGTGTATTTTTATTTGTTTGTTTTTTAGTTTGATATAGTCTCACTTGCCCATTTCTAATTTTTTTTTTTTTTTTTTTTGCCTGTGTTTTCGGTGTCATATCCAAGAAATCATTGTCAAAAATCAATGTCATGAAGCTTTTCTTCTATGTATTTTTCTAGAAGTCTTACAGTTACAGGCCTTATGTTTATGTCTTCATTTTTTTTTTAGTTGATTTTAGTGTAGGGCCTAAGATAAGAGTCCAATTTTATTCTTTGCCTGTGGATATCCAATTATTCCACCACCATTTGTTGAAGAGACTATCCTTACCCCATTCTTCATCCTTGGTTCTCTTGTTAAAGATCAGTTGATTGCATGCTTGCATTTATTTTGGGTTTCTCTATTGCATTCTTCTGGTCGATATACCTATCTTTATGCCATTATCATACTAATTTTATTACTGCAATTTGGTAATATATTTGAAATCAGAAAATATAATGTCTCCAACTTTGTTCTTCTTTCTCCAGATTGATTTGGCTATTTGTAGTCATTTGTGATTCCATATAAATTTTAGAATTAAAAAAAAAATTCCTATAAAAAGGCATTGGGATTTTGAAAGAGGTTGCATGAATCTATACATTGCTTTGGGTTGTATGGACATATTTAACAATCCATAAGTCTAATCCATAAATATAAAATACCTTTCCATTTGTTTGTGTCTTTAATTTCTCTCATTGTTGTTTTGCATGTTTTCAGTGTATTATTCTTTAACCTCCTTAGATAATTGTATTCCTAAATATTTTACTCTTTGGGCACAGCTTTTAATGGATTTTTTTTTTATAATTAATCTTTCAGAGACTTTGTTGTTAGTGTATAGAAATATACTTATGTCTGTTAGTAATCTGATTGTCTTCTTTGGAAAAATGTCTCTTCATGTCTTCTGCCCATACAAATCAAATACAAATCAAAATCACAATGAGATACAAACTCACACCTGCTAGAATGGCTAAAATGAGCAACTCAGAAAACATCAGATGTTGATGAGGATACAGAGAAATGGAAACACTTTTGCACTGTTGATGGGAATGCAAACTGGTGAAGCCACTCTAGAAAACAATATAGAGGTTCCACAAAAAATTAAAAACAGAACTACCCTATGACCCAGCAATTGCACTACTAGGTATTTATCCAAAGAATTCAAAAATGTTGATTCAAAGGGACATATGCACTCCAATGTTTATGGCAGTGTTATCAACAGCAGCCAAATTATGGAAAGAGACCAACTGTCCATTGACTGATGAATGGATAAAGATGACGTGAAATATATAATGGGATATTACTCAGCAAAAAAAGAATGAAATATTGCCATTTGCAACAACATGGATAAAACTAGGGTGTATTCTGCTAAGCAAAATAAGTCAGTCAGGGAAAGACACATATCATATGATTTCACTCATATGTGGAATTTAAGAAACATAACAGATGAACATAGGGGAAGGGAAGGAAAATAAAATAAAAAGAGAGGGAGGCAAACCATAAGAACTTTTAAATACAGAGAACAAACTGAGGGTTGCTGGAGAGGAGGTGAGTGGGTAAATGGGTGATGCACGTTAAGGAGGGCACTTTCTGGGATGAGTACTGGGTGTCATATGTAAGAGATGAATCATTGGGTTCTACTCCTGAAAACAATACTACTCTGTATGTTAACTAATTTGAATTTAAATACATAAAAAAATAAATACAATTAAAAAAAAAGAAACATATCTGATTTTTGTATGTTCCTATTGTAAGAGTAACTTTACTGAATTTGTTTACTTCAAACAGCTTTTTTAATGGAATCTTTAGGATTTTATATATACGTTATGTTGTCTGCATACAATTTTACTTCTTCCTTTCTAATTTTGATAGCTTTTATTTATTTTTCTTGTCTAAATGCTATGGCTGGATCTTCCAGTATTATGTTGAATAACAGTGAAAGAGTGGGATTTATGATAAAAGTTCTCAAAAAACTAGGAATAAAAGAAAAGTATATCAACATAATAAAGGTTCTATATGAAAAGCCCATAGCTAACATCATACTCAATGGTTAAAAACTGGAAGATTGTCCTCTATAATTACAATTTCTATTGTTTTTTAAAGTAGTCTCTAATTCTCTGCTGGAATTTTCAATCTTTTATTTCTTTTCATACATTAAGAATAGGTCATTTAAAATCTGTTTCTGATAACTGATTTTTTAAAATTTTTATTAAAATTTTTTTTTAATGCTTATTTATTTTTGAGACAGAGAGAGATAGACCATGAGCAGGGGAGGGGCAGAGAGAGAGACAGACACAGAATCTGAAGCAGGCTCCAGCCTCTGAGGTGTCAGCACAGAGTCTGATGTGGGGCTGGAACCCACAAACCGTAATATCATGACCTGAGCCGAAGTCAGATGCTTAATCAACTGAGCCAACCAGGTGCCCTGTCTGATAACTGCATTTAATTACATGTTGTTTCTTTTGGGTTTTAATAATATTGATTGTCTCTCTCTCTCTCTCTCTCTCTCTGTCTCTCTCTAAACCCTCTTGTTCCCCCAATCCCTTTCCTTTCTTTCTTTCTTTCTTTCTTTCTTTCTTTCTTTCTTTCTTTCTTTCTTTCTTTCTTTCTTTCCAAGCAAAGGGTATTTGCCAGGCCCCTTGTTGATGGCCTTGGACTTCAAACTTCCATCTTTATCCCCATCAGGCAGAATCAATTATAGAAAAAGAAGGCCAAATGAAAGATTTTTCTTACTCAGTCTGTGTCTTCTTTCTTTGAGCTCCATAGTTCTTTGCTGCTTTGCCAGCATAACTTCAAATGGGGTAAAAAATACCCAAAGTTATCACTGTAACCTCAGTGGGAGGTTTGTTCTAAATTATATAGCTGCCAATTATGCAAAACAGAAGTCCGACTGCTGTTTCACAAGCTCCTTTGGAGCTTCTTGAGTGTAATCTGAAACTAGCTCCTGGATACAAAGGGCAAGGAGAGATTGAAGAAAAAGGTTGGCCACTCCAGGTTGGTAAGCAGCAGGTTTATAAGCAAGATAACTTACATATGAGGCTTGTCACTGATGGCTGCAAAAATAAGTCGATCTCTGCATCCACCCACCAAATCTTAAAGGTTTATATAGAAGCCTTAATTGGTGTCAGTCATGTACACTGTCCAGATGTCTCAATACCACATCACTATTTCAACGCTATGTCCTTGAGGCAGCTTCTGGGACTAGGAAGGCAAGTAGAACCCACATTCCAAGGACAGGTCAAGGGGTAAGGAGCCTCTGTTTGCTGTGGCCCAGCTCACAGGTCATCAGACACTCAAAACCTCTCAATGACTTCACTCAACTCCTATTTGCCTTAATTTCTAGGGAAAAAAAAATTCTGTTCTGCAACAACTGATCTCATATCTCCAAAATTGCTGCCTTATTCATGATCAGCCATAATGTTAGCTACTCATCTTGTCTTCAGTATTCCAATTCCCTAAATAATTTTGACTAAAAATGAGAGTTGAGCATTGATTGCTCAAGTCCTATATATGTGTCTCTGATCTTGTTTTTCTGATGTACATTACCCCAACTCCATTGCGGCTAATTTCTGGTAATCTACTTCCTTGGTAGTGATGTGGCATTATCCTCTATTTTCTCTGTTCTGTGACTGGTTCAGTTATTAGCAGATCAGTGATTTTCAAACAGATGCTTCTACTTTGTGAAATTAATGTTCACCAGGAAGTTCTGGTTTTGTTTCTTTGCTTGTTTTTGGTGTATTTTCTAGACTGGTACTAGTGACTCACATAGAGGAATTTTTCCCTGAGTGGTTTAGTTGAGAGAGAGGTACAATGTAGTTTACTTATGTAATATCCCAGATCAATTCTTTTCATGGAAGAAGGAATAAATTATCTGTAGCATTTTAAAGAATAAACCAGCCATGCTGAACTTAGTCCTTTTAGTTCTCTTTCTCCTTGTAGAATAGGCCTTCCTACATAAAGCAGGTGTCTGGGCATGCTTTCTAGAAAGTAATAAAATCAACCTGCTTTTGCAGGCAAGGCCTATGGTTTTCCAGCTATGCCTGTGACTGAGTGAAGAATCTGGTTAAGTTAATGGTGAAGAATGATTAAATCCTCCATATATAAAGCAACTTCATCAGTTAATTTTAATCACAATAAAAACTGATAATTTGGTCTTGATTATTTAAACTGCGTCTAAATCTTACTTATTTCAAAGTTGGGTGAAGAAGAGTAAACTGTCACATGGCCCCCTTAAAATGTGAACACTTGGGATGTGACCTAGGAAGCTTGCGATATAGAAAATGAATTAAGTGTATGACTAAATAGTGTTCAACGACGTGAGACTTCAGGGAAGGCAGAACATTCATGATTCGATGGTGTTTTGGACGTGGTGCAGCTTAAATGCTGAGACCCTGTTGACCATCTGTAATTCTGCTCTTGGCTTTTTCTACAAACCTTATCTTTACACTAGTTATGAAAGCACTAGGTTTGAGTAATATTCCCATCTGCTTCATCTTTGTTTTGTCATTTCTTTTCCTGTACTCCTGATATTTTCAGAGAGGGTCAGTCTATTTTCTACAATCTTAGCTTAAAATTAATCACTCTTTTTTTTATAGCACTTTTAAGATGAACACTTCTTTTAATGTTTCTGTGCTGTGTGACGCAGACCTTTATATTTTTAACAAAATCTACATTTTGTCTTGTAAGTTCTTCTAGGGAGAAAGGATATGGTACATTATGGCTTTTTCAGAAACATTAATGCCAAAACAAATCCTTTAACAACATGCAAAACACATACAACCCAAAAGCTATATTCACCAGATATTATTAATGTAAAATACATAAATCAAACATTGAAAAAACTTCAAGATTATAGTTGTATAAATTCCATTTGTCAAAACCTCTAAAATCCTTGGGTGCATATTTTGTTCTACAACAAATTTATGCATGTTGCTTTTGTCAGGATCTAGGGAATATTACAACTGTCAATCACTTGAAGTAATTAGTTTTGTTTGTAGTTACTCTTCCTGTTCTCTCCCTGTCTCTCTCCCTCTCTCCTTTTCACTCTCTGTATGTCTCTGTCTCTCTTAAAGGTACTACAGATATGGGATAAATTCAGCCCTTAAATCTACACAGCACCCAAACTTGCTGTAGAGTATTTAAGGGCCATTTCCCCTTCCATCCTGAGTGGGGTTGAGATAAGTTTTTCTGTTTTATGAGGATTATTTCCACCTCTTTCAGGTTCACAATTTTATAGTCTTATAATGATATGGACTAGTACAAGGCTTCTAGTCAACTTCTTCTCTTGTGCAGGTACCAAACTCTGCCTGTTATCCCCACAAAACTATTCCAAGAATTTTCTAAATTAACAGAAATCTTTATACTCCTCAGGGCAGTCTCTGGCTGAGATAGTAGTCTATATCTCCACAGATATGTTTCTTTTGGTCCTCTGAGAATGATTTCCTCGTTTATTTCCTTTGCTCAACAGTGGCTTTAAATGTGTTTTATACTTTTTCATAAGCATTTTTGCACATTTCCAAAAAAGAAAGTTTTCTAGGGCATGTGCATTACCTTGCTGTCAGAATCAGATGTCTTGAGTCAATACTGGCACAAACTTATAGAAGTGGATTGGCTTGGTGCTTCACACAGAGAGAAAAATCATTCTAGAATATCTGCAGGTCTGTTTTCATTTCAGTCAAAATTATTAGACACCTGAGAAGGTTATCTCAAATTCCTTAATAAAACCAAACTTAACTATCTTGCAAAGATAACTCTGAATTTCTTAGAACAGTTTTTTTTTAATTTGTTAAATGCATCAACACCTACAATGTTACAATATAGAAACATGATGAGGTTCATTAAATAAACATTGTTATTATTTTTGTATTAAGTCAAGGTAAATTTACATATTTAATACTTGCAATGTTTAGGACAACTTGACAAATCAAGTAAAAATCTAATAGATTAGTCTTATATTTCCAAGTTAAAGGATTTGGACTTGTGGTTTTAATTTATAGAAGTTGTTACTAAATTTGTAGATGGCATTTGATTATGCCATTAATCTTAATGTCATTAAACCTAATATTCATAATATATGAAAAAGTTTATTCGATCAATATCAGTTAGTTTTGACTTTTAAGATAAGTTTTAAGATAAAATTGATACGGTTTTCCGCTCTTAGAAAATTAAAGCACACAATTAAATACATTAAAGAAGTTTAATTTCTCATGAAGGCAAGGTCATAAAGTTGGGGTCAAACAGAAGAAATTACAATAAAATTGTAAAACTGCCAGCTGACTTCAGACGCTGACAACAATGTGTGGTTTTTCTCTCTGGATCTGCAGCTGTGCCCTCAGTTTTTGTAATCCCAGACTACATATTATGAACAGAATCTCTAAGATGATTTTCAGGAAACATAAGTGGGGAAGAGAATATAAGATTCCTCTTTCATCGACACATTAAAAACTTAAGATGAGAAGCAGATTTGGTTCAGATTCCAACACTACTGACTTACCTACTCCTGAACTATCATATTTTAAGTGAATATCTAAAACTCTGATATCCATTATTTCAAACAGTCTCCACTCAAGCTAAAGTCATATCTATGTAGTAGCATACATTTGGATAGTTATTTTATTTTTAAAAATGTTTTTGTTTGAAATATTTTAAATAAAAATTTAACAGGAAGGATATATAAATCATGGTGTTGTGTCTGTATTTTATTGACATTAAACATTAACTGGGATACTACTGTAAAAATAAAAGATTTTTTATCTTCCATTTCAAGCTAGGCTGAAACGTTGAATTGTGTTAAATGATGTGCTGCACTTTCTCAGATGTTCATTATTGCCCGATATGAATTTTGCTGAGATGAACAAACTCACTTGCAGAAAACCTTTATGTTAGGCTCATGTATTGAGCCAAAACTTGAGGTTATCTCTTTGAAGTGTGGGAGACAACTTCTGAAAAAAGAAAAATAGCATTTTCTTCAAAATATGTGATGTATTAAGGTCTAAGTGCTCCAGAACACAGCCATTACTCATTCTCCAAAGGCACGGATTGAAGCAGTTTCTGTGTTAAAATATCTTCATGGGCACCATAGAACATAATGCTAGGTTTTGCTCTAAACCTGCTTTCAACATGCATTGGACTGTAAAAGTTCTGCAGTTTTTACTTTTTTTTTTTTTACTTTTTTATTTATTTATTTATTTTGAGAGAGACAGAGACAGCATGAGCAGGGGACGGGCAGAGAGAGAGGGAGAGTGAGACACCCAAGCAGGTTCCACACTGTCAGTACGGCACCTGACTTGGGGCTCGAACCCATGAAACTGTGAGATCATGACCGAGGCCTAAACCCAGAGTTGGGCGCTTAACTGACTGATCCATCCAGTCACCCCTCTGCAGTTTTTCCTTAATTTCCTCTCTATGCTGTACTGTGTATAAATCTAGCTACTGGAAATCTGCACAGAAACACGATCAATAGAAAAAACACCTATGCATGTATGCATGATAGCATGTCTACAATTGGAATTATATTCATTCTTCACCACTGAAAACTGCCATCAATTTTGGCAGGAGTAGCTATAATAAGAACATCCCCATATTTCAACATTGTTTTGTTATATGACTGAAAACCGTATAGATTATATTCTCAGAATATAAAAGGTTATCTATATTAATGAAAATATCAATAGAGCTGGAAACTTTATCAGGGCTTGTGTTTTATATAAGTAGTACTGAGAGGCATTTGTTAAATACTCCAAACATAACTGCACAATACATGATGCAAGAAGGAATACCTGATATGTTAATTTTGCTTCTGAAATATAAGCAGGAAAAATTAAATGTCTCAACAATTTCCAATGTTGAAAAGATACCATTAAATGCCCTTAAATTCTTTTTCCTAGGTGAAAAAAGTTAAAAAAAAAAAAAAAAAAAAAAAAAAAAAAGACTTAATTTTGGTTTTTGGTTAAGTCCAGCCAGCAATCATAGATAATCATAGACTTCGTATTTTCTTCAAGGATCAAGATTTTTTTTTTTTTTTTAAATAGGGGGCTAGTATATGGATCGTAAGACCCAGGTAGTTACCATTCAACTCTTCAAAGCAAATTTAAGTGCCTATTTGAAAAATGAAATTTGTAATAGTCATGGCTGAGTTTACAGAAGAGGATTCATTAGATTACATAAGTATGAGTATTTGGAGAAACAAGACACCTCCAACACTGGATGAAACCATCCAAATGTATAGCTACGAAGCATCAAAAGAAAAAAAAAACAGTATAACGAAACAATTGTACATCCTTTTATATCGTATTATACCTAGCCATGCAACTTAGAGTTCTTTATACTTGTGTTAAGAGTTTTAACATTCATTTAATTGAATTGAAACATCTCATTTTGTGAAAAAACAAAACAAAACAAAAAAACACCAAAGCAATGTAGTGGAATACTTCATATAATAAATTAAAGCTTCAGTAGAAACCCTTTGTGCTCGTATAACTTAAAAACCACTCAATAAAAACAAAGCTGAGTCCTAGGATTAATTTTATATCTGGGCTTCAGCCATTTACTTAAATAACATTTCCATCTGTTCCAGGCTGTAAAAGTTGCTTGAGTTTACCAATGATAATCCAACTCATTAACATGTTCTTAAATCTTCCTTAGATAGGTCTCACTCAACCTGGTGATGGCCCGTTTATCATTGTCAAAGATTAATATTTTAACTATATGTTGTATTTTCCCATTTGAAATCTCCTTATTTTTGTAAAAGGTATTACATCCATTAGGACTTTAAGTTTGGGATATCATCTGGTAATTTAAATAATATCAGAGTAGTAAATCCATTCAGAAACATAGAGAATAAAGAAAAATAAAGTCAGGTTCTGTTGAACCAGTACTGAATAAAATGAAAGTAATTCAATACAGATCAACACTGTGGATTTCACCGGATGTCTAAGATAATTTTCTTTCTCTTGAGGGGTCCGTTTGTGCTTTTCTCCTTACTACCCAGCTTTGCATTGCCTGGAGCAGAGAAAGGACAGGAAATGACAGTTACTTTGCCAACTGTTTTTACCTTGTGACTTCTGTACTGTCAGGAAAACTGTTACCATGTAATAAATATATAAATGGGCTAATTAGATGATAAACTGATGATAGATTCTCCTGTTACTATATAGAGCAGCAAGATCTTATTAGCTGGTCTCCGCTTGAAAAGTGTAAATAGAAAATGAGAAATATACGTGCCAATTTTTGTGTTTACATTAAAACTCATTCAGATTTTAAAATAGGTAATGCACTTATTCTAATTTTGGAGGCATTAGGTTAAGTCAGCTTTGCATAGTCAAGTTCACAAATTCAGCTGGGCCCTTATTAAAGATCACTGCATTTTTTTTTTTTCAGGTTGCTGCTGACAACTCTAATTACAAATGATAACAGGGAAAGTGTGTAGGGTGAAAAAGTTAAACCACAAACATTTACCAATTGTGGGGGAAAAGCCACTAAATCAAAACATGTTAAAATTATTATGTGTCATGGGGTGCCTGGTGGCTCAGTCTGCTGAATGTCTGACTCTTGATTTCAGCTCAAGTCATGATTTCACAATTTGTGAGATCAAGCCCTGTGTTTGGCTCTGCATTGACAGTGTGGATCCTGCTTGGGATTCTCTCTCTTTCCCTCTCTCTGCCTCTTCCTGGCTTGCACACATGAGGGTATGTTCTCTCTCTCTCTCTCTCTCTCCCTCTCTCTCCCTCTCTCAAAATAAAGAAAAAACATGAATAAAAATGAAAATAATTATATGTTATTGCTAAAATTATAGCTGTGCAAATTGAACCAATATTAGCACATATAATAAATAATTTAATTACATTAATATGTATTAATATGTACATTACATGTAGGCCTTTGTTTGTTAAAAGAAACTTTGTCTTGGGGCGCCTGGGTGGCTCAGTTGGTTAGGAGTCTGACTTCAGCTCAGGTCATGATCTCACGGTTTGTGAGTTCGAGTCCTACATCAAGCTCTGTATTGACAGCTCAGAGCTTGGAGTCTGCTTTAGATTCTGTGTCTCTCTCTCTCTCTCTCTCTCTCTCTCTCTCTCTGCCCCTCACTACTTGTGCTCTGTCTCCCTCTGGCTTTCAAAAATGAATAAACATTAAAAAAAAAAATTAAAAAAAGGGCCACCTGCGTGGCTCAGTCAGTTGAGCACTCGGCTTCAGCTCAGGTCATGATCTCACAGTTTGTGGGTTTGAGCCCCACATCGGGCTCTGTGCTGACTGCTCAGAGCCTGGAGCCTGCTTCGAATTCTGTGTCTCCCTCTCTCTCTGCTTCTCCCCTGCTTATGTGCTGTCTTTCTCCTTCAAAAATAAGTAAAAACATTAAAAAAAATTAAAAAAAGAAACTTTATCTTATTGTTGCTCATTTTCTGTATAATTTTATTAACAAATTTTAGTTTGTAGAATAAACATTATTTTATTATTTAAGTTTAATCCAAAATATGTATTTATTTCAACAAGCCTGATTTAATTGATGTGAGAAGTGAGATGATTCATTTTCAGAAATACCAAATAAAATCTGTGCTGTCTAGTTAACAGCCTATTGTAAATAGGTTTAGAACCTATTGGAAATATGTACAACCCCTCACCCCCACCCGCACAGTAGAGTCGCAAATCCTTAGACACTTCACTTCCTGGTTATTCTTCCCCTCTTTATTTGGAGGGCTTATTTTTACCGGGCTTTGCAATGAGCAGGCGCCAAGGAGCCAAAGTCTCTGTCTACTCAAGGAATGTACATTTGTTCCAATCAGACTATGTTTTGGCCTTACACGGGTATAGATGACTTCTGGGTACCACTGTAACCTCTGTAGTACTCAGCCAATGAGGAATCAGAGGAGGGACTTGCGTGCGAGGAGATAATTTCCTGCTGTAACCACCCCCTGAGTGTGCCTGTCCATCAGATACCTGCTCTTGCAAGAACGTTGATTAAAGCCTCGTTTCACTATGCTCCGAGATGCCGTGCCCCCCCCCCTTTGATTGTCTCAGTGGGCTTATTTCTCGCAATTGATACATTAGAAAGTATATGAAATATGACCTGTATAAACGTATTTAAATCATAAATCAATAAATTCCTTATTTTCAGGTTATTTCCTAAGATGAAGTATGTATGTATTTATTATTATTGTTGTTGTTATTATTACCTGTCAATACAACTCATAATACATTATTTTCAGAATTGGTTAAGAATCTTCAGGCTAACATGACCCAGTTGCAAGAACATTCTAATCTATATAAAATATTGAAATAATTAAGAGTACTTAAAATGAAAATACCCTTGTACATGCACTTAGCCATGTATTTATGTCTCCCAAACTACCTGTCAGGGTATTTTAATTTTATTTGTGTTGACTTATTTCTGGCCAGAATAAAACCACCATGTTCCCTCATGAGAAATAAACAAGGAGAGATAGGGCTTTTGTCCTGCAATGGAAGATGCTGATGTGATGAGCAGACTGTCCGGATTATCCCTAAGGAGGTCTTCCTGGGTTCTACAGTGATTTGTTCTTTATGTGTTATGGTTCATATTTAGCCCTTCATCTGATTATTTGATAGTGCAGATCAATTAATTCTAACAAATTAATATTCCATCATACCTAATGAATATGTTTGATTTTATTCGAAATAAAAATACACAGAAACAAGAGCCAAGCAAGCAAATAATAATTCATAGCCTACCTTGGAGTGTGAACAGATGTTTTAATTAAAATTGACTGTGAGATAAATTGTCCCTTGGTGTAATTTAATAAATAGCCATTGGTTCAATAAATTACAATACAAATATTTACCTGGCCATTATTGCTTTACTTGATTATCGCAATAAGGATTGCATTTGCCTCCATGCCATTCTTTACAATCTTTTGGTAAGAAAAGAGAGTTTATTTTTCCTTCTTTTAACAATGTGCTTTTTCTATTCATCAGCCTCTTAGAAGCTCTGTGATTCTCTGCTTTACCATCCATTTATTTTCACAGCCAATAAATGCTCAGTTATGTTTTTGAGGTGCATAGGAAAACAAGAGACCACTAATGCTAATCATTTTTTTCTGGATATATGATAAAAGAAATAATAGTTCTTCCTAACTTTTTATTTCAATTTAGATTTTTATTGCATTAAAACTGGAAGCCATGCTATCATTTGCAGAAAACTTTAATGCTTTTATTAGCACTTGTGTGGGAGGCAGGAGGGTCTATTTGTCAAAGTGGGTTTTTTGTGTTTTTTTTTGTGTTTTTTTTTAGAAATACATATCAAGTGATGAATTCATACTGATAGCGTTAATGGAAAAACATATTATTGAGGATTAGTTTTTTTTCTATGTCAAAACAAACAAACAAACAAAAAAGCAGAGAATCTATTTAAATTCCATAATCATATAAAGTTAACAGAGGTAATTTACCAGGGGGGTCGTTGGAACAATATCCAGTATAGATGTTTGTCAATAAAATATAGGATAACTTTATATTAAAAGGAGATTTGCTTGCTTTGAAAGAAGGGTTAGAAGCACTGTGCATGCTTCTAATTTACTTCATAGCCCTCTTTAATTTTGGCTAAATTCATACACATTTTATGTCAAAGCTCAGGTAGGTTTTCTTTTCTGTTTTCACTTACCCTCCCACCCCCCACCTCTGGCACAGGTCATTAATTATTTATATGTAGCTTGCTTTGTAAAATTTAAAAAATATATATATTACAGATTGCTTTAATTTTTTATATTTAAAATAAAACCCAGAATACTCTAAACATGCATTTCAGGGATTGGCAGAATTTGTGAGCATTTTTATACAATAAATAAGAGCTTAAGCAAGACTTATTTTATCACACTAAAATATTTCTGACATAAAACAGTAGCAATATTAATATCACTGTAACATTTATTTTTAATATTTCAGACAAATGTTTCAAAATGATTTTGCATTTATTATTCCTTACATTATATTAATTCATTTTCAAAACATGCATTACATCTTATGTTATAGTCTTTAAATGATTATCACTAAATATAATCCAGTTAAGAATGTTAAAATAATCAAAACGTATATGCATAGTAGTAACTTAGAAAAACTGCATTATGACTATTTATGTTGTTTCACTGAAAAGGTAAAAGCATAGCAGATGCTTATTACATGCATGCTTTCCTTCCACTATTGCAATCATATCGTAAACCCTAAGTAGTTTCAGACTTTGAGACTTGTAGGTTTGCATGTAGGCAGCATTATTTCAGAATGTTTTCATGATCAACACTGGAGATGGCAGAAGGACGCAGGATTGGGCAGAAGGAGAAAAACTTTACTATGATGCCGTTGCATCCAGGATTTCGGTCTTTTCTACAGGAGCAATAGAGCTAGGACAGCACTTTCTTTCTTTCAACCTGGGGTAGGGGCATAGGGCTTCACATCACATCTCCACATCAGCTGGTTATTGGATCCCAGCTGTTCTTGGGGGACTGCCTTGGGCAGTATAGCTCACGTTGGTTGAGGGAAAATCTACAAACAGGACTCAGATGAGGGCTGTCAGTGCTATCACTTCCAGCAGCTGGGGAAGAAGGTCCTAAGTTATTGGAGGTGGGGTGAACCTGGGTGGAATTATATTGCATTTATTTATGCATGGCACTGCAGATGCTGAATAATACAGTAAAACCTTAGTTTGAGAGCATAATTCATTCTGGAAACAAGACTGTGATCCAATGTCAATATATATCAAAGCGAATTTCCCCATTAGAAATAATGGAAAATTAGATAATTCATTCCACAACCCCAAAATATTCGTATAAAAATGATTACAATACTGCAACATAATACCAAATAATAATACAAAATATAAAGAAAAATAAACAGATTAACCTGCACCTACCTTTGAAAACCTTCATGGCTGGTGTGAGGGAGACAGGAGAGGGGAGGGTTATTGTGTAGGACGACTTTCACTATCACTAAGCGAATCACTGCTATCTATTGGTTCAATGGAATCTTTTTCTTTTTGTGCAACTTTAACAAGGAAGCTATCCAATGGCATTTGCTTTTGCCTTCTTTTGAGGATTTCACGGAAATGTGACATTGCATTAATGATCAACCACAATCCCACAATACGTGCACACACACGTGTGTGCGGGGGGGGGGGGGGGAGAGAGAGAGAGAAGAACCATTGGCTCAGTTGTGATCATGTGATGTTTAGTGTTACATACTACTGGTACTGCAAGACATCACTTGTTTATCAAGTTACAATTTATTAGAAATGTTTGCTTGTCTTGTGGAACACTCGCAGAACAAGTTACTCTCAATCCAAGATTTTACTGTACTCATTAGAGTCACATACTCTTTTTCTGTAGCTTCCTGTTCTAACAACCTTGGTTTGGACTTTTGTCCTTTTGAGCTCATAACAGCCCCACTTCTGTGTATTGTGTCAGCAATTCAGACAGAATGTGGATGTAGGCAGGTGTCATAGACTTGCACTTTCAACCTATTTAGAATAATTGAATCTCATTTTCTTATCTCCTTTACTGTAAGAGAATTTGAAGATGTGATTACTAATGAATATGCCTAGAACCAACACAAATAAATCAGACTTCTCTTTATAAGGAAGATGAAGAAGTTTTCCTGGATAGCTCAGTTGGCTGAGCATCTAACACTTGATTTCAGCTGAGGTCATGATCCCAAGGTCGTGAAATCGAGCCCTGTGTTGGGCTCCAAACTGAACGTAAAGCCTGCTTAAGATTCTTTCTCTTCCTCTCTCTGTACCCTGCTCCCTTTCTCATGCTTTCTCTCTCTCTCTAAAACAAACAAAAACAAACAAATAAATAAATATAAGGAAGATGAAAAGAATGGATGTTGGCTGGAGATTTAAGATAACTTCTCTTATCAATATTCAGATCATTTTTTTACAAATAAAATTCATAGAGTTGAAATTGAGGAAATAACAATACTTTTATTTTCCTAGAGAATTTTGAAAGCATATATCATATATATATATTTACTTTTCACAAAACATATTTTTCTATTTATGTATATTTAATAAAGTCACAAACATACATTTCTATATATTCATATTTAACAAATTACATCCTTCTTATTAATATATCTGATTCCCTCAAGATTCTTTCTAAAGTTGAATGTCTTCAATGTCTTTGATACTATCACAGCATGCTATTTTTATAAATTGGGCCAGATAATTAATAGGGTTGGGGGATTTCCAAGGGAGCTGGCTCTCTTTTATGAATAGACAGAGAGCTCACACAGTTCCTCAAAATGATCAAGCGTTTAAAGTTGTTATTCAGCCAAGATGCAAACAAATGGTGATAATTCATACCCATTCAATTTTTCATATCACTTTTTATACAACACATTTAGAGAAAAAAATTAGAACCTCTGTCCTGCCTGAAGATATGTGCTTCCATGATGAAATGTGGTTTTTCTCCTTTAGCAAATTTGTAATTAATAGTTCACCTACAACATATATCTTAATTTTAGGATCACAACTATTATTTCCTCAAGTCTTACTGGTCTAGTAAACACAGTCTAATTTATTTTCCCATATTTGTAGCAATTTTACAAAGAGCAATTTTTATTGGTAAACTTCAGGAATTAATTGAGCATAAAATCTATTGAGAGTTAGAGGCTATTTTTGTACTTTATATATCATTTTTTAGGTAGTTCTAGTAATTTCACTTTTACAGCTGTGCTATCTAGTTTGAAAAGTGCCATGATAAAATAATATACTCACCTTTTTTAGGAATTCCTTAAAATTGCCAAACCACCTTACAATACCCTTATGAACATGTCTAGCAAATTTAAAAAAAGAAGAAAATGTGTATTAATTAAAATAAATATGAATATTTTTCATATAATACAATTTTCAGTTGTTAAATCTGGCTTCCAGGCACTTTTTTCTTTTCTCTTTGCAAATATAACTGGTAAATTTTAAATAAGGAATGTATTTTCTTTGGTTGAAAAGTTATAAATAGGAACGCCTTGAGAAAAGGACCTAGTATTTCAAACTGTAACAAATGTTCAAGTTACTTTCTCAGAAAGATAACATTTTGCATGTTATACTTATATTTTTATTATTTTAATTTTCAGAGTTTGAAACACAGAGTGAAACTCTAGGGAACTTTTATATTCATTTTTCATACTCAAGAGTCTACAAAAATGTCAATATAATCAGAATACAAATAAAAAGTGATTATGTGAAACAAAATTTAAGACTTTTATAGATGCATTATCTATAATTATATAAAATCTTGGTAGAAAAGAGCTAGATAAGCTTGAAAGCACATAATTAATTTTCTGAAAAGATATGATTTTTGTTTAGAGTGTTCAAAACAGAATTGTCTGTAGTTTTCTTTTACATCATTTTATTACCACAGTCTACTGCAACTGTTTCACCCACCAGAAGTGAGTGACTGTCACTGATAAGCTCCAAAAATATGTGTTAATTAGTTTAAATATCTGTTGATAGCTAGGCTACAATAAAAACGCTACAATAAAAACAATATTACTCATGGTTCTGCTGCTCAAGGGCATTTAATAACTTTTTTTAAGCCAAGGGCCTGGTCCTATATATTTCACCAGGCATTCAAAATTCCAGATCAGATCCTGATATCACGAACACCAATTTATCCACGTCCTCTAGGTTAGATTAAATGAGTAAGTTGGAAGTCAGTCAAAAGATATGATGCATTAGTTAATTTTTTGTGTGTGAATGTCAGAAAATGGGCTGTAAATTCAATGCCTGTTTATGCATTTTGATAAAGAGAGATTGTATGGATTCTGCCACAAGAGGAAAGCCTTTCAAATTAGTATATCCACACTAGTTTCGTTCGATCTTAAAATTTGACTTCCTTTTGTGTGTGTATCAGACAGATTGCACAGAATCTTACACTTTGGGATTTTGAAATATTAATATTTGTATGTGTTTCTGGAAGAAAAAAATGTCCTGATTAAAAAGGTAAATAAACTTCCTAAATTATGAAAAAACAAGCAAACTTTTTTCATTGAATTAAGGAAGGAAATATTAAGAGTTATTTTTTAAATCTTTGCAATATGCCAGTTACCATATTGATTTCAATCTCAGTTTCCTGATATAACCCATCCCACATAGCAAAATATTTTTTCACTATTTTCAAATACACATTTTTGTTAAGATCTCTGAATGCCCAAAGACACCTTAAAAGTTATCACCAGGAAAATAGATTTCTGTGATTGAGATATTTTGATCTGGTTTGTTTGGTTAGAAAGACAATAACTTAATTTTAAAATTTTACTTAGTGTTTGGGATCTAACCTCATTTGTCTGCATTTATAGCTAGCTAGCTAGCTAACTAGATATAAAAGGGTTTTTCAATTAAATGACAGGCTATTTGTTTTGATATTTAAATGTGAAGGTAAGCTTAAGTTCTTTAAAAGCAGACACTGTTCAGTCTTGAGTGTTGTTCCTTCTCGATTACACGGTAAAGTGACTGACATAGCATAGACAATAATCACTTATTAGATTGTGTAGTAGTATTTTTGAATTAGATTACTCTCTCCCCTCAGAGTCATTACATATGTCAGGAGAAGAAGATGTAAAAAAATAAGTAAGACATATATAAACAAAAAATGATTTGAAAAATCATTCCACATATCTAATACTTAACATATGAATTTGTACAGATTATTTTCAAAACTGTGCTTTGGCCATTTAGTCAGAAAGATGATAAATACTGTCTATCTTTTCACACAAAATGCCTTCCTTAATGGGAAGAAAGACTTTTTCAGAGGCCCTTTATATTTATTAACATCATGTTCTTTCATTAATAAATGAGTTGAATAAAACCTTTGACAGGTGTTCATTTTTATAACTATATTAGAGTCATTTTACTTTTTTATCTTTGATATTTTACCTTAGGGTCACTTCACCAAGACATATATTTCCATATCTCAGATGGAAACACTAAAAGAAAAATACATAAAGTTGATTACTAAGGAAGTAAACTACATTTCAATAGCATCAAATTTATGAATCGTAGAAAAAGGCCCAAAACTGTGAAGTAAAGGACTCAATGTTAATAGATGCATAGCATTGCTACAAACTACTAATGTCTGAAACTTAATGAAAAATATAGGGAAGGAAGATTGAACATTGCTGAGTTAGACACATGTTCAAATTGCATTCAATAAAATTAATTTAGACCAAGGCATTTAGTCCATATGGAGAGAGTAGAGATAAGACATTGCAAATGCCTCTAGGAACAATTCTATTCATTTGCAGTGACCAACATTACCCAGAAGTATAAGTTTAAATTTTCTACATTTGACAAATTACTTTGAATCACATGTCTCTAATGGCACCTTTACATAAAGTATACTGTATTCCTGAACATTTTTTAGCATATAATTACACTTGATTGTGACATACTTAAAAAAAATCATAAGCTGAAATAGGTTTATTAATAAAATAGTAATGTGTGCGCTGAAGAATGTTCTAATTCAATAACCTAAGAAAAACTAGAAATGAAATATAAATTCTTTTGTTTTCACTCTTATCGCATGCTCATTCACTGTTGCATGACCAGAAGAGTCCCTAATTCCCCATTTAATCAGAGATCTTAGAAAACACATCCTGAAAAAACAAAACCCAACATCATAGGGCTCTGATTTATTTTGTCTTGGAAAGATAATAATCAATTTTACATTTGGTATTGGCCAATGGAGCCTTGATCTGTGCTTGTTTGTAAGATGACAACCTGCATTTCAATGTAATCACTTAAAACTAAAGAAACCGGAAAACCAAACTATCCTTCAACTCACTAGATGAAAAATGAAAATTATGACTCATTAATTGCAGTTAAAGAAAATCAGAATCATCTATGTGTTTATCTATGATTCAAATTCAAAGAATCAGGACCCACGGAAATTTCAGAGGCATTATTCAAAATGCAGTTTAGCCTGGATTTATTTTATGCACAGACCTTCAGGTTATATATGTAATGCCATTTGGTAGCGAGTAATATATTCTTTTTATCAGTTGGGCAACTAAGCTATACAATGTTAAATTATTTCCTGTATTTCACTTGATATGCAAAGACATCTAACTCTCTTCCACCAGGAAAAGAAAAAAAGGTATTACATTTCTAGCCATTTTACCTTCTCCCAAGAAGAAATCTTAAGTTATTTCCTTAAAGATAAAGCATTTGGCTCATTCACAATTAAAATCCAAGTAATGTGGGGCACCTGGGTGGCTCAGTCGGTTGACCGCTGACTTCGGCTCAGGTCACCATCTCGCGGTCCGTGAGTTTGAGCCCTGCATCGGGCCCCTGTGCTGACAGCTCAGAGCCCGGAGCCTGTTTCAGATTCTGTGTCTCCCTCTCTCTGACCCTCCCCCATTCATGCTCTGTCTCTCTCTGTCTCAAAAATGAATAAAAACGTTAAAAAAAAAATTAAAAAAAAAATCCAAGTAATGCCAATATTTTATAATAAATTATTGTCAAAATAGTTTGCATACCTGAAAATAGTGTGAATTAATGGCATTGTGAGTGTGTTGTGATAAAATATGAAACTGACTTTCATATGCTAAATTCCTTTAATCTGTGTGGCGGTTAACTTTATGTATCAATTTGCCCAGATTAAGCATTAATTCTGGAGGTATCTGTGATGGTGTTTTTGGATGAAATTAGCATTTGAATTGGTGTACTCAGTAAAGCAGATTGCCTTTCCTGCTGTGAGGATATGGGTGGGCAACATCCAGTCCATCAAGAACCTGAATAGAATAAAAGGCAGATGGGGGTGGAATTCACCTCTGTTTTCATACCTCACTGTGTGTGCTGGGACTTCTCCTTTCACCTTCTCCTGCCCTTAAGATTTACACCATCAGTTCCCCTACTTCTTAGGCCTTCAAACTTGAACTGGCTTACATCAAAGGCCTTTCTGGGTCTCCAGCTTTCAGACAGAATCATAGAATTTCTCAGCCTCCATAGTCACATAATAAATATACATATACATATACATATACATATACATATACATATACATATACATATACATGTATGTCCTACTGTTTCTGATGTGAAATGTTGGGGTATGGGAGCGAATGGTCATGAAAGAATTCTTGAGATGTCCTTGGTGCAAAAAGAGTGGTTTTATTGACGCATGGAGACAGGACCCGTGGGCAGAAAGAACTTCACTGGGGTTGTGAGGAGTGACTGATTATATACTTTCAAGTTGGGAGGGAGTTAGGGATAGTGTAAGTCTCTAAAGAATTTGGAAGCAAGGTTCCAGGACCTTGAAGGGCTGGGTCATTTTCTACTGTCTAGTAAAACATTGGTCATGAGACCTTTCAGATGTATATAAATTGGCCATATGTTTGGGGGATGATTGCTAACATGTATCTTGGGGTGGGGAGAGGTAGAGATAAAGGAAATTTCCAAAAGGATTTTTACAGGATCCTGGAGGTCCAGTTAATGTCAAGTGAAGGTTGCCTTTTGCCTCTAGCAACGTATTAATGTTGAGGCAGTAGATCTCCTGGAGGAAGGTCACATTGCCTGTCCCAAGTATCTGTCAATGGACTTCAAGTTGTAAGAAAGTTTAATTTTTTTTTCTATATTCCTTTTGCCTTTGTTCTCCATATCAGTTCTGTTCCTCTGAGAACCCTAATATGTCTATGACTAAAACTAAACTCCATGTAAAATGTTTCAATCTTTCTTTTTGATATTGAACTTACACTTATATATCTTTCTTTTTTTAAAATATAATTTATTGTCAAGTTGGCTAACATATGGCGTATACAGTATGCTCTTGGTTTTGGGGGTAGATTCCCGTGATTCATCGCTTCCATACAACACCCAGTGCTCATCCCAACAAGTGCCCCCCCCATGCCCTATATTTATTTCTTTAACAAAGAATTTCAATAACTTCATATTTTTTAAAGTACATTCCTTAAATTAATAAATTATAAACTAATTAAATTCCTGCTAAGGAATATTGGAAGCATAAACCTACATTATTATGCTATATTGAAAGATAAAAACAAAACATTTGTAAATTGCTTCTAGTACTTACAAACACAGAAGAACTTAGAAGAAATAACGCATTGAGACAGGTAAAATATAAATAAACCCGAAACACTCAATGCTTTCAGTGTGCTATAGCTGTAACGCGAGAATTTACATATCAGAAGACAAATTATATGCTAGGGACTCATTCATTCGAATACATGTTGTCGTTTTTTTTTTTCTTTTTTTTTTTTTTTCTTTTGAAGGTTGAAGGTTGAGAAATGAAGAAATATGCTGACTAGCAGAATGGAAATTATTGCTCATTCTCTAGTTCTAGGAAAACAATTTTTCCATTAAATTATATATTTCAGGCAAATTGGCTTTGAAATGTTGGAATGTGAAATTGTTATTTCTCTGCTAGAATCTTTGCTGGGAAAATCTATTGGACACCTTTCACAGAGCTCCTCAGATTCCTTTAGTTTTGCCTATTGTCATAACTCTCTCAGCTCCTTTCTCCATTTCAGCTGCTGTGGCGCCCTCATGAGGAGCCTAAGTCCCTATTCTGCTTCCAGACTCAGTTGAAAGGTCTCCTACAGTACAACATGAGTTTTGGTTTCCAGGCTACTGCCGAATGGGCCAGCTGATGCAATCCCAGAGAAGTAGCATGCTAATTCCCTCAAGAGACATTTTGAATAACCTGACGCGGAGAACCCTGTTGGGGGCAGCGTGGTACAAGAAAATGAACAATGCCTTCCTTTCTCCCTTATCTATGTAAGACCATTTCAAGGCCTGGTTTCTCCAAACAGCCTGTCTTATGATATTCTCATGGCTCATTCGTCACCAGACGAAGGTGGCAAGAAATTGTCTCTGTTTCTTTAAGCCTCAAATACAAAAAGGCATCTAGTGCCATAGCACATCTCCTTATATTTATTCTCTTCCCAGTCCAGCCTGTCCGGTGTCCTTTTCCCTTCTTTCTAATGCACCAAGATTATTCTTCATTTATTCAGTGTTACGGCTGATTCTTAATCTCAGGGTCCATTTTCTGGGGGGAACCTGGGATAAACTAGCATATCGTCCTTGGAGCTAAGAAATCATGAAAGCTTGTCCACTTACTTTACTCTTTCTTTTTCCCAACACCTAACTGGAGCTTCATTTTTATGATCTTGTGAGTGTAAAACATTTGGAGTACGAAATGGAAGCCTATACCTCTCATCACAAAACGTTTGTTCCTAGATCTATCATTTCTCATCACTGGGCTTGACTAGAAAAATCGAGTCATATATTTATTCACTAAACACTTACTAGGTGTACCACACACTGTGCTAGATGTCGAGGGACAAAAATGGAAAACATGTGGTGCCAATACTCAGATGCTACACCTCAAACATACTATAATTTATTTTTAAATATAAGAACAAACGATAACACTGATTTGTACTTGAATTTCATTCTGTATTTAATCAAAACGAGTTCACATTTTAATCACCTAACGTGTACTAGGAAACGTACATTTTGCAAACGTTAACTTTGAGTCTGTTCAAGCACATGTAGAAGTAGGTTTGAATTTTATTGTTTTGGAAATCAAACTCAAAACATTACTTGTCGCGGGTCGCACAGATGGAAAGAAGGAAAGCGTGCAGATCTTGTCTGACCACAAACCCAACGTGTTTCTACAGCAAGTCTCTCTTTATTTTGTCCCACACATGATGTTCCCACTTAGAATTTCTGCTAAGCTGTTTGTCAGTCTTAAAGCACTGCAATTTCTCCCCTTAGACTGTTCAAAGATAGGGCAAAGTATTGTAGTGATTAAGACCATACTTCATTTTGGAGATTATACATATCTGAGATTGAATGCTGATTATAGAATCTTGGAAAAATTGCTAACTTTGTGAATTTTACTCCATTCAACTCTACAATTATAATTATAATATCTACTTCATAAGATTCTTTTATCTATTTATTCTTCAAATATTTTTGGCTCCCTCCTATGTCCAGTACTTTTTTGACATTGGAAACATAGAAATTAATGAAGCATATAAAGTTCCTGACTTCATGAAGCTCATAGCATGAGGGATAGATAGATAATTAATAATAACAGTAATAATAATAGTAAAATTTATTGCAATTTCAGATAATATTAAAGATATAAAATAGAAAGAAGCAGAGTAAAAGATATGAAATATCAATCTGGGAGGATTTTTTAACCTGTGAAAGTCAGGGACTTAAGGAAGAGAACTCTATGAACCTTTATGTGAAAAAGCACTTTAAGCAGAGGGAACCCCAAAAACCAAGGTCCTGAGGCAACACCGTGCCTGGCACAGAAGGCTTTATGCCTGGAGCAGAAAAAGGAGAGGAGAGGAAGTTGATAGTGCTTGAGAGGTGGCAAGAAACCACATCATTTGAGACTTGCAGGGCATTTACTTTTTTAAATAAATATGGAAAGAAGCCACTGGAAGTCTTTGGATCAAGAAGTCAGACAGACAAAGACAAAAACAGTATAATATCACTCATGTGGAATCTTAAAAAGCTGAACTCATAGCAACAGGGAGTAGAATAGTGATTACCAGGTTTTAGTGTTGGGCTAATTGGGGAGATGTCACTTAAGGGTACAAACTTGCAACTGATAGATAAATAAATCCTGGAGATCTAATCTACAGCATAGTGATCAAAGTCAACAATATGGTATTATTAACTTCAAAGTTGCCAAGAGACTAGGTCTTAAATGTTCTTTCCATGAAAAAGAAGTATGTGACATTTGCTAATGCTACTGTGGTAGTCATCCTGGCAATATATAAATATAGCAAAAAAACATTTTAAACTTACACAATGTTATGTTACATTTATATCTTAATAAAAAATTCTAACAAATATTAAAGTATTGCTCTGACTGTTGTATGGAGACTACATTACAGTAGGGAAGAGTTGAACAGGAGACACTGACCAAGATGGTTTCATAGTTGTAGAGGTGAGTGGTTATCCTGGAGATTATTACAGAGCAAGAGACAATGAACATCTGATACATTGCAGGTGCCAAACTGTACCCACTGTCACACTCTAATGATTCAGGTTCAGGAGTCTAAAGTGACTGCTTAGGTGTTGATCTGTATACCTGTCTGTTGCTTTTTATGTTCTGCTTTTCTCTTTTTCTACCTACATTTCCTCTACTATGTTTTGCCCTCTCTGTGTACTCTTTTTCATTGCTCTTATTTTTTCCAGGTTTTTCCTGTTAGTCCATTGGTATGGAGTATTGATTGCTCCAAAGAAATTCCATTAGTATTAATTTTTTTAAGGAAGTGGAATCTTTCTTCTCAGTGCTCCAAGGAGTATATTCTTTCCTGGAAACAAATCGTTCATTTCCAGAATTTTCTAATTGCTATAAATCGAATAGGAACTAGTATATTTTTTCACCTTTTTTCTTTTTCACTTTAAAAGAGTACTAAGGACTGTTTTTTGCAGCTGTTGAAGAGATCAAGAGAATGATATTCAGCACTTTCTATTATCTATTGTATGAGTTACATTACTAGTGGTTCAAATTTTGAAATATTCTCTTCATCTCCTGAATTTGTCATTTAAATTTTTAAAATATACACAATGTTTATGAAATGGCTGATGTAATCAATATAATACACTACTAAGTCCTTTTTTTTACATGTACTTCCTAATTCAATATGATATGCGATGGTATTCACGGGTGAGAAATTTTAGTTTCTACCATCAAAGAATGTGGAGCTTTGTGGTAAACCTAAAAAGAGACAGAAAACAAAATAAATTGTGGCAATCACTAAATGACACACATTTATATAAGAAAATCTGAGCCTATGGGAAAGAGCACACATATATGAAAGAGCATAAGGGAAGACATTTCAGATTATGACAATTGAGCTACTTTCAGGAAGGAATCAGCATAAGTGGGGATGAAATGGAGGAGGAGATCACAGAGAGACTTGGTTAGGAGAGAAAGTGTTCAGGAACTCCTGACATTTCCTTCTTGAAAGGTTTTATTGGGAGGAAAGGAGGGATTATCAAAGATGAAAATAAACAGTAAATGGCCAATGATGATAAGCTTTATATGCCTTTGCATTTAAAATTTTCTTTTTCTATGTGAACTATACAAATAGTTTTGGTAGATTTAAAAGTGATATCTTTTTAGTAGCTGTGTAAAGAGACTGTAGGGCCGTAGGACTGTAGATTACATGAAGAGCTCTGAATATCTGGCTCACCTTCAAAGGACTTAAGAACACAGTTTATTTCTGGCTGAGATAACCACAGCCTGATGTGGACCTACAACACAGACATCTTCCATACTAAGTTGGCTAAGATTTTCTCCTATTTCTTCCTCTTCTATTAGTTTTATATATTTAAGATTTAAATTTAATTCCATAGTCCAGTTTGAGTTAACTCTCAGGTATGGTGTGAGGTAGGGATCTTAGCATATGATCACTAACATCTCCAAGCTTATTTTTAAGTTTGTTGTTTTTCTTTTTTTTTTTTAATTTTTTTTTAACGTTTTTATTTATTTTTGAGACAGAGAGAGACAGAGCATGAATGGGGGAGGGGAAGAGAGAGAGGGAGACACAGAATCAGAAGCAGGCTCCAGTCTCTGAGCCATCAGCCCAGAGCCTGACGCGGGGCTCGAACTCACAGACTGTGAGATCGTGACCTGAGCCGAAGTCGGACGCTTAACCGACTGAGCCACCCAGGCGCCCCTGTTGGTTTTCTTCTATAAGTTTGTGAAGTTTTCCAACACTTTGTGCTGAAATGCCTTTTCTTTCATCATTATACTGTTTTTGTCCCTTTGCCAAAAATCAATGAACCATATAGCTGGCGATCTGTTTCTGAACTATGTTTTCTTCCATGGATCAGAATGTCAGCAATGACACTGCTTGATTTCTACAGCTTCATAATTAGTATTGAAATCAATTACTGTACATCCTCAAAATTTATTCTCAGTTTTTAAATGTATTTCAGCCATTTATTCAATTTCAGGAAGAAGAAGAAGAAGAAGGAGGAGGAGGAGGAGGAGGAGATGATGACTCCAGGAATGTGATTGAGAGTTTATTTAATGTGTAAACAATTTATTAAGAATTGGTATCTTAATGGGGGCAGAGGGTGCCTAGGTGGCTTAGTCTTTAAACATCTGACTTTGGCTTAGGTCATGATCTCAGGTTTCATGAGTTCAAGCCCTGGGTGGGGTTCTCTGCTGTGAGTGCAGAGCCAGCTTTGGATCCTCTGTCTCCCTCTCTCTCTGCCCCTTCCCTGTTTGCACACACATGCTCTATGTCCTTCTCAAAAATAAACAATTAAAAAAAAAAAAAGATGGGTATATTAACAAAATTGAATATTCCATTTCAAGAACATGATACTATATCTCCCCATTTATTTAGGTTTATCCTATAATTTTGTTCATAAGTGTCATGCAGTTTTAACTGAGATCTTGCATTCTCTTGTCACATTTATTTTTAAGTATTTTATGTTTCAGTATTTTTGTAAGTTGAATTTTTGAAATATATTTTCCAATTGTTGATAATGTATATTTAATTGATTTTTAAAAAATGTTTATTCTAATTTGTTTTTTTAAACAGCGTGAGTGGGGGATGGGCAGAAGGAGAGGGGACAGAGGATCCAGAGCAGGCTTTGCTCTGACCACAGTAGCCAGACCTGGGAGTTGAACTCATGAACCATGAGATTAAGATGAGATTAAGATGACCCTGAGTCGAAGATGGACACTCAACCTACTAAGCCACCAGGCACCCCTTTAATTTATGTTTAAAAGATGTTTATTTTTGAGAGAGAGAGAGAGAGAGAGAAATCTCAAGACAGAGCCATCCAGGCACCCCTACTACATTTACTTTTCATCTTGCGACATTCCTGCCTTCCTTCCTTCCTTCCTTCATTCCCTCCTTCCACCTTTTCCTTGCTAATCTAGAATGTACCTGCACTATACGCCATGCTTGTGCCTCTGGTAGAGCAAGAAAGATGCATTCTATGTTAGCAGTGAAAAGGATATTCAAGTAATGACTTAATCTGAGTTCTGGAGGGATAGATTCGTACTATTTTAGACACAATAATAGAGATTCTAGATTCTATTAGGCATAGGACTGACTTCAGATAAAATAATCTTAGGGAAGAGAGTTCCCATAATCTTTTCTTTTTCTATGTTTGTTTATCTTGAGAGAGAGGCAGAAAGAAGGTGCAAGTGGGCAGAGAGAGGGAGAGTGAAAATCCCAAGCAGGCTCCATGCTGTCAGCTCAGAGCCCAATATGGGCCTTGATCTCAAGAACCATAACATCATGACCTGAGTGGAAATCAAGAGTGGAGGCTTAACAACTGAGCCACTCAGGCATCCCCACCCCACATAATCTTTTGAATAAGGTCATGATCTTTATTTAGAAGAAAACACATTGAACAACATATTTAAATCTGTTTTTTGAACAATATGTCTTTTATATACAGTAGTTCATGCCTATGAATAATAGAAAGTACAAGAAAATAGAGGAAATCAATTTTGGACATTTCTACTATTCCTTCTAAAAGTATCTTCTTGCATTGTGAGAATGTGGTGTGGGCTTCATTTTCTTTAAAAGTTCCAAACTACAATCAGAAGTAATTTACATAAAAGACAGCAGGTAAGAACATTTTGCAGTATATTTTTCCTTCATACAGGAAGAGAAAGAAAGAAGGAAAGAAAAAAAAAACATCAAAGAGTTTATGAGGTCGTTTCTGAAACAAAGTCGAACATTAAAAAACAGCCCTTGGCTTTTGATGGAAAATCACTTAAACTTATCCAGGTTCCATGGAATGCATTTAAGGCAATATAGCAGATGGAGTGTTGAGTAACATCTTGAGTTAATTTATTTTTGAAGTACACAATGAGTTTTTATGATATAATTGAATTAGAAAATCAGAGCGAATATCTTTCTCTTGTTATTTTATGCTTACCATGGAAAAAGTATCAGAATATTTGTGGAATTATTTTCATAGTATGTAGGCTCTGCAAATACTTCACATCAGGCATATAATTTAAAAAGTGGTTTTTTAAAAGTTTAATTCGGAGAAGATGTGAAGACCGTGTATACAGCTGTTACTTTGCTGTTTTTGAGTCAACCAGGTTTCTGGCATTGAGAAAGATCTTCATTGATGTTATGGTAGAATTTGAATTTCTTATTGTATTTTTATATTAAATAGTAAAGCAGCTTGAATTTTTCATGAGCAAGTAAAAGTAAATCTTTATTTTCCAGCTTCTGCTCTGTAAAGACAGGGAACAGAAATTTAAGTTAAAAGTTAACTACTTGTAGTAATAAAATTAGCTATGTGTATGTACGTTGGGGGAGGTGCTTAAAATCCCTGGGGTGTCTACTTTTACTGTAATTCTTGATAGGAAAAATCTGGAATAATAATACAAATAAGGTGATACCATACTGATAATCATTTTACTCATGATTTGCCTTAATATACTTTTTTCTATAGTTTTGTTCAAAAAACCTTTATAATTCGAGAAAGCCAAGTAAGTGACCAAGCATATCTTGCAAAATGCTTTTCTCCAAATTTTAATTCCTACTTCTATTGCATTTAGAAAACCCGAAAATGATATTTTTTGAATAAATTACGTTAAAATCCTATAATCTGTTTGAAGAATCTTGGAAGGCGAAAGAGAAACTGTGAAAGAAAGAACATTCATTGCTCTTTTTTTGCCAGTTATGTTTTAATATCTTCTAAGAAGAGACTTTGTAGCAAAAGCCCTGGATGTTCATTGTTCTTTATCTGGAATCCAATTTTCTATTGGATTTCCAAGGTCATAAGGCTCTTATTCGTGTATAGAAGTTATTGTACGACATTGTTCACGCAAAGGCATCCATCATAACCTACTCGGTAGATCTGAGGATGACAGGTAACTTATCAGCATACACTTGACTTTCCTTTCGCTGTTGCTGCCTGGCAGCCTCTGTATACTCTTTACTGTGCAGGTGTTTTCTTTTGGCAGACGTGTTCAGATAATAGAGCAATCCAATCAAAACATCAGTGAGACTCCCTGACAGAACATTTGCTGCTCTGGAAACATTTGCACTTACCATATGGCAAGGGCATCTTAGGCGATGAAATGGTGATTATTTGAGTTTCATTCTTTGAAAAGCATGCAGGATTTATTACGGTGAAAATGCACACATTTGTAGACAATTTATAAGATAGTAGCTCAGTTAAATCAAAGAGAAGTTTGAGTTTAAAAGTCTGTGATATTAAAGAAATGCCTTATCAACTTCAGTCATTCTTCTTTTCCACTTAAAGTATTCCCCAAAATATAAGAATCTATTGTAACATTTTACAATTCCATATCATAAATTCATGCCAAGTTATGGTACAGTAAGAGACAATGCCAAAAAATGGCTTAAAATAATCGAGGTTCATTTCTCTATTAATTACCTGTTCATGGTAGGTCCGCTGTGGCTCTCCTCCATGTGGCATTACTCTCTAATTCAGGTGGAAGAATCCTATCTGGAATATATTCAGTCTTCAGGCAGAGAGAGAGGAGATACCCAGAGAATCTAAAACTGAAGCTTAAAACTTCTGCTGGGAATTGGTATATGTTACTTTCCCTACATTTAATTGACCAAAACAAATCATAGTGTAAGCCTTGTGTCAATCAATGTTTCTGGGATGTTGACTCTTCCAAAGAGAAGGGTATATCAGGACTCATATAAAAGCATAGGCCCATGGATGGTTCATGGAGTATACCGATTCCAGGAAAAAAAAAACATATCTGAAAGTGGGCAATTATGCAGTGAAATATAAGTTAAGCAATTTAAGTCTGATTTTGGACCTCAGCTCTGCTGTTTACTTGACATGTGGCCTTGGAAAATTTGTCTATGTAATCAGACTTCCACCCAATAAAGGGATAAAATCAAACTGCAGTGACTATTACAATGGTTTACATTTGCATCAGACATACTTTTCAATTGAAAAAAGACATTTTTTGTGTGTTTGTGTTGAATCTTTGACTCAGAAATGAATTCATGACACTATTTCTGTATAAAGCCCTTTGAATTAATACAGATGTATACATCTGTATACATGCTTATATGTATAAGCATACGCATATACAACAGGTATGACAAATAGTATGGGTATCAATGGTTACACATATACCTAAAGTTTTAAGTAGGACTGTTGTCTACTCAGTGCACCTAAAACAAAAGAGGTTGGAATTGAATCACTGCAATAGTCAGAGAGTATTCCTTATTTTATTATTTTGTAGGATAGAAGGTATATCTATCATCCTACCAATCAATGGCCTTAGCCGTTTGGTTCTTTTAAAAGTACAGATTTCATTTTTTTTCAACCTCGTGAAAATTTTAGAGACAGGGATGCATTTTCATTCTCTTTGGTTCTCAAGATAATAAGAAATGAATAAGAAATGAGTCACCCAAGTTTATTTTTTTTGAACAATAGTTCATAGATCTTAAGCAGTAATTTTATCATAGTTATATTTGTAGAAATACCTCCACTCAGAGTTGTTCTTATATCAGTGTTGGGTAAGAGTTGTTTTTTTTTTTTTTTAATTTGACCCTGGGATCATTTCCAAAATCTGATACTATAATGACATAAGTATGAACTTTGCAACATGTATTACTCAGCATCGCTCAACCATTATTATCTGATTTTTGAAAATTTATTCACACTATCCATATCCAGGAGCTTCACTTTATTTAAGAAATGGAAGAATTTGTAGGTACTATACATGATCCCTTTGATTGGGTAATTCAATCACATATGAACCATTCTCATTTCTCATGTAATAAATTGGTGTAGATTAGGAAATACGATGAAAATATAGAGTTTATTCTTCATTAAAAATGTTTTTGTCAATCTTCCCATTTCTATTTCCATTTTGGAGAAAGAGAGGAGAGAGAGGGTGGGAGAGAGAGGGAGAGATGAGATTATGGGCAAAGGAAAGAATGTACTTCTAATTGCTGTGATGTCCATAGATATTATGACAAGCCTGAGCTAAGTGGAGAGTGGAATTTCTCATGGAGCTACGTGGTTGTGTCCCATGTAGTTGTTCACTGTGATCCCAGCACCTTGGGATGGGCCTTGTTATGTACTCATAATGTCATAATTTCTTAAAAACATAAAATCTGTAAATGTAACACATTGCATCTACAAAAAGCTTTATACCAATGTATCTTTCCACATGGCTTCTCTTCTACTGTATATGCCCTCAGTTTGGTTGATGTCAGGGTAGCCAAGCCTCTTTTGGGGATTTCATTAAGAGAAAGTTGCATTTAGGAGACTATTTTTAATTTAGTTTGGGTTTTGTTGGATATAATTATGTATCTCACAATCATTGGCATGTGTATTTAAATTACTGTTATCCATTCCATCCTAGGAATATTTCTGACTCCACATTACCAACTCACCTGACTTCATATTGTGATACCAAACTAAAATAATTAGTTGTAATGTAAACACATTGAAAGCAGCTGGGTAGTAGAGAAGAAATATATTTTTAAATGTACTAGATCAGTAACTATGTCTGTGAAAAATTCTTCTTAAAATTTTTTTTAATGTTTATTTTTGAGTGAGTGAGTGAGAGAGAGAGAGAGAGAGGGAAAGTGTGAGTAGGGGAGGGGCAGAGAGAGGGAGACACAGAATCCGAAGCAGGCTCCAGGCTCCGAGCTGTCAGTACAGAGACTGAGACAGGTTTTGAACCCACAAACTGTAAGATCATGACCTGAGCTGAAGTTGGATGCTTAAACAACTGAGCCACCCAGGTGTCCCTGAGGAAAAGTCTTCTAATCACTAGTTATATAGAATTGTAAGCCTACAATGGTATTCTCATGAGTACCACTAAAAAACGTCTTTCCTGTTAATTTCTCTCTGTCTCTCTCTCTCTCTCTTTTTAGTTGAGACAGCCATCAAAAATAGATTGAGCAGGGGCGCCTGGGTGGCTCAGTCCATTGAGCGTCGGACTTCGGCTCAGGTCATGATCTTGCCCCCCTGTGAGTTCGAGCCCCGCTGGGGGCTCTGTGCTGATATCCCAGAGCCTGGAGACTGCTTCGGATTCTGTGTCTCCCACTCTCTCTGCCCCTCCCCAGCTCATGCTCTGTCCCCTCCTCCCCTCTCTCTCTGTCAAAAATAAATAAACATTAAAAAAAGTAGATTGAGCAGAATTCCTGTGTTTGTATGGCACAAATTGTAGCAAGCAGGAGGCATATCTATATGAGTGGAAATTTTTAAGCATGTCAAGGTATTAAGTATATTTTAGCACAACATTATTCATAACTAGTTAGCAGGCCACAATAAATTTCTAGGTAATCAAATAATAATACTAAAACAAAAAAATGAAGTATCTTTATTTTCTTTATATTTTACACCATATTGCAAAATATTTTCACTTGAAGAAATTAGAATCATGCAGCCAAAAATATAGAGAAATTATAGGAGATATGTCAAATCCTTGCATAATAAAAACATCATACCATTATTTTATATTTTGTGATAATTTTGGTATTAGCTAACTTTTAAAATTCATAATTTATTATGATTTCTTTTTCTCAGTCTACTTTTGTATATGAATTTTATATTTTTAATTTTGTAACATTTTTCTTAAAGAAGGCTACAAAAACTTAAGTGTCACAAAAAATCCACCCATGGCAGATACCAGATTTTACCTCCATGTAAGATTTCCCCCTTTCAGTTTAGATGCCTCCTCTCTCATCTTTCTCTAGTCTGGGTCCCCTGCGTTTAGAAGAGATTTTATGTTCCAGATACATTTTACTCTTAGGCATGTTTCAGTATTCAGTTTTTGCTTAACCTTTATTGCTAATACCCCTTTTATCATTTCAAGCAACTTTCATAAAATAATGCATATATGTATAAATTATTATTGCATGTTATATTTGACTGTCTAATGTTATATGCAATGCTCGTATTTTGGTAAATGACATTCCTTATAATTTTCATGCATAATATAGCATTTTAGAGCATTTCTAGCCAGAGATAAACTTTTTAATAATTAAAAAAAATTTTAATGTTTTTTATTTATTTTTGAGAGATAGAGAGAAAGAGAGAGAGAGAAAGAGAGAGGGTTGGGGAGCAGAAAGAGAGGGAGACACAGAATCTGAAGCAGGCTCCAGGCTCCGAGCTGTCAGCACAAAGCCTGACATGGGGCTCGAACTCATGAACTATGAAATCATGACCTGAGCTGAAGTTGGAGATTTAACTGATTGAGCCACCTAGGGCCCCTAATAATTTTTGTAGGTACACACTTGAGTGGTACAATAAATTGAGAATATTTTCCCGTTTTTTTTCTATGTCACTGAGGTTATAGGGAAATGTAGTAAATAGAAAAAAGAGAAATATATTTGACAAGGCTAAATAATATTCCATAATTCTGTCTAATGAACTCCTTTCTTCAATATAGATTAGCCATTCTCTCCAGCAACTAGAATGCTCCTATCCACCCAGATAAAACGTCTTATTTCCTTTAACAGGTCTGCTGGAGGCACAGATGCATAATATCACTCTTAGCTCTCTTTTCTAGTTTCCGAAATGACTGTCACCTTCCATTTGTCCTTGATGTTTAATTATCATACTTCCTCATTTCATCACATTCATATCATGGTACAATTATCAAGTTTAAAGCTTATTTAATTTTGTAGCTTGGAAGCTTTCTGAAGAAAGAAGACCTTGATCTTATCAGTAACTTGATTCCAACTCACATTTAAGAGTCTTACTTCTTGAGAGGTTTCTACTGGACAGCTAATCTAACGTATGTAGATTCCTGTTATCCTCAAAGTATGACCCTTTACTAACCCTTGCCTCCTTGAGTTACACCTTTCCAATGACACCCTTCTTGCTGTGTCTAACTTTCTTTCAATGCTGAGATTTTCTGTCTGCTAAATAAAGTGCCCACATTAAAATGGATTACAAATTAATCTTCTCCAATAAGCCTAAAAATCTACCCAATAAACTCAAGGATTCATCGATGTTTTCTAGCAGGAATTGACCCAGAACAATCATATGTGCCTAAAATCACTTGTCAAGGTCTGGGAGGCACATTTCTGATATATAAACGCTAAGCATTCATCCTCTTTCATTCAATAGTTTACAATATTTTTCATGTTGGTTAGTTAATTAAATGTCTCTTATTGTAATGTTTTCTGTAATTAAGTTTGTATGTAGAGAATAAAAATAGTTTGTAGTGAGAGCTTTTATCAAGTAAAACAAAGAATTAAATGAAGTTGATCTTCAATTCCGTGTTAGGCTATCGATCCCAAAATTTTATAAAACAAAAATGTAAAGCTTTGATCAGTACCATATACATTCCAACTACCCGTTCAATATGCATGAATTACACAGATATATCCTAGGAAAAATTATTTTATGGGAATTAAACTATGTTTTGTCCATTGTGTCTGCTAATTTTATTATTATAAAATTCTCTTATGAAAAGATTAGGTTTCTGGTCAGCCTATCTTTCCTCTTTATGTGACTTCATTTATGTGTTACATTATTTATCAAATATATTGGACAGTGCAATATTTGTGATTAACTGCTGAGTTATTTTGACAAGTGACATGCAAAATGTTTTTATAAAAAATGATTGTAAGGACTAAAATATCAAGGAAAAACAAACCTATAAATAAAATTTGAAGGATGATATGCTCAACTCACACACAGAGGGAATTTTATAAATTATTTTGAGAGAAAACTAATCACTCTTGCACACACATACTCACACACAAACAGGAAAAGAAAGAAAAGAAATAGTATATGCCTAGTACAGCTAAACTTATTTTATTTCCAGTAGGTTTAAGGACACTCATATACCTAGTAAAGACACTACTTTACAACCATAATTATGAGACATGGCTGTCTGGTGATTATCAGAAGAAAAGAAGCTATTCTGATTTTAGTATTTGGGTTCATCAGTTTAGGCTAGGATCTTTTGATGAATGATATTGATGGAAATTGCCAGATATTCGTTATATACCAGAAGGGACTTAGAATTTATGCTAGAGATTTTCAGCACCGAGAGTAGGAAGTAGTAGTGATACTTTAGCTATTTTTTTTCCTAAGTACATAAAGATAGTGTTAGCAACTTACTAGTATCTAAAAAACCTTCAGATTTAATTTAAAATTGCATTAAATGATTAAATTAAATTGCATTAAAATGATAACTCAGTTATTGGAAAAATATTTCATAAAAAAGCAAATGCAATGAAAACAATTAGTCAACCCCCAAATTTATTAAATATCCAATTGATAGCCTAATGTTTCAAAAAATCACCAGTATACTCTAACTTAAGCATCTATTTATTGGTCTACAAAGTAGGCAGTTCTGACATTCTAACAGATGTGCTAAAATATTTTGCCTGTTCTGATAAAATCCTCTCAGGAAATACTTAAATATCATGACACATCTGCAGTCAAAACACAAAATCATTATGATGAAGACAGAATGCTGGTTTCCAGATATTGTAGGGAGGAGTGAATGGACAGAAATTGCTTAATGGGCAAGGAATTTTACTTTTGTAGTGACAGAAATTCTTTGAAAATAGGTAGAGGTGGTGGTTGCACATTATAGGGTGTACTAAATGCCACTGAATTATTTACCTTAAAATGGTGAATTTTATGTTATGTGAATTTCACAATAAACTCTTTTCTAAAAATGCAAAATCCTTATCATATTCCTATGGTGCACCCAGAGTCAGTTGTTCCTTTGAGCGCTGGTTTATGTTGAGCCCCCTCACACAGGGCACTTGTTAGGACCAACTGCAGACTTCCCTTGCCTTTCATTAGGACAAGGAATTCTCCTTTTTCCTTTATGAATTCCTAACATTTAACAAAGATTTTTCTCTCCTAAAAAAAGGTGTGTGGGGGGGTGGTGTTTAACAAGGAATGAATGAATGAATGAATGCTATCTTATAATTTTGATATGATACTACCACCTAAAAACTCCAGGTATTTGTCTTTACAATTATATGCAAGAGTTCTAAATATATGTAATATATGTAAGTCTCTTACCATAACACAAGCAGAAAAAGAGAAAGACATTTTCTTATTAAGTGTACTGATTGTATCTCATTAGATTTGGACTTAATTTTTTTTTTTTTATAAAATTTTTTTTTTAATGTTTTTATTTATTTTTGAGACAGAGAGAGACAGAGCATGAATGGGGGAGGGTCAGAGAGAGAGGGAGACACAGAATCTGAAACAGGCTCCAGGCTCTGAGCTGTCAGCCCAGAGCCCGATGCAGGGCTCGAACTCACGGACCGCGAGATCATGACCTGAGCTGAAGTCGGACGCTCAACGACTGAGCCACCCAGGCGCCCCAGGACTTAATTTTTAAAAACATTTCTTTCTCGGGTCACCTGAGTGGCTCATAGGTTGAGCATCTGACTCTTGATTTCAGCTTAGGTCAGGATCTCACAGTTGTGAGATCGAGCCCTGTGTTTGTCTCCACACTAGGAACAGAGCCTGCTTGGGATTCTCTCTCTCTTTCTCTCTCTCTCCCTCTGCCCCTCCCCTGCTCTCTCAAAAATAAAACAAAATCTTAAAAAAATAGTGTTCCTTTCCAAGGATGGGCCCATTCTATATATATATAGAATATGTTCCATTCAAAATTCTTATTTATTTATTTTCAAAGGAGGGGTAGAAATTATGTTTTGCTTTTTCAAAAATGTTCTACCATTGGTAACTATTATATCGTTGATGCTCTTATAATGCAAGATAGAGACTAGAGGCACTAGAGGCAGATAAACTAAAGTTGAGACCCAACTCTTCCACTTCTTACATTTACAATATTGGCCAAGTTCCTTAAACTGTCTGTGTCAGTTTCCTCATCATTAAAATGGGTTATTAAAACATTTATTACATAAGGATATCTTGATGATTACAGGTATGATAAAATAAAATGCATGAAATGGCATTTAAAAAACAAACTATTGTTCTTTTTTTCCATTACAGATGTTGCAGGTTTAACACAGCATTTGTGAACGTGATTTAAGTATCTGGTTTATACTATTAGAAATGCAGTACCCCCTCTCTCCACCGCTGAAATCAGCATGGTTGAGGCAATATTCTCTAAAACGTACAGGTTCCCCAGTTTTACCAACTCTGATTGTATCTTTTTTTTTTTTATTTAAAACCAACGCAGTTAACATATTGTATAATAATGATTTCAGAAATAGAATTTAGTGATTCATCACTTACATATAACACCCAGTGCTCATCCCAACACCCATTAAGTGTCCTCCTTAATGACCCTCACCCATTTAGCCCATCCCTCCACCTGAAACTCCACCAGCAACCCTGACTTTATTCTATGTATTTAGGAGTCTCTTATGGTTTGTCTCCCTCTCAGTTTTTATATTATTTTTGCTTCCCTTCCCTTATGTTCACTTGTTTTATATCTTAAATTCCACATTTGAGTGAAATCATGTGATATGTGTCTTTCTATGACTGACTTATTTCACTCAGCATAATACACCCTAGTTCCATCCATGTTGTGCAAATTGCAAGATTTCATCCTTTTTGATGCCAGGTAGTATTCCATATATATATATGGAATATATATGGAATATATATGGAATATATATATATATATATCACATCTTCTTTCTCCATTCATCAGCTGATGGACATTTAAGCTCTTTCCCTACTTTGGCTATTGTTGATAGCGCTGCTATAAATATTGGGGTGCATGTGCCCCTTCAAAACAGTACCCTTGTATCCTTTTGATAAATACCTAGAAGTGTGATTGCTGGGTTGTATAGTAGTTCTGTTTTTAATTTTTTGAGGAACCTCCATACTATTTTTCAGAGTGGCTGCACTAGTTTGCATTCCCACCAACAATACAAAAGAATTCCTCTTTCTCCATATCCTGGCCAACATCTGTTTTGCCTGAGTTGTAAATTTTAGCCATTCTGACAGGTGTGAGGTGGTATTTCATTGTAATTTTGATGTATTTCCCTGACGATGAATGATATTGAGAATATTTTCATGTGTCTGTGGCCATCTGGATATCTTCTTTGGAGAAGTGTCTATTCTTTTCTTTGCCCATTTCTTCACTGGATTATTTGTTTTTTGGGTGTTGAGTTTGATAAGTTCTTTATAGATTTTGGATACTAACACTTTATCTTATATACTATTTGCAAATATCTTCTCCTATTCCACTGGTTGCCTTTTAGTTTTGCTGATTGCTTCCTTCTCTGAGCAGAAGCTTTTAGTCTTGATGAGGTCCCAATAGTTCATTTTTGCTTTTGTTTCTCTTGCCTCCAGAGACACATCAAGTAAGAAGTTGCTGTGACTGAGGTCAGAGAGGCTGTTGCCTATTTTCTCCTCTAGGATTAATGTGCCACGTTGGGGGCATGAATGTTTTCAACTGTTAGATCTTCTTGGTGGATAGACCCCTTAATTATGATATAACGCCCTTCTTCATCTCTTGTTATAGTCTTTATTTAAAATTTTTTTTAACATTTATTTATTTTTGAGACAGAGGGAGACAGAGCATGAACAGGGGAGGGGCAGAGAGAGAGGGAGACACAGAATCTGAAACAGGCTCCAGGCTCTGAGCTGTCAGCACAGAGCCCGACGCGGGGCTCAAACTCACGGACCGTGAGATCATGACCTGAGCCGAAGTCGGACGCTTAACCAACCAAGCCACCCAGGTGCCCCTGTAGTCTTTATTTTAAAATCTAGATTGTCTGATGTAAGTATGGCTACTCTGACTTTCTTTTGACAACCATTAGCATGACAAAGGGTTCGCTATCCTCTTTCTTTCAATCTGAAGGTGTCTTTAGGTCTAAAATGGGTCTCTTGTAAACAGCATATAGATGGGTCTTTTTTTCTTATCCATTCTAATACTCTATGTATTTTTGATTGGAGCATTTAGTCCATTGACATTTAGAGTGAGTACTAAAAGATATAAATTTAGTGCCATTGTTTTGCCTGTGGAGTTGGTGTTTCTGGTGATATTCTCTGGTCCTTTCCATTTGTTGTTGCTTTGGTCTTTTTTGTTTTGCTTCATCTTTTCTCCACACAAATAGTCCCCTTTAAAAGTTCTTGCAGGGCTGGGTTAAAGCTGGTTTAGAAAAAAATTAATAAAATTAAAAATTAAACAAAAAATCAAATAAAGGAAGCTAGGTCCTATGTGTGTTTTGGCCTGCTTGTTGAAAGAAAGTTGATGAAATAGAGAAAAAAGGGAAAGAAAAGAAAAAAAAATGGTAAGAAAAAATTTAAAAATTAAAAAAAAAATTAAATACTAAAATAGAATAAACTCCTTTAGATTTTGTTTCTCTGGGAAACTCTAACTATCCTTCTATTCTGAATGACAGCCTTGCTGGATAAAGAATTTTTGGCTTCATTTTTTTTATAATTCAGAACATTGAATATATCCTGCTACTCCTTTCTGGCCTGCCAAGTTTCTATGTATAGGTCTGCTGTGAACTTGATCTGTCTTCCGTTATAGGTTAAGGACTTTTTCTCATGGGCTTCTTTCATAATTCTTTTTTTTTTTTTTTTGTCTGTGTATTCTGTGAATTTGACTATGGTATGCTTTGGTGATGGTCAATTTTTGTTGAATCTAATGGGAGATCTCTGCTTCTTGGATGTCTTTGCCCTTCCTCAGATTAGGAAAGTTTTCTGCTATAATTTGCTCACATAAACCTTCTGTTCCTTTTTCTCTGTCTTCACATTCCTATGATTCAGATGTTATTCCTTTTTAATAAGTCACTGAGTTCTCTAAGTCTTGTATAGTCCTTTTTTGCCTATGTTTCCCTCTTTTATTTCTGCTTCATTATTCTCCATAATTTTGTCTTCTGTATCACTGATTTGCTGCTATGCTTCATCCAACTTTGCCATCGTGGCATCCATTCAAGATTGCATCTCAGCTATAGTATTTTTAATTTCATCCTGGCTAGATTTTACTTGTTATATCTCCATAGAAAGGGATTCTATGCTTTTTTCAACCTCAGCCAGTGTTCTTATTATAGTGGTTTTAAATTCTAGTTCAGACATCTCACTTATATCTGTGTTGATTAACCCCCTTGCTGTCATTTCTTCCTGTTCTTTCTTTTGTGGTGAATTCCTTCATTTTATCATTTTGAAGGAAGAAAAAATAGTAAAATTAAAAATTAAAAACTGAAAACAAAACAAAAAATCAAGTAAAGGAAGCTAGATCCTAGGTGTGTTTTGGTCTGCTTGTTGAAAGAAGCTTGATAAAATAGAGGGAAAAAAGGAAAGAAAAGAAAAAAAAAGTAAGAAAAAATTTAAAATTTAAAAAGCAAAAACAGAAGAAAATGAACAAATAAATGAACCAGCAAACAGAATGAAACCCAAATGAAGTTATATCCACTTTCCGCTAGAACTGAAACTATGAAGCACTCTATATTCTGTGTACTAAGCAGGTATAGTGACACGTGCTGATCTTCTAGGGGATGTGCTTTCAAGGCACAGTTGGGCAGGGCTTGGTGTAATGGCTCCTGTTTTCCACTAGGTTACTGTTTTCTTAACTTACTGGGGTGGATCAGTGTGGTACACATAAGCGTGCATGAGAGAGGTGGAAATGGATTCGTTCATTTCCCTTGTCTCTGGAACAGGAAGTTCACTGACCCGATCAAACACCCCTCCTTTGTCTCAGGCCTCCATCTACTCCCCATCTCTAACCTGTCTGCATCCAAGCTGCTTGTCTGCCAGGTGGCACCTACCTCCAGAAGTTTATCTCAGATGCCATCATGTTTCAAAACCCCACACTTCAGAGACCCTCACAGCTTAGACCCGTGCCAACGCTCTGGGGGAGGTTCTTGCTGAGGAATGACTGGGTGACAGCTTGCCCCTGAAAACGTTCACGTGATAGTGCAGTGGCAGAGGTTCAGAGATTGTGGCAAATGACAACATGCAGCCAGCATCAGGTTTCACCACACTCTGGCATCTTTGTTCCAATACCAGCAAATGTGGCTGCTCTCCAGGGTCTGCTGGGTCCTTTGCCTCCAGGGTCCATATGACCTCTACCAAATGCACTCCAAGCAGGGGAACCACTTCTCCCTGTGTGGCACCTGGACGCCTCAGACCCCACTCACCGCTGCCTGCTCCTGGGTATTCACCCTACTTCCTCACCAGAGCACCACCAGGCACTGAGCTCCGGAACTTCAGACTCTGTACTCCACTCTTTATAGAATATTGGTGGTATTGAAACCATCTCTTTGCTTCCAGTCAATGGTTTTGGCGAACAGATTTTTTGTTCAGTCTCCTGCGAGTGTTTTTACTCTTTATCTCTGTTTCTCCAGCTGCGCTTGGGGGAGTACATTTTTGCACAACTGATCCTGACGTGCTGCACTCTCCCCCTATCTCTTTGTCCTCTCTCCACAAAAACATTTCCCTGTCCTCTATGGCTTTTCTCTCCCCTAGTTCACCTCTCTGTACCACATACCTGCTGAGTTATGTGGCTCAAGTTATGCAGATTGTTGTATTAATCCTAAAATCAATTTCCTAAGTGTTCCAAATGGTTTGGTGCTGATCTAGTTGGTGCTGATCTAGACACTCAGGGTCTCCATGCTGATTCACCATCTTCCTAATTCCCCCTTGATCATGAGTATCTTGAATGCATTTCATTAGCTAGGATTCATTTAGTCAAGAAAATCAGTCTAAAACAATATATGAGGTACACGGAAGCTCCCTTTAATTTATTTCCTTATGAACCCAGTAAAATAACTTTTTGACATCACAAATTCATATGGTGGAATGAAGCTTTTTATAATGAAATCTACTTATGTAAAAAAAATAAATCACAAATTACCGCAGGTACTAGTTCAGAGGACTTCAGCTCTTTCCCTTTTAGTCTCATTAAGGAACTGTGGAGAATAGCTCTGAATATCTTAAAGATTGTTTTCTTTGTGCTTTGATCTGTATTTTTCTTTTTCTGTGTGACTCATATGGTTTTGTGTGTGCCAGTTAGCTAGGAAGTTTCTTTTTTATAGGTCTTTTTCTATATCTTCATCTCCGTTTATGAATTTACTCATAAGCCATATTTAGAACAATGTTTATCAATTTGTTTTAAAAGTAGCATGTTCCTGTTGAAAATCTTTATTGCTCTATTTTTCTTTACACTGGAATATTCCCCATTCTTATTTCTGTTTCTCCATGCGGTTGAACCACTTTCTTTCTACCCCAGCCATATCTTCTCTGTTTTTCTTAGCATCAGATTCTTCTCATGGACAAGATTATGTATCTGTCTTATATTCAATGCTGGAAAGGCGTAGAGTAGTATATTTTATTTTTCTCTCCTTGGAGGTAATCTAAAGTAAATACCAACCACAAAGTATTCTCAGATTTATCCCTTTAGTCTGGTGATTCAGATAAAAAAGGAGAATGTATTCTAGTCGACTCTAATCTTTTTATTTTATAAGCACCCCAAATACACATAATAAAAATGACATTTATTTCATTCATGACACATTACTTTTTTCTCTTATGTACAAGATGTAGCCTATTGACTCTATTTAATAGTAGTAAAAATACCTTACTATGTTAACAGTATGGATCAAAATGAGAGCAATCTACTTCCTTGTGTTATACTAGTTTTATTCATTCCCATTATTTGTAAGATGTTGGCTTGCCTTCCTAATTTTATATATTTTATGTCATTTTTTTCAGTAATTTCATCATGAATTAAAATGATATATTTTGTAGAACATTATTTAAAAAAACTAAGTATTGAGAAGGCATTTCACAATAAGAATATTTAGAATATTGCCCAAAGGGTGAATTTTTAATTTAAGTGAAAAAAAGTGGGGTAAGAGTCCTGTAAATAGTTAATAACCCAAGTAATTTATTTGGAATCCTCTTTCCCAGTTTATTTCACTGGTTATCTGAAGTTTAATATTTCTGAGCTGTGCTTCTGATATTTTGGTAGGTCCATTTACATTTATACAGATGGGTACAGTCTGTTACAGTGTATTAATTGACATTGTGTGGTAGCTAATTGAAAACAACAATGAGACCTACTCATATGTAAGCAGAGCCAGGAATGTATAAACCTAGTCTCACAGAAGTTAGTTATTTCATTTTTTAAATTTTTAAGAAGATTTTAAAATTTACATCCAAATTACTATATAGTGAAATAATGCTTTCAGGAGTAGATTCCTTAATGCCCCTTACCCATTTAGCCCATCCCGCTCCAAAAACCCCTCCAGTAACCCTCTATTCCCATATTTAAGAGTCTCTTATGTTTTGTCCTCCTCCCTGTTTTTACATTATTTTTGTTTCCCTTCCCATATGTTCATCTGTTTTGTATCTTAAAGTCCTCATATGAGTGAAGTCATATGATATTTGTCTTTCTCTGACTAATTTCCCTTAGCATAATACCCTCTAGTTCCATCCACATAGTTGCAAATGGCAAGATTTCATTCTTTTTGATTGCTGAGTAATACTCCATTGTGTATATATGTGTATGTATGTATGTATATATACCACATCTTCTTTACCCATTCATCCACAGATGGACATTTGGGTTCTTTCCATACTTTGGCTGTTGATAGTGTTGCTATAAGCATGAGGGTGCATGTGTCCCTTTGAAACTGCACACCTGTATCCCATGGATAAATGCCTAGTAGTGAAATTGCTGGGTCCCTTTGAAACAGCACACCTGTATCCCATGGATAAATGCCTAGTAGTGCAATTGCTGGGTCATAGGGTAGTTCTATTTTTAGTTTTTTGAGGCACCTCTATACTGTTTTCCAGAGTGGCCAGATAGCTCTACAAAAATAGTTTACCATGGGAAATATCCTGGCCAATAAAGAATGACAAATCAGAGCACTATTTTGATATGACTAATTAATTAATAAATTTAGATAATGAGCATCACTAGCTGCAATAATCAAAGAAAGACACTTGGATGTTTGTGTATCTAATGGAGTACACAGTACCTATTTTAAAGTATTTTTGCCAAAAGTCTACAGGCAGGAAACATGCTGAAGGAAGTACTCAGCTGTAAACCGCAAATGTGTTATCCTTCAAGAAAGATGCGTGACTTCAAAGGCTGCTCAGACAGGACAGGGAAGGGAGCTGGAGGGGCTACCATTGATACCATGGGCCAGAAGAGCAGAGTCTGCTGCATTCACAGGCAAGAAGGTGGGGCTGCCTCCAGCAGCCCAGAGGGCAGAACATCAAGCCACAAAGGATTATTTTCAGACCTTGAAACCTAATGGAACTTGCCCTGCTGGGTTTTGGATTTTCTTTGGACCAATAAGCTTTTTATTCATTCAATTTTCCCCCTTTTGCAATAGAAATGTCTATTTTATGCCTGTTCTGCCATTGTATTTGAGAGGCAGGCCACTTTTTTTCTAGTTTCATGGGTGACAGAGTTGAATTTCCTTCTTGATAGATCATATCCAAAGTCTTGTCCATACCTGATTGAGATGATGAAATTAGGGACTTTTTGAGTTGATGATATGTAGAAGAGGTTTTGGATTCAGAGCTACTGCTAGCATGGACTAAGACTTTGAGGATATGGGAATAGAGTGAATGTATTTTGCATGAATTTGGGGAGACCAGATGTCAGACTGAAGTGAATTATATGGTGTTCCCTTAAATTTCACATCCATCTAGAACCTCAGAATGTAACCTTATTTGGAAATAGTTTTTGGTGATGCAATTAGTTAAGTTGAGGTAATATTGGGTCAGGATGAGCCCTGATTCCAAACTCTTATCTTTATAAGAAGAGATGAGGACACACAGAGAGAGTAGCATGTGAAGACGGAGGTAGAGCTACTGTGCCAGAAACCATGGAATGCTAAAAGATAACAGAGGCTGGAAGAAGTAGGGAAGGATTCTCCTCTATAGGCTTTGGAGGAAGCTGGCATTGATTTTGGACTTCTGGCTTCCAGAATTGTGAAATAATATGTTTATCTTGTTTTAGCCACCCATATTGGGCTACTTTGTAACAGCAACAACAAATGCAAAATATAAATGTGAAAGTCATCATCCGAGTGATTATGTACAAGATTGTTTATAAATGTTATGAGTACTTGGGAAAGCGAATTGTGACCCACATTTTCGATTTGGGGAGCAGAGCAGTAATTAGCAGTAGCTTCAACACTGCACCAAATATAATAATTGCAATAATAGCTTTACAAATATCAAGTCACTTAATTTTTACAGTAACCTTATTTGCAAAGTCTTTGTTATGACTGCTGTATTTATTGGTAAGGAAAATATATTTCAAAAATAAAATTAATTATCTAAAGTCAAATAGCATTTTATTAGCAGGACACGGATTTAAAATCTTGTCTGTTTGACTGAAAATTCATACTCTTAACCACTAATTATTGTGGTATCAGTTTGGAAATATGAAGAAATATAATCAGTGCTACTGTAATAGTGTTGTGTGATGGCAGATGGTAATACACTTGTGGTGAGCGTAGCATAATATATAAACTTGTCCAATCTCTATGTCATACATCTGAAACTAGTGTAACATTGTGTGCCAATTCTACTTCAATTAAAAAAAGAACCTCACACGTTTAGTTCAAAACCAGGTTATATTAATTCCAAAGTTAGTGGACATTTCTATTTCCAAATACTACCTTGCAAATATATCCATTTAGAATTTTATTTTGAACTCCATAATTCACTCTGTTATGGGTTGAATTATGTTCCTCAAAAATATCATAAGTTGAAGCTCTAATGCCTCAGAATGTGACTTTATCTGGGTACAGAGTTATTGTAAATGCAGCCAGTAAGATGAGATTTTTAGGGTAGGCCCTAATTCAATTTGACTGGTATTGTTACAAAAAGGGGGAATTTGGACAAAGATATATCTATCTATATCTATATCTATATCTATATCTATATCTATATCTATATCTATCTATCTATATCTATCTATCTATATCTATCTATCTATCTATCTATCTATCTATCTATCTATATATGGAGAGAGAGAGAGAGAGAGAGAGAGAGAGAGGAAAGGATGGGAAAGACATGGGAAGATGACAGTCATTGACAAGCTGAGGGGAGAGTCCTTCAGTAGATTCTTCCATCATAAGTCCTCAGAGGGAAGCAATTCTGTCTGCCAACTCCTTGATTTCAGACTTCTAGAGTCCAGTGTGAGATAATAAGTTTCAGTTGTTTTAGTCACCCAGGTTGTGGTACTTTGTTATAGCAGCCCTAGCAAACTAATAAACCATCCATCATACTTAAAGAAATATTTACCATGGGACTATCCATTTGTGAAGAGTGGGAAACACTACATTATGTGCTATTCCTGACCCCTGACATGGACTCAGATCAGTGAAGTTTAGAGACTGTAGTAAACTAACAGTTCAGGAAAAACTGCATTTCTTAAGTCCTTTCAAATATGAATTAGGTCATTTTTATTTTATTTTATTTTATTTTATTTTATTTTATTTATTTTATCTTATTTTATCTTATTTTTTTTATTTTTCAGTTTAACATGGGAACATCATTTTCTTAACATTGTCATTCTTGAAATGAAAGTTTCTCATACTGTAACTCTTGTGAAATATTTTTTATCTCCATTATGTTCCATTCAACTATCATGATACTTCTTTTTAAGTGATATTTTCCTCAATCTAGTCCTCAGTGCTATTTTCCTTCATTGAAGTTTTACAGTTACTATCAGCTATGGAATTTATTTGTTTTCCAGTCATCAGTCAAGTGATTAAATGTTCTAGATTGTAAATGTTTGAGGTTTATGATGACCATCATAACCTGTCCATGCAAAAAGCCTGACTCATGGAGCATAATTAGCAAAGGACTTTATTCTTTTTCTCTACTGTTCATTCAAGTAAAACCTGTGGATCTAGTTTTTTTTATACAACTGGGTGAAATTTGGGGCCAGCCTGTTTTTTTTTTTTTTTCATCATTCTCAAATAATAGAATATCCTTCTAATACTTATCATAAATACTTTTTTTACAATTAATTAATCCATTCAACAAATATATATTACAGACTTATATTTATGAGATAATTTCTGGATGCTTGAATACATCAATGGAGAAATCCCTTTTTACAAGAAACTTATACATTTATGGAGTGGATTGTGGAGGTCTTTCCAGAATTTGGCTGTCCTTGGCAACTAGGTGAAAATTCCTAGAGGAATAAATAACTTGTCATTAATGGAAAGTTTTCTCTACTCAGGGTGTCATTCAATTAGAAAAAGTGGCATGAATACTGTCCCTGATTTTAATTAATCAATGATATAAGCATAGTTATGGAAGCCTTTCAGTCCAGATTCAACTCACTGGTCAGGTTTGTGATGAATAATGGAATTGCCCATCACCTGCTTTTTGCAGTTCAATGAGAAGTCTGTGAAATCACTATATATCCTGCTATATCCTGGGTTAATGTCTTGAGTCAAATGGAAAAGTAAATATAGATATTGAGTAGATCATCACTGGGCAGTTGAAAACAGACCCTAATGGTTTATAGGGTTAGTTTCACTGGTTGGATTTAGTAACCAGAGAGCATGGTGGAGGTCAATACTGCAATGAGATCATCTCTCTATTTGAAGTCCAGTTGATACAGCCTTAATTACATGTATTATGAGACAACATGAATGCCTGTGTTCCTAACCCAACAGCCAAATTAATCAGAATAGACAATTAAGAGTTGCATTCCAGAGAAAAATTTCCAGAAGCCACAGTGTATAGAAATGAAGCGTGGCTCTATATCCTTCCTGCTGCTGAAACCATTGTTGAAACATGGAAGATCCATGGAAAGAAGTCATCCGACAGATATTCTGGCAAGCACTCCATCACTGCTTTCTTAAAATTTCACTGAAGATGTAGCTTCTGAATTTTCAGAGCATTTATTTTGTACCCTCTGAAACCCAGCTATCTTGACAAACCCTCCAATGCACTTGCAACTTTCAGTTCATTCTATCCAATGCATGATGCCATCAATGTAATGGAACAGTGTGATGTTCTAGGAGATATGTAGACAGTCCAAACAATTTTGAATTATGTCATGGCAGATGACAGGAGATATTATACACTCCTACGACAAAACTATAAATGAGTATTTTTGTCATCCCATGTAAAGGTGATCCATTTCTGATCCACTTTTCTGATGGGAATAGGAAATAATTCATTCACTACATGAATGGCTGCATGCTATATACCCAAGAATTTATGAATATGCTTCAGCACTGGTACCACCCTAGGCACAATAGCTGTGATCAGAAATACTACTGGTTAAGTCTGCCGTAATCTACAGTCATTTTCCATAATTTATTCAGTCTCCGTGTAGGTTAATCTTGTGAATTAAATGCAGATATGATAGGAACGACCACCAGGGTTTACTGTGTCTTTAATGGTGGTACTAATCTTTGCCATTTCTCTGGGATACATATCTCTAGTTTTGGATTTATTATTTTGGCTTCAATGGGGGGCAGTTTCAGAGGTTTGCATTTATCCTTCTTCATTATAATAGCACCAAAAGGACAAGGACCCAACGTGTGTGTGTGTGTGTGTGTGTGTGTGTGTTCCCAACTGCTGAGAATATAAATTCAAATAAACATTCAGGGACATGGGAAATGACCTGTGGATTTTAATCCTCACTCAATGGGCCCACTGTGATCTGTACTTTAGCCAAGATTCTATTTATTACCTGAACTCCTTCTCTGAAAAGGGGGCCAGGGTGATGTGATGTTTGAGTCTCCAGATATTACTACCAACTTGAAGCCTATATAAAAGTACCTGAGTAGGGGTGCCTGGATGGCTCTGTCAGTTAAGTGTCCAACACTTGATTGACGACCATGGGATTGAGCCCTGCAATGGGCTCCACACTGACAGCACAAAGCCTGTTTGGAATTCCCTCTCCCATGCTCTCTCTCTCTCTTTCTCTATAAAAATAAACAAACTTAAAAAAAAAGAAAAAGTCACCTGAATAAATGGTTTATAATCTCTTTGGGGAAGACTGAGATGATCATTATATTATATATTTGCCACAATGTTGTGGGGTCCTTTTTAGGAATCTATTGTAGAAAGAATTCTTTATGCAAAGGTGTTTGGACTAATAAATTGGCTTATGTCTGGAAAATAATAAAGGAACACAACTTTGTATCAAAACAACCATGTTCTTCTGCCTCTTCCTCACCAATTTTTCTTTTTTGGTTTACATAGATGTCTAACATCAGCCATGTTGGTTGCCTACTTTATGCTTAGGAACATCATGCTCTTTTAACTATCACCCAACTCCATGTGGATCAAAGCTCCTCAGCTGTCCTTCAGTCTTGCTAGACATTATGCTAATTGAAGCTTCCCAGTTCCTTCTGGTTAAGCACTGCCATCTGGCCTTTAGTTCTTTGGGGGTTATCTGTCCCAAGATATTAATGAGCCCCAATGTGTGCTTTTGTAATTGTCTCCCCTATCATCAGCCATGCCCAGCAGAGGACAGCCACCACTGAACTTCATGAAGCAGGTGCCCCTCTCATCAGTACATTCCTAATGGTATGTCTTGTAGGCTGTTCTGTGAAATAACCTCTGCTGGGTATTCTGGCCTTGCGTAATAGATTCTTTTAATCCTGACTACTTCCCTAGCCACTTTATCCCTTTCTTGACCATCTTCCAGAGCAAACTCAGGTATTTCCACTCCACTGAACATTGGCCATCATTTTTTCCAGGCTTCTATATGCCAACCTAGAAGTCTGTTAGTCCATCTCCTGGGATCCTGTCCAGAGTGTTTAATCTCATGTCTTAAGAAAATTCTTACATTTTTTGTCTTGTATTCAGCAGTCTGCTTCATCAGGTATCCTTGGAACTCAATTTCAGGGATAATCCTCTGGCTTTCACCAATACCTACAAATTAATTCTTGGAATTCCTTCAGCGCATGGCCTGTTTCTAAACTTATCCAGCCCAGGATGTCAACAGGTGGCATATACCGTGACCTAACACTGATGATTGGCCAGGCATACAGGTGAGGAGCTTAGAGCAGCTTCCGAGGATCTATTTTTGCCTTGTGAGGGAAAGACCTCTGCAGCATCTTTCAACACAGTGGATCATCTAATATCTCTTAACAGGAAAGGATGGACCAGCTCTGCAGGTTCTGACAGTTAATGGGTACATGAAGAATCATCATCCTCAAGAGGATCCCTCTTATCTTCTTTATGTTTCAGAGTATGGGGTTTTTCCAACCAGAACCCTGACCCTGGTGTAGCTGATCTGCCTTGGCTGAGAGTTCTGACATCTCTGGAGTTCTATACCTCTAAGTATCAATTCTTAGTCTCTTTTTAGTGGTGTCTACTTTTCCACTATAAGAGATGAGTGTTTCTTTTCAAGCTAGTAGAGACCCTCTAGCTGTCACACTTGGCCATTAGCAGCTTCTTAATCACTTTTATTTTCTCATTATCTCTCTGAAAGATGTCAAAATCACTTTTCAGAAACCAGCTAACTCTTCTGTCTTTGTAGGCATTATTCCTTCTATATATTTCAAATACCTGGATCATTGCACCTGAGATATTCTTCTCCATGTAGGCGTTTTACTAAATCATGGATAGTGAACTTTTACCTATTTAGTCACCACCTTGTGCTAGGGATTATCTGTGCCCCAACTACCATTCAGGCTAGTGCTGTCTTGGCCTGATGAGTGGGAAGTGAGCCAGTCCAAGATCCTTCTTACTGTCTGTGTTCTTGGGCTATTCTCAGTACCACTTTGTTCAGGTCCTTTGTCAGGCAGACACCAAGATGGAAATAGAGGTACAGGAAACTTACTGGGGAAGAAGACTATAGACTGAAAAGGAGAGGGAGCTGGAAGAGGTGGCAGGGTCATCAGACCAGGATGCAGGCCTCAGTCCTGTGTAGGAAAGAAATGAGGTCAGGCAGAGTCTCAGATTGTGATGCATTTCACAGGAGGACTCGGCCTTGATTCAATGTCATCTATCAGAGGAGTCCTGCATCTTGCAGGAATGGGCCTGGTCTTGGTATCCCTGCTGTTCTCTGCCTTTGGCTGAAAGCATCCTATGGAAGGTGTGGCCTGAATGGTAGATGCAGAGCATAGTAGCTGGGTCCATCCATCAATTATGCGTCCTACAGCACAAGAAAGGAGTGGCACATTCTTTCTTTCTGTTTTTGTTTTGTTTATTGTTTATTGTTTATTGTTTTTTGTTTTTGTTTTTGTTTTTTTGAGAGAGCAGATGTGTGTGTGTTTGACCCGGGGAGGGGCAAAGGGAGAGACAAAATCTTAAGCAGACTCAATTCCCAGCACAGAGCACAACAGGAGTCTCAGTATCATGATGGCAAGATCATGCACTGAGCCCAAATCAAGAATGGATGCTTAACCGACTGAGCCACCCGGGCACCCTTAGGGGCACATTTTCCTGGCCTGTCTTCTAGAGCCTTAAAAAGTATTATATCTCAGGACAGGAATGTCTAATAGAAAGAAGAAAGAAAATAACCATTTCCTGTCTATAATTGTCTTCATGAGTTTTAGCTCCCTACACCTTGGAGTTGGGCATGTGTGGGTGCCCTGTGTGTTTCTCGGTGTCTCATGCCTTAGCAGCAACAGGGCAACACTACTTAGTGTACTGCAAACTTGAGACAAGAAGTTGGTTCATGCTAGTATAGAATTGGTCACTATGGAGGAGTCTGGGAAAAGCACACACAAAATTGGTCACTCTAAACCTGGGACAGGTAAAGCTGAAAGTGTCTGAAATGGTTCAAAAGAGTCATAGAGTTACCTGAACATGAAACAGTGAGTTGTGTAAAATAGTTGAGGATACTCACTAGAATTTAATCAGTTGTCTCTGCTTCCATTCTAGTGACCCAAACCATACTGCTCATAATAGGTAATGTTTAATCAAATTAAGTATGTTTCTCAGTGGGTCTAAGCTGAGATTAATTATATCACTTGGTTTATTTTTAATAAACCAGCTCAAATATTTAAATAATCTCGAATTCAGTACGGTATTTTTTAGTTTGGATTTTTAAAAACAACCCCCTAAAGTTTACTTTGAAAGATTTATAATCCTTCAAATTTAGTTGTGAATGAACAGTGACCTACATCACATTTTTCCTCCCTAATAGGAGGTAGTAGGAATAGAACAGCATGTTCAGTCTGAAAATAAGCAGCCTGGTACAACTGAATATATTTATAGCCAGTATATTATCTTTTGCTCTTTATGCTCAAAAGATTAGGGGTCAATGGATTTGAAGGAGAAAAAGTAGAACTACCCTGGGAAGTAAAACTATTAAGAGCAATGGACTTTCCCACCACGAAGCTGCACAAAAGACATACATATTGAGACCTATCAAGTGTGCCTTTAACTTCTACTTGGGGGGTAAAAGGCTAACAGAGAAACAACACAGGCAGTTCAGAAAGTAGCCTGAGACCAAGGTCAAGCTATCAAGTATGCAATGGGAGAGCATATACTAGTCCCAAACAATTTCACGCTGCAGGTGGAATGAGTTCTTAGAAATGGAAGCAGTTAAGGCAAGAAGATTAGAAAAGGAAAGAAAGGGGAAAGACACATCCTTCCATTCTGCTAAACACCACTTGTTTTATGATTTTAAAATATCCTCTTGTGCATTTTCACACCCATGATCACACATTTGCATTCACAATATAGATGCCTGTCTCTTCTTCAATGCCATGTTCCCCTCCTAGTTAAAAAGCCCCCCTTTCTGGATGTCATGGCATCCGCCTGTGCTGGCTAGTCCTTCATGTTGCACACATAGGCTGGCTGTTGGTCAGATTCCTCAGGTCTTGGATATTTTACCCCAGTTCATTATCATTGGCTCCAGCCTTACTCCTCTCACAGTGCTCTTTAACATTATTATGCACAATACCCATCTTCCCACACCTGGATACCAATTCCTTATGCTTTTATCCTCCAATGCCATTTTCTGGGCTGCCCCAACCATTTATTCCTGCAAGAGAGTCTTGAACCCCCAAACTGATGTTCCCCTTCTAATGTGCTTCAAGCATCTCAGTCTAGTGCCAATCCCCTCCCTGTCTTTCTCATCTGCTCCCTCTTACTCTGTCTTTACCATCATTAAACACCATCAGCATGTGCAATCCATTTTCTCCTTTGCTGTCCAACAAACTTCATGTCCTCACTTCCCTTCTTATTTAAATTTTATTTTATTTTTTAAAATTTATTTATTTTCAAGAGAGAAAGAGAGAGGACACAAGCAGGGGAGGGGAAGGGAAAGGGTGAGACATAGAATCTGAAGCAGGCTCCAGGCTCTGAGCTGTCAGCAGAGAGCCTGTGGTGGGACTCAAACCCATGAACTGAGAGATCATGACCTGCGCTGAAATCGAAGCTTAACCCATTGAACAACCCAGGCACCCCACCCCCACCCCGCCTTCTTATTTGGTCTCAATTTGATAACTACTTTCCAGATACACTCTAACTCCATTGCCCTCTCACTTTTAACATAAAAACAAACAAACAAACAAACAAACAAACAAACAAACAAAAAAAACATGAACCCGAACGCCTAGGCTACTCAGTCGGTTAAGCGTGTGACAGGTCATGATCTCAAGGCTCCTGAGTTTGGAGCCCCACATCTCTGCTCTCTGCTGTCAGCACAGAGACCACTTCAGATCCTCTGTGCCCCTTCTCTCTCTTCCCCTCCCTGTTTCTCTCTCTCTCAAAAGAAATAAACTTTAAAACAGGAAAACAAAAACAACAACAACAAAACATATTTAAATCCAATTATTTAGCTAATCAAAGCCTGAATTCCTACAGCTGAAATGTTGGAGGGAAAAATATTCTTAGTAGTAATTTTCAATCATATTATGAGTATAATGACCTTCACTCTCACATGGACATCTACTGCTGCTTAGCAATTTCATTTCCTTCTTTTCTAGAAAAATACATCCCTCTGTTTTTCCTTGGTCCTCATACAATAAGATCTGTTGAGTCTCAGCCAAAGGTTTAGTTTTCTATATGTCTCAGAAGAGAGAAGTATCTGGAAGAGAGGTTCTAGGCATTCCTGTCACGTGGGCCCATCTATCAACATGTGCACCATGTTATTTTTGTCTTCCTGTTATAGTAGATTGACTCTCCTTTTTTGTCTCTGAAGCCAGATCCACCCCCCCCCACACTTTTTTTTTTTTTAATCAACTTCTCCACTCTCACTTCTCTTTCCTGCATTATCAATGTTTCTTTCTACTGGCTCACTTCTCATTCCTAAGAGCATACTAACATGATATTGTTTCTCCCATTAAAAAAATAGTAATAATTCAGTTGCTTTCTAGCAATCTATCTCTTCCATCAATTGTTCTTTGAGCAGCCTTTTGTTCTCATCCTTTTATCAACACTTCCTATACCAGCTGATAAATCCAATATCATCTTACTGGACAGTTCAGCAACTCTTTGGCTCAATTTATTATTCTCTCTTCCTTGAAATATTTTCTCCAGTTTCCAGGTTTCCACTGTCTCTCCTCCTTCATGTCTTCTCAGCCTCCTTTACTAGTTCTTCCTCATACCTAATGTCTCAGATTCTATTTGGGAGACATTTTTCTTTATTTTTTCTCTTGGGTCACCTGGTCAACTCAGTCCATTAATCTTCTGACTCTTGATTTTGACTCAGGCCATTATTTCATGGTTCATGAGTTCAAACCCTGCTTGAGCCTGCTTGGGATTCTTTGTCTCCCTTTCTTTCTGTTCCTCCTCTGCTTACTCTCTCTCAAAAATAAATAAGCATTAAAAAAAAATAAATAAAAGACTATTTTCTCTTTTGGTGATCCCACCTAATCCCATAGTATTAAACGCCTTCTAGCTGATGAAATTGGCAAACTTACTTCTAATTTATTTTTTTGCTTTTTGTTTTAGAAAAATAGTATATTATTTTTATTTTTATTTAATTTTTTTGAGTACAGGTGACACAATGTGACTTCATTTCAAGTGAACAACATAGTGATTCAACTTCTCTATACATTATGCTATGCTCACCACAAGTGTAGCTACTATCTGTCACCATACAACACTATTACAGTATCACGGCCCATATTTCTATGTTGTCCCTTTTATTCCTGTGAATTTTTCATTCCTTAACTGGAAGTCTGTATCTCCCACACCCCTTCACTCACTTGGCTCCTTGCCCATCTGTACCCCACTGGCAACCATGAGTTTTTTCTCTATATTTATAGGTCTGATTCTGTATTGCTTGTTTGTTTATTTTGTTTTTTAGATTCCATATATGAGTGGAATCATGTGGTATTTGACTTTGTCTGACTTATTTCATTTAGCATAATACTATCTAGGTCCATCCATGTTGTTGCAAGTGGCACAATATCATCCTTTTTATGACTGAGTAATGTTCCACTGTGTGTGCCATGTGTATATGTACAAGTATACACACACACACATCCCACATGTTTCTTATGCATTTTTCTATTGATGACACTCTATCTACTTCTGATTCAGTCTCTCGTTAAGGGGTGGGGAGGGGTTGGAGACCGCTACTCTGCTTACTCTTTCCCATTTTATTAAATGCTTGGTCCATCAATATAGTTGTTCCAATCTATACTTAGAGCAATACTTTTTCCCTTTTTCCTCTCTCACTTTGAACTTTGTATTCATGAGAAAATTCTGATGATTCCATTTTCAAAGTGTGTCCAGAATCTGTCTCCTTCTCAATGTCTTTATCATGAGTTTTCAGGTCAAGCTACTAATAGACCTTATCTGAAAAAACACATGGGTCTTCTTTTCTCTGCCTCCATCCCTTTTCAAGCTGTCTTTTCTCCACAAAGTATTGGAAAACCCATTTATAAAATAAGCCAGTTCTTACAAATCCTCTGCTAGAAAATGTCAGTGGCAACATTTAGCCCATCAGTCTTCTACATGAGTTAGGCCAATATGATCTCAGACTCATCTTCTGCTCTGTGTTTACCTAGTCACTGCTCTGGTTACACTGGCTTTATTGTTCTTTCAGATCACTAGGCTTGTTCCTACTCAAGGTGTTGAGACTAAGACTTTCCACTGCTTAGAATATTCCTTCTTCAGATGGTTGCTTCACCTTCTCCTTCAGTTTTGTTGTTTTTGTTGTTCAGAAGAGTGGCTGGCTTGTACCACTTAATAAGGATTTATTTATAAAATTAACCACTATTGCTACCTCTAAATATCTTAAAATGTTAGTGAAAATCGGATATCTTGAAATGCAAAACCAAAATTAGCAACATATGCTTTACCTCTGTCATTTCTGAATTAAGTAAATGAAAAATGCAAGTGAATAAAAAAAGATTTATAGAGAAAATCAGAGGAGGAAACAAAAATATACCCAATTCAAACTTAAGTGACATTTTGATTTGCTTTTGCTTGAAAATAGAGACTAAGAACCCGTGTTAATGCTCTTATCATATAATTTGTTAAAAGAATCATCATCTCATCTTCTTCACAGAAAGTTCATTCTGCCAAACTCAGTAGTACCCTAGGCTTTATATTTTCTCTGTAAGAATTGAGTGACTAAGAAATAATAGGGAAGACTTGCACTGAATGTTGTCATTGATATAGAGGTTAACATCATAGGCAATCATAGGAAGGGTGTTATTACAAGTAAAACATAACCAATGGTAACCAGGAGCTAAAGCAAAATATATACACATAAAGTGAAAAATAAATTTCAATCAGTTTATATTTTTAATAATAATATACAAAATAAGTTGCATCATGCCACTGTTGATCACTGATTATCAAAATGCCTATAGGAGAAAATCTCCATTAGAGCTGTTCTAGCAATAGAAATTTCTGCAGTGTGTGGAGATATTATGTGCTAAGTAGGTAACCACAGAGCTACACATGTAGCTATTGAGCACTTGGAATAATGCTAGTGTCACTAAGAAACAGAATTTAAAATTTTATTTAGTATAAATAATTTAAGTATAAATTATATAGTCACACCTGATTGACTTTTGAGGAAAAACAAATTATAAAAACAAGAGTCTTGCCTCATGGCATTCATTAGACTAAAGTTAAGATTTAGGGCAGGGGCACCTGGGTGGCTCAGTCAGTTAGGTGTCTGACTCTTGATTTCAGCTCAGATCATGATCTCTTGGTTCAAGCTCTCGACGGGCTCTGTGCTGACAGTGTTGAGCCTACTTGGAATTCTCTCTCTGTCTCTCTCTGCCTCTCCCCCACCCCTCTCTCTTTCAAAATAAATAAATAAAATTTAAAAATATTTGGGGCAATAATCAATGTATATGGGGATGTTTTCCGAAGATGATCACTGTTCCTAAAGTTCAAATTTGCTTTGAATCTTAAATGTACTCATTCACAAAAGATCACAACCCTATCAGAAGCCACCAAACTCTGTGAATTACAGTAACAAAAGCATCACCAAGAAGTAACTAACATAGAACAAATATTAACAAATAAATGAAAATTAAACAAAAATAAATGTGTAATTTTATTATTATTTTTTGGTTTAGGTGTGTGATTATGTTGAGCTAGAAAAACACTTTGAAATATCAGGGCTATTTCTTGAGGAATTGACCGAGTAAGGTGAGAGTTGGAGTCTGTGTAAGATTATGTGATACTAAATAATCAATCTACTGTATGTCCCTTTTTATCCCACTTGTGATTTGAAATTATCCTAAGTTTCATGGGCATAGATATCATCTGCCTATTTAAGTTGCAAAAAAATTACAAAGTCAGACTGGTATTTACGAATTTATTTTAATTATGCCAACAAACAAATTCCATTGATATGTATTAAAGAATAAACAAAGACTGCACAATTAATCCATCTCAAGGCTGAATTATTTTAATTTTCCAGGCAAGAGAGTATGCCACTTCGGAATGAGATGATTATGTCTCCCTGAATTTGTAATCTAAGGGCAAAATGTAAGGCAGAAGGAGAAATATCCTCTGATTAATGGAATTCTGGAAGTTTCCCTTTCATTGGTTACAAGCGATTGAAAATTCTTCCTGAAAATCGGTCATTATCACGGCATGATACCATTTATGTGGGTAGCAACCTGGGCACAGTTCTCAGCAATTTCTAGGAGTTTTTAAAAGTTCAGATAACTCCGTGTCATGAGGTGAACAGACCCTGTGCAAATGTGCAAAAGTCCAGTTGTTTATTTTAATCCTTCATTAACAGCCTTAATTATTTGGAAATATATTCATATACACTGGAATATACACTGGAAGGGACCACGCATTCAAAAAAGTGTCATTTGCAGTTCGATTTTTGAGTTAGAGAATATCATAAGCTTAGCTTTAAAATTCAATTGGTCTGATGCTAAGAAATGGCCCTGAGCTGCCTAGCGCACAATTTGATAAGAGACAAGGAAAATGAGTCTGGTCTTTTCAGTCCCCTTACAAACCGCTTATCTGATCTATCCATTAACTCTTCTTAGAACTAACTGTTAAATCCTAAAGTCTACTTAGCACCGTGGTTGCACAGCAGCAACGGTTTGATTGATATCATTTCTGAGCACGAAAGCATGTAAAAATATATGATTCCAAATTCCGTTTCTGGAAATATCCACCCAAATGGAATATCTGCGCTACACTTTCCGAGTTTCCACTTAAGGCTGGCTGGGCTACCCCTGCTACTGAAGAGAGCAACTCTGTGCGAGCACAGGACTAGTGCTATATTTATGCTCCCACACAAAGGGACCCAGCATTAAGTTCCAGAGGATTGTTTTCAGAAGAGTGGTCAGAGGGCTCGAGAACAGCAGTGAAGGTAACGGACGTGGATCTATTAGGAGAGGTGGCTGGAAACTCAGGAGCAAAACGGAGGGGGTGGGGTGGGGGGGGGGGCTTCAGGACGTATAAATGTTCTTGTTAGGAATACACATTTTAGGATGTAAGTTCTGTGCTAACACATTTTCGGGAAAACCACAAATCTTTGTATATTACATATTTTTCCTTTGTGGAGCTACTTTACTTTGGGCCTGCCCAAATCGCATCTAGAAATTCCTAATGTGCTACATGAGGTAATCTTTTAGGTTTCTTCCAGCTTTAAAATTCTACAACTCTGTGGCAGCTAGTATTGAAAGTGTACTCACGGTTATAGTTTGTTCCCGAAAATAAAAATGGAATAAAACAGATGAAGATCCAGGTGCCACATGAAAAGCAAAATGACTAACTGTATCAACATGAGGTACATTGTGTCCTCATTGCTCAACTACAAGGCAAATTTTATTGAGTAATTTGCTATCTGCTTTTTCTTTGTGCATTGAAATATGTGTATCTTACATGTAGAAAAGTTAATTGTACCCAGAAAATGAGAACCATGTTAATCAAGAAAATTATGAACTCTGAGAATTTCAATTATTTTGTTTTCTCAAATATTTGAAGTTATTTGTCAACAAATATTACCTCCAGTAATTGAAGATTATTCAAAAGTTACAGCTACTTGATATTAAGAGAAGTAAACTTGGTGTGGGTAAATCATAGCCTTTTGTTTTCTATTAATACACTAGGAAATTTGATGTACCCTAATGGGAGCATTCTTTTTAGATAAAGATGTATAATTCAGAAACTAGCAATAAACATAGACACTTGGGGATAAATCTGTAGGTAAGCATTTTGAAAGGATCTTGGTACGTGTTAGTTGCATAAATCTTTACGCTTAGATTGACTACTCATTGAGGGAACAAATGAATTTAATGAAGAAGTAAATTAAGATGTTGGGATGTGCATTGCAAAACATGACAAGATGTTCAAGTAAACATTTAAAACATAGATGTAATTGCTTTAATATTTGTTTTTAATTATAAAAGTAAATATAGAAGCAAACTGTTTAGGGTGGCTCTGTACACCTAAATGAAATGGCATTAACACAAATAAAAATGGTGTCTTAGGGGTGCCTGGGTGGTTCAGTGAGTTAAGTGTCCAACTCCTGAGTCTGGCTTAGGTCATGATCTCACATTTCATGAGATCAAGCAGCCTCTGCACTGACAGCACAGAATCTGCTTGGGATTCTCTCTCTCCCTCTTTCTCTGCCCCTCCCCCATTCATGTGAGTTATCTCTCTCAAAATAAATAAACAAACTTTAAAAAATGATGTCTTAGCTGCACGGATATCTTATGCATGCAGCCTGGTTTATGTGGCAGACTGGTGCTAAATCTTGCTTTTTCCCATTGGTTCAAGTTTCTCTTTCCCAAATAACCATGAATTTTAGTCATTTAAATGTTATTTAGCAATATTAATATATAAATTTAATTACCCCCTCGGGAAGCTGTAGGCAGGGAGACAGTATAGAGAATACCTGATTTCTGAGTGCTGAAAGGTAGAGAACATTCCAAAAAGTGATTGAAAGGTGAGGATCATGGCTGGCATGTGATTTTACAAGAGTGACTTTAGTTCAAGGACCTGTAATTCCCATGGTTTAAAATGTTATTCCTGTTTAGAAACACAAAAATCATTAGTATAAGTTATCCCATAGTAACGATGGAAACCTCATGAATAGAAAAACGCTGAATTCAGATTTCTCTCAAATCTGGCAGAACCACAGCTGTGTGGAATAATACACACAGGTGTATGTCCAGTAGAAAGCCCAAGGTAAACGCAGAGGTCACACATAGATAAGCATCTTCTGCTGCTGCTGTAAGTGTCTGTATAGTCACCTTATACACAGAGTCTTCTGCACTGTTGCCCCAACAAGCAACCGTGTCAGTGGTGGGGACAGAGAGAGAGAGAAAGTGAGATCTTCATATCAACAGATATCCTACCCGGAATGCTTTACCTTTCACTCTCCATCAATTAGACTTGGATTTGTTTAAAACCATTTTCCATATAGTGACATTTATATCAGAATAAAATTATTAATCTTTATAAACTGGCCAATAGGTGAAGAATGGACTTTATGATCAGTTGGAACCCAATAGACAAGAGTGACAAAGGAGAGGATTCTAAGCATCCACCCTGGATTGATAATTCTAAAATAGAAAAGGCAAATATTAATACCTCTAGAAAGCAAGTGCTTCACACACAACATGAATACTTACAGCAACATCTGGTTGGAATCCAGCTGCCTGCCTTATCCTATACCCATCAAAACAAAACAAAACAAAAAATCCTGCCAGTATAAATAAGCTGACAACTTAACCAGGGTATTCTACAAGGCTCCACATTCAGAATAGGTTCTTGGGTTTAAAGAATTTTAAAACTACAGGGAACAGCCACCTCAATTATTTGAGTTAACCATTCTATTTATTCTTTTATATATAAATAGAAAACACTTGAATACCATAAACTGCATAAAAGGAAAAGGTCAAGATGAAAAATAGATTATTTTACCTAGAGAAAACAAATAATCATAGGCAAAAAAGAAATATTAGAATTGAAAACCCTCATTGTTATATTCAGGCATATTGGAAAAAAAATATGTATGTATTATAAAGGTGCCACTAAGAAGATGGATTCCTTGAATGTGTGTGTGTTTACAGGCACAGGCACATGTTCAAGTGTGTATTTGTTGAAGCAATTAGCAATGAATGAAGAAATGGAGATGACTCTGCAGGCTGAATTGATGTTGTAGGAGTCAAAGTGTGCGAATTTCATGGAATATAGAAGAGACAGGAAAGGTCATGGAAACCATGAGAGAAGATTGAAAACTCAGAAAACGAATCCAGCAAGGGTGATATATATCAAATTAGAATTCTAGAATGAAGCAGGGCCACCTGGGTGGCTCAGTCAGTTAAGCATCCAACTTCGGCTCAGGTCATGATCTCAAGGTTTGTGGGTTTGAGCCCCACGTAGGACTCTGTGCTGGCAGCTTGGGGCTTGGAGCCTGCCTCAGGTTCTGGGACTCCTGCTGTATCTGCCCGTCCCTCACTCACGCTCTGTGTGTGTGTGTATCTCTCTAAAATAATAAATAAACATTAAAAAAAATCTAGAATAAAGCAACAGAGAAGATTGCAAAACAAGAATCATCAAAGCATCGAGAGACTAAATCAAGGTTCTGAAAAAAATGTCTAGAGCTTCAAGGGCGTGAGCCAATCACAAAAAAATGAAGAGTTGAAAAGGGAGGAAAATAGGCTATGAGAAAGGAACGGGCTTACAATGGTTTATACTTCTGATCTGCAGAACTACATTCAAGGGAGATGATGGCTGAGACAAACAAATGAATTTGAACATTTAATTCATATTTATCCAACTTAACAATGAAGTGAGGGAAATATGGAGATTTTTAGATAACAAATGAGATATGTTCCTTCCTTGCACAACATTTTAATTAAAAATTAATGTTTGAGCATTGTATTATTATTTTATTAGGGCTGCTGCAACAAAATACCACAAACCAAGTGGCTTAAACAACAAAATTGTATTCTCTCACTGTTCTAGGAACCCCAAATCCTAAATCAAGGTGTAGACAGGGATGTACTGCCTCTGAAGTCACTATGGAAGAGTGTTCCAAGCCTCTCTCCCAGTTCTTTTACTAGTGGCTACATCTCTCTCTCTAATCTTCAGATAGTATTCTCACTATGGGTGAGTCTCCAAATTCCTGTTGTTATAAGGACACCAGTCAAAATGGATTAAGGACACACTCTACTCCAGTAAAACCTCATCTTCACTAAATTAGAAGGTTAGATGTGAAAACCATGATCTCTGATAGGAATATGTTCAAGAAGAAAGAGAATTCTAGTCACAAAATTTACTGATATGAAATTTGAAACCTTAATGGTGTATTAATGCCAACTGTATTCCCTTAGAGAAATAATTTGATATACTAAATAACATACAGCCCAAAATAATAAGTGTTATTATTTGCTTTATCCTCAGGCTCTCTCCCCTTAGAGGGCTTTATCAGATAATAGAGATCCACAAATTCAGAGAGACAATTTATGTCAGAAACTGAGAAGAAATGCTTTATAATCTCATTACTCAAAGTTTTTGATTGGTTAATATTGGGTCTCTGAATAAAAAAAAAAAACGTCAAATGCCTTAGGCCTATCAAAGCATAAAATTATTCCATATAAACTAAAGTTTAAAAATATATCATTCTCCAGTTTTCACTGGTCCTGATTAAGTTTCCAGAAGCTAAAGAACTTAAGAAAACTCAGAAAGAAGTGAACATATGCAAGTATTACAGTTCTTTTGGGTGAGTTAAGTGTGTTTTATTGAACATTATATAATATGTAATTTCATCTGGAAAAGCATTGATCCTAATTCAGTAACAGATTTAATATTAATTTCTTAGAATAACTAGACTTCAAGTAGTACTAAATTTAAGTTATGGGTTGAATTATGTTCCCCCCAAATTCATACGGTGAAGTATTCACCTCCAGTACCTCAGAATGTTAATTTCTTTGGGAATAGGGTCTTTACAGATGATATGATAATTTATATAAAAACGTGAATCTTCATAGTAACTATCATAATTAATTTAGCAAGGTAACAATAAAATAATGTAAAAATTAAATTATATTCTTCCAGACAAAGAGGAAAAAACTGATGCTTCTATATGTTAGTGATATTATCAGTTCAATTTATGATAAGGTCACCCTCCCAAATATCTGAGAATAAATTTAATTAAAGAAAGCTAACACCCCTATTTTGAACATTATAAAACATTACTGGAAAATCTTAAAGAACACTTAAATAGAGAAAAGTGTTATATGTAAAGATGGTAGAACTTAATATGTCAAGATGTCATTTCTTTCCAAACTGATCTATATATTCAATGTGATCATGATCTCAATCCAAATTCCAGTAGGCATTTTTATGCTAATTGACAAGTTGCTTCTAAAATTTGGTGACTATTTCTAAAAATAGAAAAGCAAAAGATCTAGAATAGTCGAAGCCAATTTTTTAAAACAAAGTTGATGGATTTCACCTGTCTCATTTTAAGACTATAAAGTACTATTAATAAAAGCATTTATTAGTAATAAAAGCATAATATTTTTGGTTGCAAAAAAAAAGCTTCACATATAGATCAATGGAATGGAATGATTACAAAGGTAGATACTCAAATATATGGCCAGTTAACTTTTAACAAATGTGCTAAGGAAATTCAGTGTTGAAATCTTTTTTAGGAGATTGGGTTGGATTGAATATATCCATGTATGCAAAACACAAAACATAAAATTTTTCTTCACATCAAATACAAAATTAACTCCAAATGGATGATGGATATAAGTGTAAAATGAAAAGCAAAAGAAACCTCAATGAGATAATTGAGAAAATATTTACCGTCTGGGGAAAAGTGTTTTTTTTTTTTTTTTTTAATCACAAATGTATGCAACATAGAAAATGATAAGTTAGAATTCATCAAAATTGGACAGTTTTCAGTTTCAAAGACATTGTTAAGAAATCCAAAATGCAAATGATAAACTGGGAGAAGACATTTATATATCTTGTGTACAAGATATATAAAAACTTCTTACATTTCAATAATAAGACAAATAAACAAATACTATATGGGCAGAAAATTTGAAAGAACTTCACAAAATAGAAAATACATGAAAAATTGCTAACCTATAATAATCATAACGGAAATAAAAATTAATACCATTAGGTGCAACCTTTATACACTCATTAGAGTTGCAAAAATGGAAAAGTCTGACGATATGATATCAGTGTTGGCAAGGATATGAAGAACCTAGAATTCATCTTTACTGCTGATGGGAATGTAAAATGGCACAACCAGTTTGCAGAAGCAGTTTGGCAGTCTTTTTAGGATAAACATATCATAAAATCCAGTCAGTTCACTCTTAGTTATTTATCCAAAAGAAGTTAAAACATATATTCACAAAAAGAATTGTACATGAATGTTCATATCAGCATTTTCTGTAATATCCAAAAACTATAAAGAACCCAAATGCCCATCAACAGATAAATGGATAAGCAAAATTATGGTGTATTCATAAAATAGAATGCTTCTTAGCAATTAAAAAAATGAACTATTGATAGGCACAACATGGATCAATTGCAAAATCATTATCCTCAGTGAAATAAGTCAGGCCAAAGAGTAGATTCTGTATGATTCCTTTTATAGTCAAACTGAGATCATGCAAACTTAATCGCAATGATAGAATTCAAGTCAATGGTTGCCCAGGCAAGGGGATGGGGGTGGGGGGTGGGGAAGGAGTGTTTCTAGGAAGCGTGAGGGATCTCTTTTGTGGATGATCGAAATGTTCTTTATCTTGTTTGTGATAATAGCGTTAGAGGTATACAGATACGTCAAATATGATCAGATTGTACAGTTTAAACATTTGTAGTTAATTTTTACTTCAATTCTATCTCAATAAGTTAAAAAAATCAGTCTAGGTATATATCAAAAAACAGAAAAACACGGAACTCAGCATCTCATGTTGAATAAAAGGAAAGTGGATAGAAAGAGATTTTAAGAGTTCAGTTTTGAAATATGTTAGCTGCAAAAATTTACAGCTGGAGCACATAGGATGTAATTATTTGATAATAAAAGTATTAATAGATGCCATTTATTGTGGGGGTAATATGTACAAAGCACAGTTCCAGTACATCACAGACCTGATTTGTGTAACTTCAATCAGTGACACCGAGACCACTTTTTTTTCTAAAACTTATAAACAAGTGCAACAGCTAAGGTGCAGGGCATTTGTTGCCTTTAGCAATCTCCTCCCACCTTTTCATTTTGGGTGTCATTTCTGGAAACTCAGACTAAATGTTCTATCTGTACTTAATAAGTAATTTTCTTCTCACCTGGTTAAAAGTATTGTTTTTGCCAATGAAGAAAAATGACCAAGAGAATATGTTGACTTATTTTATCCTATAAAAATTATAATTATTCAATTTTATGAAAAGGAGACTGTATCACAAAGGGACAATAAAATGCTGACAATTAGGAAAGATACTATATGGGGGAGTTTGAGCCAGTTAACACCCCAAACCTTAATAACTTGTTCTGCATGTAAGTTACTAAAGGGAAATTACAGAGACTCTTAAAAATGTTTGTTTAATATAGTATCTGCCTCATTAAAAACAGTTAAGTGAAAATATTATATATTCTGTTATGAGTCAATGAGAGTGTATTTATTGCCCTTATTTTCATGACCATACGTAACAAACACACATCAATGTAGAAATATGATAGTAATATTTTTCATATGCAACTGAAATATGAAACCAATCATTCCATGATCCTAAGTGCTAATCAGACACTATAGAAAAATTCATCAGGTTAAAATGATGTGTATTCTAAAAAAATTCAATTTTCATAGAGTAGTAGAAATACAATGTCTAAACCTGTACAGGTAGGAATATGGAAAAAGATTCAACAAATTGTTTCCCATTACCAATATTTATTTTCATATCTATAAATACAACATTCATATCTGCATTGCCTCAAAGATAATAGTTGACTGTTCTCATTAACAATTAAAATGGAATTAGTTTTAATAGCTTGAAGTATGGTAAAATATAATCAACTGCTTGTGTTTTTACAATGCTTCTAAAAAAAGCAGCTGTATTTTAACCATGGAGGTTGTATGACCTCAATTAAATAAGTAGTTTTAAAGATTTTTTCTATGTACTGTGATTAATATTTCATTAATATATTATCAGTATTAGTTTTTAAACATTTTTATTATTATGTACTTGTACAACTGGGATTGAATGAGCAAAATATGAGCTGTGTGATCCCAAAGTCTCTAGTATTTATTTATATAACATACTCATATGTCATTCGAACTTTGACCATAATTATTACTGAGATGCTTTGCACATTAAGTTGTATAAACCTCTCTCACTCTCTCTCTCTTTCCTTTTAGACTATATAAAGAAAAAGGAAAAAGCTAAATATGAACATATGAAATACAGTTAATTTCTTTGCAAACTTTAATTACTAGGACTTAGGTTAAAAGTGTTAAGTGTGTGCATGTGTGTGTGTGTGATCTTTTCTTTTGCCATAGCTTACATTTGTTAGGAAAATCTGATGAGATAAATTAATTTAGAGTTATTACCAGCTCCCTGAGTTTATATTTCCTGATATATCTTTATTAGTAAGACATGAAGCTATACGTCTTCAGTCTTCACTTCATTAAAGCTGGAACTCAGTGCAATATGTTATATTTATAATGATCTATTTAGTAATCGTGATCAATTCATGTACACAGGTACAACCACAGTTTAGAAAATAGCTGTAGTTAAGTGATCTTTAAGACTCAAAAAAAAAAATTTAAAATCTTCGCAATTTGCTTTTTTTCTAAAAACTCATAAAACACACAATATATTTGGGTTTGAAATTATTTTATATTAGAAATCTTAAGTTTGCATTTGTTTTGACTAATTCAAATTTATGACTTAAAAATATGAAAGCACAGAATAAAACAAAGTAAAATTAAGTAAAAGGAAAACCTTGACATTTTTCCTGAAAGCTTTTATATTAAGCATTAAATATCTTCACTTGTACATTTCTCTAAATGTATAATATAAAAGAAAATACTCCTAGCACTTGGTTTACTTTTCTATGATTATGACTAAAATTATGACTAAAATTTTGCATTGATGGTTATATACATTAGATGGGGAAAATTTAATGTAATGGTAATATCTGTAATTTATAACCACGTATAATGGTATAATCTATAATTATTACATGAATTATTACATGAAGTCATAAAGATTACATGAAACAATGAAATAAAACTGGGGATCCAAAAGTGGGTGCTACACTTCTCACTTACTTTTAATCTCTTGGTGTTTGGTTTTATATTCTTAAAATTTAAATAATACTGTCATTTCTGTGCCTTAAACTACGGGCACAGAGGATCAGGTAATAAATGTGAAATCATGTTAGGAACTAATTTCTACATGTGAGATATAATGTAGTTCCTAGATATTTAGTAAAAGAATATCAGTGTAAGTTTCACCATTTTTGCCCTGTTGTTCAAAGTAAAATTGTTTCTGTTATTGTAAGGTGAAGACAATCATAAATGTAACTGTCAATAAGTATAGTGGCCATAATTTATTATTTATAATGTGTCAGGCACTTTGCTTTTACCTTGCAAATATAATTCTTTTCATTCTCGTATCAACTCTAACATAATTTTTTTTTCACCATTTTAATGGTTTTACAAATCATGGAGAAATTAACTGGCTTTTGTTTCTTTATTGAGATAAAATACACATAACATAACATTTACCATCTTAGCCATTTTTAAGTGTACAATTTAGTGGTATTAAGTACATTCACATTGTTGTGTGACCATCACCACCATCCATCCCCATAACTCTTTTCATCTTGTAAAACTGAAACTCTATGACTATCACACAATACAATAACTCCCATGTCCCCTTCCCCCACCACTGGCCACCACCACTATACTTTCTGACTTCCTGATTTTGACTGCTCTAAGTCCCATATAGTATAGTATAGTATAGTATAGTATAGTATAGTATAGTATAGTATAGAACCAGATAGTCTTTGTCTTTTTGTGCCAGGTTTCTTTCACCTAGCATAATGTCCTCAAAGTTCATCCATACTGTAGAATCTTTTTTGTTTGTTTGTTTGTTGTTTGTTTGTTTGTTTTTATGGCTGAAAAATATTCCATCATACGTATACATGGCATTTTCTTTATTCATTCATCTGTTGACAGATATTTAGGTTGTTTCCACATCTTAGCTTTTGTAAAAAGTTGCAGTAAACATGGGGCTATAGATATCTCTTCTATTTGGTGATTTCATTGCCTTTGGATGTGCACTCAGAAGTGGATTGCTGGATCATACGGTAGTTCTATTTTTAGTTTTTGAGGAACTCCCACCCTGTTTTCTCAATGGCTCTTCAAATTTACATTCCCACTAACAGAGCACAATGGTCCCCTTTTTCTGCACAGCCTCACCGGTAATTGCTATTACTTGTCTTTGAGATACTGGTCACAGGTGTGAGGTGACTGCATTGTGGTTAGATGATTAGTGATGTTGAGCACCTTTTCATGTACTTGTTCGCTACTTGTATGTTTTCTTTAGAAAACTGTCTATCCAGGTCCTTTGCCCATTTCGTAACCTGAATTTTTTTTATTTTTTATTTTTGCTATGTTGTTGTATAAGCTTCTTATATACTTTGCACATTAATCCTTTCTCAGGTGATATGGTTTGCCAATATTTTACCCCATTTCATAGGTTGCCTCTTAATTTTGTCGATTGTTTCCTTTGCTATGTAGAGTCTTACTGGTTTCATGTAGTCTCACTAGCTAATTTTTGCTTTTGTTGCATGTGCTTTTGGTGTCATATCCCAAAAAAAAAATCATTGCTAAGACAAATGTCAAATATCTTTTCCCTATGTTTTTTTCCAGATATTTTATGGTTTCTGGTTAAGACCTTAATCCATTTTGAGTAAATATTTGCGAGTGGTGTAACTTAGGTCCATTTTCAATCTTTTGTACATGAATAACCAATTTTTCCAACACCATTTATTGAACAGACTATCATTTCCCTGTTGAATATTTATGGCTCCTTTACTAAAGATTAGTTGAGCATATATGCATGGGTGTATTTGGCTTTCTATTCTGTTCTGTTACGTTGGTCTATGTTGTCTATGTGTCTGTTTTTATGCCACCATTGTATTGTTTGATTGCAATAGTTTTGTAATAGTTTGAAATCAGGAAGTATAATGCCTTCATCTCTCTTTATTTTATTTATTTATTTATTTATTTGTTTGTTTATTTATTTATTTTTAATCAAGATTGCTTTGTCTGTTCAGGGTCATTTGTGGTTCTAGATGAATTTTAGTATATTTTAAATCTATTTCTGTGAAAAGTATCTTTAGAATTTTAATAGGAATTTCAATAATCTCTAGATTAGACTATGGAAAATTTAACAATATTAACTCTTTGGATCCATGAACATGTGTGTCTTCTTCAATATCTTTTGTCAATGTCTTAACAGTTTTTAGTGTACAGATCTTTCACCTCCTTTACCACTAAGTATTTTATTCTTTTTGGTACTATTGTAAAAGGGATTTGTCTTCTTTACTTTTTTTTTTTCCAGAAGTAGCATATTGTACTGTTAGTGTATAGAGATACAACAGATGTTTGCATGCTGATTTTACATCCTGAAACTCTGCTGAATTCATTTATTAGTTCAAACAGTTTGTTGGTATAGTATTCAGAATATAAAATCAAGTCATCTTCAGAGACAGTTTCACTTCTTCCTTTCTGATTTGGCTATCTTTTATTTCTTTTTCTTACCTAATTGCTCTGCCAAGGACTTCCAGTACTGTGCTGAATAGGACTGGTAAAATAGGGTAGCCTTGTCTTGTTTTTAATCTTATAAAAAAGCTTTCAACCTTTCACCATTGATATGATGTTAGTTATGGGTTTGTCCATATATGTATGGCCTTTATTAAGCTGAGGTATGTTTCTTCTATGCCCACTTTGTTGAGAATTTTTATTGTGAAAGTATGTTGAACTGTCCCAAATGCTTTCTACATCTATTGAGATGATTATATGGTTTTTGTCTTTCATTACGTTAACAAGGTGTATCACACACATTGAATTGCATATGCTGAAACTTCCTTGCATCCCAGAGATACATCCCACTTGATCATGATCTATGGTCCTTTTAATGTGCTCTTGAAATTGGTTTGACAGTATTTTGTTGAGAGTTTTTACATCTATATTCATCAGGGATATTGGCCTGTAATTTTCTTTTCTTCTAGTGTTCTTATCTGGGTTTGGTATCAGAGTAATGCTGGCCTCATAAAATGAATTTGGGACTGTTTCCTTCTTTTTAATTTTTGGAAAGGACTTGAAAAGGATTGATGTTAATTCTTAAATGTTTGGTAGAATTCACCTATGAAGCCATTTGATCCTGAGATTTTTTTGTATTGTTTGGTTTTTGATTACTAATTCAATCTCCTTACTAGTAATTGGTCCATTCAGATTTTCTGTCCCTTCAGGATTCAGCTTGGTAGATTGTTTCTAATAATTTACCACTTCTAGGTTGTCCAATATCTTGGCATGTAGTTGTTTATAGGAGGTCTTATGATCCTTTCAGGGGTATCAGTTGAAATGTTTCTCTTTCAACTATAGCTTTTGTAATTTTAATCCTCTTTTTTCTTGGTAAGTCTAATTTAGTAAGTCTAAGCTTTGTCTATTTTATTTGTTTAACCAAAAAACGAGAAACAGCTCTTAGCTCTGTTGATTATTTCCTATTGTCCTTTTGTCTTCTAAATCTCTATTTCATTTATTTCTCCTCAGATCTTTGCCTTTTTCTATTCTTTAGCATTGTTTGTTCTTTTTCTAGTTCCTTGAAATGTAAAATTAGGTTGTTTATTTGTGATCTATCTTCTTAATGTCAGCATTTATTGCTATAAACTTCCCTCTTAGAACTGCTTTTGCAACAACCCATACATTTTTACATTGTGTCCATTTTCACTTGGTTCAAGATATGTTTCCATTTCTCTTTTGATTTTTATTTTTGACCCATTGGTTTTCAGAAATGTGTTTTAAAAAATGTTTTAAGTTTATTTATTTATTTTGAGAGACAGAGCAAGTGGGGGAGGGGCAGAGAGCTAGGGAGAGAGAATCCCAAGCAGGGTCTGCACTGTCAGCATGGAGCCTGACTCTGCACTCGAACCCAGGAATAGTGAAATCATGAAGTGAGCCGAAATCAAGGGTCAGAGGCTTAACCAACTGAACTACCCGGGCACTCCCAGGAGTGTGTTCTTTAATGTCCACATATTTAGGAATTTTTCAGCTTTTCTTTGGTGATTGATTTCTAGTTTCATACCATGTGTTCAGAAAAGATGCTAAAAAATTTAAATATTTTAAAGTTTGCTAAGACTTACTTGGTACCCTAACAAATAGTCAGTCTTGGAGAATGTTCCGTGTGTGCTTGATAAGAATATATATTCTGCTGCTATTTGATGGAATTGTTTGAATATGTCTCTTAGGTCCATTTGGTCTAACGTACAGTTCAAGTCTAATGTTTTCTTATTAATTCCTGTATGGATGATCTATGTCACTAGAAGTAGAGCACCGAAGTGCCTCAGTATTATTGTTGTCTATATTTCTCTTCAGTCCTATTAGTATTAATAGGGTCTCCAGTATTGGGTCACATATGTATTTATAATAGTTACATCCTCTTAAGAAATTGACCCATTTCTCCTTATAAATGACCTTTATTTGTGTGTTTTATTACAGTTTTTCACCTAAAGTCTATTTTGTCTTATATAAGCATTCCTACCCCCACTCCTTTCTGGTTTCCACTTGTGTGTAATATCTTTTTTCATCCATTTACTGTGAGATTATGTGTACCCTTAGAGCAAATTAGAGTTTCTTGTAGACAGTATATAGTTGGGTCTTGTTTATACATTCAACCACATAGGACTCTTAGCGGGTATGGAGAATAACAGAAGAATATAAAGACTCTTTTATAACCAAGTAGTGTAAGTTGCATAGCATATCGCATAACAAGTGAAAAATACATTATTAAAATATGTCTCAAATGATTACTTTGGAAGTGATAATTCTATGAATAGTGGTAAGGCATATCAAGATAGAGGAATATATTATTATTTTGGTTTTAGGCATGTTTCCTTTGAAGTGAAGACATGGTAAGCATACAAAAATGGATATATAAATTTCTGGATCATGGCAGAGTTGTAAAACTTACAGTCTGAACTGGAACTGAAAATGGTACCTACAAATATATTTTGGAAAAAATGAATGTGCAAGAATGGAGATTAAATATGTTTTGTAGTGACTGCGTTTGTTGGGTTAGCATAGCTTAATGTATAGAATTGTTGAGTCACTATATTGCATAACTGAAACTAATATAGCATATCTCATCTAAACTTTTTTTATTTTATTCCATTTTTTAAATTTTATTTTTTAACGTTTTATTTATTTTTGAGACAGGGAGAGACAGAGCATGAACAGGGGAGGGTCAGAGAGAGGGAGACACAGAATCTGAAACAGGCTCCAGGCTCTGAGCTGTCAGCACAGAGCCCGACGCGGGGCTCGAACTCACTGACCGTGAAATCATGACCTGAGCCGAAGTCGGCTGCTTAACCGACTGAGCCACCCAGGCGACCCTCATCTAAACTTTAATAAAAAATAATTTGGGGGCTTGGATGGCTCAGTCAGTTAAGCATCTAAATGTTGATTTTCTAAATATAGCTTGTGGTATAAAAACTGAATGATGTTTCCTTTACACTTTGAATTACCATCGTGGGTCAACTAAACAGTCTAAACTTCCAGAAATGTAATAAAATGTAGCTCCATATTATGGTGAGCACTTTACCAATCTACATATCATGAAACATTCCAAACTCTGTAATGATACTGGAACTTTTCCTATAGAAATAGAAGAAGTACTGTGAATTTTTCCATGACTGCTCTATTAGCCAATTTTTGCATTAATGTGCTGTGTAACAAGCAACTCCCAAATCTCAGTGACTAAAACAAACAACTTTTATTTTTGCCTACAAGTCTGAGAGCTCACTACAGTGGCTCCACTCTAACCTGAGGGCAAGATTCAGATGTGCTCCACATTTCTTTCACTTCTGGTACACAAGTAAATAAACAGTGGGTATAAGGCATCATTCTTCTTTTGTTGAATGTTAAGAGGTTATATGAACATTCAAGCATGTTAAAAGCCACTGCTCAGATGGAGGGCGCATTGCATCTCTTCATGTTCTATTAGCCAAAGCATGTCACCAGACTGAATCCAACACCAAAGAGGCAGAAGTGGTGATCGTTAGAGTAATTATATACTGAGCAATAATGCAGTCAATCACGGCCAGATAGAACCAAAGCACTACACTGACAGTAAAGAAACAAGGAACATATCAGATATTCAGCTAACATTTGTCGAATCAGCTAAAGACAGAAATAAGTTGTACTATCATGTGCATGTATAAGATTATGCCTATTCTTCCCCTTAGTCTTAAGGTATTACTATTTTATTAGTTTTGAAAAGTGAATTTCCAATTTTAGACTTATTGTTGTTCATAACTTCAATTTTATTACAATTATTGTTTTTCCACAGCAAGTTATTTATAAGGCACGTCTCTTTTCTATAACTGCCCAAGAATGCATTTTCCATTTTGGAATAAACATTGCTAAATTTGTAAATAATTTCCATTGGGTAATATGCAGTACAATCAAGGACAAGTTCTTCTTCTTGTGTATAGTTTAATATATTAACACGTAATCTTGATTGAGGCCCTGATAAATAAATACAAACAAAATTATTGTGCACAAATTGATTAAAGCATACTGATGCTTTCCCAGGAAATGTACTCTCTTCCCTTTATTATAAAACTCTAATTATGGCAACCCTGTTATGAATCAGCTTCTCTAATTATCTTGAATTTATTTGGTTACTTAATTATTCTTTTGTTATTAGATAAAATTGGAAAATATTATGTGTATTCACACATGCAATTACAACATTTTAAGTAGTGATTTTAAGTATTTGAAAAGAACATATTCACCATAATCTGTGATTAGCAGAATGAAGCAATGAATTCTTAGGAAATGTAAGAGTTTTTCTTTTCCAACTTGTGTACCTAGTCAGATTATATATTTATTATGGAATGTAATAGCTAAAAGAACCTAAAAAAACATTTAGTCAAGGGATCAGCAAGCTTTTTTCCATAAAGGGCCAGAAACTAAACATTTGAGCTTAATGGGCCTTATGATTTCTATCACAAGTACTCAACTCCTACAGTGGTAGGGTGAACATAGCCATTGACCATGCATACAAGAATGAGTGTGGCTGGCTCCAATAAAATGTTTGTTGTTGTTGTTAACAAACAAAAGGAGAGCTGGATTTGCCCCATGGGCTCTAGTTTATTTAACATCTATTTATTTATTTATTTATTTATTTATTTATTTATTTATTTAACAGATGAAGAAACTGAGACTTAAAACAAATTAAGAAAATTAATCCACAATACTAGTAATACAACTTCTAAAATTTGTTTATATTACAAATGTAATTGGTATTAAATGGGTTCAGAACCTAGGATTCCTCAATCCTTATTGAGAATCCAATATTTTTAATTAACCTATTCTATCACGTATCTTGGAAGTTCATGTGTTGATTTTATAAACATAATTATTTTAAGTCATGAAACATAATAAAACATTTTTAACATTTCACTAGTATGAATGAAAAAAAAATTTAAGCTAAGTATCCTTGTTGACCAACTTTGGGTATGGATTATTTTGACCTGACTGATAAAATGAAACCTTAAGCCCCAAAACAAATCACTTCCTAACAAGTTCTTTGTAGTGTTATGATTGAGAAAATATATAGTTAGCAAATGATTCCATAGAGTTTTAGGATATTGATATTCTTTCAAGATAGTTTTGGTGTTTACTAAAGGAATAACTTCTCAAAAGGACACATTTTTTGACAATTTTCTTTGTTAACTCATGATATATTCATGTTTACCTTTTTAATTTAATGAAACCAAACATTTGCCAGCAATATTAATGTCTCTTACTTCTACATTTGTATTATAGCAATAAAAAATATGCCCTATACTTCATATATAATTAATTAAAATAAGAAAATAATTATTAAAGAATTCATAGTATTTTATATATTCTTCCACAAATTATTTTACCTATTCAATTTTTTTCAGAAATACATTTAAAATTTAAAAATGAAAGCAAAGAGTGAGGTGGCATAAATATAATTTTTATTTAATTTTTTTATTGGCTTTTGTTTAGGATATTTTTTTAATGAGTTTTTTTTTTATGTCAATATTGTTTGGGAACCTGTGTTTTTTCGATTTTCCTATTGAGAACTTTATGACTGCCTACTGTATTTCAGTGTTCCCCATTTCTGTGATGAAAAACAAATGCCGAATTTGGGTCCAGATGCAAGACTTTAAAAACTGTAGCCACAGCTAATGTTCAAATATACCACAAAGACATATATGTAGAATGAAGAAAAAGTTATTGCCGTGGTACACAGGGCTTAACTGGATCCTTGTGCACTGGGTTCTTTATCAACACTAAGGCTAATACAATCATCAATTCAAGTAAAATAATTTTAGTTCAATTATACTTAGTCAATAAATATATAAAATAAAATCAGGTAAAATATGTTAAGAGTATTGTATTACCAAAGTTGCAAAATGTTATAAGTGTTCATTTTCTTTTTCATAGAATGCTGAATGAACATCCTCCACATATATAATGATTTAAAAATATGCACATTTTGAAGAAAGTAATTTTTATTAAATTGTGTGCATTGGTTAGAGTATTGAAACTCTATATGAAAAAAAATTGCTAAAAAAATCCTATTTTTAGGATGATGGTGTTGCCCTAAAATAAATGAATCTAAGTGTTATGTGATTGAAAAAATTAAATATATATCTGTCTAGTAATGTTATTAAAATGACTCTAATTTTTTCATTAATCAAAGTTATAAAGTGGAGGAGAGAGAAGGGAGTGGTAAAAGAAAGATGAAGAGATGTTAGGCTAGTTGAGTTGTTTTGCTTTGTTTTCTTTTGCTCAGATGAGAAAAATAACACATGAAAGGAAAAGCTTGAGAAGAGAGGGTATCAGTCATGAAAAGAGCCAGGGAAAATTTCTGAGTGGAAGAGATGGGACGAAGTGCACATTTGGGTATGAATCCACCTAGTTATTGTTATTAAGATTATTCCATATACAATGAACTTAGTTTGATACCTTGTTAATTTGTATTTCAAGGCAGTTTTTAGTCTAAGTGTGACTGATTCATATAAAGTAACCAGAGAAAAGGTAGAATGTATAGACAGATGCAGGAATCCTAGCTAAAAGTTTCATATGATAAACAAAGCTTGTGAAAGATCTTATCCATTCTCTTCATATTTTTCAAAGAATTAAGGAGCACGATTAGAGCTGTCCTCTTTGATGATAGGATAACATGTGAGATGGTCTATGAGAGTGGCTGAGTAGATGCACTAAAGCAACATAGCAAAACTGTTGAGCAGTATAAGGGCTCTGAGACAAGTGACAACAGAGATAAGCTAGCATGACAAAAAGATCTTGTGCAGGTGAGGTTTATCTATGCAGAGCAGGCTCTTAGTGGTAGACACTTGGATTTAGTCCGGGCTAAGATTTCAACAAAAATGCACAGTGAACCAATATAAGGGCAAAAGTTGAAGAAATGAGGAGATTATAATTGTTGATCATGGAAAGTAAGCTTGGAACGGACAGAAGTGAGGCTATGATGTGGGTGAGGCATGATAAAGATGTCACAGGATCAATAGATTGTGGTTCCATTTGGTGTCAAATAATTAATAAAGATAAGAAAGCTAAATGGTGAGAATTAGAAAGCCTTGTTTTTACCAGAGTTTATTCTTGATTTTCAAAGCTGTCCTTTTTCAGTTTGACCATAGAAGAGAGAAATGAAATTTTAAAATACAATAAAATGGATTTTTAAATAAATAAAAATGTCAGAAAACTGATTGTAAGAGAGGATAGAGAGAAGGGGGGATAGATGATAGATAGATTAAAATAAACTAGGACTAAATACAATAAGCCTATAAATCCTACCATAATTTTATTCTTCAAGTTTTGGAGATCAGTACAACCATGTAATTTGTTTCAGCCCAGCCTCTCTGCCTTGGGTTTGTGAAAGACCTCACAACTGCCAAATGATGAGGCAGTAGCCTGTTTGATTTTTGAAGCCTCAGGAATAGAACTGGCTGCTGACAAAGGAATTATATTCTCATTTTCACTGAAGCTCTAAAATGTCCTCTCAAATAAATATTCTAACTGTGATAGCAGTTAGATTACACAGTAATCTATGAAAGAAGAGACCTAGTAGTGGAGAGTAACAGAAACCAGACAACGAAAGAGATTTGACCAGAATGCACTCACGCATGACATTATTGATGGCTTTGGCAATGAAAATGAATGTGTCACTGTGTGGTCCTTTAACACTATCAGATTCAGGTATCAGGCAAAAGTGAATAAGGTGGGTTTACAAGATTACACACTTTATTCTTTACTTGAAAAATAAATGAATTGAATGTTTCATTTTGTCAGGATATGGAAAGGGAAATGTATTATTATTTTTTTAATTTGTTAGCTGAGTTAGTTAAGTTTACATATCCCCATTTAAAATCCTCAAAAATTTTGCCATAAAAGTTATTTGACATATATAAGAATAATGTGATAATAAAATAAATCGATAATACAATGAATTTTAAAAAATACTTCTAAGTCAATATTTGAGTTTCTATTATTATAGGAAAAATATAAATAATAAAACATGACATAATTTGCATTTTATCAACATAGTTAAGATTCTAACCCTTACACACAACATAAGAACTTTTATTCCCTAGGTATATAGATTACTGTCAATTGGCATCATTACTGTTGTTGCCAGGAAGATAATTGCTATAATAAAGAGTTTTACTATGATGGTGAATATTTTTCTCTTGAAATAATGTCATGAGAAGATTCTATTTCAATTTACTATCCTCAGTCTTAGGGGAACATGAAATCCCACATCATAATATGAATATGCAACCAACATATTGTCGACTAAACTTACATTCTTTCAAGCAAACAAAATATGGGACTCTCTTTTGGAAGATGTTCATTAAATGTCAATAACATATCAAGAATAAAAACGTGTGCAGGAAACAAACAAAAAAAGCAGAAATGGTGGGAATAATTTTGATTAATAGGCTAGTTTATTTATGTAGAACAAATAATTTCTAAATGATTATGAGTTCCAAACATAGAGTTCAATATAAGCATCTTGTGCTTTAAAGATGAATGTTTGCTCTATATTAACCAATTGAGATGAGTGTGAGTGAGAAATTTGGCTTCTAACTCTCCCATTTTGCTCTTTGGACATAGTATAACAATGTCGTAAGCTCTAGAGTTAGCAGGTTTGAGTTCAAACTGGATTTTATCTCATACTATCTATGTATTTAAACTCTGTGCTTGCTCACACCCTTATTACCTCTTCCTTCTTCCAAGTACGTGGTAGATTCAGATTCCTAGTTTCCTTGCTTTTGAGTAGGGCCATGCGAGGATGAACTAAGAAAAGAATGCGTGTCACTTCCAGGGGCTCCTAGGTGACTCAGTCCCTGAAGCTTTCAACTTCGGCTCAGGTCATGATCTCATGGCTTGTGGGTTCAAGCCCCGCACTGGGCTCTGTGCTGATAGCTGAGTGTCCGGAGCCTGCTTCGGATTGCGTGTCTTTCTTTTGTTCTGCCCTCCTCCGTTCATGCTCTGTCTTTCTCTCTCAAGAATAAATATCAAAAGAAAAAAACAAAAAGAATGCGTGTCACTTCCAGAATAAGTGACTTCATTGCTTGTGGAGTCTCCTATCTCTTTTTCTCTGTTGCAAGATGGAAGAGAAAGACTAAGATGAACAAATACTGATAATTAAAAATCGTCAAAGGATGCCCTCCAGATCTCCAGAATGTTTTGCACAAGTAAAAATTGTGTTAGGTTCAGGCACTGAGAAAGTCAGTTTTATTTGTTGCCCCACCAATCCACACTGTATCTTTAGGCAAGAACTTGACCTCCCTCACTTTTAGTTTTCTCTTCTGTAAGCTATAACACACGGTCCGATGAAATGATAGCAATTTTAAGAAAGCTATGAGATTACCTGTGGAAAGAAAACTGAAGTGAAGTTTATTTGAACTTTTAGTTCCTTAAGATATTACTATTTATTCTGTTCACAAATAATAAAGAAATGTCATATTCAGTATTTAGTGGAAATTTTTATTTTTTTATTTCTCACAAATATTTGACCTCATTATGAGTGAACCAAAAGCAAACTTCCTTATGAAAAACAAACAAACAAACAAACAAATCATGTACCCAAAGCTTCTAATCAAATTTAGAAATGCTAAGCGAGGCCCAGGTTTACTAATTTAATATCATCCACAGATAAAACTGATATAAATGTAAACTTCAGGAAAAAGGAACATGTCATATTAAAAACGATGACTCATTTTTATACACTAATTGTGTTTCCCTCCCCCAAATTTATATATTGAAACCCCAACCCACAAGGTGATGGCATTAGAAAGTAGAGCCTTTGGGAGGTAAGAAAGGTTAGATTCTCATCTAGATCATGGAGGTTAAATCATGGAGGAAAGGCCATGTGATCACATCATGAGAAGGCAGTGTCTACATAGCAGGAATCAGAGCCACGCCTTGATCTTGGACTTCTTAGTTTCCAGAATTGTGGGAAATAAATCCCTGTGTAAGCCATCCAGTTAATGGTATTTTGTTATAGCAACCCAAGATGACTAAGACAAAAGCCTTTTACAGGACATGATTCCTGAGGGCAAAGGAATAAGCATCCCCCAATATTAATCACGTAAGGATGTTGAATAAGTAGTATGTTTTCAAACACCAAAATGTTATTCTCCTCATCATATTGTCTTTTAAGTTTAGTAAGCATTTAAAATCAAGAACCCTCCATTTACTTTCTTTTCTTTTTTTTTTCTTTTTTCCTTTATTTTCTATGACCAAGGTTTAAGAAGAGAATCAAAGAAAAACTTAGTTTTAGATCAATTTTAAAAAGCAGAGATTCGTATAATCTTCTTTACCTTTGAATACGAAACATTTTAGGTACTGAGTAAAATTCTAAGTTGTGATAAGCGTGTTTGTCATTATCTGCTAAAGAAGATTGCACTGTCTTGAAAGTTATACAACTCAGAACCAAGTTTAGTGAGTAATAACTAGATTTCTGAATTTAAGTTTAACTAATTATTAACAATGGTTTTGCCTCTGCATATCAAACCAGGCACTGAGTTAAATATAACAATAATTGACCTAGAGAAAATGTAGTTTATATACAAATAAGTTATCAAATTGTAGATACTATTCCATTATGCAAAGCATTTATGATTTCTTCTTAAATATCCAATTTAGATACTTAAGAGGTCCTGGAAAGAAATGCACATGCGTGCTGTTGAATTAATTAAATAAGGAGTCCATTAGACTGAGGTGGCTGTGATGCGGTGGCAGCCTGCCTAAGCAAACCAAACCCTAAACCTCTAAACTGAAATCTAAGAACAACCAATCACAACGGGTCAGGCTTTACGCTATAGCCAATCAATAATTTCCTTTGCTTCTGCTGCTTCTCTCTACAAGTCTCTCCCTTGAGCTCCTGTCATTGGAGCACCCCTAACCACTTAAGCCCCAATAGAATTAAGTTTTGCTCACATAAACGCTTTACATTTTTAATATGCCTCAGTTTATTTTTTAACACTGCTTACAAATTTCTGCTGCCCCTTACATTGCTTTTTTTCTTTTCACTGTAGCATTTTTCACATTTTAACATATACCTGATTTACTTTTTATTGTGTTTGTTGTTTTAATTGCAAACACCCTTGAGTCTTCTAAAATATAAGACTGGAACAGGAGGGAATTTTGTCTCTTTTAAAATTACCTCCCCCTCTCCAACCCCTCTAGCACTGATCCCTCCTCCCCCAATGTGGCTCCATCCAGAACAGTGACAGGAAGTAGGACCTCAGTGAATATGCAGTAAGTACTTGCACAGCTATGTCTCACAAGCTAAACAACACACACACACACACAATCTGATTTTAGGCTACAATAGATGAAACAAATTGCCCGCTGGATATTCTGGGAAACGACAAACGAAGAGTATTAAGGCTGAGCTGTTGCTCAGAGACAGTCCAGCCTAGTGGGTTTGCTCAGTTGTGAAAACACAGCTTTCCAGGAGGAGCTCCTTCTTAAAAAATGAGTGGTGGTGTTCTCAGGGGAACCACACACAGCACCAACTCTGGGAATTGTAGCAGCTCAGCTTCTAGTTCATTCTAAAGGGTTGCATGTTTTCTAGAAGAAAACAATTTCTAAGCCTCAGTTTTCTAAATGTAAAATTAAGATTCAGGGATGAACAAATGGCTGCCTTTCTTTAATGACTTGAGCTAAGAACTGTTTTTGTTTTTTGTTTTTTGTTTTGATATTTTAAAGGGTTGCTTGAAAATAAAATGAAGTGTATGTAATAGAGACCACATGTAACTCACAAAGCCTGTTACATTTACAGTTTGGCACTTTAGAGAAAACTTTGCTGACCCTGGTCTAACTAACCTATTTGTCCTTTTCTAGTCCTAATATCCTTTGCTTTTGACAGATATGCATAAATTTCAAGATGAGATGACCTTTCTTGTCGAATTTTATTAAGCTTTGTATACTGTCTGTGGTGTCAAAGAATCTGTATATGTATAGCAGCAAGTTTTTTTTTTTTTTCTATCTGGAAAGAGATAAATTTAATAATATAAACACTGTGGAATGATCACATAGAGGAGAAAAATGATCCATAGAATGAAAGTATCTCTTTAACAGATACTGTGGGAAATCTAGATAAAATTCCCCACAATGCAAAATTGGTGTTTCTGAATATTATTTCCTAGATGGGTCAATAAATATGTTCAAAGCTCCAAACTGTACTCCAGGCATATCATTGGAACATACATCTTTCTAGTAGGGAGGAAAGCTATTATGCTCTTGTAGCCAAATTAAAGTGGCAAACATTTAATAACCACTATTATGCATATGTATATTCATAAAAAACTGGATTCATCCTGTGCTCAAAATCTTAATAACATAGACAGCTACTAAAAAATAAAATAAGGTGTCTCAGCATTTTCTAAAAATATGGGTTTCCCCAACAAATAGGCTAAATATGTAAACCGTCATTGGCAGTTCAATTCACATAGAGGTAGTTTTGGCTTTTTTCTTGTAAAGAGCTTTCTTCATGGAGCTAGACCATGGCCTCAAGCTGCTACAGGCCTACAACTTCACAATTTGGATGTGCAGACACAAAATGAATCTTGTAGAAACTCTCTTTACATGCTCCTAAGTCATCACCATCATCACCAGCAAACAACACCCACACCCTCTGTATATAAAAGCAAATCAAAATCTAAACATCATCTGGGATTTAAGAGTAAAATAATATTTATAATGTTGGGATAAATAATAATTGGAGATTTCAAATGCTTTTGAAATTTCAAAGGAAAACTCCTTTGAGAACTAAGGCTAATTCTAGCAGTTAGACCCCAGGCCATCAGGGCAATGATGTGGCTCAGAAACAGAGGGACTATTTGGAAGAAGACTGTGGTCTCAAAAAGAACCTCTGCTAGTATGGCAGTGCTAAGATTAGATTGAAACATCCTGGGAAACCATAGTGGAGTCACGCTGGCTTCTTCTACATTAGGCTTAGCTGACTAACATATCTCCCCTGAGGTGGTGAGAAGAGGCCAAAGACTAGTAAATAACTGGGTTGGAGAAGGGTTTTGTGAAACTTGATTTTGTGTGTCATCTTGGCTAGGCTGTGGTGCCTAGATGTTTTGGTCAAATACCAGTCTAGATGTTGCTGGGAAGGTGTTTTCGAGAAAGGATTAACATTTAAATCATCAGATGTTGGGTAAAGTAGATTACCTGCAAAATGTGGGTAGGCCTCATTCAATCAGTTTGTTTTTTTGTTTTTTGTTTTTTTTTAAGAGAAAAACACAAGGTCATCCAGAAGAAGTAGAAATTCTTCCTCCAGCCTGCCTTTGGACTTGAGATAGAAATATCAACTCTCCCCTGGGTACATAGCCTGTTCTGCACATTTAAGATTGGCCAGCCCCCACAACTGCATGAGTCAGTTCCTTAAAATCAATCTCTCTCTCTCTCTCTTTCTTCTTCTCTCTCCATGTGTGTATAGATAGATGTAGATAGACATAGATATAGATGTAGATGTAGATATAGATATATCTATATATATTGTAAGCAGGCACCACACTGACAGCACAAAGCCCAATGTGGGGCTCAAACTCAGAAGCTGTGAGATCATGACCTGAGAGAAATCAAGAGTTGGATACTTAATCGACTGAGCTACCCAGGTGCCCCTGGTCAGTTCCCCTTCTAAAACAGCTGATAAGGCTATACTTAACCACTTCTCTTATTGGGCTTTCATAAGCAAGGACCATTATTTTCCTGGCTTAATTGCCCCAGGGCCAGGTACTGGACAGCCCCTATACTCCAGAGCCAAGGACATTATTCAAATCAACCAATCTATTGTGAACCCCATGAAATATAGCTAATTCCACTCTACCTGCCATACATAAGCTGTCCACTACAACTCCAGCTTGCTGTTACCCTGTTTTCTGGGGACAACCTGATGCATGGCCCTACCAGGCAGCCTTCTTTGCTTTGGAATTGTAAATAACATCTATCCCACTGTTAGTGTATGGTGTGTCACCATCAAAAGAATAATTAAATCTTATAAAACAGCATGCTAATGAAATAAACCCTAGGAGACCAACTAATAGTATTTTGGACAGCATTTATATATTGCTTTCAGTAGGATATATCTAGTATGTCCAAAATTGCTTATAGTAAGTAAACCTAGTATCTGACTCCTAGGGGAATACCCCATATGGTATGTAAGTATCTGATTATACAATGAGAACATTTCATGACTATGATGACCTCTTCTATGTAAGTGATATGAACTCATTCACCCTATAGACACCTCATATGTTAATATCGTCTGTAGTGCATTCACATGTTGTAAGAAGGGACCTGGGAAACTGCATTGATGGTCCTGGTCTCTTTTGCTTCACTGGTATCTTGAATATTATTAGTAGAATTTAATACTGGGTCAGATCTCTGATTCTCATGTTTCTCATTAGTCTGATATTTTGTACATTCTCTCCCAATATCAGAAAAGAAAATAAAAACATAAATTACAACATATTCAGCAATAAATCTTGAAAAAAATAGTCAAAACTATGTTTATATAGGAGTTCCACTACTTGTATAAAGGAGCAAGTTCCTAGCAAACTGCTTGTCTCACAAATAACTAAAAACTCTGGTGAGAATATAATAAATAATTACTTGAGAGCCGTAGATTGAAGGCAGATTTTGAATAGACTTTAAAATCTTGAGAAGGTGACCAGCACAAAGTTAGTTTTCTGGTTTTTTGGAAGTATACCCTGAGGAAAGCCACAGTTGTTATGGTATTATAATGCTTCCAGAACTGTCATGGAAAGGCTCCATCTTTCCTGCTGAAGGAATCAGAATAATTTCAAGAACCACTGAAGAGTAATGTAGTAAACCAGGTGGGAAAAAGAGAAAGAAACCTAAAGTTTGTCTAAAAACTATGCCCAAATTAGGCTGACCCATTGACCACACATGAATAAGGCAGACTAAAAGTTGTTTGAGTTGAGATGTAAGCTTCAGCCCAATGTAGATGTGCCAGTGTTTGAAATGTTAAATATAAGTTAACTGGATTCTACAATACAAGTTAACTGGATTCTACCATAAAAAAATATCAACACTCTTGGAAAAGATATAACAGAATTTAGTATTTCCAGAGATACTAACAATGTCCAAGACATAATCCAAAGTTCCTTGACATAAGACAATGTCACTCATTATCAATGGAACACTCAACAAATGACTATATGACTACTCCAAAACGATTCTGGTGTTAAATTTGTGAGACAAGGATTGTAAAGCAGCAACTGTAACTATCCTCAGTGAATTAAAGGAAAACATATTTATTATAAAAGAAAAAATGACATTTCTAGAGGAGAAATTATAGAAAAGAACCAAATAATTCTAAAGTTGTTGGAAAAAACACCATCTTTTTTTTAAAGTTTATTTATTTATTTTGAGAGAGAGAGAGAGAGAGAGAGACCATGTGTGATCACAAGCAGGGAGAAGCAGAGACAGAGGAAGAGAGAGAGACCCATGCAGGCTCTGCACTGTCAGCAGAGCCCAATGCAGAGCTTGAACTTATGAACCCATGTGATCACGACCTGAGCCAAAATCAAGAGTTGGATGCATAACCTACTGAGCTACCCAGGAGCTCCAAAAACACCATCTTAATAATAATAATAATCCCTAGATGATATAAAAGTAAAATGAAGTTGGAAGGGGAATGAGTCAAAGAACTCAAAGATAGATTAGGCAATACTAAGAAGAAAAAGAAAAAGTTGGAAAACAAAAACAGAACCTCAGAGACATATGAGGAAATACTGCAAGCTATGTCTAACATACAGAAAAGTAGAATCTCAGAAGGAGAGAAAAGAGGAGGGGATAAATATAAAAATAGAATGTCTGAAATCACATCAAATTAAGTGAAATATATAAGGTTATAGGTTTAAGAAACTTAACGAACCACAAACATATTAAATAAAAAAAGAGAGCAAAATCCTAAGCACATCATAGTCAAATGGCTGAAAAAGAAAGAAAAAGAGGAAATATTGAGAGCAGCCAAGGAAGTACACAGATGAACAATAATTTGAATGACCATGGATTTCTCATTGGAGTTAACAGACGGAAGAAAACAATGAAATAGAATTTTTAAATAGCTGTAAGGAAAAAAAAATCAACCGAGAATACTATATAGAGCAAGAGTATCATTCAAGCATGAAGAGCAAAGATATTTTTAGATGAATGAAAAGTAAGCATAAGGGCACAACTGCCATCAAGATTGATAAATAGGTCCATGGAGCAGAATGGAGAGTCCAGAAATAAACTTTTATATTTATGATGAATAGATTTACAACAAAAGTGCCAAGACAATTCAAAGGGGAAAAAAATTAAATGCATTTTGCAGGATCAACTGAATATCTGGATGGAAATAAAGACCTCTCTTACCTCACACCATAGACAAAAGTTAACTCAAATGGATCATAGACCTAAGTATAAACACTAAAATTATAAAATTTCTAGAAAAATAACCATATGAAACATTACTTAGGGGCTTGATGTAAGTGAACATTGCATAGGTAGGATGCAAAAATCATGGGTCATAAAGAAAAAAAATGATAAAATTCATCAAAATCAAAACTTTTGTTCTTCAAGGTAAGCTACAAATAAGATTAAAATATAAGCAAAATTGGAAGAAATAGTTACAATATGCATATTTGGCAAAGGACTGGTTTTAGAACGTGTAAACAACAGTCATCAGTCAATAAGATCAACATTAACCCACGTTAAAACACACACACACACACACACACACACACACACACACACACACACACAAGAGGTTTAAAAAGATACTTCAGCATAAAAGATGTACAAATGGCAAATAATCACCAGTCACCTGGAAGGACATTTGAGACAGTCATTAGGAAAATGTATATTAAAACCACAAATGAAACAGCACTACATATCCATAAAAAATATAAATTCATAAAACTTAGAATGCCAAATATGGTTAGAACAGCTCCCTAAACTGGATATCTCACAAACTGCTGGTGGGAATGTAAAATGATACAACTACTTTGAAAAACAGTTAGCAATTTCTAAAAGAGTTAAGCAAAGCTATGACCATATGCAGCCATTTCACATCTCAGTATTCACCTAAGAGAAATAAAAGCATATATCTGTAAAAAAAAGACATGTGCAAGTATGTCATAGCAGACTTATTTGTAAAAGCCCAAATTGGAAACAACCCTAAAACCCCTCAATAGGTGAATAAACATATAGTGGAATAATACTCAGCTTCAAAAAAAAATGCTGATACATACAACAACATGGATGAAACTGAAAATTGTTAGGCCAAATGAGATATCTCAGATGAAAAAGAATACAAATTATATGACTTCATTCATATAAAATTCTAGAATAAGCAAATTATAATGACAGAAGGCTGATTATTGGATGTCTGGGGCCTAAGACAAAGGGTTGGATATACTGTGAAGAGACACATTGAATATTTGCAGGTGAAAATAGCTGTATGTTATTTACATTGTTAGTTTTGCAGCACATACATCAGTATCATTCATTGAATGACATTTTAAATATTTGCATTTTATTATACATAAATTATTCCTCAATACATTTCATTAAAAATATAAAAAAGTCCTTGGAGATATATTTAACACTGAAAATTAATTTCCATTCTCAAGTACTCATGTAAATTAAAGAATGAAGACTTTAAAGAAGTAAATAATGTGCCTAACTAAAGAATTTGGGAAAAGAGCAAAATAAGACACTAAAAGATACTAATTTATAATTAATTAAGATAAATATATATTAACAATTGGAAAATAAAAATGCTAGCATTGATAAATAAATTCAATAGCTGGTGCTTTGTAAGAAACCAATTAAATAGACAAACTTCTAGCTAATCTAATCAAACAAGAGAATAATCACATAACCATATGAGGGAACTAATTATAGGACAATATTTTACTCAACTCTATTCAAATAAATCTGAAAATTGACTTCAAATTCTCAGAAAATATAAATTACCAGGAGAACATAAAATGTAAACAAACCAATTATCATGGTAGGATTTGAGAAAGCTGTCAAACAGTTCCTCTCCAAAATAAAACAAGACTGATTTTTCACAAGTGCCTCTATCAAACCTTCAAGATATAAATATTTCTAGTGCTAATTTAAATGTTTCCAAACAGAAAGGAAGAAAAGCTTCCTGTCTTTTTCACCAATCTCCCTTTTTAAGAAGTTAACATAACTTCTCTATGTTCTTGATCTTTAAATGCTTACTGATTTTAGTAAAGGGCCAGGTGGATTGTGGGTAATTTCCAAGTGTTCTGCCTCTCTTTTTTAAGACAATACACACTTTATTTGAGAAGAGTTTCTAATTGTTAAAGCTGCAAGCAAGTTCCTTTCACAATTAACAGTTCTAGAGACCTCGTAGTTTCAGAGAAAGCATACTTCAAAATTTATAAAAACAAACACACACCAAAAGTTTTTTAGATTGGTTTGGAGGCTACAGTCATTGATTTCAGCTGTTCTCAGAAAGAAACCTACCTTTTTCTTGGAAATCAGGTGGGATGAGGTCAATGCCCACAGAAGGAAATGTCCTTATATAAGTTAGCTACTTGGACAAGATTATTCACTCTTTAGAAAATACATTAAGATAACAAGTCCCAGTTGGTGGAGTATGTGGTACAGTACCAAGTTTATGGGAAGTTTATGGGATCCTGGGGTCAGCAGTTGTTGGCCTTCGTGTATGTCAGACTACTCATTTGGCTTCCCTTATATCTGTTGGAAGACTGACTGGAACCTCTGTGAAAACTGGAGAGAGAAGTGAAGCGTATAGAAATGCTATTCCTTAGGAAACAGACTGGCAATAGATATATCTGGCTTGGATGCCCCAAAACCACTAAACCAAGAAAAGATTTTCTCTGGAAGTAGAACATACGATTGCCACTACTAAACTGAGCTCCTGTCCTATTTTTCCCATCTACTCTTCCGGACAGGACTGATTCCATATTATAAATTCTTATAATTCCCTTTCTTCCTATTTAAATGATTAAGTCACCCATTTTTCTCATAGCTTATGTCTAAATTCAGCTCATTCATTGCCTACATTAAAATATAAAGTGGTCTGTCATGATTCAGTTGACTTTTATTGTACATAAATATTTATGGTGACTTCTCTGTAATTTTTCATTTTACCTACTAAAAAATATGTATTTACTTTTGTGCTTCAACCCTGCCTATCTGAAAGCAAATATAATATGACCACTGCTGAAGAAAAGCAAACGAAGGATGAGGCCTGAAACGTTAACTAACAATGCATGCTAGAATACTTTTTCGTCTTCTGTTTTTATTGTGGCAAAATAAACATAAAACAAAATTTACTATTTTAACCATTTTCAGTGTAAGTTCTGTGGTATTAAGTACATTCATGGGGCGCCTGGGTGACTCAGTCGGTTAAGCAGCCGACTTCGGCTCAGGTCATGATATTGCAGTCCGTGAGTTCGAGCCCCGCGTCGGGCTCTGTACTGACAGCTCAGAGCCTGGAGCCTGTTTCAGATTCTGTGTCTCCCTCTCTCTGACCCTCCCCCATTCATGCTCTGTCTCTCTCTGTCTCAAAAATAAATAAACGTTAAAAAAAAAAAAAAGTACATTCACAATGTTCTACAACCATCACTGCCATCCAACTTCAAAACTGGACTGGATATTTTAAAAAAATTAGTAAATAAAAAAGTTCTTTGACCTATTTAAACTATTTGTGTGGCAAGGAGATAAGAGAAATATTTAAAATTTTTATAAAAATATCCATTCACACTGTAAGTTTTAATAGTCTTAACAATCTAGTTCTACCATTTTGATAAAGTAACTGAAAAAATATATTTTTTGGAAAGATTATTTCACTACCGTCAAAGTAGTGATTATAGAGATATGATCAGAAATAACATAACACCTTACAATTTAGGTTTCATACATAAATATTAATTATAGAAAAAATTAATCCAAAAATTTCAATTAAAATGTACAAAATGACTCATTCTTTCTGCAGATGGTTTCTACTTCAAGGTGAATTCCTGCCAAGACACATATAAAATTTTAAAATAAAATTCAGTATATATAATTTCAAAGTTTTTTGAATCTTTGGTTGTTATTGATGAAATAAGAATTACAAAATGCCAGTTTTCATGGACATAAATTGGTGTGTTTGTGTGTGTGTATATATATATATATATGTGTGTGTGTGTGTGTGTGTGTGTATAATGTGTATGTGTATATATATATATATATATATATATAATGTGTATATAATGTGTATATATATAATGTGTATATAATGTGTGTGTGTGTGTGTATATATATATATATATATATATATATATAGTATATGTTAACTTGATAAGTTTTAGTGTCTGATCTCAATTTCCAAGTTTTAAAAATAAATTCTTGATCTCTTTTGTTTCACTTTATGGTACAGTATAATGTTTGCATTTTTAACCTGTAAAATACAGCACATATATTTCAATTTCTCTTTTAAAACTTCAATATATTTTTCTTCTCTAAGAGTAAATGTATCTCTGTATAACTAAATACTGATTCTCATAAACCATAATTATAATGATTAGCTTCCTCCTCATTGTCCAGTAGTCTCACACAAATCACAGATATGGTAACTAGTGGCTTCCACAATCATTGGTAGACCCGAAGTATTGAAGGTGTGAGAGGCTCTGAGCAAATACAGAAGTACAAGAGTTATGGACAACCTGTCTTTAAGGATTTCAGCTTCCTGACACATTGAAATGAGTCCTGAGGACAGCAGGGAATTTTGGTAATGCCCCAAATTGGCTGTCAACAATATTCTTGGGCCCGTTCTCACCGTTCTCAGCTTCTGCTGTTGAATGATTGCTTAGGATTCTCTTCCAACTTCCAAATCTTACAGGACACGTTCTCAACAGAAGAATCAAAACTGGAACCTTACGAGTTAGGCGTTCTGGGAAATTTAGATCCAAGCTTCTCCACTAAGATAAAGGAATGAATGTAAAACATGCAGAATCGATAAGGATACATTTCAGGAACTTTCTATGAGAACTAGAAGAGGAATGTTTATAGAAGTGAAGATATAAAAACCCTTTCCTGAGCCTTCAAAGCAATGAAATGCAACCTTAGATTTTCCCCAAATTATGTGAAATGCTCATTTAATTGGTATTTGAGGAATTAATAGTCATTTCATGAGTTCAAAACAAACCCTTAGTCGTTGGCAGAACACATCACAAGCATTGGGAATGATACAGTGACTTCAGATGCTCTAGATGGGTGGAAAGGATGTATGTTTCAAAAGTCTTATGAATAATACAGTAAATGTCATAGAGGGCTCCAGGAGAGCATGCAAGTGGCCATATGTAATGTACCACCAAATGAGTAGTATTTCAAATATTATTCAGATAATGAGGCTGATTTTGCCAAGGAAAACTTAGTTCCATTATATTCAGCTTGATAATGGACCTGTACCTACGGTACAGCTAAGGGACCAATCATTATCCTGATTAGTACTAAAGTTATCAAGTGATCATATACTAAACTCTGCAGGACTTGGAAGACAGCACAGGCTCAATTTGTATTCAACGACAGACATTTTTAGAGTGAGAAAATTAGGAACATTTAAAATGATTACGTTGATGATTCCTTTATCAAATAGTTGAAGATCTCAAATTCTTTCACTGGCCCTACCTAGTAAAATAGCCTAAATATTTCTTACTCACACAGAGATGTATTATTATTAGTGCTCTGCACAAAGTAGAGACAGTCATTTAGAATCAGAATCAACTAGAATTTTATATGTCAGCTCTAAAGTTCCAGAGGGCCAAAGACGGCTATGCATGTCCATTTAATTCATTCAACATCAAGGAAAGTACGTAGAATATAACAGGAATGTGTGTTGTGTGTGTATGTGCACGTGTGTGTGAATGCATGTGTGTATGTGCTCGTGCTTGTATTTTACTAACAGTCTGCTAAGTCCTCCTTCCATTTCTCTGTTATTATGACTCCTGAGTCTAGAACAAATTAAATTTCTTATTTACTCTTAACATCTATTGAGGTTGTAGCTATTTTCATTTTATATTTAAAGCATAACTTTGTGCTTAAAATTGGACCTTCTGGGTTGCTTTTTTTAGTAATAAAAGGCATAATTTACTACATCATAAGACCTTAATATTTGAGAGTCACCAGACTCCATCTACTATTCAGACACTGCTACCTTGGGTCATGACTAGTAATAGGATGGTTACTTTAGATTAGAATGCCTCAAAATTGACTCTGAGATAGGGGACCTGCATGTGCAGTTTTATTGGGAAGAGGTCTGAGTAGCTCTGTGAAAAAATGGGGAAGGTGTGAAATGTGATGACATAGCCAGAAGGTCACCAGGTGATCCTGTGCTAAGGTGGCTTTTCTAAGATGTCCTAAATTGGGGCAAGGAGGCTAGCCCTTTGTATCTCTGCATCAGTTCATCCCAGCAGCAAGCTCCCCTGCCCCCTGCAGAAAAGCATTAGCATAACAGAGGCTTGATTGTTTTTCTCAATGGCCTGCCTTTGACTGAACTGTCAGCCTTTGACATCTAGGAACCTGGATTTCAGGGCAGCTTCCACCATTCTGATCCAAGTAGTTCACTGAGCCTAAACCATGCAGGCAATATGATTTATGCTGAAACCCAGCTGTTCTTTGGGGAGTTTGGAATTTTCATATGGGCCAAGCAGAGGGTGCCTACGTGATCAATCCCCAGTAAAAACCCTGGGCCCTTGATTTCTTATATGCCTCCTGGGTGGACAACATTTTATACATGTTGTCATAACTTCTTGCTGGGGGAATTAAGTGAGCACTTTCTCTGTGACCTCTGGCCAAGGACTTTTAGAATGTCTGGTTTCCTCTGGACTTTTCCCTATGTGCCTTTTCCCTTTGCTGATTTTGCCTTGAATTTTTTTCTTATAATAAGTTATCTCTGTGGGTAGGACTCCATGCTGAGTCCTATGAGTCTTCTTAATGAATCCTCAAACTTGGGTGTGGTCCTGAGGACCACCAACATGCCACAGAGGAGAGTTTATGCTTTTACAAGGCAATTTCTTCTTTCAGAGGACAATTCCCAGTGAAAAGGCAGCTTTGAGCCATTTGCAGCCCATGACTCCAGGTTCAAGGACATGAGTTTGTTACATTCGAAGAGGGGATACAGATGGAAAACCATTGTGTCCAATAGTGTGAATGAATACCTGTGCCACTAAGATCCACATGATTTTTTTAATCAATTGTACTCCATCTGGAAATAGCATTTCCGAATTCTGGTTATTCTTGTTTCCTGGAGCACTAATAAGAGACAGGTTAGTGGGTGGGTGGGGGCAGGGGGAACTACAGTCTCTACTTCTGCAGGTGAACTCTGGAATGTAACTGAGATGGACCAAATCCTCCTCACTTCTTTCTCAAGAATTCTCAAATTCTGCTAGCATTTCTGCTTGTCTAGGAAGTTTGCTTGGTGGAGAAAACCCAGAATTTATCCCTAAGGGTCACAAATTACTTGATCTCATGCCTTTCTCAAAGAGTATCTCCTGTCACATCCATTTATCCTTAAAAATTTGTATCACCTAATTCATTGAGATTCATTGGTTTGGGACATCACTTGAGCCCAAAACCTATTCTTCTTTGCTCCTATTATATAATATTAATGTTACCTTCTTCTTATGACCAGGATTAATTACCCACATCAGTAAAGGCAAATTTTTTATTATCTGCTGGTCTTTTGGAATGAAGAGCCTGAACTGACAGAGCAAAAGATGTAACTTAAAACTCTATGAAACTCCTGCTGTATATCTTGGGTGAAGCATTAGCTTTTTGGGAATCAAGACCCCTTATCTCACAGAGCCCAAATTAAGGAGTGAAAGCACAAATAACCGAAGTGGGTACCTGGGAGGTCTGGAAAGCATAGCCTATATTTCTTGCATTTCTTGTTTCCCATACCTCTATATTGTACTGCTTGTATGTACTGAGACATATACTATTTGCTGATTTAGGGTATATTCTATATCCTGGAGGATGGTACCCCCAATACCAGCTATCAGTGTCTATCTCATGTCTCAACTGTATCTATAAGAGTTTGTTTCCTCTATTCCATAAGGCTGGCAATTTCTAGGTGGATTGGTAGGGTAAAACTCATGGATCCCATGGTCATGGCCAGTTGCCACCGATCCTTTAATATAAACTGGATCTCTTATCCCTAGGCAATGTTATATGGGATCTTGTGCCAGTGGATTAAAGACTTTAAGTAGTCTTATGGTTATTCTGGCCATGGCCCTGTGGGTAAGAAAGAAAACCTATTCTGGGTATATATGTTAATTCCAGTAGAGGTGAATTGATGTTGCTTTAGAATAGAAGCCATGTACATTTAAATGACTGTACATTTTCCTTGAAGGATGGTTTCATAGTGGAAGCTTGATGTTGGTCACTGTTGCTGATTAGACAATTGGCAACCCATACATTATGCCTTTGCATACCATCTGTCTCTGCCACCATAGTTTGTCCATTCATGTGCCCATTGTTTCAGCACTTGAGGTGGCCAGTGACAGGAGTGACTGTAGTCAGTGGGGTGAGTCATTGTATCTTTTTGACTGTTATTTGCAGATACTTCCTAATAGTGTCAAACATGATTCAAAGATCTTCATATTGTATGTCCACTTCATATACCTGTCTCTTTCTCAGAAATGATATCAGTAATCTTCCAACTTTTCTCCTTTCATGTCTGTGTTCAATATGATAGGCCATCTGCCACTTCCTGTGAGCCCAGATATATTCTTTTCTTACATCACATTTCTTTCTGCACAAAGTGAATGTCCAAGTGCATTTTCCAAAGCTCTTCATTAGAGAGACTTTCTCTTCCTAGTCTCCTGAAGAAGAAGGAGGGGTGAGGGAACTCTAGTGAGACACTTGTCTACTTTTGGCTCATACTTGAATATTTTGACTTTTCTCATGATCCTGGATATACTTTTGTCTTGTCATAGATGGCTATTTGATTGGTCCATTTTATTTCACGGATCAAATATAAATAACAACTCTAGCTACATGGTCACTTAGTTTCCATGATTAGAAGCTCCATTTCAGCAGCATGCCATGGACTACTTTTCTGACGTGTATAGTTCTATGCTTCACTTTACACGACTTTGCTCTAATATCCCAAGGTACTACATTGTTATTCTCTTATTGGTGATTGATACTAACTGCACATTAAATCCAAAGATATTTCTTATGTCACAGTGTCTGCTGGACCAGATAGCCTAAGGTGTAGAGTGATGGTTTGGGCAGACTGTTAGCCCTTTCCTTCTCTAGGCCATATGCAAAAATGTAGCTTTCTGTTTGATCCCATGATCCCAAGAGTGAAATATTGTGTTTCCTGAACCTGAAAAGGTATACCATGCAGTGCCTATTTCATTCTCACTTGTGGGAAAGAATGCCCACTAATGTCTCATTTCACTTAACCCTGAAAAACTACACTATTATGGCAGGGTCCTGAATGTTTATAATATTTACCTTCTACATATCTGACTTTATGTTTCTCCCCTTTATACATCACCTTCAATAAATCATCCCATAAAATCTCCCTTGGCCTTTGGTGATACATGTTAGCCAGATCCTTCAGCTTCTCCACATATAGTCCTTTTTTCTTTCCTTTTCTTTTCTTTTCTTTTCTTTTCTTTTCTTTTCTTTCCTTTCCTTTCCTTTCCTTTTTTTTCTTTTCTATTTTCTTCTTTCTTCCCCACACCTCCACAGTCAAGGTATGTTGGTTTGATTGCCAGAGAGGAAATTGGTATAACTCCTGAAGATGAACAGTGGTTTGTAAGGAATTTCCTCCTCTTGAAATTTCTGCAGGGTCTTGCAGAAAAGTAGGCAGTATCATTTAATAAACGCAAATAGAATACCATAACTCACAGCTAGGGTCCAAAAGGTATAAAAAGGTGGTTCTCAACCAGGAGCAATTTGCCATACCCCAGGAGGGCACACTTGGGTATGCCTGGAGACATTTTTAATTATCATGCCTGGGGAGAGGAGATGCTGTTGGCCTCTAGTGGGTAGAGACCAGGGATGTTGCTAAATATCCTACATGGTACAGTTCAGCCCTTCCACAACTAAGTATCAAAAAGTCTAAAACATCAGTAGTGCTAAAGTTGAGAAAACTTGGTTTAGAGAAATATGAGAGCTTAATTTATTTCTTGCATCTGTACAGATATTTTCTTCACAAGTCTTAGGGTCACACTCTTAACATTAATACAGCCCTAGGCTGGCAGAGGTATCCTACTGGGCTAACAATTCATTTTTCTTTAAATCTTTGTTTCTGTTAAGATTAAGTCACAAACCTATTTCTCTACCTCATCTATCCAACAGGAAACTGTATATAGAAGATTTAAGAAGGAGTTTTCTTGGGTGATGAGGCTGACACATAGGATTGGGCAGAGGAAGAAGCTCATTTGCAGTTGTAATTGAGGCCTCAGTCAATACAAGGAGCTCTAGAGTTGGAGTAGCCCCTCAGAGCCTGTTACAAATTGAATTATAGGGCTGGAACTTTGTATTCCCACACAAAGCTGTCAGTGGGTGTGAGTAACCCTGGAGAGAAGGTGTCACTTTGGAGGAAAGTGATTACTTGTGAGGACTGCGGCTGTAAGCCATTAACAGCAATTCTTCCAAGAAATTGAGTGATGAATGTGCCAACCTCTAAGAGGGAATTACTGCTTAACACTGAAAGCATATGCTATAACAATGAAGTGCTTAGCACAGGGGACCAGAGTCCTGACATCAATGCCAGTACGACCCTGGAATGTAGACACAGAATCTAGAAGGAATAGGATTTATTTATTTTAAATAAATAAATAAATAAATAAATAAATTTTATTTGGATTACTAAACCATCAAATAGAGATAAAAATAAAAAACAGATAAAGGTGTTGGGTCAAAGAGAAGGGAGGGGATTTACAGTAGTTACTGAGACTTTTCTATGTGTCAGGTAGTAAGAAAGGCAGGTGAAAGGTGAAGAATTGATAATGAGTAACCTATATATAACTTATATTGATAAGAGTAACTCTTACTTGTTTTTGTTTTTGTTCTTTTGTAGAAAAATACATTTTTAAAAAAGAAAACTTAAGTGTGTACCAGGTGGTATCAGGAATTATACATTTCTGCTGTTATGGAAAACTGTGTTCTCCACCCACTCTGTTGACCTTTTTAAAAATTTCTGCCATATGTCTTTCTCAAGCAGGTTGGTAACTGAACAGACAAACAAGAAAGAAACAAGAAAATTTTGGATTTTTAATTTGAAGTGATATAGTATAATTATGACTGCTCAGCCATGTTATAAGGGATAGTTTATTATTCTTTTTACTTTTATGTAATCTTTATCTCTTTAGAAGAAAATTATATCTGCCTTGAAAATGTTTTTTTTTTTTTGGTATTGATATCTATTATTTGTAATTTGTATATTATATCCCTTATAATCATGCTGATATAAAAACCATAGCTTTTCTGTTTACGCTTGTTTGATCTTTGTCAGCTCTCCAAATAATAAGTTATGGAAGGCATCTATGAAACAATAGCCTTATAGATGCCATCTACAATTATTTTTCTTTCTACCACATTTGACATAATATTACCATGTTATCATGCCCAACATTTTTATGGTTCCGGCTACTTCCCTGTCCTGAAACTTGATCCTTAGTGCACATTGCACTCACTACAAGCTATTATTCCCTTTGTAAAATATAGCAAAATGGATTCAATTATGAATGTAGACTTCTTTACATTGAGAATAGAGTGTAAACATTTGCTGAATATTTGGAAATGTGACTTATGAAAATCATAAAATGCAGTTGTTTTTTATATTTTGTATTTTATAATTTACAACTTTAGATCAGTATTCTCAAGCCAAGGCAACACCTACCTGTGTGTGCGCACACACATTCACACACCCACACACAGCCACACGGAAACATGCCAGAGGACATCTTGCAATATCCGGAGATGTTTCAAACTACCACAAACAGGGTGGATGCTGCTGGAATCTAGCCTGTAGATATAAGGGCTGCTAAGCATGCTAGAATGCAGAGGGCAGCCCCACAACTAAGAATTCTCTGGTCCAAAATAGAAACAGTGCTAAAACTGAGAATGGTTTAGATGTTTTGTTTTAGATGGACTTTTTTGTTAAAACAATAAAAATTTAATTGTAAATGAGACTTTAATAGAATTAGTAAATGAACCTTGATAATAGTCCTGCTATTGGTAAGAGAGTTTTATTCAGCTTTTTTTCTTTTTTTTTTACCTTTTAAGCCAATTATGTTCACACTATTCTGAGGTCATTCTTCTAATGATACTAAGAAACATCATTTCTTTACCAAATTCCGATTTGGCTTATAGATAATATACAGAATCTTTGAAAATATATACTGTTCTCCTTAATTCAAAAAATACACTAGGAAAAAATTGCATTATAGCATTTTACTTTAATTTTCGTTGATATTCCTACCATCTCAACAATTAGTTTTATTTTCCAGTGTATCGTTTCTATTCTTAAAACACTAGTAACATGTATTATTAATGCTTGTGTAATAAATGCTACATCCGCACTAATTTATGTATAGTCAAGTAAACCAGGTATTAAAATTAAAAATTCAATAAAACAATAAATCATTCCATTAGAATAGTAAACATAATGGGGAGCACAGAAGTTTATTGAGTATTATCTAGGCTCATAAATAAGATAGAATATTGGTAAGCTTGTAAAAGACATGAAAATAGAGATTTTGACTTAATTTGAAAGTGATAGGGAAAATTGCTACTGAGTTGTGAAAATTGCTTTTCATTTAAGCTTTAGTATGCTTAAATTTCAATTGACTAAGTCTTCATATTTTCAATCAGTCCTTACCTAGACTTTCTCCTGAATTGATTCCTTCTTTATTCTGTCATTCAGAACAAAGGTCATATTTACAAACTGTATAGATGTATCCACATTTTATCTGACCCTATGTCAGATTAAGTTCTTCTTAAACATTGTGATGAACTTTTTCTTAACATATATATGTATTTTTTATTTTGAGAGAGAGAGAGAACAGGGAAGGGGAAGAGAGAGAGAGGAGAGAGAGAATCACAAGCAAGGATTCTACACTGACAGCACAGAGCCCAATGTGGGGCTCAATCCCATGAATTATGAGATCATGAACTGAGCCAGAATCAAAAGTTGGAGGCTTAACAGACTGAGGCACCCAGGTGCCCCTCTTAACAGATATTAATAAAAATTTTCTTTCTTTACAACAGAGAAGTCTATAAGGAACAAAGATACTACCAATTACTTTTATAAAGCAGAAAATTTTAAATCACTAAATTAACTCTAGAAAAGCATACTTCCCCCTGGATGCCCCCAATACAGCTAAATGTTGATAAATATCTAAGAATAAGTTCTGTTCATATAAATGCTGTTATTTATATATTTCTATATTTTCATTTTAAGACCTCTGGCAAAAAAGAAATAAAATAAAATTTTAAAAAATTACAGAAATGCCATGTTCATTGATCTTGAAAAGATGCCCTTACTGTTTAAATTGCTATTTTAAGGGATGTTATTATACAAAGCTATGTGAGCAGAAATTTTAAGATCAATGCTGATCAATAATAACTGATCTCAATTATAATAAAAAGTTTACACAAATAGAAGTTCCCTGGTTGAATTGGAACCATAGTTTCTAAGTTTTACTTAAGAAAAATAATAAAAATGGGTGATTACACTACTGTCATTTTTAAGAAACTGAGTTAGGTATTCCATTATTTATACCCCAAAGATTTTAAGTCTTAGATTTTAGTTATCCATATATTGGATCTTAAAAATGTGACAAAATCATAGTCAATTGCACAGAGAAGACATGCAAGATAAAACTGTTTCATTGAATGTATGAGCTAAAGCATAAAGTAAGTGTATATTAAAGAATGAGCAGTGTTGGCTTACAGGAAGGTTCTATGGCTTATTTTATGTCTCCATCCTTTTTACCATTTTCTTTTCTCTTTCCTGTCCTTTCGATGGATCACGATCAATGCAAAGAATAACATATAATATACAGATCAAGTTAGGTGTGAGGGTAGGAAGACGTATGTGAGGAGAAAGTTTGAGTCTGGCACTTTGACTCATGTCTTGCTATAAGGTTGCAGGGGTAAGAAATGTCAAGTTTCTTATCTTTTCTCATTGCAAGAAGGCCTGAGTGGACAGTCAAACTCACTCTGCCCTAGTCATTGGGAGAAGTTCTTATACTAACTTGTTCTTCTTAAATGGAAAAATTGTGGGAAGTTGGGGACTGGGTATGGAGCTAAGTGAGAAAGGGAACAGATTAATTAAATTACATTGCATTTGTTCTACTTCTAGGCTTACTTTTAACCTGTGAAAGGGATTTCTTGATCTTAGTTACCTATGTATTGGGTTTGGAGGAAAAGCCTCACTTTTTCATTTGAACTTAAGCCAATAGTTGTTATGTATTCTCTTATTTTTTGTGCCTATATTTCCCTCAGGAACTTTTGAAGTGATAGGAAACTAGTTAAGAATAATATTCAAGTCGGGGCACCTGGGTGGCTCAGTTGGTTGAGTGTCCAACTTCGGCTCAGGTCATGATCTCACCCGTGGGCTCCAGCCCAGCTTCAGGCTCTGGGCTGACAGCTCAGATCCTGGAACCTGCTTTGAATTCTGTATCTCCCTATCTCTGCCCCTCCCTTGCACATGCTTTGTCTCTGTCTCTCAAAAAATAAAATAAAACATTAAAAAAAATTTTTAAGAACAAAATTCAAAGAGAATTAGCAGGATTTTACAATACCACTTATCCTATAACTTCTTTTCCCAACAGTTATTAAATACTTATAATTGTTTATGATGAATCTTGATCAAACATATATATTGAATCTTGTAGGAAATAGACATATTTGATAATATATCCAATAAAAATCTGTGGAAACAGAGTGAACTATGGATTTAGTGATGATAAATGTACATTTACATGGTTCCATACTTGGTTGAATGAACAAATGCAAAACTGTTGATAAATAAATTGATACTAATCTGTAGGAAAGTGTTTAAACATTAGCTAACAGAGCTTATCCTATTCTACATTTATACCAGTTCCTAGAACAGAAATGGCATGATGAGTGGATTTGAAGGTGAAACTAATTTAGGAAATATTAGTAAGTATATTAGATGACAGATTCAGGATGTGAAAGAATATTGATGAGTTAGATGGACCAAAGCGAATTAAATGAAATATAATGAGAATAAATGTAAAGTATTATGCTTAGTTCCAAAGGAACAATTGCAGAAACATTCAATGAAGAAAATAAGTCTTTACACCAGTATATATGAAAAAGATATATGACTTCTAGGTGACTGCAGCTTTTATATAATTCTATTGTATGGTGTGAGAAAATGCAAATTTGACTGTAGACCTTATCAACATAAATACAGAATAGAGAGTAGGGAATTTGATGGTCCCATTGTAACCTCAGACTCCAAATGCCATTGGGATAAAAATTATAATTTCCATGCTAGATTTTTAAGGAAATGTCATCCAAAATAGAATATATTCAGAAGAAAATGGCCAGTTTTAGAGAATACCTTACCATAATAAATACATAAATGTATGAAAAAAAATAAATAAAAACAAGGGAGTTTTTACAAGTATTTATGATGTTTTACCCTAGGGGGTATCTGGGTGGCTCAGTTGGTTAAGCATCTGAATCTTCATTTTGGCTCAGGTCATGATCTCACAGTTTGTGAGTTTAAGCCCTTGTTGGGACTCTGCTAATAGCTCAGCTCCTGGAGCCTGCTTTGGATTCTGTGTCTCCCTCACTCTCTGTCCCTCCTCTGCTTGCACTGTTTCTCTCTCAAAAATAAATAATAAACATTTAAAAAGTAAAAACAATGTTTTACTCTAGAATGACAAATATTATGTATATATCACATAATTTCAGAAAAAGATAGGTGCATAAAGAGAAAATATGGGTAGAGGTTTCACATAAATATAGAAAGTTTTAAATATTTAAGATCATAATGGAATGGGTTCTGTGTTAGTTTGGGCTTTTGCAAAGCACACACAAAGTTATAAATAGAAGGTAAGAGATTTAATGGGAAAATGCCTGTGTAAGGAGTGAAAACTGGAAATGGAGAGCAAGAGCCATTAAATGCCTGGAGCCATCTTGAGAAGTATGACCTCAGCTAAAATGCTGTGGAATTAGTATTCATGGGTTGTCAGGTAACCACACTGGAAGCATGTTCTTTTCTTTTTTTCTTTCTTTCTCTTTCTTTCTTTCTTTCTTTCTTTCTTTCTTTCTTTCTTTCTTTCTTTCTTTCTTTTCCTTCTTCTTTCCTTCCTTCCTTCCTTCCTTCCTTCCTTCCTTCCTTCCTTCCTTCCTCTTCTCTCTCTCTCTCCTTTCATTCTTTCGTATTTATTCTTAAGTTAGTTAACATACAGTGTTGTCTTGGCTTCAGGAAGAGAATCAGTGATTCATCGCTTACATATAATGCCCAGTGCTCATCCCAACAAGTGCCCTCTTTAATGCCCATCACCCATTTTCATCAACCTTCAGTTTGTTTTCTGTATTTAAGAGTCTCTTATGGTTTACGTCCCTCTCTGTTTTTATCTTAAGCATTTCTTTCTTGAAAGGAAGCACGTTATGGGTGCTATGGAGTCCTCCATTTGCCCATGTAGTTCCACCTCTCCATTCATGACCAGACAGTAGCTCTTCCAACACTCCAGTAGTTACCCCTTCCTAGGTGTAAATTTAGAAGAGAGGTGAGATAAATTACAGCTCTCATTCCTGCAGTTGGTTTTGAGACTACAACTCATTGTATTCCCCCTCTATTATATATTCTAAATTCCTCTTACCTCCAGCTATCACCTCTGCTGGTCTTTTTATTGACCTAGGATTGTAACACAAATCTTCATTTTAGGGGTCATATCACTTAAGAATCATACCCTTCTCAAGCAGACATACTTTATCCCTATCTATTGACAATCACAATTGACATAGAAAAACAAATGGACAGCCAAGTGAATCACCTGCGTTTTGCATATATTTTTCACTGCCTTGAAAGTATATCAATGTCCCTATCTTTTCCTGCTAATCAGGGTTAGCTCCTCATGAAAATTCCCCTTCCTGCCTGTTGGTCTAAAAGAGGGGTATATTCTTCGGGATCAGGACTTTATTCCAGCAGAATTCAGAGTTCCAGAAATGGGAAACAACTAACTAAAATGGACCTTTGGGAGTGAGGCCTCCACCTTGTTTCCTGGATTCATATCATTTTCCTATTGAGGATGCAGTAACATTTCTGATTTAGTGTGGATGGAATACTATTCTCAGAGTCTTGCCTCCAAACTGGCCTTTCAAATGAATCTTTAGCAGGCATTCCAACTCTTTACTAGTCCAACTGTTTTTGAACGGTGTAGTATGTAACATAGGCCCAATCCTCCATATCCTTTGTTATGAATGGGGTTCTTTGTTTTAATACCCAGTTGTATGGGATTTCATGGTTATGGGCTCATAATCTGTAAGCTCCTGAATAATGGTGTTGGCTGAGACTTAGTAAGTAGACAAAGCAAATCCATACTTGAAATTAAACATCTGTTCCTATGAGAACAAATCAATAGCCATTCCAAGATGTTAAGAGCCATTTTGTCTCCTTGAAGCATAGTATCATACCAGCCACTCTGTTGTTTTCTGTTGCACATTTAGAGGTGGCAATAGCTAGACCAGCTGTGATAAGAAGGGGTATGTGCATATCCTTCATCTCTGCTAGAATGCACTTATAATTTGAATGTTTATTTGCCAGCACTAAGTGGCTGCTGATAAAATATGGTTAGTGTCAACTGGCTGAGTCATTAATATCTATTTGGTTGTGTAGTACTTCTTGTGTGGTAGACATTTTCTTTGCACATTAAGATGTTATACAAAGGTCTTCACACTTTGTCTCATTCCCATCTATTCATCATTATGTCTCCATCCCAGACCTCCTTGTCTCTGATTTTCCAATCCTTGTTTTCTGGTCTCCTGAACAACTATCCAGCTCATTGGCCACTACTTTTAACCTCAGCCGCTTCTTCAAACTGTGTATAATCAAATCCCCCCCTCAAAGCTTCACCCATTGGAAATATTTTCCTTTCTTCTGTCTTTCAAACCTGTCTGTGAATGAGGCTACAACACAGCCACTCTCCAGTTTCTGCTTGAATCTACAGGTTTAGCTAACCCACAGATAAAGCAAGTTTGTTATTTTTATCCATATTCAGGTGGTCTTCTGGGATGTCCCACATAGTCATTTGTGTGATATGAGGGAGTAATGCTGGTGCAGTTGCTCTAGGTGACACAGGTTCCTGATGACTTGCTAATGTCCTCTAGATTGCTTATGTCTTCTATTCCTGCGTGTGCTCAGTCCTAAAGTTATTGTCTTTATCTTTCAACAAATTTTCTATTGGACCTTCCTGACTTGGGATGTCTTATAGGACCCAGTTTTTGATGTACAGTGCCAGCATTGTGACTTTATTAAGGAGTAGGTGAATTCCAATAGCTGTTTTGTTGTTGATGTTGTTGTTTCAAGACATCTAACTTTCTGTTTCAGAGAGCATGACCTTCATCTAGAAACCTATGGGCTTATATTCTGATCCTATGACAGGGCTTGCCATAAACTTCACAGTGCAACTTCTGCTACCACTGATCCTTCCAGCACCTTAGATACCACTAGAAGGGCAACTCATACTACTGTTGGACCTACGGCAGAGTCCTTCCCTGCTCTGGGCCTCACTCAAAGCAAGTAGGGTTCCTTATCAACTGGTATATATTCCAAGGAAGTATTCTTAAGTGTGGAATGTATTGCCTCCAGAATCTCATGTCTACTAAGTGCTATGCATACTTCTTTTTGATAGGAAATGCAAGATGCAACAATTTGTCTCTTGTTTTCAAGAGAATAACCTAACTATTTGGACTCCTGAAGATTTTACTGAAATGGCAGGTCATTGATATCTTTAGGGTTTATTTCCTGCATTCTGAAATTTATATATTTTGTTAAGGTCTTTATCATCCCATGCTAGTTATCTGTTCATCATGCTGCCCATTCATCCCAATAACATCAATATATTTGACCAGTGACATGTTCTACATAAGCCCTTGGAACTACTACTCATGGTCCTGTGGTAGTCCTCAAAATTCATCTGGTTTCTTAAGGGGTTAAAATCATGAATCAAATGATAACATAGGGACCCTCTCCCCTGCATTCTTTAGATCTTTAGTGTTACACTAATCTCTACCGTCTTGCTACACCACGTAATATGTTTTTATTTACTATCTTGGTTGGGGGAAGTTTTAAAAACTTCCATTTGTCCTTCTGCACTATTGGTTACACTTACTTCCCAAGCCAAGTTCCCAGTGAAGAGATTATGTTAACTACACAGCGTGTCAACTCCAGTTACAGATTCAGAGATTGATGAAATGATCACCATGTAGATTCTCTAATCCAGTGGGCCTACTATATGCTGGACACTGGCAAGATTTCTATTTTTTACCTGGATCAAGATAATTATGGGGGGAGGAAGGGGAATAACACTTCATGTATCTGAGAATCCATGTCAACTCAGACCCTGTGTTCAATAGCTCTTGAAATGATATGCAATTTTCTTTATGCACTGTACTTCCATCCAAGCAAATAGCTATAGGTAGTTTGGAAAAGAATTGGCACAATTATTAAAGCATATTCTTGCCATAATGTTGTTGGGTCCTCCTTCCATGGATCTGGAAATCTTTTCAGGTGTATGTCTCTGAGATAAAAACTATTGGCACTGTATTATGACAATTCCTGGGTTACTTCTCTTAGCATCCTATTTTCTCATTACTGCTTTATTTAATTGTATATTATTTTATGATGGTATTACACAGTACCCATATCTTTTTTGCCTGGAGATGCCATGTTTCATTATCAGCTTCCATAACACCCTGAAGCTTAAACTCCTCTTGGTTGTCACTCTGATCTTGCCAGTATAAAAAACTGCATCCCCTGAGGCTTCTGGTAGACCTTAAATAAACTATCCTCTCTTTTACTATTAATCAGAAAAGATTTATGACCTTCCTCAACCTCAGCTTTAGCCTGCCAACAGTTTCCACTGAACTAGCTAATCATGCTGGTGTCTCTCTTACCAGTTTATCCCTGATGGCCTTGATAGATGGTGCGTCCTCTGGGCCTTCCCAGGAAACAAAATTATCAGGTGGGCCTTGGCATTTCATATAATATATCCACCCAAACATGCATATTCCTCTCATTTTTTTTTGTTACCTCTACCATCTGCAATGGCAATTAAACCTTTTTAGCTTCACTCATCCTGGGCTCTTGTTTTCTCCAAGCTTCTAGGAGCCAATCTAGCATTGAGTCTTGACACATCACTGGAATCCTTGCTATTGTGTTAAGTTCTATATACTAAGAGGATTCCCTTACAAATGAGTTGGGCAAACTGGATATTATGAAGGAATAGTCCCCACAAGACTACTCTCACTTCAAACACTAGCCATAATTTGGGGGTCCTTATAGCCCTCTCACTTATTACTAGCTGGCCATGAATTTGTGGGTCCCCACAGACTCCCTCAGATTCAATAATCCACTATAATGATTCACAAAACTTTCCGAGGGCCATGATTCTCATAGTCTCATGTTTATAACAGCCAACAGATACAAAATAGAACCAGCCAAATGAAGAGACAGTAGGGTAGAATCTGTGAGCACCCAAACTTGAAGGTTTTATCATGTTTAGGGACATGTTACCCTTTCAGCATTAAAGGTGGTAATACGCAAAGAATATCACCAACTAGGGTTTAACTACAGACTATCTCTGTAGCTGAACTTTAGCCCCAGGTCCACCTTCCTTTTCCCCTCCCTGAGAGGTGAGCCACCACTTCCTCTGGAGGTGTGAACTCATAAGGCATGGTTCAAAGCCACTGCCAATCACATTGATAGATTGTCCTAGAACTGGAGCTTCCAGGAAAACAAGGACTCCTATCAGGCAGGAAATTCCAAGGGCTACAGATTATCTAATGGTAGCCCCCCGGCAAAGGTCAGACCTCTTTTGGAGAAAAGGAAATTCTTTACTATGCACCCCCCAGTTGACAAATTTACCTTTCATCAATCTTATCTTCTGGCCCCCTTGACCAGGTACACTTATGAACCAGCTCCAAGGCTCTCACATACTGGCTCTTTCCAGTACCTCCTTCTTCTTAGGGGGAAACTTCTTTCTTCTAAAAGGTTTCCCTTCATGATGGATAGTGCTAGCCCTTAATAAGCTTGGATGGGCGACCCTGCAGTCTCTGAGGGTTCACAGGTGTTTAAATAGTGGAATATCTCCACAAGATATACCTGGTTGTCAGGTTTTCTCAAATGGCATTCTTACTTTGGAATAAGTGTTCCTCAGTTGAGTATTCAATCACCTTTCAGTTTTCTCTTTTCCTTATATTGGAGATAAGGGCCTCTTTGTGAGCTCCTGAAGAGGTCATCTGGCCTTCACATTTAGTGTCCTAGGCCCTTAGGTTTTTACCATCCCTCAGAAGAGTAACAGTGCAATTTTATAGTCAGTAAACAAGTCCGTTTCCCTGCAAGCTTTGTTCCCTGTGTTTTTCAAATGTCTGAATTGTCACACTGTTTAGGATTTCTCCCTACCAGAACATTTTCCCAAGTAACACCAGTAAAAAAATTAGCAATTGGGCATCCATCTTGTGTCAGAGAACTATTTGTGTCCTGAGATGGGGTTTTCAATGTCTCCTGCCTGGTGAGTGAAGCAGTTCTGAAACCTCTTCTTACCACCTGCTCATTTAGGCATCATCCCATTGACCATTCTGTCAATCAGCTCCTTTGGGAAATAGTCTCTGAGATGAAGTGAGAGGTAAACAATATTGTGAGGATTAACACCTGAAAAGTTAAAAAACAGAAAGCAGGATTAAGCATGGGAACAGTCAAAACATGAGGCAGGAATTACCAAGATTTTATCAGCCAACAGAGTTACAGACTAAAACCTGCTTATTAGAGGAGTCTCACTTGACGAAAAGTAGCTAGGGCCCAGGATGATGAGTCATTGTGTGGGACCACCCCAAAAAGAGCAAGATCTTGGCTCAAAAAAACAGGCACACTCGAAGGAGTGTTAACACTCAAAGCTGCCAGCTAATCCTACTCATCCAAGCTCTTTCTTGAAGGAGTATCTGAGTCACACATCTCCTTGTCCACTTAGTTTCAGCCCCACCAGAGAGGGTGCGGTGGACTTAACATTACATTTTGTTAGCGCTGTTCTTTTCATGGTTCACATGCTTCATTTTTAGAAAAACAAAACAAAACAAAACAAAACAAAACAAAACTATAAGCATGGTGTATACCATTTATGAGTTAAAATATGATAAACATAAAGGATATTATACGACAACTCAAGGTATGGTGTTAGTATTATAAAATGATTTGATATGTGCCAAGAAAAAAAATGCCATGAAAATATTTACTCTGTCTTTACAAGGTAAAAGCTGAGGTTTTAGAATACTGAAATAATTATTTTAATTTATCTCATTCTTTGCGAACATTTGAAACTTTTGCAAATATCTCGATAGCATCTCCATAGCTATGATGATAGATGATAGATAGACAATAGATAGGTAAAATAAACAGTTATAGGTGTCTATATCTAAATCTAGATATACTCCTCAACCACATATTGGTTCTCAAGATAGTATATCCTCTGAAGCCAGACACTCTGTGTTCCAATTTTCCCATACTAGCTGTAACTATTCTGTTCTGTTTTCTCATTTATAAAATGGAGGTGATAATACCACTAGCTAATACATATTTATTTTATGTCAACTAAATATTTTAAGGATTTCAAACAGTGTCTGGCACATATTAAGTATAGAATATTATTTCTATTGTAACAAGTTTTCAGGAGGAAAACAGGGTAAAATAATAGAATTTTGAAGTTTTTAGGCCAAAGTTTGGTTTGCTTCTTAGATTTGTAACTTGAAAGAAATGCACTAATAGCTGTAAATCCTTGTTCGATATCTCCAAATAGGGAATAATTATGGAGATTTTGCATGGTTTGGGAGAACATGAAATAAATGAATGCATGTAAATTTTCTTGTCAAATGGTATAGTAAGCTGATGATGATGATGATGATGATTTTTATTTGAGAAATGCATATTGCAATAACTCACAGCAAATAAAACCTCATGGAATCTTTCTTCCCAGAGGACTGGAATTTAAGTCACCATTATCACTATAATTATGATTATTAACATTACCTTCAACTTCAATATTATCAACATTATTCTCTTCACTTCCCATTTTATGCTTTTAACCAGACTTAACAAATAAATTTATGCAAGGAATTTTCTTAGACACACAAACCAAACATTTTTTCTGAGGGGGAAAGTATCCTCTACTCCAGTTGATCCTATTACTATTTTTTTTATTTCAAAAAGAACACTCATGTCTGAAATAATATTATATTCCAGCCTTAGATTACAGTTTCCTTTGCATGTGATTCATTTTCATACTTTAATTATTCCATGAGGTCAAAGGGATAAGAGAGATAAAATATAGTCAATTAACTAGAAGCTGCGCACACATGTATTTAAATGATGTAAGTAATTATTATTTAAAAATAGTTCATTATCATTTTTAACTCTGGAAATTGGTACTTTCAATTTTCTCAAATTAACTTACATGAAAGACGTCTTTCTCTAGAATAAGATCAAGCAACTTACTATTGAATGGTTTGCTTACTCCACAGTATATTAACCAATTCTGAATCTATCTTGAACATCTAAAGAACTGAAAAAAAAACTACTATACTTAACTATAAGGAAAAAAATATTGTTCAAGCAACAAATTAATAACTTTTCAAGAGTGCATAAGAGAACAAAAGTCAAAGGACAAAAACGTTTACTTACTTTGGGCACAAGCTGCCAGTCACTATAGAAGTCTCTAGGAACATTAGACTAGAGAACATGATGAGTTGTTGGAGGCTAAATGTGAGTTTATATGAGAGTATGTAGCTCCTGGAGACTGCAGTATAATAGGGCCTACCACCCATCTGCATATTTTTTCTTCAAAAATACTCAGGCTTTCACAGGAAGGATCAGGGAAATCCAGAAAAATCTCCCCAGTGCAATGCTGGTTGGAGAGTACAGCAGTCCCCATAAAATCCATTCAGACCCATCGCCATATGAAACACAGGCTGATTTAATTTACAGGGGAACGCTCACAAGGAAGGAGACAGAGTACTAGAGAGTATTTGCTGCAGCTCAGGAAAGGAAAATGGGGCAGAAGATCACGTGACAAGCAGTCTAATTTTAATCTGTATGTTGAGTATAAATTCACTTTTAATTGTATTTATGTTATCAATGAATTTATAGACATTTATGCATATACAGATGTACACATGATAAAATTTTGACTATACATGTGATTTGCATGCTATTTTTGTTGATTTTAATGTCGCTTAATATTTTGTGAACTCTGCTTCATAACATTAATATTCTTTAAATGCTTAGATTTTAGTGGATGGATGGATTTGACTGTTTCTTGCAGGTTATTTAAGGTTTTTTTTTTCAATTTTAATTATTATAATTTTTTTGGTTCTAGCCTTTATAAATAAAACTTTACTAAAAATATCAAGTATATGACAATGAGTACTTACAAAGTGTTATTGAATCATTCTTTATTCTTAGAGTAAACCTTAGAACTGATCGTTAGATTTAGACTTTTTTCCTAGACGTTCACACTATATTTTCAAATTGTTTTACAGAACATTTATATGAAATTACATTCATCTTTGTGGTGGATTAGACAGTTCGTTTCTCTGCAACCTGGCCAATAAAGCATAATTTTTATACATTTCAATCTGGAATTTCCCTTTCCCAACAAACCAAAGGTAATATTAGGTGAAAACAAATAATCCTGAAGATTTTTTTAAAATTAGTTTGTGAATTAGCAGCAGTTAAAGCATTTGATGTTACTAAGCATATATTTGAAAAACTGAAAATAGTATTTTTTTTTGTATCTGTTAGGACGTATTTACTTATTTTAGAAACTTCTCCCTACAATTCTTCTCATTGATATTGCGCACTGAAAACTGTCTCCTCTAGTTTTTATCTCTCCTGTGTCATTTTTAAAATGGCATACAGTATTTCTAACAGCTAAATTCAATTCTGATCAGCCTAGAAAATGTAGGCTATAAATTTGATAATCGGAGTATTCATTAAAATATTTATTCAGCTTAGCTTTTTCAGTAATGATTGCTGTTCAAACCTGGGAAATTACTGTAGACTGACCCACTGAGAGTAATTTGTGCTTTGGCTGTAACTTTAGTGCTGAGTGGTTATGAAGAGTCACAACAGTAGTTTCCTTCTTCATAGTGCAAATTTATTTGCTGAAGAGATTCTGCCATTTCAGAGAGATTTCTAACTCCATTTTAAATTCTTCTAGGATAAAAGATACCAGTATATTTGGGGAGAAATGAGACTATGGTTTTCAAAGCATATAATGTAGATACAGTGTCTCCCAGTAGATTACTGCCCCCAATAAATTACTGCTTTCTACTTTATTTCCTCTCAGGGTATGCGAACCTACTGTTTGAAACAATACACATGTGTGTGCAGCCACAGCAAAGTCTTCGGAAGTAAACTGTAATCTTAAAAATTTTAAAGTACCTGATGATATGTGGTATCAAGGATCAGTGTCTTCAAGTGGGTGTTATCTTGTGATCATAAATCATCATCACAGATTGGATTCTCTGGGCTTTCTTTGGCATACAGATACGGGCTGCGAAGTCTATGAAATTAAACATGTAAAGTCTCTTTTGATTGAACCATAGCATTTGGTAAAGAAGAATTGTAATTTTTATGCAACAAGTGCCTTACTGAGGTAGGAACAAAAATACAGTTTTAGAGATATTAAAATAATTAGATACTAAAGAATCTTTAGAGATCATGTAGTCTAACCCTTTTGTGGTAAATGAGAGAGGGAGGGGCTGTGAGGTTATATATGGTACGATTCTCATACAAGACAATAGCATTTAACGGTTTCCTCCTTTAGAAACTCATCATTCCCTTTTACAATTTTCTTAAATTTTTCTCGTTCTTTTACTTTACTTTTAGGATTTCTTCTTCCTTTTTAATTAGTTGGTATGAAGTCTTCCTTCAAACTGTGATATTCACTACCCTGTAGATCTGGCATCATTTCTCTAAAACCATGTGAAGTAATGCACAAGAATAAAAAAATATGTTTCATAATTTCTGAAGAACCAAGACAAGACATTAATATGCTTGACTCTGTTTTTCTATCATTTACTTATTATACACAGAAGGCTGAAAATACCATACAAAAATGGAAATTAAAAAAAAAATTAACACTTCTATTACCTACAGAAAATCTGTGCAGGCAATTATACTCCTGTCCTATTCATAGGGAAGTCAATGTAACATGGAGTAATCTCCTTTATCCCCAGGCATTCAGGAATTCTTTGGCATTCTGATTCACTTGAATAAGTAACTCCACGCTCTATCAGAGGGAGCATACAGACACTCAGTGATTCAATCAAACTTGGGCAAATGTATTGAATACATCCAACATTGTAATTGTGTTTGTGTGTTTGTGAGCATAGGCATGCAGTGTACATAAATAGATAGGAATAACATAAATTTGTGTTTTTAATTGATGAAATAGAAATTAATATACTTTATGTAAAATGAGCACTTTTGTCTCTTCAGTAAAATTTACTACATATTCTTATTTCTTGCAATATAACAGTCCTCCATCTGTGGAGGTCTCCATCTATGGAAGTCCTCCACTCAACTTCCATCTGAGAAGTTGAATGTTAATATATAGCTTTTGACTCCTATGGCCAAAAAAATAGTCTTTTTTCATTCAATACTTTCCAATGTAATTAACTTTCAGAAATCTTAATAAACAATCTCATATCCAAACAATATTTTATTTTATTTTTTTAAGTTTATTTATTTACTTTGAGAGAGAGAGAGTGAGAGAGCAAGCAGAGAGAAGCAGAGAGAGAGAGAATCCCAAGTAGGTTCTGCACCATCAGTGCAGACCATGACCCGGGGCTTGAACTCACAAACCGTGAGATCATGACCTGAGTCGAGATCAAGAGCCAGATGTTTAATTGACTGTGCCACCTAGGCCCCCCAAACAATATTTTAATATGCTACAAGAAATACTTGAGGCTTAAATTTTTGCAAGAATGAACACAATACCTATAAACTAATACATCTAAGTAATATTCTGATCTCAATTTTATATTAGATAACATATTCTCCCTGAATATAAGGGAAACCATTATGACGAAATACAAAATCCCTAATATATGAAACTTTATCCCAGGCAAAGTGAAACCTTTTTTAAATTGCTTGTATAGTTTTATAGATATTTCATGTGTGAAAGATAGTTCATGATCTACTATTCTCAGGGGGTTGCTGAATACATTTTCCCCATTGTTACCATAGAAATATATCAAGTTTTTCAAACATCATGGAGTATAAGAATAGAGAAACTTGTACCTCATTTTCAGCTTAGACTTTTCAGATTGCCTATTTCTTCTTCATTTTAAAATATTCCAGTATTGAGAAACTAATTGAGTGGAGGTATTTCTCATCAACCCAGTCAGTGTAAAATGATCCCATTGCTTAACATTGGTATAAAGCCTATTAAAGTTAATGGAAGAAAAAATTACACCACTGAACGAGAAGTAATGGTGATGACTCGAACAGAGGCAAATGGGGAGAACGGGCAAAAAAGGTTAGACTTCCCCAGGATTTCTTTTTATATGGCTTTTGGGGGGGGGCGCGGGGAAGGGAGGAAGCACAGAGGCACTGTTATTTACTTGGAAGTACATTTTAGACTGCCTCTGTGTATTTATACGCCATTTTAGTTGCTGAGAACTCTTGTCTATTCAGTGTAGTTATTACATAAAGCTGTTTGTGTGCATTTGTTCTTCCAAATAGAGCATCAGATCAACTTCTCTGCCGTTTCTGACTCACCCCTTCCATACGGCGTATTTAGTCATGAACAGTGACATGAAAGTACGCTTGTCATTGCCACGATGTTCAGACTAATGGTCACTAGATTCAGGCAGTGCCAACGCAGCGATCATTCTTAATCTCAACCACTACGTTGAGTTATTTTCTCCTTATTCACATCCAGTATACAATGCTACAACACTGTAGATTTCAGGATTCTGTCACACTTCTTAGTCTAACTCCTTAGGTTTTTTGTTTGTTTGTTTTGTCATCATACATTTTCTAATCTGAGATGTACTCTTAAATGTTAACCACTTCTTTCTTGAGCATTTGAGAATGACTCCCTTGTATTTCTGAGCCTCCCTCTTTGAGCAAAACATAGAAGAAAATCATATCTACAGGTGTTTGTGAAGCTTGAAGGTATGGTTTTATGCACTTAGACAATCTTCTCCTCTTAGACCCTGAAACTGAATTCACTGCTTTTATTTTTTCCATAGACATTATTATTCAGCCTAGTGGACAGATTTAGTGACAGGTCTAAATCGCCTTACCACTGCTTTAAAGGTATTCATAAAGTCATACTTCATTGCCTCCTAAGATACAAAATGCATTTTATTTTATTTTCCTGTATTATTTTTTTTTAAAAAGTGCATATTCTGCATCTGAATAAAATGCAAAGCTTTGGGCTTATTTGTTTAATAACAATATGTGGTCCAAGCTAGCTGTTGACTTATCTAGATCTAAAATACAAATTGTGTTATGTATGCATAGCTCTACATAATTGTATAGTGTTATCACTATGCATGTAGGTCCACCATCGTTATTACGATGAATAACTCAGACGCTCCTTCAGGTCTATTTCTAATGGTTGATGGGAATGCTGTTGACAGAGAGCCCTCAGTTGTTAGCACTCTTCTGAATTAACATGGTTAAAAAAAGGTCACATACCTTTTTTCAGGACCCCTGCATCCAGTGATTGGTTATGAAGGACAATAAAGTTTTGATTCTTTTGGCCCCACTTGGGATATCTAAGATGGGCCACTGAGGCTTCAGAGTTGTCTGTAGTCTCAGCTAGTTCTCCCTAGGAATTCAATCTCTTCCAAACTTCCCCTCTGACCAAGTTTTCATTCCTTTCTTTTCTTTCCATGGGTTTGGATCCTAAAAATACACCCTTAAACATTCTGCATGTTAATTTGAGTCTAAGAGTCAGCTTCCATAAAACAACCTCTGATCATAGATAGATCAATATATAGACAGACAGCTGGACACTTACATGGGCAAATATACAGTAACCAGATTGAATTTAATCAAGATCTTATACAAACTTATATTTTTTTCTCCAATTATAATATGTATGCAGCCATCTTATATTATGGAGATGTTAGTTTGTGTCCTGGTTCTACCACTCACTAATTATGTAAAATCAGGAGGTTATTCACCCTCTGTAAATCTAAAAATCTTCATTTTTAAAACAGTAGTTAGAGTAAGTCCCAACATCATTGCTGTTAAAAGTCAATGAGACAAATCATATTTATCTCTGTTTATCCTTTTTGAGGATAAACATTTATCATTTATCTGCTATTTTATTCTTTTAAATTATACGATAATGCATTTTTTGATATAGAATCAGTATATGGTAGTTATCTTGAAGCCAGATAAAGTCATAACATGCTGTGATATTTTCTAATAGTTTTTTTTTTTCAGAAAAAGATACGAATACACCTCTAGTTATAGTTCAAATAAATCCTTAACCTATATTACAGTTTAATTATGCTCTTGAAGAATAGTTAATCTTTAATAAACCTCCTTAAGTGGGCTAGAAAAATACTTATAACTTCAGGTTGGGTCGTATATACAGATATCAGGCTTCAAGAAAATGTTTCCTGGGATAACTTTCTTTTCATTCTGCCTTATACACATTTGAGGTGGAAGAAATTAAGTGGGATGTGGAAGAATGATTAGACAGAATGTCAGCAGACTCTTTGTGTTGCTTCAAGAAATAAAATAAAGGGTTCTGGGGTGGGGGTCAGAGTGTGTAGTAAAATTGAAGTTCATCAGAGTCACACATATGCTTCTTTTTGATCAGAAAAAAATATACTTTGATTCTTGGCTGGTGGAAAAATTTGCATATCACTGGAAGAGGGCATTGTGCCATTTTACACTATAAAATACATCTGGGTAACCTAAGGCTAGCTATTATAAATCATAAAGAAAGTCAGGTTTATTGAATATCAGATTTCCATTAAATCACATTCATACACAAAGAGACACTTCAAATTGTAATTGAAGTTGTCAGCTTTCATTCATCTTATAGAGGATTATTCCAGCTGCACATTACTCATTCTTTTGTACTTTGAGTCAATTTATCCGAGTCTGCTTGCTGTAAGAAGATGAAAAAGGACAGGCTGAGATTTTCTTTTAATTCTAACAAAATAGTCGTTTTTTCTCCTAATCACAAAACAATATTTTTCCTCATTCAAAAAATAAGTAAGATATAATTCTATTTTTTGTTTCACCTGTAACCCATATAAAGACAGTCAATAAAAGTGATGTACCATAACAAATTAAAATGCAGAAAATGTCAGCTCTCCAGGAACTGTCTGAAAAATAAATTATTTTTAAGTTGATAAACTTCTAGTAAAGCACAATGAGAATTATTAAAGTGATTGGATGATCCCTAATGATTAATACCAGTCAACTTTTATTCTGATAAATGCAGCTTTCCTGTGAAGTAAATATAACAACCGCAAAATTGTTTAGAAAAAAATTGTGAAAGTTTTAAAAAGTGGGTCTTAAGCAGATGAAGAAATCTCATTTCTTATTTTTGTCAATTTCTAAATTAGATTGTTACTATAAACCTGATAAAAGTTGCATTTAATATTGCCATTAAAAGACATATTATTTTGTACCATCCAAATAACATGTAATTTGGACATACAGCACGAGTTTTAAATTTTATCTTAATTAGTCCAATCATAAAAGAGCGTAAAATGGAATAATTGAATTATAAACTTACTATAGAAGTCAGAGATACTCAGTTTTTGCACAGCGCAGAAACACAAATATCCAAGTACTACTCTTGTTTTCCTTTTGGTTTTCTTTTCACAGTAAGTCTTTTGCATAATCTTAATTTTGTATTGATGCAAGTATTTCACATGAAAGTTGGCTTAATGTTTAAAATTTTAAAAGTCACAGACTTGGAAGCCATTCAAACCATGTATGTTCCCAGCCAATGTATGGAACCAATGATCCTACAATGTGAACACTGACATACCCTGTTTGCCTCAGTATTCTCAGTGCTTTGGATGGACTTTCACTCCTGGTCTTCGATCTACTACAGTTCGTCATTAATCCATTTATGAATTAATTTGTATCAATTCACATGTCCATTCATTCTCCCAGTATTTATTAAATCTCTATCATGTGGCAGGTGGTATGCTGAGCCCTGGGCTATCATTTGTTTATTTACAGAGAGATCCAGTCTTATGGTTTACCTCCTGCTGTAAAAATAAACATTGGTCAAATAATCACGAAAATGCAAATTTCTCTTCTATAGAGAATGAAAATACCACCAACTATGAAATATAATTCTCATGCTGAGAAAAAAACCCATCTAACAGTTTGACCTGATCTGGCCTAAGAGAACGAGGGAAGGCCTCCTTCTTGAAATGCAAAAATTAAGCAGACACTAAGTCAGTGACACATGGGAGAGCGGGCATAGGGAAAATGAAACACCTTTGTAATGTATCTGCAAAGATCCTGGGGATTAATTTACTAATTTTAGGAGCCTGAGGAAAATGAGAAGATTGTCATGAGATAGAGTAGTGGAGATCAGGGGGAGCACAGTGATTTCGTGTTTTTTGTACTGTTTACTACTACAAAGGCTAACTATGTAGTTTATTTTATAATGCCAATGTTATTTCTAACAGTATTTTAAAACATTTGATTTTTTAATCCATCACCTTGGTGAGTTTTCTTATTGATTCTCATATTTCAGTTGACTCCTTTGAAATTGCTAAGTATATAAACATATAACTGGCACAATTTAATATGTGTGCCACTTTGTCTTAAAAATATAAACAGGAAACTAGAAATAGAGATGTGATCTGCCTTTCTCTTGTTTAATTACCTTTGTGATAATTTCAAAACAGTATTAGCAATAATATTGATAAAAGTTGTGGGTTTTCTTGTATTATTCCTAATTTAGTTGAGGATATTGTGAGAGCAAACCTTGGTTAGTTTCATTCAACAAACATTTATTGAATATACCATGTGCCAGGCACTGGTAATATAGGGAAAGAGAACAAATATATCTGTTTCATGGGCTTATATTTTAATAAGGAAGTGTGTGTATGTGTGTGTGTGTGTGTGTGTGTGTGTGTGTGTGTGTGCACCTTTTAACCGTTTTCCAGTTCAAGTTTGTTTTTAGGAGCTTAATTAGATGAGGATAGTAAGTACTAAATATCTAGCAGGAAAGCTAAAAGATAATCTTTTTAACCATAGGTCACTGTTTACCATAAGGATTATATGAACGAAAATGGAAATTTTATTGATAAAAAAAAGACATAGTTACTACAGCTTCGTTAATGCAATAAGGATTACTGGGACCTCTCCTCTCCTCCAAGAAGGAGAATATATTTCATCCGCCTAAAGGCAAGCCAAAGAAGGAAGGAGTTTTGAGAATTAATGGAAGTGCTCACTCTACATGCACCCACAGAAGTTTCGTGGGGCCATTGGGATGGAGGAGGCTGGCATACTTATGAAACATTTTCATTGCTTTTTAATAGGAATTTACCGCTATTATGGAAGATCTCTCAGTGAAATTCTTTTGAGGGAGTTAACTGCTTTGAAAGTTACACATCTTCTTTTTCCAACCTTAAGTCATTTAGATGTACCTCCAGTTTCTTTCGATGTATTGGCATCATTTTGCCCATTCAGGTGGGCTCCTTGAACAGAAGCTGAAACAATCCAAAGCCACTTTCCTCTCCTGATTATGGTAAACATTTGATCCATGCAAAGCTCTAATCCAGTTTCTCATGCAGAAATTTCCATGACTCCTTTCCACCCTTGGTCTGCCACCTCTTTGATGGTATGAAATTAATGTAACTGGCAGCACCTTTGGATTCCCCAAATGTCAATCAGGCACTATCCACCGTGCCCCTCAATCTCTAGGGGAAATATATTTTGTTCTCTGAATAAGTCCAATTATAGACCTTTCCCCTTAACACCCCTACTCACAACATCTTATAATTTCCCACTGTTTTGTTGGTCTCTCCAAACTCAGTATTAGACTGGAGATGGATTACCAGATAGAGATAAAAATCTGTTTTGGTCCTGTATTTTGCAAGTTGGCATAGAGGTTATGATCTTCACTTTAGATAATGGCACACAAACTAAATAGAAAGCTTCTATTCTAGAACAGAGCAATACCTTACGTTATGGTTTGCATTAAACTTTAAATGCATTAATCTTTTGTGAACTTTATCATCATTTTAATGACTACATAGAGAGTAATAGTTCACCTGCTGGATATATGCCAAATCTCTGTGGGCTCCTCATTTCAAATATGAACAAGGTCACAGAAAGATTCTAGCAGGCTTAAAATTCCCAAGATCATTTCCCTTTGATAGCCTTAAGTCTGAGAAGCCATCTTACCCTTGTCCTTGTAGAAAATATTTAGTTATATCCTTCCTAATTCTTTAGTACTTCACTTAAGCACTTTAATTTTTATCACCAATCAGCTTATTTTATTCTTTTTTATTTTTTTTACTAATGTTTACTCAGTTGACTATGAGCAGTGACTCTCTTGTTCAATGATGTATCTCCAATGCCTAGCACAGAGCTTGACATATAGTAAGCACCTGATAGCAAATAAATTGATGATGCATGACCAAGTGATATAATTCATCACAATTTAATATATTTAACTTCTACCTTAATGTTGTACTTTTGTTTCTACCTTTTTACCATTATTAAAAGCATTTTGAGGATATTCTAAGAATTAATGTTTTCCATTATATCCATGACTAAATATTCTAAATACATTTCTAACATGTTGATCATTGCTGTGATTCAATGCCTGTTTTTAAGATTTTTAGTATATGTTTCCCAGAAGCCTCAATAACATGGGGTGCCACCTTTTAATTTTTTTGACAGTTTGGGAGATTAAAAATATCACCACACTATCTGTTAGTTTTAATTTTTTGGCCACTAGTAGAGTAAATATGATTTTTTGTCTCGTTTGTTTGTTTGTATATTACTACTACCAAATTCTTTTTTAGTAAACTGAGTTTTATGATTTTTTTGTTGACTTTTTCTATTATGATACTTGTTTTCTTGCTGATATATTAAATTATTTTATGTACTGATAATGTACACCCTTTGTACATATGTGGCAAATAATTTATAGTTGTGGTAAAATTCTCACTTTTATGGTGACTTTAGATAGCAAAAAATTCAATTTTTTTGGCAGTCAAATCAATGTCTTGGTTTTTAGTATTCTAAGAAGGACTTCATTACCACTGAGCTTAAAGATCACTCATAATTTTCACTATATACATGTTTTCTTTAACCCTTAAATATCTAATCTAATTAACAACTGATTATTAATTGCGTATTTAGATTCTTAGGTCAATTTATAACTTGTAACACAAGAGACACACAGATACACAGAAGTGAACTCTGGGTTTACAGTTTTATCCACTGTCATTAAGCTAACTTGTTTTTAATCAATCTACTAAGACTTCAGGATGATATTTTAGTTGTGGTCATCTTTCAGTGCTAACAAACCCCATGTGGTTTTGCATAGATTACTTTTGGGGAACTTAATATGAAGCATTCCTACCTCTACCTATAACACAGTTTTTGAAAGTAGTTAGTTAACTCCCCACTGTTCTGTTCATTTTAGATTATGTCTAAATTAATGTGCATTCAAATTTAAAAGTAGCTCTGACTGGTTGACTCTTTTTGTTTTTGTCCTGCTGATTAGCTTCTTCCATATATTTATTTATTTATTTATTTATTTATTTATTTATTTAACCTCCTTCAAGGCACTGAATACCCCGTAGGTAATCATTTGTTCATTTGCCTATTGCATAGTGAATTATGTGGTTGGTATGTTTTACTTTTTCTCTGGTTCTGAAGAAGATATTGACTTGGTTCAACTGATTTCCTCCCAAGTAAATTTGTAATTTGACAATCTCCTTTTCATATCATAAGCCTTCTTCTAAATCAATTCTATAGCCCTAATTTGGGGATATGTATCTTCCATTGTTAAAAGAGAGTAAATTCATTCATGTGGAATTAGGATAAGAATATATTAACGTCTTAGGGAACAAGTAGGTGTTAATTCTGCAAGAAAATGGACTTGTAATATGCTGGCAGGGACAACTCCTCAAGGCAAGCCCACTCGAATATTCAAATGGAAAGTCTGTGGATTCTACACTGGTGACCTGATGGCTACCAGATCCTGGCTACACTGTCTTTGCTTAGCAATGTTGGGGTGAAAACAGAAATTCACCACATGCTTTCTCCAAGACCTCTATCTTCTTCCCAAGATCTATGAAATTAAAACCTCTCATCCACCTGCATTCTTTTTCTTCTCTGATTCTCTGATTCTCTGATGTTGGGAATCATTCTCATTTTGGTAATATGGTTTAAATATTTTCTTAAATTTCACATGTGTTTCAACAACCTTTTAAAATTTTTTTTTGGTATGTGAAGCCTTTGACTTTTCTTGGGTTATGATGTGGATATATGAAAGTCTCAGAAAGAATTAATCAGTTCTTATATTTTTCTTTCTGAATTTTTTTCCTGTGCAATGCCCTACTTGAGGAAACACATGTAACGATGCCACCGTAACTGCATAGAAGAATGGAGATATAATAGTAAGAAATCTTGAGAACAAAATCATATTGCTCAATCCCTTAAAATATTATCCATCCAAAGCAATTAGCAAATGCCAAGTAATTTTTGTGTGTGTCTGTGAACCACAGCTGGCGACATACACACAGAACCTGTCCTTTTGAAGTCCGTATTCTAGTTGAGTTTGAGCTGTCATAGAATGCATTGTCCTTGTTCAGCCACCACTAAACAAATGTTTACTTGTTAAGTTGCTAATGTTCAAGTGAATTAAGAGTGCTTTCTTTTTGAAGTTCAAAATGTAGGACTGGAAAGACAATGAATGCTTTTTTTTTTTTTTTTTTACTACCAAACCAGATAAAAGCTATAAAAGACGTGCGGCAAGGTACAGAAAAGAACAATGCTTAAATTGGCCGAGAAAATGACCCAGGCAAGCTTCCCCAAAAGAGGTGACATTAAGGTGCACCTTACAGAATATGTACTTTTTATTTCTGCAGTAAGAGTTGAAGAAAGCAATTCTACACAAGAGGAAAGGTGTATCATCATGGGACAGAGTGGCCCGTATAAAGCCACCGAGATCATTATGACCGATGGGAATAAAGTATGCACCCGTCTCTCTAAGTAACTCCCCTGTTATCTCCTTTAATATAGTGCCACCTAAACTTTGGCTTCTCAAAGTTTGCAGCAGTTTCTTTTTTATTATTTTGTATCTATTACAGACTCAAGTTTTATCTGTGTAAACAAATTTTTATTTTAAAAATCATTTTTAGTAAATAATAACACCTGAGAATTTAGAAAAGTCTAATAACAGAGCAGTTTGGGAGCCTTTTAGTGTACTATTTTTTGTAAGCAATTCCAGATACCCACATTTTTGGGATATTTTTCATGTGTTTATATTTTCCAAATCACAGAGGAACTTCCATTTTCATATGTCAGCCAGACACATTAAAAACTGTCTGAAAAAGAGTTTTCTCCAGTTGAAGAAAGTGGTGAAAGACATTCCAAGAGAAAGAAACAGCAGAATTGTAGAGTTTGAAATTGCTTAGCTATTCGAAGACTGTCAACTCATCCAGTGTCATTGAAATATAGGGTGGGTGTCGGAAGTAGTCAGGCATCTGGAAAGAGAAATTGGGAGCAGATTGTAAAGGGAAATTTTTGGCACACTATTACATTTATTCTATAGCTAAAATCTGGGTAAATTAAAACTTTACGTAGTGAGAGTCTTGGTTAGGACTCCTCTCTTGGGAATATGCATTTGAAGCAGAAATAAATATTTGAGCTTATGTTTACCCAGACTCCAAGGTAACAACCTTGGGGTAGATGTACTAAGGAATTATAGACACCATTCTGATATACAATAGCTGTTAAAGCTCCAAATTCTATTTAAAAATTTGGACTGATACATTTGGCAATCAGGTCCAATGATTATTCGTATACTTACTAATACTATAGATACAATGATTTATTTTGGTAAAAGAAATGACAATTTTACTATGTGAAAATGAAGTTTGTATATAACATAACCTACGTCAATACACAATAGTTGAAATGAAAAAGTATCCTAACAACAGTACACATAGACAGTTGCAGGCATGGGATGCTTTTGGATTACTGCATATATGGGACAGAATTAAATGGAAGAGTACCTGAGATCCAATTTCAAACATTTCCTTCCAGTAATTCATAGTGAGAATTACTAGGCATAATACATAATAAAAAATGCCACATTAAAAAAAAGTAGAATTAAAGCTTATCCAGGGGGCACCTGGGTGGCTCAGTTGGTTAAGCATCTGACTTTGGCTCAGGTCATGATCTCATGGGTTTGTGGGTTTGAGCCCCACGTTGGGCTCTTTACTGTCAGCACAGAACCTGCTTCAGATCCTCTGTATTCCTCCCCTACTTGCACTCCTTCTGTCACTCTCTCTCAAAAATAAGCATTAAAGAAAAAAAACTTACCCATGAATACAATCCAATAAAAGTGTGTATATACCAGTAAACAAAACCGATCTATTAATTGGACACTTAAATTAAGCCAAATAAAATTGAGAATAAATTCTTAAACAAATTTAACTTGGATCTGGTTATATTTATGCTATTTATACACACACATGCAAGGAATAATATGACTTTTATAGCTAGAGTGGTAGGATCAGAATAATATTCTAGATTTTTTTTACATTTTCTAACAATATACAAGTACAAAAATTCTAAATTTAAAATATAATTTCTAAATCATTAGAATAGAAGTTGTTATACAAGTGATAGGAAGAAAAAATCCTAATGTGTAAGAAATGGGAAAAAAAGCAAATACATTCATTTAAGTTGATAATTAATTTTGGATTCCTTTATTTAAGATTTTTTTAATGTTTATTTGTTTTTGACAGAGAGAGAGAGAGAGAGAGAGAGAGACCTGGGGAGGGGCAGAGAGAGAGGGAGACACAGAATCTGAAGCAAGCTCTAGGCTCTGAGCTGTCAGCACAGAGCCCAACGCAGGGCTGGAACTCAAGAATCATGAGATAATGAGCTGGGCCCAAGTCAGACGCTCAACCGACTGAGCCACCCAGGCACCCCTGGATTTCTTAATTTAAATTGCAGATATTCATTATCTTTATGTTGATAGAACAGAAAAAAAAACACAGAAGGAAAGTAAGGCTAATATAGAATAGAAGCAATGTTTTAAACAAACATAATTGAAACGTGACATTTTATTTATAGACAAGTTTGCTTTTAACATATATTTGATAAGATTAAATACTTATATTTGATAGCTGAAACTTGCAATCTAAAGGGAATTCAAAGAAATATTATTTAACATAGGCTAAATTTAGAATTGTTATGTAATTTTATTTCCTGCTCAAATAAATAGATGAAAAAGTTTATAAGAAAAACTGAAAAAAGCAAGCTAGTTACTCAGGGTTCATCAAAGAAGTGCAATTAGGAATAATGGGAAGAAATTTAGGAGAGTGCAATTAAGGCCAACACCATGTTGGGGAGAACTACTGAATAAGGAGTCTGGATTCCTCGTGGAAAGAAAAGAAACTTCCTCTCAAGAGGCAAATAATGGCAGAGTAGACATTACACTAACGGACTTATTAGAAATAGTTTTTCTCTACTTACAGAGAAATGGACTCAATGGTCTGATTCCCACACTTATCCCTTATATTCAATGAACCTAGACCCATAAGGTCTGATTTACCATTTGCCTAAAGATTCAAAGAAGTGAAAGAATTCTCAGAACTCCCATAATCAAGGATGATTACTTTTTCCCTCCATGTCTATGTCTACCATTTGATACATCACAAAATTACTTAAATACTTATTTAATTATTTCTGGATATGAGGAGAATACCTAAATACTTGGTCTGAAAAAAAAGTAATAAGTTGAAAATGTATGCAATGTAAGTTCAGAAGTTTACCTAGTTAGGGGCACCTGGGTGGCTGAGTCCATTAAGTGTCAGACTTCAGCATAAATCATGATCTTGCTATTCATGAACACTTGGAAGTTCATGAGCTGACAGCTCAGAGCCTGGAGACTGCTTCCGATTCTGTGTCTCCCTCTCTCTCTGCCCCTCCCCCGTTCATGCTCTGTCTCTGTCTCTTGCTCAAAAATAAACATTAAAAAAAATTAATTAAACAAAAGAAGTTTACGTAGTTAGATTGTTTCTTTCGTTAAATATTGAGTCTTATGAAGTCTAGAATATCATTGACAAATTAAAATTAAAAAAAGATATTCCATAAAGGACATTTTGTCTTATAGACAAGACTATCTTGTCTACTTGTGGTGGTGAGAACAGAAGCCATCTTTAAATTGTGAAGTGAGCAGCCCTGAGAATAAGCCAACACATGGTATGAAAGAGCAGCAAGTTGAAAAGAAACACTTCTTTTTAAGTGAGATAATCATGTTTTTTTGCTATATCATCTGCTCGGTAGTGTTCTGTGAGTTGGAATCTATGACAACCTGAAACATTGTTTTGATATTACCAAGCAACAACTATATAAATGTATAAAACTCAAAACTTGTTTTTTAAAAGAGTTTGAAGTCACAATCTTTCCAAAAATTCATTTAAAAACTTAAAGAACACTCAGCAGGCTTATTACATAAAGATAAAAATCCATCTCATTAAATTGGTTCATAAGATCTTAGAGTTAAAATTATAATATGAAGCAATCAAAGCCAAGGTTGGTAACCTGATAGAAAAATGTTTTAAAGTTCTGAATTTATTTGATAATATTAAGAATAATAATGGGGTGCCTTTGAACATATGATTAAATATAGTAAGATGTTGCTAGCATATAATTTCACTGATTTCATTTGTGTGTTTCGTTTTGGTTTTGGTTTTGGGTTAAGATAAGACTGAGGCCAAGTAGTTTTATTTTACTTGTAAGAAGCTAATTAAGAACGATGGATTGAGATGAAAACATATTTAAAACTCTAGACTTAAGTTATTTGGGGGCAGGAATTACAGGATTTCTTAAAAGGAGAAACAGAATGTCATAATCATTAGATTTAAGGATGATGAAAGTAAAAGCTAATTGCAAAGACTTTTAATTATGTTCAGAAAAATAAAATGAAATCCTACTTCCAGGGAACTTTGAGTCATATTGATAAACACTGTATAATAATTCTCTAAATCATGATATATTTTTATCTTATCAAAGAGGCCCTAAGATAATTTTATAGGTGAGGGCCCAAACAAGGAAAAACATTCATATACCTAGGAGCTGCCTATGTGTTTGGCTGGCTCAGGCAAATAGACTATGATTTCTTTCATCCAATCATGGTTTTTCCTTATTCATTTTTGAATACTCAGTGAATAGATAAATGAAATGAGACATAAATTGCATCTGGAATTTTGAAGTAAAATCCCTATTTTCTAAAATGGCTTAAGCAAGATTTTACAGTTTTAATGGCTTTTTAAATACTTGAGCAGTAGTAGGGGCACATGGGTGCCTCAGTTGGTTGAAAGTTATTATTTCAGCTCAGGTGATGATCTCGTGGTTTGATTCCTGAGTTCGAGCCCTGCATTGGGCTTGCTGCTGTCAGCACGGTGCCCACTTCAGATCCTCTGTCCCCCTCTGACTCTGCCTCTGCTCAGCTTCCCTCCTTCCAAACTAAATTCAAAACAAAACAAAACAAAACAAAACATTTAAAAATAAAGACTTGAGGGGCACCTGGGTAGTTTAGTCAGTTAAGTCTCCCACTTGAGCTCAGGTCAGGATTTCACGGTTTGCGAGTTCAAGCCCCACGTCAGGCTCTTTGTTGACAGCTCAGAGCCTGAAGCCTGCTATGGATTCTGTCTCCCTCTCTCTCTGCTCCTCCCTCACTCACACACACACTCTCTTTGTCTTAAAAATAAATAAACATTAAAGAAGAAAGAAAGAAAGAAAGAAAGAAAGAAAGAAAGAAAGAAAGACTTGAGCAGTAGTAAAACATTGTTTCTCTATTTCTCATGAAGTACAATTATAATCTAGAACAAATGAAACTGCTTCCTATAATTTATATGAACTTTAATCAGATTGACATTGTTAAAATCTCACAATACAAGGTTAGAATTTTTAAAATTTTAATATAAAGCTTAAATGGAGTCATCAATTATTTAACAAGTTAAAATTTTATGAATATTCTTCAAATTTGTGAAAATAAAGTAATATTTTAAATACACCAATAAAGGGGAGCCTGGGTGGCTCAGTCGGTTGAGCGGCCGACTTCGGCTCAGGTCATGATCTCGCGGTCCGTGAGTTCGAGCCCTGCGGCGGGCTCTGTGCTGACGATTCTGTGTCTCCTTCTCTCTCTGACCCTCCCCCATTCATGCTCTGTCTCTCTCTGTCACAAAAATAAATAAACTTAAAAAAAAAATTAAAAAAAAAATAAATATACCAATAAAAACATTAGCGATCCTAAATTTGCAGTTAAAGTTGTATCTTTTTCTAATAAAATGTTCTTCATTTTATACAGGAATGTGGGTTTTACCTCTAGAGTTGGTAATTAAAACAAACAAACAAACATTCCCAGGGTTCTCTCTCTCAAAATAAATAAATAAACTTAAAAAAAAAAAGAAATAAAGAAAAGGAGCACCTGGGTGTCTCAGTCGGTTAAGCATCTGACTCTTGATTTTGGCTCAGGTCATAATCTTCCAATTTGTAAGCTTGAACCCTGCATCAGGCTCTGTGCTGACAGCAAAGAGCCTACTTGGGATTCTCTCTCTCCATCCATCTTTCTGCCCTTGCCTACTTGTGCTCTCTCTCCCTCTCTCCAAATAAATAAATAAACTTAAAAAAAATAAAAATAAAAAGCATTCCCCAAAGCTCTTTAAAAATGAAAATATGCCTATAGGCTAATTCTTAATACACTATGGTATAATGTATTTACAAGAAAAAAGAAAAGTATTTTAACAAAACCCTCCTAATTTAAGGCACCGAACAAATCCATCCAAATAAGTTAAAAGAAAAATCCAGCTTAAGTATTAAGAACTTGCACTATGCAATGCAAAGTTTCATAAACTATAAAGAATACAACCAGAATAAAAAACAAAAACAAAAACAAAAACAACACTGTACTCAGGAAATAGCAATATTCCAGAAAGTTAAGACAGAAAAAAATTCCCAACACTGTGACATAAAATAAACATTTCAAAAAAGTGTACAAAGTTCAATGAATTCTCAACACCAAAATTACTCATATTTTTAACTTCTTAGTAAAACTGCTATAAAGAAAGGATTTAAAGATCGAGTAGAATTTTGATGGAAAGAAAATGTGACTGTCTTAAAAGGATTTAAATAGTTACTGAATAAATGAATGCGGACATGGCATAACTAGAAAGGACATTTATGTTCCAGGGAATGCCATTATCACCAAGACAGAGGATGGACTATATGGAAAAACAGGGAACATATTCTATTAACATTCATTCAGGATTATTATAAAGGGTAAGATGAAAATTTTTGAGAAGAAAGAAAGAGAAATTAAGAAAGAGAAGAAAAAGAAAGAAAGAAAGAAAGAAAGAAAGAAAGAAAGAAAGAAAGAAAGAAAAAGGGAAGGAAGGAAGAAAGGAAGGGAGGGAAGGAAGAAAGGAGGAAAGGAAGAAAGAGGAAGAGAAGGCAGGAGACAGGGAGGGAGGAGGGAGGAAGGAAGGGAGGAGGGAAAAAGGGAGGAAGGAAGATATATTATTCATTCTGTACAAAACTGGAAGACAATGAGGATTTGTGCAAATTAATGTTAAAAACAAATGTGTAGCTTTGGATATATTAATCTGATGACGGTGGGAAGGAAGGATTGGGGCAAACAGTGTTAGGAAAGTATAAAACGGCATCACATAAGAAAAACATAGACAACTTCAGAAAGGTAGGGTCTGTAAAATTATTTAAGATATTGGATGTGTTGGATGGATCTTTACTACTCTCTGCTGCAAGTAACAAAATCCCCACATAAACTTGCTTAAATTACAAACGAGATTTGTTGGCTCACATAACCACATGGTCCACGGTTATTGCCAAATTCAAGCGGGCTTTGGTGCTAGGGTTCAAACAACATCATTATGATGTTTCTAACCCTGCTTTCTGCTGTATTTTTAATATGGTTGGCTTATTTGCAGATCATAATTAGTAACCCCCCACCAGTAGCTCCAGGCTAACATAATTCTTATCTATCCCATTCACATTACAAAGTGGAGTCCTTTTACATAACTCCTGAGCATTGCCTAGGCATGGATTAACTTGATAAAAACACTCTTCCCTGAAGTAACTTCTATAAGCCTAGAAGATAGAATCATGCTGACTGGCTCTCAGGGGTCACGTGATCTTTCCCTGTCATTGGGGTGGAACCAATTCTGAAAGACAAACCAAGCATGGAAGAATAGATAGAGAAATTTTTCAAAGGAAAAGTAATACTGTCCTTTTTCTTCAGCAAGAATAATAAAGAATTTGGATGACATTTGGATTTATCAGCTTGAAGTCACAGGTAATCTTCAGGAGATCTCAGTACAGAAGCAAGTGCAAAATTCAATATTCGAGTTTATCAGTGTAGGTGGAGAATAGTATTTTTCAAAAATGTATTGGTAAATGAAAAGGAGGGAACAAACTAGTCTCTTCTTTTTGCCTTGCGTCTATTACACAAGGTTTGACTTCATTAACATCTCCAGGCTTTCCCTTCTTTTCCCTTCAGTCTATACTCTCTCTTCTCTCTTAAGCAAGCTGACTCTACATTGTTACATTGGAATGAGTCTCTTGAAACATCCTCACTGAGTTGTTTATCCTACCAGTCCCTCAGCTCATCCCTCTCTGATCAACCCAGCTATATGTCTTGTCCTCTCCATTTGGAGTAGGGAGCATCAGTGAAGGAGGTCATAACATTGTGCAACTGATTGGACCCAGGAGTTTAATTTCCCACCTTTCCTTCTTGCTTTGGCTTTTGAGTACCTACTGTTCTTTAGGCTCTTGGCACAAACATTTAAAGACCCTAGCCTAAGGTAATTTATGTGCAACTAGGAAGAGAGACAAAAAGGCAATTACCGTAAAGTGACATATGTATGTTATGTTAGGGCACGCCCAATGCTCCAGAGGCTTTTTGCTAACTTTAATTCCAAGAAACACACCTGATCTAGATTTTAATGCCAGATTGAATTATACTGATTGATACCAAGGGGTAAGTAACTCCAGACAGAAGGGTCAGCCTGATTAGGTTTCAGAGAGAGCACGTATGACAGATTCCTGAGGATTGTGAACATTTGCTGTTAACCAAACACTGGATGTTTCACAACTAAGAGGTGGCTGCAAACGATGAGGAAAAATAGGAACAACTATCCTCGAAGAAATCAAAAGAGAATTTTTTCTCTACAGAAACAAGGGAAATGTAGAAGACTCCACAAATTAACACTAAAATGTCTCTGAATTCATCCACTGGGAGCCACTGATTGCTTTGGCAATGAGATGCCTACTAGGACACGATGAGAGCACCAGCCAGATTACCTGGAATGAGGACAAAGTGAGAGATAAGGGTATATTTATAGGAAGGACCATGAAATCTTTTAGGAAGCTTGGTCGATCAAATAGAAATCAAGTTACAATGGTAGCTATATGGGAATTGTAATGGAATATATTCATCTTCTTCTGTCCCTTCAATTATAGAGTCACATTTTCCTCCCAGCCATGTGCCTCAGGTACATTGGTCATATGGTGAAAATGTAGCCCAAGCAAGTCAATGAGAAAACCCTTTTAAAGGAATCCTCATAGGCTCTAGGAATAGGCTAACTTTTCTCCCATAGAATTAGGTAGTATAAGAACCACGAATCTCTAAATGCTCCGAAATTCATCTTTCCTACCACCAGGGGAGAGACTGCAGATTTAAAGAAACATATACACAAGGAAGGATGAAAGATAGAAATGAACAATACATTGCTAATAGCAGAGTTGGTGCAGCTGACATCTAACAGAGTCAAAATGCAGACCGATCTCTCTAGATTTCAATGAGTGAACCAAAACATTCACATTGTGACTCAGCTAGCTGGGGTTCCAATCTTTTATATGCAACTAAAAAGATTCCTGCTAAAAATAGATACTTACATTCCAAAGAAAGTTTTATTAAATGGTTGAGAAGAAAATCTCTCCTCTTCAAAACCACATCTTTTACCTTTGCTAAAACTACTTTTCTTTTCATTCTACCTTCCCAGCGAGTCTGATTCATTAGTGTTTTTCTTTGCTTGTTTCCTTTGGTTTTACTTTTGTAATAGTTTTATTGAAATTTAACACCACATGAAAGGAACAAAATACAAAAGTATAACTCAGTAATTTACCACAGTGTGAACACCCATGTAACCCTTTCTTCTACCTAAAGTGTCCCTTATGCTGATTTTCTAGCTATAAATTTTATTTTGCTTCTTTTGACCTCTTCATGAAGAGATTGATGGAAATTGTACAATATGCATTTTTTATCTTTATGTGTTAGTTATTAGTGACCCAGCCTTTTGGGATGACCGCTTCACAGCTTCCATGGCCAATGAGCTGTAACCAGATGATCACTTCTGAGCTGAGTCTTTAAATTGACAACGTAAGTTATACCAGGGCTCTCTCTTGCCATGGACCTATGAGGTGCAGGTAGCAAGCACAAGAAATAAACTTGTGGCAAACCACTGGCTTTAAAATGATTTGTTATTGCAACATTACATGATTTTTCTTTAAAAAAAATTTTTAATGTTTATTTATTTATTTTTTGAAGGAGGGAGAGACAGAGTGGGGGGGGGGGCGGGGCAGAGAGAGAGGGAGACACAGAATCCAAAGCAGGCTCCAGGCTCTGAGCTGTCAGCACAGAGCCCGCCACGGGGCTCGAACTCATGAACTGTGAGATCATGACTTGAGCTGAAGTCAGATGCTCAACCGACTGATCCACCCAGGCTCCCCATAATATGATATTTCTAACAGAAACATCAATATCATTTAATCTGCTTACATCAGTTGTGCTTCATTAATGTTAGTATGCAATGTCTCTTTCCATACATTTACTTGCAAACTTATACTCTACTATTTTATATTTCACCCATAAGGAAAAATATTAGTAGGCTCATGTTTTAGGTCCAATCTGAAAGCTTTTTTTTTTTGTTTTGTTTGGAACAGTTAGCCTATTCATTTAAGGAATCAGTGATATAATTTGCTTTGAAAATAACTTGCTACTATATGTTTACTAATTGCTTTCTTTTATTAAGATGTTTTTGTTCTAACATTTTGCCTTTCTTCTAGAGTATATTTGATTACTTTGTATTACTATTAGTTTGATAATTTGTACTTTTTTATCCAAATAACTAAGTACCTTTTTTTTTTCTTTTTTCTTTTTAGAGAGAGAGGGGGTGTGAGTGGGGGAGAGGGGAAAAGGGAAAGAGAAAGAGAATCTTAAGCAGGCTCCAAGATCAGTACAAAGCCTGAAATGGGGCTTGATCCCACCACCCTGGTATCATGGCCTGAGCCAAAATCAAGAATCAGACACTCAACCGACTGAGCGACCCAGATGCCCTGCCAACTACTTTTTAAAATTATAGTTGACAATGTTATATTAATTTCAGATGTATAAAAAAAATGATTCAACAATTCTGTACATTATGCTATGCTGACCATGGTACATGTGGTCACCATCTGTCACCATATAATGTTTTTACGATATTATTGACTATACTTTCTATGCATTACTTTTCATCTTTGTGTCTTATTTATTTTATAACTGGAAGTTGGTACATAATTTTTACTTTTCAAAGCTAACCTTTTAGTGAATGCCTTTGACTCTATGTATTCCCTTGATTTATAAAAGATTATTATAAATTGATGACCTTCTATATGAAGTCCTTTCCTTTCATATTGAAGTATACCAGCAAGTCTGATGCTGACAAAACATTTCAATTTTCTTTTTAGAAAATCTCTTCATTTCCCATTCATTCTTGAGGGATATTTACACAAAATATGGAATCCCATATCAGTAATTACTTTCTGTCAATGCTTTAAAGGTATTATTCTATTGTCTTCTATCCCTGTGTTCCTGTTGAGGGATCAGCTGTCAGCCAAATAAGATGATTTTTTTTCTCTGACTGATTTTAACATTTAATTTTTCACGTGGCTTTAAAAACTGTATTACAATGTGATGATAGGGAATAAGTAGGTAAATACCTTTGGAATTTATAGGATTTTTAGAATCAATGGCTTGATTTCATTCATTGGTAATGGAAACTCTCCACAATTAACTCTTTAAAAATATAGCTTCTACTCCATTTCCACATATTTCTATATTGTACATCATGTTCCTTGATCATGGATTTTTTTAAAATTATTTTTTATTTATTTTTGAGAGAGAGAGAGACAGAGTGTGAGCAGGGGAGGGGCAGAGAGAGGGAGACACAGAATATAAAGCAGGCTCCAGGCTCTGAGCTGTCAGCATAGAGCCCAACACGGGGCTCAAACCCATGAACCATGAGATCATGACCTGAGCAGAGGTCAGACACCCAAACGATTGAGCCACCCAGGTACCCCAATCATGCTTTTTATTTACTCTTTTCTACTAGTACTCAAATCTCTCTGTTTTCACTTCTCATAATTTCCAGTTTCTGTAAAGATCTCTATCTATAATTTTATTTCATTGAACACATATAGCATTGCTATTTTACCATTCATGACTTACAGTCCATTTTAAAATTTATTCTCAGCATGCTTTTATTTGCCATTATTTCTCTTGATTATTTAAGATCAGATTTATTAAGGTATCATTTATATACTATCATATTTTCCAAATAAGTGCATAATAGAGATACATGTTTTAATTTCTCTTGGATAAGTATCTAGACATAGGACTGCTATATTACAATATAAACATAGGTTTAACTTTATGATAAACCATCCGCATATTTAATAATGTGGCTATATCATTTTTGCACACCCGTGAGGAAAAATTAGAATTTTAGGTGCCTCCTAAAGTCAATATTTGGTATTATCAAGTTTTCTAAATTAACCATTCTAGGTGGGAAAATGGTGATATATTTTCATTCTTTTCTTAGCATTTTCCTAATGATTATGAGCTTTTTATGTGTTTATTTACACATAAAGATTTATTTTCTAAATCTTCCTTGGTGAAGTGTCCATATGTATTGGCATATTATAAAATTGCTTTTCTTCTTATTATCATTATAATGATTATTTATTTATTCTGAACATAAGTACTTTAAATAGAGATAAAAATACATAAATATTTTCCCTCTATATTGCCTGCTTTTCATTTTTAAGTGATTGAAGAGCAAAAAAAATTTTTTTGATAGATTTCAATGTAATATATTTTTTCTTTTATTGCTTCCAGCTTTTGGCTTATCTCAAGTATGGAAAGGTTTTTTTTTCTCCTGTTTTGTGTACTCCTCAATGTTTTATAGTTTTAGCGTTTATGTTTTGACAATTACCTATTTTTTTCTTTCTTTCCTTCTTTCTTTCTTTCTTTCTTTCTTTCTTTTTCTTTCTTTTTCTTTTCTTTTCTTCTTTTTTTTTAAAGAAAAGGAGAGAGAGAGAGAGAGCATGAGTGGTGAAGGTTCAGAGAGAGAAGGGGACAGAGGATCTGAAGTGGACTCTGTACATACATCAGGGAGCCCAATGAGGAGTTCAGACTCACAAACCGTGAGATCATGACCTGAGTTGAAGGCAGATATTTAACCAACTGAGCCAGCTAGGTGCCCCAATTATCTATTTTCAATTTAACGCTTGTAGGTGATGTGTAGAAGAAGTTGGAGTCTTTTTTTTGTTTTCATATAGATATCTGATTGTCATGGTACAATCTTTGAAAACACTTTTATGTCTCTATTGAAAGGCTTTGACACATGTGTTAAAAATCAATTGAATATATACATGTGAGTCCATTTCTAGAGTTTACATTATGTTTCATGTATCTATATATTTATCTTTTGCCAATAACACAGTTTTGATTAGTATAGCTTTTAGAGTAAGTCTGGTAGAATGAATTCTCTAACATTGTTGCTTTTTTCCAAATTTCTTTTGGCTATACTAGTAACTTTGCATTTCCATGTAAGTTTTAGTTATCTTATCAGTTTCTATAGATCAACCAGCTCTGATTATAAATGGGGTTGTATTTAATCTGTAGTACAATATGAGAAGACTTGGAAGTCTTGATATTATTGAATCTTCTGATATGTGAACATGGGATATCTCTCCATCCATTTAAGACTGTTAAAATTTATCTTTGTGATGTTTTATTGTTTTTACCCTACAGATATTGATTCAAACACTCATCATGAAAAAAATTTTTCCTGGATAATATTTTATCCCCAGAGGACCCAGATTCTAATTATAGATTCTTAGGGAGTGTCCTATTAAATCTAGTATATGGATATATTAAAATATTTACTGTGAAAATTTGAAAAAGATACATATAGAGAGAGTTTAATGTATTTTAATTTTATCTAAGAGAAATTAATTTGACGACCTTAAAAAAATAACAGAAAAAACCAACACAGCTTCTCTCCTATCTCTGACATTATACTTCTTCCTCCATGGGTCATTTATCCTCATAAAGATGGGTTGTCCCTAGAACCAAGGACATCTTGGGTTTTTGTTGTTGTTGTTGTTGTTGTCATTTAGAGGGAAAGAGAGAGAGAGAGAGAGAGAGAATGAGAGAGAGAGAGAGAGAGACTGCACATGAGCTGGGAAGGGCAGAGAGAGGGAGATTGAATCTTTACTTTTTGTTTGTTTATATATTTCGTTAGAGAGAGAGAGCAAGAACAGGGGAGGGACAGAGAGAGATGAGAGGGAGAGAATCCCAAGCAGGGTTTGCGCTGTCAGAGTGGAGCCCACTCACAAATCGTGAGATTTGGACAGTCAAGAGTTGGACACTTAACTGACTGAGCCACACACATGCCCCAAGGACACAAGGACATCTTCTTATACTCTTATTTTAGTATGTTTCTCATTTTACACTAGATTTTCTCAGTGTCTTATTTTCAACAAGCTGCATTGGCTAAAAATCTTAAAAATTTAGGGCTTTAGACATAACCCAATAGAACCATTATAAAAAAGAAAAACAAAAAACCAAAAAAACCCAAAAAAACATTTAGCCAAAGTTAACTTTATATGTAGGGTAAGACCTCATAATTGCAAGTTATTAAGGTTTAGCAATCATGAATATGTACCTCAAGGTAAAATTTAAGAATAATATATCTTAATGACCTGTAAGTAATATTATGGATAAAATTTCCAGAAGTATCTTATATATTTTCTTATGAAACTTAAATGACAGTAAGATTATAAGCATTGGAAAAATATTTCATGATATAAAATTAGCTGTAAAGGGGCACCTGGGTGGTTCAGTCAGTTAAGCATCTGACTTTGGACCAGATAATGATCTCACAATTCTTGAGTTCAAGCCCCACATCCAGCTCTGTGCTGACAGCTCGGAGCCTGGAGCCTGCTTCAGGTTCTGTGTCTCCCTTCTCTCTGCCCCTCCCATGCTCATGCTCTGTGTGTGTGTGTTTGTGTGTGTGTGTCTCAAAAATAAATAAACATTAAAAAAAATAGTTGTTAAAATAGAAGTCAGTATCAAAGATACCCATGAAGAGTTTATGTAAAATATTTATATGAAATTTGAGAATAGATAAAAATAATATTGCTAAATTTATTTATTATTATATAGTTTTACACAAAGTCTATATAGCTAGGTCTATCTAAAAAGAAAGAATTTCCATAGATATCTGTCCTATTAATCTGTTTCTCTAAAAGTTTAAATAATGTATCTCAAAACTTCAAAAAAATTACCTAGCAACAATGGAAAATTAGTTACCTTCAGTTGAGGTTATCATTTATTCCAGAAAATATATTAAGTAAACTTCTGTGCTAAATACAAGACTAATTTAAAACATCTCAGATTTGCTTCATAATGTATGATAACTCTACTGGAATTTTATCAATTACATGCTTGTTTTTATATGGATTAACAATTCTCATAGTAACCAATTTGAATCTTTTTTTTCCCCCTCTCTCAATGACTAAAATTAGGAAACAGAAAAGATGAGAATATGGCTATTTGATTAAGAGTTCCTGGGGCATCTGGGTGGCTCAGTCAGTTAAGCGTCCAATTTCAGCTCAGGTCATGATCTCATGGGTCATGAGTTTGAGCCCCGTGTCTGACTGTGCTGACAGCAAGGAATCTGGAGCCTGCTTCAGATTCTGTCTCCCTCTCTCTCTATCCCTCCCTCACTCAGTCTGTCTCTCTCTCTCTCTCTGTCTCTCAAAAATAAACACTAAAAAAAAATTAAAGACGAAAAGAGTTCCTAAACACATAATTCATCAAGAGCTATTACTGTCCTAGACATGAAGGGATGATATATTCACAATCTTATTGCTTTAAAAGATAGTGGGCAGATAATATATCAGTCTTTCAATCAATATCACGTTTTGGACGTAAAAGTTTCCTTCTCTTTCTTTAGATTACTTGAGAGATCTCTTATGGAGTGGGGTCTATCAAATCTATGATTTTAAACAAATGGCAAAGGTAAGAGAAACAATACTTTTCTATGAGAAAAGTATTTTCGGAACAAATATTCTCCAGGCTGTGGCTATATTTGCTCCACTTTGGGTCTCATTATGTAATTCATGACTTCTCTCTTCAGGAGGTCAAATGCCCGCCAACACATCAAAATTAATCAGATGTACATGTTTGATTAGTCCCGCTGCTAGAGCTGCGGGCCATCTACCTTGCCACCACATGGCCATGAAAATGCGGGTATCATACAGCGTGTCCTTTAATTCTGTCTGCCCTGTGACCTCGCTTTTGCCTTTTGGGGAGCCTAAAATAGCAACATTCCTGCCTGAGGACTCTAAAATAGCAACACATTTCTTCCACAATGGGTGTGGTATTATTTCATTACAAATCATTTTAATATGACTCATTTTTTCATGTGTAATGGCTCCACCGGCTTTAAGATACTTGTTTTAAATGTGTTAAATTATATTTATAACCAAGGAATTGCAAAAAAAAAAGTTTTAAATATCCTTATGCTTTTTTTTTTTTTAGCTGCTGATTTGATGTGACAAACTATGACATAAATGTCTCTCATTTTTATATTTAGAGAGTATTTCTATTTTGGTTAGATCATAATTACAGTTCACATGCATTTTACATTACATCTACATTTTCTGAGAACTATAATTTTGCTGTTCACTTTTCACTAGGTTTTCTTTCTGTTTATCTGTGTTCTGTGGCCTTGGTCATATATTACAGCTGCCTGATTTTTGGTCTCATGTCAGTGCTTTCATTTTTAGGACTTCAAAGATGTCATCCACTTTAGTGTTTGGGTCTTCATGGACTTTGTGTTACTTTTAATACAAGGTGATGAACAATCTCTGGGACGCCAGTATGTCTGTATTCCAAGTTGTCTACTCATTACTTTTTCAAGAAAGAAAATCACAGTTCTGTTTTTGTTAACCAATAACCAACATTACACGGGAAGAGTCATACAGATGTCTAACAATGACAGATCAATGGATTATTAAGATTTTGATTCCAATCACATATTCCATGATTCCTTTTGTTTTTCTGAGATATTTGACCAGCATGTAATATTCATGCGGCAGCTTAGGAGGTTTTCATTAAAAAATATTTACACATGGCAAACGTGCATTATAACTGTTTAGAAATTAATAAATTCACATTGAGTAGATCAGCATAATTATTTTGCATATGCTTGTTAATGAGCTGTAGATATTCATAAAATCCATGGAAAGTTTTAGTGCAGAATCTAGTCAGGGATTGTTTCACGGGGGATTCTTGTGAGTATTTAAAAAAAATGCAGAATGTAAAAATTTGCTAAGTGGAATTTTAAATTTCTATCATATTATTGCCTTCCAAGCAGTCATAACATTTTGATATAATTGAATATTCTCTTTTGTAGTAACCAAATTATCATTTTAAACATAACCTACAAAGAAATACTATATATAGTAATCTAGTCCCTTATATTAGTTAATATTGCCAAATATAATAGTGATATTTTTATTAAAAATGTCATAGAAAAAGTTTGGAAAATGAATCTAAGTAATCTTTCCTCTCCTATGAGCAGAAGATTCAAGGATTATTTTTTTAAATTTTTTAAAATGTTTTTATTTATTTTTGAGACAGAGAGAGACAGAGCAAGAGCAGAAGAGGGGCAGAGAGAGAGACACACACACAATCCGAAGCAGGCTCCAGGCTCTGAGCTATCAGCACAGAGCCTGACACGAGGCTCGAAATCACGGACTGTGAGATCATGACCTGAGCCGAAGTTGGACGCTAAACTGACTGAGCAACCCAGGCGCCCCAACAAGGATTATTTTTAACACGGTAAAAATAATATCATCTACTTCATCACTTTGGCTCAAGAGAAACACTCCTGGAAGGGACTGAAGAAAAGATATTTTATCATAATCAAGCTTTAATTAGATGCATAATACTTTTAAAGCTGATTATTAATATGGCATTATTTAAGAGTTGATAATCAAAATTAATTGTAATTATGCTGTTTATATTATAATCTATATTACATATAGATATATACTATAATTAAAAAAAAATAAAAGGTGTCCTATAAATGACCTAGTCCAATAATGTTTATTTATCTATAAGAAAGCCAATAAACTTAAGTCGCTTTTTAAGACAGAGTTAATTAATGGTACAAGACTACTGGAAACATGTCTCTTAATTTCTAATTGAGGAAATGAAATTAGGTGATGTGGAAGCTGAATATAAATTATGTAAAAGATAGTAGGTAGGAGACATGAGGATGAATCAAAAACTCATGTGAAACACAGAAAGTCTCCAAGACTGTTACCTACTGGTTGGAGACTGCAGGAGACAAAATAGCGCAGTCATTGCCTCAAAAGAAACAAACAAACAAAAAAGGTGGCAGGAGGAGGGAGCCTGTGTGGCTCAGTTGGTTAAGTGTCTGACTTTGACTCAGGTCAGACTTCGACTCAGGTCATGATCTCGTGGTCCAAGAGTTCGAGCCCCGCGTCAGGCTCTGTGCTGACAGCTCAGAGCCTGGAGCCTGCTTCAGGTTCTGTGTCTCCCTCTCTCTCTGCCCCTTCCCCTGCTCTCACTCTGTCTCTCTCTCTCTTCCTCAAAAATAAACATTAAAAATTTTTCCAATTAAAAAAAAGAAAAAAAATTTTCCACATGCTGAATCCTTGGATTTTATCACTATGCTATATTACGTATGTGGCAAAGGAGAAATCAAGATAGCAGATGGAATTAAGATTGTCAATCAGTTCCCTTTAAAATAGTGATCGTCCAAGATTACTGGGGTGGGCCCAATGTAATGAAGAGTCCTTAAAAGTGGAAGAAGGAAGCATAAGAAAGCAAATCAGAAAGATGGAAGTGTGAAACTTCGACCCAACCCCTCCTGGCTTTTACTATGGAGCAGGAGTGCCACAGGCCAAGAAATGCAAGACAGTCTCTAGAAGCAGAAAAAAGCAAGTAAACATTTTTCTCTAGAGTCTCCAGAAAGGAACTCAGCCCTGCCAACACCCTGATTTTAAAAAGCCCGGTGAGACCCATTTCTGACTCCTGACCTCCAAACTTTCAGGCAATAAATTTGTACTGTGTTTAGCTACTAACTTTGTTTTAATTTTTTACACCATAAATAGGAAATGAATACAGGGATGAAAGAAAAGCTTGAGTTAGAAATAGCCAATGGCTTTCTAACTGAAGTGATTGGCAGAAAAATGAAAGAGACAGAAAACATGGGACAAAGTCTTGAGAGTTGAATGGTTTTTAGCACTTTCTGTTGGAGCTAAGGAAGGAAACTGCCTGCAGGAAATACACTTAAATATGTATTAAACTCAGGTGCAGATGTTAGAAGTGAAATCCAGGTATAGGCCTGGTGAATATTAACATAAAGGTGTTACCCAGGATCTCAAAAGTAGAGTTTCTTTAGAGGAAAGAGAAAAAAGCAGAGGAACCTGGTCATCTGATCATAGGTAGGCCTAGAGCCAGACAGAGAGAAACTACTATCTGTCTCATCAGTATCTATCTACATCTATCTACCAATCAATAAATCTATCTAGCCCAGCAATCTATTGACTAGGTTTTAGAGCATGTGTTTTTTCTAAAAAAGAAGATAGGCTCATGACAATGTTACAAATAACTCTCTTCTGTGTAATCTTATTCTTAAAATGTAGCTATGCTGTTCATCCATGAGGCATTATTAAAAAAAAAAAAAAAAAGCATCATCCAGAAGTACACTTGTATCTGCAAAATGCCCAAATTGAACACTGTTATGTCGCTAGAATTAGAAGTAAAGGGCTTCTCAAGAGTTTATCTAGACATAGGTACTGCTAAACTGAGCTCCTTACAACTTGATAATAATCAGCATAATATGCTAATCTTAGCTATATGCATTTTTGTAATTTCTTTGGATGTCCTAGAATGTCCAAAACCTTAAGTCCCTAGAAGCCTCCTCCCTAGAAACAATTTACATTGCTTAATTTTGGTATTCTTACATATCTGAACAATTAATCTTTTCCTAATTGGACTTCCCCAAGGAAATTTTATCTCAAGAATCAAATAAAAACACATCCTATTCATTACATTTATAATCAACATATTAACCTTGGAAATCACTCTTATTACACAATTTAGATCTGCTTCGAGTAACAAAAATAAAAGCTGAATAGGCATTTAAACTGGTTTAACTAAACTTTTATCTGCAAATGACAATTATAAGACACTGTTGACGTCAATATAGTAACATTTTTGGAGGGTGGGGTAAAATGGGTAAAGGGGGGGACCAAAAGGTACCAATTTCTAGTTATAAAATTTCCAATATATACAAATATTGAATCATACTGTGTACCTGAAACTTATATGTTATGCCAATTATACCTCAATCAAAATAATATATAACACTGTTTGCTTAACACGTTTTGTTAAATATTTCTCTCCTAATGAATGCAACCTGTGTATAGACTATGAAAACCAAAACACATTTTAATAAAACTGTACCCTCTTAAAATATTAATCTGTAGGATTAACAGAGATTATTGCACAACACTATTGTATTTTTCAATATTAAGAAATGGTACCCATAGATTTTATAGCCTGTCCTTTGAGAATTGAAACTTAAATCAAACTAAAAGCAAACAAAAAAGCATTTAAACGTATCAAATCAGGGGTGCCTGGGTGGCTCAGTCTGTTGATCATCTGACTCTTGATTTCAGCTCAGGTCATGATCCCAGGGTTGGGGGGATTGAGTCCTGCATCAGGCTCTACACTGAGCATGGAACGCTTAAGATTCTCTCTCTCTCCCTCTGCCACTCTCCCAACCTCACACACTCTCTCTCTAAAAAAAAAAAAAAAAAAAAAAAAAAATTAATAAAAATTAATAAATAGATAAATTAAAATAAAATAACATACCAAAACACATTGTCTAAGTATATTCATTAATTCCCTGAAGTATAGAAAGTTGAATTATTTTCAACAGTAGTTCTCAAAGTGAGAAGATTTTGGAACAAGCAGCACAGTGAGCAGTTGCTTGTAATGGAACATGAAGTGGGTGCTGAGTGAGGTGTATTGATTATCATAAGGAGATCTTTAGTGGTGTGATAATAACATGGAATCAATAAGGATTGAAATAATATTTATCTTTGGGGCTCCTGGGTGGCTCAGTAGGTTGAGCGACCGACTTCCGCTCAGGTCATGATCTCATGGTTTGTGAGTTTGAGCCCCGCGTCGGGCTCTGGGCTGACAGCTCAGAGTCTGGAGCCTGCCTTGGATTCTGTGTCTTCCTCTCTCTCTGCCACTCCCCCACTCATGCTCTGTCTCTCTCTGTCTCAGAAATAAATAAATGTTAAAAAAAATTCTTTTAAATAATATTTATCTTTGCCATCTGCACTAAGAAAAAAAAAGGTATGAAGGATGGGGAAGCTATATTTTCCTATAGCGTGAATAGAAGCATACATAGATTAGCTTGGGTTTGAAACACAGCGAAAGCCTTTATTGACTATATAATCTTAAAAAATCATCTTCAACGTCTGTTTTATCAACTGTAAAATGGGACTTATAAAAATGACCCCATCCATTTACAGTGAGAATCAAATGATAAGATACATTTAATTAAATAATTAAATGAACCTGCTATATTGTCAAACATATAATAAATGCTCATATTATTGCTATTACATAATAAGATAGCAAGTTTAAAATACATATATGCATAATATATATAAGAATACTAGCATGTGAATTTGTGAATTTTAACATTTAAAATACATTTTATTAATACGATTAACTTATTAAATCATTATAATAAAGTTACATAAGTTTTTATAAAAATTTAAAAGCTACATTTCTTAAAAAACGCTCCTTTTGTGAAGAGTATTTAGTCCAGTTGCCAGGAATATTCCTGGACTGTTATTATTAGAAAGCAAACATGGTGTTAAATCTATTTCATTGTCTATTATTTGACTGGAACTCTAGAAAAGACAAGGTTCTTCCTGGCACACAGAGTGGGTCTGATCATTATTTAGGAAAAAATCAGTTTAAGTAGGGCACTGGGTTAGCTGAAAGACGTTGACACTTGACTCACCTCAGTCGAATACTAAATTGGCAAGAATAGTCAGGGGAAGTAGACAAACACTGATAGAGCAGCTGGGGATGATGGAGCCCAGACTTGCACCGCCGGATAAATCAACCCATGATAGTTAACAAAACTAGTGAGAAATAGTGGCATAAGAGCATTAATTGCACCTTTAATACTTTAGGGTGATCAATATGAGCACAAGCAGCATACAGAATCGTTGAATCCTTGTATTGCACACCTGAAACTAATATAACACTGTCTCTTAACTATATTTTAATTAAAAAAAAACCAAACCCTTTAAGGTGATAAGGAACTTAACTATAACTGTCCATTTTAATTATTTTATGAATTGTTTTTAAAAATCAGTTTGGTTAAATCCGGTTGAATTTAGTATGAGGGGTTGAATGCCCTGCACTTAATACTACCACCCTCTTATGGTAATAACCTAGAACTACGCCTCAGAGGCCTTTGTACTCAAGATTTTTCCTGCTTATGCCTAGATCTTAGCCAGAAAGGAAGCACTGACTCACAATTAAAGCAGGATAGAAAAACCTCTTGGCAAAACAGTAAATACCGTTGTATACACGTGAAGAATGCATTTTTTTTCTTTTGAAATACTTGAAGGTACAATTGTATAATACATTATTGAGGATGGACAATTATCCCTGAAATCTTAGTGGGGAGAGAGGAGGTTGTCCAAAAATTAAACTGAATCACAGAATCGCCTTTTATCTTTATAATGCAGATCAATTGATCTTTATATGTAGATCAATTATTCATTGCTGTTTTGAACTGCATGTTTTAAAAATGAATTTTAGCTAATTATGCTCAACTGAATTATAATCCTATGAAGGGAAGGACCTTTTGTTTCTTTCTACTCCATAGAGTGTCTTGTATATTCTTAGAATCCAAATATACTAGTTGGTAAATACCTATATATTCTCTACCAATATCCACACTGTTGGATGTGATGAAAGAAAAATCATTAGAGAAACACATAGCCTCAAAATTTGGTGCCAGGATAAATATATGTTCTTCTTGGTCAGTGGAATCTTCAACATTTTATGGTTGGTTATCTTTGTGTATTTGTGTGGTTAGTTTTTCCTCTCAAGTTCTATTGGCTATTTCAAACCATCTCCACTCCACAAATTTGTAACCTCATCGCAGGGACCTTAAATTTCCAACAACTAATCTTTCTAGTTATTTCCCTCTTCACTGGCTTCTTCCCTATAATAAACATGCTCCTCTCTCTTTCTCATCTTAAAAGTTTACATGGTCTGTCACCCTGTTTCCTTCACCAAATAAAGTTCCTTTTATCTCTTTCCTGGCTTCTTGGAGATTTTCTCTATTCCATGGCTGCTGTTCTTCACTTCTTATCCACTCTACAGTCTGCAAGCCTTGTACTTTACTCTCTTTCAATGACAGGAATTGATTATAAGATCTCAACTGAAAGTAAGATTACTCGGTATGTTAACTAACTGGAATTTAAACAAAACCTTGAAAGAAAAAAACAAGAAGTTCTCCAATGCCTACCATGTAGAGAAGGTCAGTGGAGTCCTTTAATAGACAGTGTGGTGCATGTGGACAATACTCCTTTTAATTTTTTTGAAACTGTGGTCTGATGGTTTCTTTCCTCTATCTTTGACTTCATGTTCTATCCATGCTTTATATTACGCAATGCGTACATTTACTAGGAAAAGATACTTCATTTCAGTCCCAGCTAAAATCTTCTTCATGAAACAGATTGGCAATTACTTAATATTAGTGAAAACAAAATAAGTGACCACAATTTTAAGGGATGTGATTAAACTGTATGCATTGGTTGTTTTGGTATAAAAAGAGAAGGAAAAATAAAAACAGCAATTTCCATCATCAAGATGATGGGTCCCAGTCCAGAAATTTTAACGTTCCTACTAATATTTTGAGCAGGCTCTTAAGAATTAGCAGTCGTCACTCCTGCCATTTCTAGCATGCATTTGGGTGGAATTCTGTAGATATTTCTCAGGGAAGCCAGTGGCTTGTCATCATCTACTGTGAAGATGCTGACAGCATCAGAGAAACATTCCAAATTTTGAGTTTGTCTTAAACACTTGAAAGGTCATAGATGTCTTTTGATATGGTGGCACATTTCTCTGCCAGAAAAAAGAAGAAAACAAAAGGCTCAGTTGAAAATGATAAAGAAATCTTGGTATCTCTGCACAGATAGAACACTCTTGATGATAGTTTTTTGGTGGAGGCAGAAGCTCCAAACAAAATTCATTCTTCCTACATCTAAGAAACCATCAATGATCTCAGAGAATCTCATCTTCTTTTACAAAAATCACCATCTATAACAGAAAAATAGCATTTTATTTATTTATTTATTTTTGTGAAAAATAACATTTTAAAACACTTTTAAAATACTTAATTAGGGCACCTGGGTGGTTCAGTCGGTTGAGCGTCCGATTTCGCCTCAGGTCTTAATTCCGAGGTTCGTAAATTCAAGCCAAGGATCAGATCCTCTGTCCCTCTCTCTGCATCTCCCCCACTTGTGCTCTCTCAAAAATAAATAAAACATTAAAAAAATAAATAAAATACTGAATTAGAGTTCATGTTCTGTATAACAGAGATGTAATTATAGAGAAATAATTCTTTTAGTTTTTGAACTTCAAGTAAAATTATTAATTATGATTTTTTTGAGTTAAGCATCTTTGTACAAGAGAATACTAAAGCTTAAAATCAGTATTGGACAAAAAATAAATTTATTTCTTGGCTTCCTGGGGAAGGGTACATGAATTTTGGACATTAGGATAAGGTAACTTTTTGTTTAATTAAAGGCCTTGGACTAATTAATATGAATGGAATATTTTCTAAAATGAGACTTTGTTACGAGCTACCAAATTATAAGAAAATAATGAATATGTATGAATATTTCAATTCCTATTGCTAAAGGTAGTATCCCTGTATAATTAGGTTGAGGATCATAAAGCTTTGTCTGCTTTTCATAAAAATAAATCTATAAGCCCTAGGAGAAATTAAGAAACTCTTCTGAGAGTTTTTAGAAAAACTTAACAATAAAGAAACATGTTTTTAATAGTTTCCACATTGTCACAAAGACATAAAAAATGCAGCCCACCTAAACATAGTCTGAATGAATTGAGGACAAAGAAAGAGATGAAACATGTTTTTAGCTCAGACTGTCTTAGAAAATCCTGATATTCCTGACTTAAATCTAGTCCACTAGATTGCAAAGGAATGTCTTGAATTTTATATATTTTTAGTGTTCTCCAAAAATGAAAGATGAAATGCTTGGTTCAAAAGATGATATACACATTGCCACATGAATGCCCTTTGAGAAATGCCAACTCAAATTAAAAAAAAAAAAACAACAGTAGCTTTCACTTCAAAATTAAGTCTAAGCAGAATGAAATTTATTTTTATGTGTACTATTTAGGTAGCTATAGGTCATAAGTCGGATCTTAGTAGAATGGAAAGAAATAATATATAATTATGTATATTATATAGAATATATTGTAATGTGGGAGTAACAAATTTCTTAACTTTATTTTATTTATTTATTTATTTATTTATTTATTTATTTATTTATTTTAAAGTTAAAAAAAAATTTAATGTTTATTTATCTTTGAGAGAGAGACGGAGAGAGACAGAGACAGAGTGAGAGTGGGGGGAGAGACAGAAAGAGAGGGAGGCACAGAATCCAAAGCAGGCTCCAGAAATCATGAGATACTGACCTGAGCCAAAGTCAGACACTTAAGCGACTGAGCCACCCAGGCACCCCTTAAAGACTTTATTTTTAACCAGTCTCTACATCCAACGTGGGCCTCAAGCTCACAACCCCAAAGATCAAGAGTCACATGCTCCACTCACTGAGCCAGCCAAGTACCCCGTAAATTTATAATTTAACATGTACTTAATTATATACACTTTCCAGAGAGGGGAGCTTTATCTCTCCTTATATTTTAAAGCAATCGCTGTTCTAACTGTGGTTAAGTTGCTCTTCTCCAAAGTTCTGTCCTCATATTTCTTATATTTTCATTCCTTACATCAAGTCCCTTAGCTTCCATTACAAAATTTTATTCAAGCCATTACTTTCCCCAAGAAACCTTCCGAGAACCTTCTAAATTTGAGTTATGTGTTCTTCCTATGTGCTGCCATTGTATCCCTGCACATAATGCTGTCAAATACTTGTCACTGCACACCAAATTGCCTTTTTATTTGCCTGTATCATATACCAGACTACGAGGTCTGTGAAGTGAGGGACTGTCTCTCTAATGTTAACACACAGAATATAGCACCTAACTCAGCATGTGCCATATGTACTGGGTGGTCAATATCTGCAGGTGATTGAATTTGAGTTCAAGTTTCCCAGCACTTTCTACTGTAAGAGATGAGCTTTACTATTTGAATTATATCTCTTTACTGAGAACTGAAACTTCCTATGACAATTTTGACTTAAGTGTTTGTTCCAGAAAATTCTTGTTCAGAAAGATAAGATGGTTAACCCAAAAACAAATCCAGAGAATTTTCATACAAAATTTCTCTGGGAAAACTACTCGTTTATCTGGCAACCATTTGCCTGGTGATTCTGGTTTCAGGATCCTGGCCTCATTCATTGTGTCTACTGTTCATGGATGTTATAAAATTTTCCTAATCCCAGCTAGTTTGAAAGACTCACCTTGGAACACTGGAGCCCAGACTCTGAAGTCTAATCATGAACTTTTCCAATTTCTTTCTTTTGAGAAAATGTCAAAATGGTAATCTCTTTTATGATGGTAGGTTAAATTAACTCAGTTTTGCTTTGATAGACAGATTGATCCCTTAGTCTCAGCTGCAGATCAACAGTCAACGCTCCCAAAAATTTAAAATTGCTGTGAGAAATCTCATTGTCTTATATTTTGGCTTATTTCACACTTTGACATGTATACTTTTGGTATACTGCAAAACGCATGGACAAATAAAAGGATTATTTGAATTGTCTAAATGTTTCAAACACAAAATAGATAATACACTAATTACTTCAACATTTAATATCATGTCTTAAAAAAAGCAAAAAAAAAAAACAACAAACTTTTGCATTACTCTGAGATAGCTTTGTGGCAGCCCATAAATATATTCTTGAACATAGTTATGTTCCTGAATTTTCTTGAGATGTCTTCTTGTTTTGTTCTACTCTCTATGTGTGAGAGCATAAATACACAAACACCAGGTTTTAGTTTGGTTAATTTCATCCAAGAATGTCTCTAAATCTCATGCCAAAGATAGGAGGATATATTTGGGGTTTTTACATGAATGACAATACAACATTTGCTTTTCTTTATGCTGTACTGCAAGATAATTATGTACCATCTAGACCGTGTTTAAAGTGGCAGGTGAAGATAACCTTAGTTCAGTTTATGGGGGAAAAATGTAGAGAAGAATTCTTGATAATTCATTCACCTTTTTTTTTTTTTTTGGTAACTTACAGCTTATTTGCCTCATATTGTAGCAAAGCAATTAATAAAAAAAAGTCAATTCTGGTCTCAATTTTTTCGAAAGTTTCCACTTCAGTTGTTATTTTGAGGGGTAGAAGGTAAACTCACTGCTGAGATTTATTACAAAAAGGATAGATCACAAAAGCAGCAGGAAAAGGATGTGGGTCCAAAAGGAGTCCATAGAGGATGGGTTTGGGAGAATTTTATCTGAGGTCACTCAGGAGCATTTTGTTTCTGGCAGGGATCTACAAAGCAATGTGTGGAATGTTCCTCCCTAGGGAAACCCAAATGAGTCTTAGGGTCCAAGGTTTTCATGGGCGGCTGCTCTCAGCTGTGATCATTTAATCTACATTCCATGTGAAAGCATTGTTTTGTACACACATCTCAAGAAAAAAAGGGAACAAGTCAGTAACTAATACAATTGTTTTGTTTCACAGTAACTTAGACATGATTTACCAAAAAAAAAAAAAAAAGTGCCATTTAAAAATGTGGTGAACCTTATATCCACCGTCTCCTTTCAGAGATATGCCTGAGGTATGCTCTATGACTCTGGTGTCAAAGTAGGGATGACCTTTCTAATGACAGAAACTCTTTCTGGGGATGGGAGTAACTACAAGATATCATCCTTCTGCAGAAGTTCTGAAAAGAAAGAGCAAGATAGCAAGATTGCTTTAAAATGAAAGCAGTGGGAAAATAAGGCAGAGTCAATGCATGAGTAGGATCTGATGTAGCAATCTGCCTTCATGAGAGCCATCTTAACTGGAGCTTGAAGGCTAATAAATGCAATGGCTCTAAAACAGTCCAGCCAGAGACAATTTTGAATACCATGCCTTTTCCATTGTCTTCTTTTGCTCTTACTCATAGCTACTAGTCCCGCTGAGCAGTTCCCTCCTTCCTGTTCCTCTTTTGCCACTCATCTGACCCCTTCTACATAGTGTCTAATTTTGACTTCCACAAATCACTGCTATCTTTCTTGATTTAAATCTATAGCCCATCATTTTGTATGAGTCTGAAAAGTGGCTAACATTTACTGAATTCCATTAGGGAGTATTTTGTAGTGTATGTTGGTTAAAAAAAAAAGTTAAAATCACACACAGTTTTAGAAAATACATATCATTCTGACCCTGTAACTTCATAATGAAAAATGAAAATGAGCAGACATAAAAGTTTTCTATAACTTACACACACACACACACACACACACACACACACATATGATACCACATTGGAATGGTATTTTGCTATTAAATGTTAGTAAGTGCTAGAATCTTTGATATGGGTTGGATGTTTTTGAAAAAGTACAAAAGTAGGAGGATAAATTTCAGTATAGAACTCAGACATTATAGTAATACAGATGTGCTATAATTTCCTTAAAATACACTAATGCACACCTTGCCCCACCCCTTAGAGTCACATCAGAAATGGTTATAGTGCTAGAGCACTCGCATATGGAGACACATACTACAGGTATTCTTAACAAAACATTTGCAAAAATACATTTGTTTGCCCTTATTCTGACTCAAAATTTGCTCAGGTATCAACAAAGTACTATAAAACCTCAAATTAGTATGACTCAATTAATAAATTTTTAAGAGAAAAAAGTTAAATAACTAAATTTATGAGATAAAGGAAATAATTATTTAAATTTTATGAAGTAGATTTTATAAAACTCAAAATAAAAATTCTTTATTTATAGTTCTTATTTAAACAAATATTTTTCCTAGAGAGGCAGGAAGGCAGACGAGAATGGTGGTTAGATGTTATTTTTTCTATTCTAGGAATGGCCTTCATTAGTCATTCTATCATTTACATAGATTTAGAAATATTTGGAGATATGTACAGAGTTAGACTACACAATTTTGTTTTCTTAACATTACAAGTATCATCCATATTTGAGAGTAAGTGTAAATAAGCAGATGTTATTTTTAGTTAAAAACCTGCTTGCATATTTACAGATAAATGTCATTGTTATATTTTCAACTTTTAAACCTTAACTCAGAAGTAGAGAGAGCCAATATAGGCTGCAAAGATTTGATAATTCTAATTCCTTAGGAAGAATACTGCAGTGAATAATAATAGAGAAAGTGAAGGACAGAAAAGGGTGGGGTGGAGGGCAAGGGAGCTGGAGAATGGAGAGAGAAGAATTTTAGTATTAGAAATTTCATGAAGTTTGAAATGTAGTTTTTGACAGTTAATAAACTTGTTCAGATTACTTTTAAACTGACAGAAAAGTTGCAATAATATTAGAGTATACCATGCCCGAGTTTTTTCCCATTATTAACGTGTTACATTACTATCGTATTATTGTCACAATTAATAAACCAATATTAATTCAGTAACATTAATTAAAGTCCATATGTTATTAAGATTTCCTTAGATTTTACCTAATGTCTTTTTCTAATCAGAGATCCCACCCAAGATACCACATTACATTTAGTTATTGTGTCTCCTTCCAAAATGTATTTTCGAAATTATTTTATTTTATTTTTTAAATTTTTATTTAATTTTGAGAAAGAGACAGAGTGTGAGCGGGGAGGGGCAGAGAGAATGGGAAACACAGAATTTCAAGCAGTCCCCAGGCTCCGAGCTGTCAGCACAGAGCCCCACGCAGGGCTCTAACTCAGAAAACGTGAAATCATTATCTGAGTGGAAGTTGGACGCTCAACTGACCGAGCCACCCAGGCACTCCTCGTATTTTAAAATATTGAATATAACAGAATGCATTGCACACTGGGACCGCTAAAATATTGAAACAAAATAAGCATGTTACACAGGTGGAAAATGGATTGGAAAAGTGCTAAGACATCAGGACACATAAATAATGCATGGCCCACATCTTCAAGATTACATTGGAAATCCTATATATTGAACAATATCAAGACTAAAACTGAAAAGAGAATATAATATACTTTCAAAATTCAAAGATAATATAGTTCTAAATTCGGATAAAGTAGTTGTTACACACAGAATAATATTTTTCAGTTTTATCAGAGAAAATAATATTCTATGTTTTATCTTGAACTGTGATAAACATTAAAATTCTCTTCATTCAAAAGAAATGTTTCCAAATAAATTTTGAAAACATTGTGATGCTATTTGCTTAAAGACAATAGACCATATCAGTTGTCCTCAAGTTTTTGATTTTTGTCTTTCTTATCAATAGAAATGTAACAAAACTGAAGAAGGTGCATTACTTGTACTTAAAATATAATGTAGGTTTTGCTTTCGGTCATTAAATCTCTTATGTCAATTACTAATTCAAATCATAATTAGGAACATTTCGGTATCTAGTAATGACATTTATTACATGCCAAACTGTTCTATATAGTCTAGAGGTTTTAACTCACTTTATCTCCACAACAACCCTATGAGATAAATACTATTATTAGCCCCATTTTAGAGATGGGAAAATGATAAACAGAGACGATGGCAAATTGCATAGGACATTTTGGCTCTAGGGACCTTGTTCTTACTCTGTACTTTTTATAGCTTCACATATAGGAAAAACCACAGTACCTAATTCCTAAAGGTTGTAACTTAAGTTTTGAGTCCCCTTAGTATCTGAGAAGGGAACAATGATACTATTTCAGGGCAATCTACAATGTATTATTTACCTGTGCACACATATAGGCATGCACCATTGTATGCTACATAGATCCTGATAATACATTATATTTTGTGATAGATTATAGTAGCAAAAAAAAAGTTCCTGTTTGTTTGAAGACTATTACTTTGTTGAAAGTAAACTTTTCCATTTCAGTGGAGTCATTCATAACTGAGAATTACAAGACATTTTATCATCTCAAGATTCCCTGTACAAAACTCCGATGAACTGCATTTTATCATTCCTTGGGTTTCAGGTAAGATAATCATATATTTGAGCAGGGGTTATGACATGCCTTCACGCATTCCCATAATAGCACAAGAATAAAGGAAGCATTATGAGTTTTTATAAAGTTAGTTTAAGCTCGCCTGATATTAAATTTAGGAAGTCTAGTGTTCCAGAAATATTTTCCTCCATTGTGTTACTTGTTATAATGATCACAGCATGGCTGTGCTTTCAAAATGATGTGTTTTAAATATCTATCCAACATGACAATCTCTTCTTTGTCAGCAACCCTATTAGTTGCTTGTGATACAAGAGTGAAGAGTGTTTGTGTTTAGGAAATACACATTCTCGTGGGAAATATTGATACGTCAGTATCATTAAATGCATGAGTAATAAAATTAAATCATACCAAGACTCCATCCCAGTCCCACTTAATCAGTTTCTAGTCTTGACCTTCTACTTAGACCAGTGCTATGTGAATGAAACATATCCAAGGCAAAGATTCATTTAAAAAAATCAGCCACGCAAATTTAAAAGTCCCTAATTTTATTATTTTTAATAATATATGTTATTCAACCCAACGTATCCAAAACATTGCCTATTACACATGTAATCATTATTTTTAAAAAATTTATTGATATATTTTACATTCCTTCTTCATACTATGCTTTCAAAATCCTTTTTAGATTACAGTCCAACTCTATTCTGACTAGCTACATTTCAAGAGCTCAACAGCCATATGTGACTAGTGGCTACATTATTGGACACTGCAAGTGACCACACTTGCTACTTAAAAAGTGGTTCTTGGACCAACAGTATCAGCATCAGCTGGGAGCCCCAGAGAACTACAGAATCTCAGCCCTGACCCCAAGCCTACTAAATTTTAAAAAGATCCTTGGGTGAATCTTGCATAAGATTCACATTAAAGGTGAGAAGTACGGTTCTAAAAAAAGGTATATAAAGAGGCCCTCAGGAAATTCTTATCAGGGAAAGTTGGCAAAAACTGCTGTAGTCATTTGGGCACACAAATCCTCACTCACTTTTTCAGAATTAATTTGTAATTCAGGGAGGTGGATTCAAAATGATAACACGTAAGGAAATAAGTGAACCAACTTAAGAAAGTCATCTCAAAGTTGCTTACAAGTATCTTCCAAACATCTCAGAAAATTTTGTGAAGCCATCTTGACATCCGTACAATATCGTTATCCTGTGTGTCTGCGTGTGCATATTTGTTTTGTACTATCCATATTTTTTCAATAATTCTGGACTAATTTCTTTGATAAATAGATATCTTCTGTTTGGACAAGCATGTTTATAGAAGAGATTATGCAACAGACAAATAAACTTACTCTGCTGATTTAACTGTTATCCACATATTAGATTCAGCAAATAATTCATGACTTCAATGACACAGTTCTGAGAACAGCTGGAACTTGAGTAATCAATTATAGATGCATCTCCCCCAGGCTCCTATGAAAAGATGGGAGTTTATTCCATAGTGTTAGGGATGTTTATTCCCTCAGCTACTATGACATTTCAGATTGCATTTGAAATGGTGACCAAATTCCCAGTGTTATGGCATTTTGCACGCATGCATAATCAGGCAGTCAAACTTTTATCTGGGTGATTCTCTTGTGGCTACTTATCTAGTTAAAATAAGTCTAAATATCTTTTAATGAAAAAACAAATATAAGTTCAAGGGCTAAAAATAGTTCATTATTATGTCTTCTAGTATTTGTTAAATAAATGGTTAAATAAAACACTACCTAAGAACATGGGTTTTGAATCAGACATGTCAGGGTTCAATTCCTGATTCTCTCACTCTCTACTTGAATAAGCTTGAGCAGATTAAATAGCATCTCTAAGCTTCCTTTTTGCCATAGTTGAAATAGAAATCATCAATTTTACTGACTTATTTAGGAAGTAAATAAAATGAGAAGTCTCCATATAATAATTGCCTGTTTATTGGGTCTTAAATCATATCAGATTTCACAAAATGAAACTTTAAGAAAGAAAGTCTCAGTTTGCTATCTATCACTCTTACCAAAAAAGGAAGCCTTAATCTTACAGACTGTCAGTGTTATTTTCTTTTTTGAACTTGACTCTGAGATATACAATTCGGTAGCAACCGTAGCACCATTATCACTATCAGCAGGGACACTGTACCTTATATTTAATGTGGGGTCCTCTGCTAAGAGTTTTGCAGGAGTTTTATTGGTATCTCACAAGAATTCCATGGAGTAGATACTGTTAATATCGTCAAAGAAGAGATTCATAGGGGTTAAATCACTTCTCCAAATTCATACTGTGTGATGGCAAGGACAAAAGTCTGGACTAGTAACAGCAAAGCCAACTCATCAACATAAAAACATTAAATAGGTTATTAGAAAGATGACCACCTGTGTGATATGAACTCATTTAGTAGGAAATATAAGACTGTAAAGCACAGCTATTTGCTTCAGAAAATTCCATCAAATCAATTTGTCTAAAACATTCTGCTTACTTAACAGCTTCTTTATCTATGTTGTAGGCTGACCTGTGTCCCCCCACCAATTTATATGTTGAAGTCCTGGACTGTTAGTATCTCCAAATGTGGCTGTGTTTGGATATAGGTATTTAAAGAGGAAGTAATAAAGGATAATTAATTATTTAAGGATAAATGAGGCTATGAGGATGGGCCCTAATTAGATACGACTGGCATCTTTATAAGAAGAGATTAGGACACAGACAAACACAGAAGACCACATAGTAAGGCACAGTGAGAAGACAACTATTTGCAAATCAGAGAGACCTCTGAAGAAACAGTCCTGCTGGCACCTTCATGTAGGGCTTCTAGCCTTAAGAATTGTGAGAAAATCATTTCTGCTGTTTAAGCCACCCTTCTGTGATATTTTGTTATGTCAGCCCTATTGGACTGATACAATCAACATAGTTTATCCTTGGGTGCCACTTGAAGAACCTCTTCTTACTATACACACATATCCTAAGTTATAATGGCTTGAAAGTTGCCTGGTCCCAATTCGCTCTTTAATTTGAAAGGACTCCTTTAAACTATTTGATTCCAGTCCCTTCAAAACCTATAAACACCCCACCTCTCTGAGTATACTAAGACTTAAGCGTTTATGACTAAGACTGTAGCAATGTTTTCACTCGATGGAAAATGTTTGGTTACATTTAGTTTCACTAATAGTTTGTCTGGTGGTATTTTGGAAGTTCAATAATATGTATGTTTTACTAAAATTAATGAAACTCACTTGCTGTCGTAACTCAAAGTCTTCAATTTTGAAACCACAAACTCAACTTGACCTTCACCTCACGGAACTCTCTAATGATGATGGTGGGATAATGCTCACATTGGTTCTGAATTTTGCATTATTTTCATCAAGATTCCAAATGCTAAATGAATTTTGCCTCCAAGAAATAGAACTGCTTCCACTTATCCTGTGGTTATGTGATTAAGTTTAAAAACTTAATCTTTGGTGAAAATGTGTTTTATTCCCGTATTTTCTTGTTACTTTGTGTTTTAAGTCTATGAGTCTATATGAAGATAAGCAAAGGGCCAAGAAGTCTGTCCTTTAAAATAGTTAAGAAGGTCTAATCACATATACCTGGACACACTTTTATAAGTCCTGCCTTTGTGTCCCTGACAATTGCTTGCTCAGTGTCTGTCAGGAGGTAAGAGTTTTGTTGGGATTTTGACTGGCGATGGCTGGTCTCTTGAGTAGGTTCCAGAGACATGATGTTGGACAAGCCTCACCTCAGTTCTAATGAGGTACCTGTATAAATCCAACTCTGAGTTCCCTCTGCCAGACGCCTACCCCTTACATGTATTTACACTATAATTCTAATTTGTGGGGATATCTTTCTAAAGGTTACAATTTCACCAAGGATAATTTAGAATTACAGCAGTCACTTTGAAGACCTTTTGTTATGAACAGAATTGTTCCTGTGAGAGACACCTTAGAAATGGAAATATGAGACTTTGCTTAGTAGTACTGTAAGGTATGCACAAAATTGATCACCCAGGCCAGAACCCTTTTGAGAAGGAAGGTAGCCCTGCTTTTACATGTCCTAGGATATGAGGCATAAAAGGAAATATCCCAGGCAAAAGCATAAGTATCATCACTCAATTTCTAGTATAAAATTAGGCATTGCTTATACTTTGTTGGTCATAAAACATAGCTGATAACCACCGCTACCAATAACAAAACAATTCTCTTTTTGGAAGATTCTCAGGGAAACAACTCATGACTTAAGTTTAGGGCCACAAAATAGATTCAAATAAAGCACCAAAAGACCTAAATAAATTCTGATAATCTTGCTATCTGACGTATCAGGGATTTTTTTTTCGTTTGTATCTTAGACAAGTGAACCAACTAGGTATATAAATAAATTTTGATGGAATTTCCTGTGATATTTAGTAGTTGTACTGTGCCTCTTCACTAAACATCTAAACAGAGAAATTAGGAAACGGCTAAATACTCAAGTGAGTGCAAAAAAAAAATGAGTAGTGGGAAAGGGAGATGTGCGTTGTGAATGATTTACATACTAGGTAGCAAGTTCCTGACAAATAGTTTCCATTTTATTTTGTTTTCGTTATTTCACTGTTCATAATTTAAAAATTGAGTTCACTTTGTCACACACTGGGATACTTAATCTTCTTTAAAATGACATTGTTGAACAGTATCATATTTCAGGTGGAAATTGAAACCAGACAACTGAAAAATAACACACATCATGCAAGTGTTAATCACAAAATATCTTCCAAACTCTAGAATTTAAAATTAATGTGACTAAAACATTTATTACATTTCATCTTTATTTAAACCTCTGTATTTATAATACCATGAAGTGGTTTATATTTTCTAAGAAATTTGTATATTTTTTAAATTGTTAAACTTTTAAAATTGGATGATAAAAAGAGTAACACAGGATAACAAGTTAAGTTTTTGAATGTTTTACTGCATTCTTTTTAATTTTACAATACTTTTCAAAATTGATCAATTAGCAACAAGATAAACTGAAGAACATGAAATCTTTTGTGTTAATAATTGTAAATACTTTAAGGAAGAGCAAAATACATTAGAATAAAAAACAGCAGATCTTTTGGGAAGCCAGTACAATTAATAAAATCACATCATAAATATCCAAACTATGTAGAATAAATACTCTAAAATTTCTTCGAGGCCAATAGCACCTAAGCTAAAAGAGCCACTAAAGAAAACACTGCAAGCATCTATTAAAAAGATAAATACAACTTCTTAGATTTGTGTGTGTGTGTGTGTGTGTGTGTGTATATGTGTGTGTGTGTGTGTGTGTGTGAGAGAGAGAGAGAGAGAGAGAGAGAGAGAAAGAGATAGAAGCAACCCAGGTTGGAAATGGTTAAATGTGATCAATACTACACTAAATAATGTAATAACATATAAACTGTTTATTATATTTAATAATAATTTCTGTTTAAAGCTGTCTTACTATATTTAATATTACTTTTCATTTAATGATTGAGTTAATAAAATTAATCTTAGATTTATTAGACTTAAGTATCATATAAAATTATTCTACCCTAAAATACAGTTTGTTTGTTTGTTTATTTATTTATTTAATATTTTTTAATTTTTGCAACTTTTTTTATTCATATTGCCATTAATCTAGTTTTGATCCTCAATACCTTTTACCTAGGTGAATACAAACTGATCTTCCTTCATTAATTCCTCTACATTAAGTTCAATCTATACACTGTTAAAGATTAATCTTAAAGCATAGACCTTTCTACTTAAATGTGTTTAATGGCTCCTTATTTCTGCAGTATAGAGTATGGATCTTTCTACATGGCTTTGAATATCATGATTTCTATTTCTTCTTGATTTCTATTTCTTTCTCTTTTTTTAAATATGAAATTTATTGTCAAATTGGTTTCCATACAACACCCAGTGTTCATCCCAACAGATGCCCTCCTCAATGCCCATCACCCACTTTGCCCTCCCTCCCACACCCCCCCCCCCCCATCAACCCTCAGTTTATTCTTAGTTTTTAAAGGTCTCTTATGGTTTGGCTCCCTCCCTCTCTAACTTGTTTTTTCCTTCCCCTCCCTGTTAAGGGGTCTTTTGTTAAGTTTCTTGGGATCCACATAAGAGTGAAAACATATGGTATCTATCTTTTTCTGTATGACTTATTTCACTTAGCATAACACTCTCCAGTTCCATCCACATTGCTACAAATGGCCATATTTCATTATTTCTCATTGCAAAGTAGTATTCCATTGTGTCCATAAACCACAATTTCTTTATCCATTCATCAGTTGATGGACATTTAGGCTCTTTCCATAATTTGGCTATTGTTGAAAGTGCTGCTATAAACATTGGGGTACAAGTACCCCTATGTACCAGCACTCCTATACCCCTTGGGTAAATTCCTAGCAGTGCTATTGCTGGGTCATAGGGTAGGTCTATTTTTAATTTTTTGAGGAATCTCTACACTGTTTTCCATAGCAGCTGTACCAGTTTACATTCCCACCAACAGTGCAAGAAGGATCCCGTTTCTCCTCTCCAGCATCTATAGTCTCCTAATTTGTTCATTACAAAAGACCTTGAATAGCCAAAGTAATATTGAAGATGAAAACCAAAGTGGGAGGCATCACAATCCTAGACTTTAGCCTCTACTACAAAGCTGTAATCATCAAGACAGTATTGTATTGGCACAAAAACAGACACATAGACCAATGGAATAGAATAGAAACCCCAGAACTAGACCCACAAACGTATGGCCAACTCATCTTTGACAAAGCAGGAAAGAACATCCAATGGAAAAAAGACAGTCTCTTTAACAAATGGTGCTGGGAGAACTGGACAGCAACATGCAGAAGAATGAAACTAGACCACTTTCTCACACCATTCACAAAAATAAACTCAACATGGATAAAGGACCTGAATGTGAGACAGGAAACCATCAAAACCCTAGAGGAGAAAGCAGGAAAAAACCTCTCTGACCTCAGCCGCAGCAATTTCTTACTTGACACATCTCCAAAGGCAAGGGAATTGAAAGCAAAAATGAACTATTGGGACTTCATCAAGATAAAAAGCTTCTGCACTGCAAAGGAACCAATCAACAAAACTAAAAGGCAACCAACGAAATGGGAAAAGATATTTGCAAATGACGTATCAAAGGGCTAGTATCCAAAATCTATGAAGAACTCACCAAACTCCACACCTGAAAAACAATAATCCAGTGAAGAAATGGGCAGAAGACATGAATAGACACTTTTCTAAAGAAGATATCCAGATGGCCAACAGGTACATGAAAAGATGCTCAACATCACTCCTCATCAGGGACATATAAATCAAAACCACTCTGAGATACCACCTCATGTCAGTCATAGTGGCTAAAATGAACAAATCAGAAGCCTATAGATGATAGAGAGGATGTGGAAAAATGGGAACCCTCTTGCACTGTTGGTGGGAATGCAAACTGGTGCAGCCTCTCTGGAAAACAGTGTGGAGGTTCCTCAAAAAATTAAAAATAGATCTACCCTATGACCCAGCAATAGCCTGCTAGGAATTTACCTAAAATACAGTTTATATACATCTTACTGTTTAACTCCATATTTCGGTATCAAAATTAAATTAAATACATATTTTACATATTTGAATTTTTGAGTTTCTATTTATCTCATTAATGGAAACAAATGTTAATGCTACTTTTGTTTCTCCCTTCAACAAACCAACACACTAATTCTCTCTTACTTTAAAAAGTATTATTCTTTTTGGGGTGTATCGGTGACTCAGTTAGTTGAGACTCTTGATTTCTGCTCAGTTCATGATCCCAGGGTTGTGGTATTGAGCCCTGTGTCTGCACTGAGCATGGAACATGCTTGATTCTCTGTCCCTTTGCCCCTCTCCCCTGCTCATACTCTCTCCCTCTCTGTAAAATAAAAAGATAAAAAAAAGTATTCCTTTTAAAATGCTAAAATCTAGATGAACAATTATTTCATCAAAATGATGTCTACCTAGATTGTACAGCTGAGAAATAAACAATATATTTAGAATGCTGTAGGGGTGCCTGGGTGGCTCAGTCGGTTGAGCGTCCGACTTCAGCTTAGGTCATGATCTCACGGTTTCTGGGTTTGAGCCCCACGTCGGACTCTGTGCAGACAGCTCAGAGCCAGAAGCCTGCTTTGCATTCTGTGTCTTCCTCTCTCTCTTCCCTTCCCCCACTCATGCTCTTTCTCTGCCTCTCAAAAAATAAAAGTAATAAAAATTGTTTTTGAAAAAAAATTTAGAATGCTGTCAATATCTATAAAGTTTATTTAATTCCTAAGATATTATTGAAACTCAGCTGTAACTCTGATTCATTTGGTGAGGAAGCATTTCACATTCCTTGTGTTTGGTTGACTGACATGAGTTTTCTAGAGAAACAATAAAGTGCATTACTATATTTCACTGTAACAATGATAGTTGTATTATTTGCTATATGAAACCAGGTGCAAAATGAGGAGGAATTTATTTCACTTCTTTAGCACATGATTGAAAATAAATTAAAACACAATGCTGCAGAACATTGGAAAATATGCCATTGGGGAAATGTCACTGGAGAATTTAGGCTTTGAAAGCACATTTGAAAATAACTTGCATTTTCTAATTGAATGGTATAAAATTCAATCATAAACAGATTAGTAACAAAAAATATGATTTTTTTTTTGCTTTTCATCAATTTGTATTTCAAAATTAACTTCCAAAAAGAAGGCAAATAGCCTTCTTCTCTTTTCTTCTATTTTAGGATGGCAAAAGCCCTTGAATTTTACATTTTAATCTTAGATAAAAGAAATAAAACTTTTTTTCAGATGAAAACATGACTTTAGGAAGAATAAAAAGCTTTCTTTTTTGTCCAAAATGCAACAAGAAGTCTGTTTCTTCAGAAACTACTTTAAAGAGTATAAAACGGAAGGGTAATTATAAGCCTTCAAGGGTATGGAGCTACTCTGAGGAGTAATAGAAGAAAAGCTGACATAGGAATCCAAGCAACAAGGGACACACATGGTGTGAGTTAGAAAATACGGCACCTACAGCATTACTTGCGAAAGGTACTGGTTGATACGTGCTGGTAACTCCGGTTCAATTCAAGGCCAAGTGAACTTTTCTACTTGAGGGTCAGGGAAAATGTTAGGAAAACATAGAAATTCAAGACAGTTCAGGAAAATACCACCTTTCTTATTTAATTATGTAAGAATTCAAAACTGTCTTTGAACCAACTAGATAATTATCCTTCTACAGTACCAAACTCATACCTTATTCAGATATGAATAATTTTAAACCGTAATTGTGACATTCAGCTTGAACTCTAAAGTTTTATGTTCTAAATACTGATTGTTAAATCCGATACATTGTGATCGCTACTTGTATTTTCCTACAGGAGCTGGTAATTGCTCTGAAGGATTTCAATGACAAATTATATAAAGTAGTCCAACTTAATAATTCCATTATAAGACAATTTATAACTGTTGACATTTTCTAGAAATACGGTACAGAGGGGAAAAAGTCACCTTCTTTTCTCTCTGTATATGCTCATAATGTGGCTTCCCATTTTGACTTCTTGTTCTCGATATCTATTCAATAGCAATATTGCATGAGATATTTTTCAAGAGTTCAATAAACAGGTTTTGTGTGCCAATGCAGTTCTCATTAATTCCGAGAGTCTAACTGTGTAGATGTTCTGTGTAGACACTAAACAGTTGTGGATTTCTGAATAATGGTATCTGTTGACATTATCCTTTCTACTCTAGCATATTTGTTTAGATGCCCTTGAAATTCTGCTCCAAGGTTTCTCAGCTGTAACTTGAAAGCCATTCTTTAACGAGAGCCATGATTGTTCTCTTTTATTTGGTGTCTAATGCCATATACATCTACCATCTGGACACACTGAAACTGCTCATTCTGTGTACTTGAAGGGAATTTATGTCAGAGAAAAATATATTTTTCCAATTTTTTAAATGTTTATTTATTTTTGGGAGAGACAGGGACAGAATGCGAATGGGTTAGGGACAGAGAGAGAGGGAGTCACAGAATCCAAAGCAGGCTCCAGGCTCTGAGCTCTCAGCACAGAGCCCGACGTGGGGCTCGAACTCACGAGCTGTGAGATCATGACCTGAGCCGAAGTCAGACGCTCAATCGACTGAGCCATCCAGGCACCCCCCAAAATATCTTCATTCATCAAAAACTGAGTGACAATACATCTATAGATTTAATTCGTGAATTGATTAAGCACATATTGTTAGTCATATGCTGCAAAAATAAAGATATAAGGACACAGACTCTGATGTCTTGCAAGCCTTAGGGTAAGAAATGCAAATCAAATAGCTATAAAATAACATAGTAATTTCAATTGCTTTAGTCTACTTTGGACAAGTAGGGGACCTTCCTGAAAGAGGGGGCTTAAGAAGCCTCCAACTTCCGTCTTGCCAGTAGACTGACTCTTGCCTTAAATGAAACAAATTGCAGTGCTGTGGGTCCATGTGACAAGGAACTATGAGTGGCCTTTTGCCATGAGTCAGCTGGAAACTGAGGTCCCCAGTCCAACACCCCCCCAAAAAATTCAATTGTGCTAGCAAACACGTGAATTTGAAAATTGATCGTTTCCCAGTTGAGCTTTAGGGTGAATACAAACCCAGATGACATTTTGATTCCAGTCTTCGGTGAGGCCCTGAGGCAGTGCACTTCCTGAAGCTGAGTCCACAGAAACTGTGAGATATGAAATGTGTGTGTGAGCTCTTAGGTTGCTAAATTTTTGGCAGTTTGTTGTGCATTAACAGATAACATACACGGATTGTTAATAATAATAATATTGGTCGAGATGTTGAATGAATGGTAGGATTTATTGAGGGGGGTAAATGTGCAGTGAAGAATAAATCTCCAAGCAGACCAGGGTTGACAAGGCAAGGATCTGAGAAGCAGCACTATTCTTGTAGGGAATTGTAAGTTGTTTGTGCTGCAGGAGCTAGTGCTCCAAGAATATTTCAGATGGAAAATAAAGAAGAAGCCCAAAACCCAGAAGAGGTTGTGTATCGGCTTTTAATCATTCTTGTCATATCAGAGTGTGGATGGAACAGAGGAGAAAGAGGTTTGGATATGATTTTGATGCCTCACTCTTATAAAGAGGAAGAGTTTAGGATAGGCAAGATTAGTAACACATTACTAATAGGTAATGTTTATTGGGCATTTGGGTGACAGGAAGTCTTCTACTTCATTTAACGTCCACCAGCCTCCTCTTTGATTTCATGTTATCATTTCTAATATGAGGAAGTTGAGGTAGAGAGGAATTAAGTCATATTTTGAAGGAGACAGAGCTAATAAATTATACAGCCAGGATTTGAACACAATCAGATGTGCCCCAAAGGCGATCTGCAAGACTGTGGTGTGCAACGCCTCTCTGGCTGTTGCTTATTTATGAGAAGGCCAATAAGAAAAACATCCTTTCAACTTCTGACATCCTGGCTTCAGTCCTGACCATTTACTGCATTCCCTTGTGACCATGTGAACGCTGTCCCATTCTGGTCACTACTTTTTTCTCAGTTCTGTCTTCTCTCCTCCTCAGTATTCTTTCCATTAAACATCTCTCTTACCTGAATCGCCAATCTATTCACTCTTCCTGCCTCTTCCCTGTAGGATTTAAAGTTTAATTTCAGGTTCAACAAAATGATTTCCTTCCTTCCTTCCCTCCCTCCATCCCTTCCCCCTTTCCTTCCTTCCTTCCTTTCTTTTTCCTTCCTTCCTCCCTTCCTCCCTCCCTCCCTTCTTTCCTAGCTTCCTTCTTTCCTTCTTTTTTATTCTAAATCTTCTCCTGCCCCTGCTCATTCTTCTGACTGGCCCATACTCATAGAGGATGAGTCAAAAGAGGAAAGAATATGAATTAAAGGTGCTAATGCATTTCCTTTCTGCATTGCCTGTTCCATAGAGAGTTTTGCTATACGCATGCCTGCCTTCCCTATCAGCAGGTAAGAAAAAGAGGAGGGACATCTGGGTTTAGACCTAAGGTAAATGGGTCAAAGGCAGGTTGCCCAGTGTTGTTTTATTATAGGCCATCCAGGCATAACTCTCACCTAAATAAAGGAATTTTACATGGGATTCAGCTTAGATCAAGCTGGAGGAGGTACAAAAGCCTCATAGAGAGAGTTTCTTGTTGCCTTAATTGTTTTTGTTTTCATTGTTGCTGTTCATAAAATTTCCCCATGGCACTAGTTTGGGTCTCTGGATTCAGATAGTAGATCTACTATTTACCAGCAATGCAGCTGTAAGTTCCGTGTTCTTTACCTCAATTTTGTCACCTCATAACAATACTAAGCTCATAGAATTTGGATGACAAAAGCAGAGTAAGATTGAGAGACTCACGCAAAGAATGCAAATACTGAAACTCACATAAGCCGTGTCAATGTGTAATTTGCTTTAAAGCTGATGTTTTAATATAGGTGAGTAGTACCAATTATTATCTTCTGATTTGAACCCTGACCAAGTAGATATAAGCAGGTAGAGTAAAAGAAAATATTGTATAAAACTCAAAAGTATTTTTAAACAAAACTAGTAATATATTGTGAGCACAAGAAGTTACCTAAAATAAGTGTTAAACTAATTACAGCATAAAAACAATAGGTGCTCTGAAGGTTGGACATAAATCAAAATCACTATCAATGCTGTTTACTACTACAAAGAAGGTTGTATATTCACACATCAAACTATTTTGGCTGAGTTTTTCCTTTTTTTCATGCGGATTTAATGACTACAAAATGTTTGGAATTAGACATTATGGTGGGTAGATTAGCAATAGGATTATTTTTAAAAATTCTGCCTCATTAGCTCAGTCGGTAGTGCTTCTGTCTCACAAATATATTTATCTGACTCCTTTTGTAATCCTTACTATATCCTCACCTTTGATTTGGTTATAATTCTTCCCATACTCAACTGTGAAGCAGAATTAAACAAAGAAACCACTGAGTTAGCAATTTTTCATGTTTAGCATCCATATTTTAATGAATGAAACTAAAAATATTTTCATTGCAAACTCAGACCAGGGGCCTGTATGAGATTTGGACCTAAGTGAGATAAAATCTCCTGTCCACTCAGAACAGAAAATGATGGTACTAGGGCATCACTCAAAGCACACACCTCAACTCCAATGCACCAGCCACTATGTCACTGTTTCTGAGCATGGCTGCTTTAAGTATCACACTGGGTTTTTAGGTCTCATTATAAACTTTGTGACAATTATTTAACCTTATACATTTCAGTTTATTTATGGATAAAAATGGGAATGATAGTTGAACCACCTCACCTCATCAGGCTATTGATAAAATTCAATCATGTAATATATGGAGTGTTTGGCATAATGGCTGGCCTAAACCAAGAAAGCAAATAATTATAAATTTAATCAGGCACATGCAGGTACTACTCCTAATTTGAGGAGATATCCCTTCTATTCTCATAACATAGAAAGTCTACATGTTTCCTCCATGTCAAGCAAGCTTTTACAATGACTTATGAATGGAATCCAGCCACTGAACACAGTGGGGGGGGGGGGGGCGGGGGAAGGAAAAGAGAAACGGGCTGAGAATGAGTACAAATGAAAGTTTACCTTGGTTGGAAGTATTTAGAAAATGAAACAGAATAGTATCTCTTTGAGAGAGATAACCGTGATACTCCACAGTTTAGGATTAATTTTAACTTCATGCTTTGACATTTCTTTTTGATTTAAACAACAACAACAACAAAACCCCAAAACGTCACTAAACACCTTACATCGGAGAACAGAAAAACTCCAGACACACTGCTATGGTAGTGTGCACCACTTTGAAGTTTAAAAGCACCATGCATGGATAAATCTGATTCCTACTTAGTCATCGAATTCCTTAAGATTTTTCAGTTTTTAAATTTTGCATAATATATTCTATATGGGGTGCTCAAATCTATCAGAAGGTATGTCCAGTGAGGTGTCAAGTCGTTTCAGCAATAATAAATGAATAAGTGAAGTGAAACTCCCTAATGTTTAGAGAGGATGAACAAAGAATTAAATAAACATTAAATATGGTGGCGTGCAATAGCTTAATACTTTGTGCAGAGGATAAAAATAAATCATTTCTGTGAGGCTTATTCCTAGACAAAAGTGTAAATGGAATGATAAGAATATACTCCATAATTTGCTGATTTTCAGATATTACCCTGGAGAACATATTGATGATTATAAGCAGTCCATTAATTTTTATATACCTTTCCTGAAAATCATACATACATTGGATATAAGAAAGATGGATAATAGATTCACATGCTATTAGGGCAAACATGTACTCTCAGCAAGCAAACTAAAAGTTGTTATAAAATTTCTAGTTATATATTTCTGCTTAGGCACAAACCAACACAATTTATATATTATTTTAAACCATGGTTTTATCATTAATTGAATGCATAGTTTATCAATTTTGGACCAAATAGCTGCCAAAAAAGGATAAAGATTACCCAATTTTTCAAGTTTAATGAGCCACAATTTTATTTCAATTCTATTGTTTGCGAGAGCTACCATTGTCCCTTCACTTTTACTTTGGATTTTAAACTCTAAACTTACTGCACATTTGTTACTTCCAGTTAAAAGCCCAGGGATATATAAGAAGATAAAAGTCTGATCTCTTCCCCACATTCATGCACATCCCAATAATCTCTGAGTTCAACCCAGTTTGGTGTCTGTCCTTTCTTCCACACCTGACACTGAGATCTACACCTTCTGTCACTTCATCAACACATCAGGCTTTTATTTCACTTGCCAATCATAACAAATCAATTAATAAGAGCACAAACTTTGTGATTCATGTGAACTCCCTAGTTTGTTTTCTTGAGACAAAGTCAGGAGGCCAACTTAGCAAGAGTGACAAGGAGAACACTCAGTCAAGTCTGTGGGAAGTCTACCTTCCAATGGCACCTTATAAATATGCCAAGAGACGGACTGCTTCCCCCAGCGAAGACTTTCTTCTAAGTAGTGATGTGGCAACAAGTAAGGGAAAAGAGATCATCAACATTCGGTTCACTTTCCCTGGTTAGAACCATGATAGCAAGCTAAGCAGCAACTCCACAATAACCAAGAAGGTTCTGTTCTGGCCTTTTTATTCACAGCCCAGGTCCTTCCAATTGTTCTCCTGTGTGGGGTCTAAATACTCCTTGAAAATTCTTTTCCCAAATTTGACCTTGACTTAGAGTTGACTAAACCACAGGTCGCCCTACCTTCACTACTGGAAAGCTATATGGCAGGATTCCAAGTTCAAAGGGGATCTCACTAGCTTATGGTCCAGTTGGTTGGAACCCAGCCCTGTCCAGGTTCACCTCAGTGGTGAGGTAGCAATAATGTACCATCGCTTCAGCCTGTTCTTGTCTTTACTGCTCACTGTACCTTCCTAACTGGCACAGGTTTTATTGAAAACTACCAACTTGACACATTTTATGTCTATTTAATATACATTGCAGATACAATGTTCTATACTATATTAATACACTTTATCTAGTGTATGTATAATATATTTTATATTATATTAATAGTTCATATTATTTTTGTGAAATACACATGTAAAACAGGATACTTTATTATATATTTTCCTCTAAACATCATTTCCAAATACTTACTATACTTAACATTGAACCCATAGAGCCTACCAAATGAAGGAAATGGATTTTGCTCTTAAACAAAATTGCCCATAATTGAAGAAGAAAGACTGTTTTTTCTCATTGCTTTTTAAATTTTTTTAAAAATTTATTTGAAAGAGACAGAGTTAGCACCAGTTGGGGAGGAACGTAGAAAAAGGGAGAGAGTGAATCCAAGCAGGCTCTGTGCTGCCAGCACAGAGCCCGATGCAGGGCTTGAACCCATGAACTGTGAGATCATTACCTGAGCCGAAACCAAGGGTCAGACACTCAACTGAGTGAGCCACCAGGTGCCCCTCTCGGTGGCTTTCATTACAACTTTTCTTTTCTCTATAAAAATCTGCTTATGATTTCAGAATATTAACTTTATTGTGCTATATAATTATAAAGGTGATTCCTGCTGATGATTAACTTAATTTAAATCATAAATATAATACCTATAGCATCATTGCTGTCACCTTGATTTATAATATCTATTTTAAGTGTTTTATTTATATATTTTTACTTTCTACTGTTGATGGCATCTGTCTTGATTATTAATACTACCATATACTCTGCACACACCTAGTGATTTAGAAAGCATAACTTTATCATACTTTTATCATTACTTGTTTTTATACTTTAATGTAACCCTATTACTCAATTTACTAATGTGAATAATTAAAAAAATAAAATAATATCAATGTCTCCCTTATGAACCAAACTATTTTGGACACTTAACACTTTCAATACCTGCCCATGAGGTATATCTTTTGTTGGCATGATCTTGAATTTTTGTCCATAGTTCAAAAGGTAAAATAAAAATAAAATAATTATAATAATTATTTTGCATTGCTTTATCTATTCATGATTCATAAATTAACATTTATTTTGTAGCCATATTTAATATTTTTATAACATAGTTATTTTGTATTTAAATGATTCTCATGCTCATTTTCACACCCGTTTGAATAAAACTTCCCTATTGTGGATTTTTACCATGATCAATTGCTCAAGTTAATCAATAGAACACAGAATCAAGTAGACTTTGCTTCAAATGTTGTTATACATGCAGCATCTTCCATATTTTAGAAGATATTCCAAATTTCATCACATAATAATAACTTAGCTGGCTATATAATTGTCACACCCAATTTAAAAAACAGTTCTGTAAATATTCAGTCTTTTATTCATTATTGATTCAACAAATATTGATGAAATTCTCTAACACATCAGTCACTATGCCAACATGCCATATCAAAGATTCTTAGTTAAGCTTGGATGAGGGCAATAATAAGAGAAGAGAGAGTCACTTGCAGTCTTTTTAAAAAATAAGAGAAACATCATGTGGTATAACTGATATAAAGAAACTGTACACTTTTAATGTCTCTAATTTGATGAGTTGGGACATATGGGTATACTTGTGAAACCTTCACCACAATCGAGTTAACAGACATGTCCATCATGTCCAAAAGTTTCCTTGAGTTATTTTATTTCGTATTTTGTTTGCTTGTTTGTTTGTTTTTATAGCTTTTGCCTTTTTGTAGTTTTGCATCTATTGCTATGGTCGTGTGACTTTTTTTCTTCATCCCGTTGATGTTTTACATCAACGTTACTTAATTTTCAAAAGTTGAGCCAGGCTTATATACCTGGATACACCCCACATGGTCATGGTATATAATTATTTTTGTACATTGCTGGATTCTACTTACTGATATTTTGTTGAGGATTTTTGCATCTATCTTCATCAGAAATTTTTATAGCTTTCTTGTGGTGCCTTTGTCTGCTTTCGGTATCGGGGTAATTTTGGCTTTACAGAAAGAGTTAAAATTCCCTCTGAACCTAGTTTGAAGAGTTTTAAGCAGACAAAAAAAATATTATTTATTTATTTATTTATTTATTTATTTATCTATTTATATTAAATCGGCATAGGCTGTTGTGTGAATAATTTAGTTAGAGGAGGCAAGTATTTAATCGGCAAGATCAGATCGAAGCCCTTTTTCCTGACTCCAGCACAGATGATGACGCAGGAACAAAGGGAGATGGAGACAAGTTAGTGGCCACGAAGCATATTTTGGAAGTAAAGACTTGATCAGAATAAGTTCTACAGAATGAGCTAAAGGTAAGAATTAAAGTTAACAACATGTTTGTCCTTTGAGCAATTGGAGGAATTGTTGGGTCAGTAACCGAGGCGAGAAAGACTGCAGAAACATGAGATTAAAGGGAAATTAGTCTATCTTTGCAGAACTTAATCAGTTTACAGTCTTGCACGCATTGCTTAATTCATCTTTAGGAATAGAACTCTAATTTAGACAGATCTATTCCTCCAATGAGTAGGCCAGGTCAGAGGACACTGGTGTGACATTTCTCCATGTCTTCTCTCTGTCCTTACTGTTTTATGACTGGGAGGCTGACTTCTTAATTCACAATTTTCTTTAAGTCACATTTGGAGGAATATTTAAAAATACAGACTTCATTAGATGGCTGATGATTCATTCTTACAACAGGACCCATTTTCTTGTGAATGGGTGCCACAGGTTGGCTCTGGGCATCCTCCTTCATTTCTAAGTGAATTCTACCAAATATTACATAAATATATCATAGTATGTAGCTGCCATTACTTAGTTTTATTGTTGATGAAAATACCTTTTATATTTTTGCCTCATAAAGATATTACAGGAATATTTTAGAGGAGATAGAGAATTAAAAGCTAGTTCTAACCTTCCACCTTCCCCTTAAGTCTCAAGTGCCTATTTATTAAATGTATTTGTATTTAGACGCATTGCTAACTTTAAGAGTATGCATTAAGAATAAGATTTTAATATAGGCCATGTGGCTATTGAATATACTTGCCATGGCCATTCATTCTAGAATGTCCAATTTGGAATATGATTACTAGAGTTGATTATGTATAGCAGAATTGAAATGAAAGTAGGCATTAGAGACTTTCATCTAATAAACTTATTAAATTTTAGATAAAAAATATCTTCATCAGCAGGTTGTTATTCCGCCTAGAGCACTCATTTTAGAGTTTAATAAAAAAGTCCAGAGGAGTTTTCCTCGTTAAAACAGGTTTTATATATAGGTTTAATCTGCCTGATTGAAAATAACCTTATTAGGGTTAAGAATTAGAATGAAATCACATAAAAATATTTTGAGAATATTTTCAGAAATTATAGGCTTTTTTTTGCACTCATAAGAGAAACCTTCTACGATTTAAATTTAAAAAACCCAAAAAGTAACCATTTTCACATTTCAGAAATGATAGTATATTCCGATCCAAAAATCATTCATGTGATTTCCCTAATAACTTTGCTTTGAGGAAAACAAACAAAGACAAACTCGGTTTTAGTGAGTTGTAGCAGAATAAAAAAATCAACAGACTTTTATTATTTGTAGTTGAAAATGACCATCACCAAGGCAATCTGTTTTAAAAGAAGGAAATCAAGATCTACCGAGGGCCAAATTTTGTGCCAGGTGATTGACACGTATTATCTCTTTTAATTCTCATAATAACCCATTATATTCTATAAGCTCTAAACGATGCACAGAGAGATCAATTGAGCTATGGAACCTAACAGGGCTTGGCTATGACAGAGCTTACTCTGTCCATAACATCAAATTGAGTAATTATTCCTGAAATACACTAGAAGTTAATTGTGTGATATTCTCATATGTATTTTATAAAGTAGTTGATGAACTACTACTGCAACACAGCTAGTTACTCAAGGCAAAGTGTGATCTTGAATTTAGAGTTTTTACAAACAAAACTACATTATGGTTACTAAAACAATTATTCCATGTTGTAATAAATTCATTTTTTATTTTTATTTTTAAAGTGTGTTTATTTATTTGAAAGAGATAGAGGGAGGGAGGGAGGGAGAGAGAGAGACAGAGAGAGGATCCCAAGCAGGTTCTGCACTGTCAGCACAGAGCCCGACGCAGAGCTCAAACTCACAAAACCTGTGAGATCATGACGGGAGACAAAACCAAGAGTTAGATGGTTAACCTACTGAGCCACCCAGGCCCCCCAAGAAATTGATTTTTTCACATTAAACTGGAAATGGAAAAGGATATAGGGATAATTTTATAAACTTCAAGTAAATTTCTTTATTTTTACGGTAAATTTTACAATGCTTAATAAGAGTTTATATAAAATCTGTGCTTCTCATGCAGGTCAGCATTAACTAAACCTACCAGGTAGAAAAGTATATAAAAGTTTTAAAACATTTCCAGATAATTAAGCTATTCAGCACAATCACAAATTAACTTAACTTAAATAGTTCATTTGGCTCTAATGAAAAAATAGGTTTTTGCTATGTTGAGTTATATGCAACCAGATATAAATATGGAACTATGCCTAACTAGGTATTTTACCACTTTTTGTGTGTATGGATCAGAAGCTTCTTAGGAAAGCAGAACAGAGAAAATAATTGAAACAGTGGGAATTTAATGCAGGGAATTTGTTGCTCTGGTTATGTAAGGTCCAAGCCAAACAGAGGGAAATGAGGTAACACAAAGATCAGAAGCAACTAAATTAGAGGATCAAAGGAAAGAGATCAATTGTGGCAAAACCATGCAGCAAGTAATCTATCTTCCTTGTCTAAACCCCAAAACAACCAGCTGGCCTGAGAGTTTGGAAGGTTTAGCTGTGAGGATCTCCCATCTCAGGATAGAGAGCTGGACCAGGAAAGCGTGAAGAACTCATCTGGGAGCCAAAGGACCACGGACTAGCAAGGCTTTTTTTATTGATGAAGATCTACATTGCCTTATCTTATGCCCATTAAACACTTTATTAAAGGAAGTTGAAATTATGTATTTTCATTCCTTTTTTAAACTAACAAGTTATAATATTTTCAACAAGTTCTTTTCATGAAAAGTTGTCCAGATATTTTTCCTTATTGTCATCTTCTATCATGTCTTAGTTGGTCTTACCCTTAGAAAATGTAATACCACATCTTAAATATAAATATAAATATAATATAATTATAAATAGAAATTTAAATATAAAATTCCATAATAAGACAATGCCAATTTTATTCTCAGAGCAAAATACTCAAAAGAACTTTAAAAGATGCAGTAATAATACAGCGATTCAAGGTTAATGGAATAAAGTAATCAATGTTCATTCTTCAGCAGACTTTAGAATGTTTAGTCTTTCCCTAGAAAGGATACAGACTGATGTTGGTACAAACATTGGCAAAGTGAGGACTGTAGACATACCTGCCACAATTTTTTGTAAATAATATTTTATCAGAACAAAGAATGCCCACTCATTTAAATATTGTCTTTGACCATCTTGACTTGCAGTGGCAGAGGTGAATAGTTGTGACAGAGATGATTTAACTCACCGTGCCTAAACTGTTTATTAATTGCACCTTTATAGAAAAACGTTGCAGACTTACATATATTTATGGGATGTTATTTTCCTTAACTAAAACTTCCATTATTAGAAGAGTCTCATTTCATTTCTTGTATCACCTGGGGATAGAAAACAACAATCACAAAACCAATTCTATATCCCTCAAATGCCCATGAAGCCAAATATATGTGCCAGATTTCAACTCCATGTAGGGAAAATCCCTGTATCATTAGAGCCATTTTCAATACCAAATTAGGTTATTTTTAATTGTGCTAAACAACTTATTTATCAGGTATTCTTCATAAAAGATTATTTTAAAAATTTTTCTACAAAGTGGACTTAATTCACATTTTTATCTGATAGGAGTTCATGTTGTACCTCAGATTGTATTTTTTTCCTGTAGTCATTGTCTTTTTCATAATTATTCCATTGTAATTAACTGATGCCTTTAAATTGAAATTCTTCCTAAACGTCTCCATAATTTAGCATATATTTTACTTTTAAATGTTTTTTAATGTTTATTGTTTTTAATTTGAGAGAGAGCAAGCATAAGCAAGGGAGGGGCATAAGGAGAGAGAGAGCACGTAAGTAGGGGAAGATAGAGAGAGAATCCCAAGCAGACTCTGCAATGTCTGCACAGAGCCCAACACTGGGCTTGATCCTATGAACCATGAGATCATGACCTGAGCTGAAATCAACAGTTGGCCGTTCAACTGGCTGAGCCACACAAGTGCCTCAATATATATTATCATAATACAAGTTCACAAGTAAAGTCAATTTTTTTTTTTTTTTTTAATTTTTTTTTCAACTTTTTTTTTTTTATTTTTTTTTTTATTTTTGGGACAGAGAGAGACAGAGCATGAACGGGGGAGGGGCAGAGAGAGAGGGAGACACAGAATCGGAAACAGGCTCCAGGCTCCGAGCCATCAGCCCAGAGCCTGACGCGGGGCTCGAACTCACGGACCGCGAGATCGTGACCTGGCTGAAGTCGGACGCTTAACCGACTGCGCCACCCAGGCGCCCCTAAAGTCAATTATTCTTAATCTGCTAAGTCCTTTGTTCACCATATATTTATCATTGTGAAAATAACATTAATTTTGAATTCTATTCTCAGGGGATGGATATAATTGTAATTGAAGCGTTAATAGAGACGTATATTAAGTAGTGATAATTTCAGCTTGGACATGGTAGGACACAGAGGCCTATCTCAAGAAGGTTTAATTAAAAGTCAGTTGCGGCAGGAAGGAGCCAAGATGGTGAAACAGCATGGAAGTTTTTGTGTGTCTCGCGTCCATGAAATACAGCCAGACCAACACTAAACCATCCTGCACATCTAGAAAATTGATTTGAGGATTAGCACATCAACCTGCACAACCTGAACCACAGAATTCAGCAGGTATGCAGCATGGAGAAGTGAACTGGGGAGAGAGAAGCCATGGAGGGCAACGAGCTGCTTTTGCATGTAGAGAGAAGATGGAGACGGGGGCAGGGGGAAGAATATGGGAAAAGCACCCTCCTCAAAAAGCAGCTGGAGAGAAAGTGGAAGAGTGGAAACAGCCACAGGGACTGAACTAAAAAGGGAGAAAGGAGAAAGGAGAGGGTTTAAATTCCATTAAGACTGTAAACAGGGGGAGCACAGAGTCTGAAACCCCACAGCTCAATACCTGGCAGTACTCTGGTGGGAAGGGCAAACCCCCCAGGAGCAGAGTGGGGTCCGGGAGTTTCTCAGGCCACACAGGAGAAGCGGTTCCACTGCTGGAAGGACATTTGGTAGAGGCTGTGAGGCCATCTGGGCCCAGCAGACCCCAGAGAACAGCCACATTTGCTGGTGCTGGAATAAGGTCATTGAGGATGAAGCCTGGTGCCAGATGTGTGCTGTGATTTTCCACAATCCCTGAAAAGTTGCTGCTGCACTGTCCCATGGACTTTTTCTGGGGTGGGTTGGCACCCGGCCACAGTCAATGGGCGTCGGTGGCAACACAGTCCTGCAAACAATCCAGGGTGCAGCTGGCACCTGGCCATTGCTTCGTGAGACCCTCTGCAGAGGGCACAAAGGGTCAAAGCTGCAGTCCCTCAGAAGAAAAGGGCCAGAAAAACAGCCACATCTGAGACAAAACTCGGGAGGAAGGTGCTGCCTCGGGCTTGGTCATAGACTGTGTAAAAGCGGGGAGTGGACAGAAGCCGAAGACAAAGGATGGGTGCTTGATTGCTGATTGGGGAGAACAGAGCTGATACTAGAGACTGGGTACATGGGTGGCCCCATTTTCACTGTTCCTGCGCATGTGCATAGGCACCTACAATCCCCACAACAACCCAGCCCAGTAGGCTAGCAGTGCCATCTAGTGGAGAACAAAGCCATTACACTAACCCATGTGCAACTGGGTCAACCTCACTCTTCAAGAACACAAGTCTCACTGCCTGCTTAGTTTATGGACTATAAAGCACTACAGGGTTTGACTTCTAGGGGAAAATGAAGTAATTTCAGTCGTATTTCAGTCTGTTAGCTGGTCCATGTCTTTCTTTCTTTCTTTCTTTTCCTTTTTATCTTTTTTGTTTCTTTTCTTTTTCTTGGATACAGAGAGAAAAATTCATTTTTTATTTTCAGTTTTTATGAAAAATATTTTTCTTTAATTTTTTCTACTATATTTTTTTCTTTTGTGTAAATTTGTCAAATTCTATTTTACTTCCATCATTCCATTTTAGTCTACTTCAGTGTATTCATTTTTTCAAATTTTCAAACGATTTCCTTTTTAATTTTTTCCCCTTTTTTCTCTAATCTATCAATCCACTTGCAACACAGACCAAAACATACCTAGGATCTAGCATCATTTTTTCTATTTTGTGTGTGTGTGTATTTGTTTTCAATTTTTTAGTTGTAATATTTTTTAAATTTTAATATTTTTAATGTTAATTTTTTCTACCTCATTAATTCATTTTCTCCCTTAAAAATGACAAAATGAAGGAATTCACCCCAAAAGAAAGAGCACAAAAAATGACAGCCAGGGACACAACCAACACACATACAAGCAAGATGTCTGAACCAGAATTTAGAATTACGAAAATAAGAATACTAGCTGGAGTCGAAAATAGATTGCAATCCCTTTCTGCAGAGATAAAGAAGTAAAAGCCAGTCAGGAAGAAATAAAAAATGCTATAACTGAGTTGCAATCTCGAATGGAGGCGACAGCAGCAAGGATGGACGAGGCAGAACAGAGAATCAGCGATATAGGGGACAAACTTATGGAGAATAATGAAGCAGAAAAAAAAAGAGGGAGATTAAGGCAAAAAAGCATGATTTAAGAATTAGAGAAATTAGTGACTCATTAAAAAGGAACATCAGAATCATAGGGGTTACAGAAGAGGAAGAGAGAGAAATAGGGGTAGAAGATTATGTGAGCAAATCATAGCAGAAAACTTTCCTAACCTGGGGAAAGACACAGACATCAAAATTCAGGAAACACAGAGGACTCCCATTAGATTCAACAAAAACTGACCATCAACAAGGCATATCATAGTCAAATTCACAAAATGATCAGGCAAGGAGAGAATCATGAAAGCAGCAAGGGAAAAAAAGTCCCTAACCTACAAGGGAAGACAGATCAGGTTTGCAGCAGGCCTATCCACAGAAACTTGGCAGGCCAGAAAGGAGTGGCAGGATATATTCAACGTGCTAAATCAGAAAAAAAACATGCAGCTAAGAATTCTTTATCCAGCAAGGCTGTCATTCAAACTAGGAGAGATAAAAAGTTTCTGAGACAAAAATTAAAGGAGTTTGTGACCACTAAACCAGCCCTGCAAGAAATTTTAAGAGGGAATCTCCGAAGGGAGAAAAGATGAAAAAATAAAATAAAGACCAAAAGCAACAAAGATTAGAAAGGTCCAGAGAACACCACCAAAAACTCCAACTCTACAAGCAACATAATGGCAATAAATTCATATCTTTCAGTATTCACTCTTAATGTCAACAGACTCAATGCTCCAATCAAAAGACATAGGGTAACAGAATGGATAAGAAAACAAGATCCATCTATATGCTGTTTACAAGAGGCCCACTTTAGACCTAAAGACATCTTCATATTGAAAGTAAGGGGATGGAGAACCATCTTTCATGCTAATGGTCAACAAAAGAAAGCTGGAGTAGCCATATTATCAGACAATCTAGACTTTAAAATAAAGACAATATCAAGAGATGCAGAAGAGCATTATATCATAATGAAGGGGTCTATCCACCAAGAAAACCTAACAATTGTAAACATTTATGTGCCAAGTGTGGGAGCACCCAAGATTATAAATCAGTTAATCACAAACATAAAGAAACTCATTGATAGTAATACCATAATAGTAGGGGATCTCAACACCCCACTCACAGCAATGCACAGATCATCTAATCAAAAAATCAACAAGGAAACAATGGCTTTGAATGACACACGGGGCCAGGTGGATTTAACAGATATATTCAGAACATTTCATGCTAAAGCAGTAGAATATACATTCTTCCCTGGTGCACATGGAACATTCTCCAGAATAGACCACATACTGGGACACAAATCATCCCTCAACAAGTATAAAAATCTCAGGATCATACAGTGCATATTTTCAGACCACAATGCTCTGAAACTCAAAATCAACCACAAGAAAAAATTTGGAAAGGTAACAATACTTGGAGACTAAGGAACATCCTACTAAAGAATGAATGGACTAACCGAGAAGTGAAAGAGGAAATTAAAAATTTCATGGAAGCCAATTAAAATAACACCACAACCTAAAACCTCTGAGACACAGTAAAGGTGGTCATAAGAGGAAACTATATAGCAATCCAGGCTTTTCTAAAGAATAAGAAAGATCTCAGATATACAAACTAACCTTACGCCTTAAAGAGCTGGAAAAAGAACAACAAATAAAACCCCAAACCAGTAGAAGATAGGAAATAATAAAGACTAGAGCAGAAGTTAATGCTATCAAAACCAAAAAAACAGTAGAACAGTTCAAGGAAACCAGAAGCTGGTTAACCAGAATTAACAAAATTGATAAACCACTAGCCAGTTTGATCAAAAAGAAAAAGGAAAGGACCCAAATAAATAAAATCAAGAATGAGAGGGAAGTGATCACAACCAACACAGCAGAAATAAAAACAATAATAAGAGAATCTTATGAGCAATTATACGCCAATATAATAGACAATCTGGAAGAAATGGAAAAATCCCTAGAAACATATACACTACTAAAACAGAAACAGGAAGAAATAGAAAATTTGAACAGACCCATAACCAGTAAAGAAATTGAATTAGTAGTCAAAAATGTCCCAAAAAACAAGAGTGTAGGGCCAGATGGCTTTCCAGGGGAATTCTACCAAACATTTAAGGAGGTGTTAACACCTATTATCTTGAGCTGTTGCAAAAAATAGAAATGGAAGGAAAACTTCCAAACTCTTTCTATGAAACCAACATTACCTTCATTCCTCAACAAGGTATTAGCCAACTGGATCCAACAATACATTAAAAAATTATTCACCATGACCAAGTGGGATTTATACCTGGGAGGTAGGGCTGGTTCAATATCCACAAAAAAATCAACGTGATTCATCACATCAGTAAAAGAAAGGACAAGAACCATATGATCCTCTCAATAGATGCAGAGAAAGCATTTGACAAAATACAACATCTTTTCTTGAAAAAACCCTCAAGAAAGTAGGGAGAGAAGAATCATATCTCGAGATCATAAAATCCTTATATGAAAGGCCCAATGCTAACATCATCCTCAATGGGGAAAAACTGAGAGTTTTCCCCCTAAGGTCAGGAACAAGACAGGGATGTCCACTCTCACCACTGTTATTTAACATAGTATTGGAAGTCTTAGCCTCTGCAATCAGACAACACAAAGAAATAAAAGGCATCCAGATTGGCCAGGAGGAGGTCAAACATCACTCTTTGTAGATGACATGATCCTCTACATGGAAAACCCAAAAGATTCCACCAAAAACTGCTAGAATTGATTCATGAATTCAGCAAAGTTGCAGGATATAAAAATGCACAGAAATCAGTTGCATTTCTGTATACCAAAAATGAAGCAACAGAAAGAGAAATCAAGGAATCGATCCCACTTACACTTGCACCAAAAACGACAAAACACCTAGAAATAAATCTAACCAAAGAGGTGAAAAATCTATACACTGAGAACTATAGAGACAAAACATAAGAGACTCTTAAATATGGAGAACAAACAGAGGGTTACTGAGGGGTTGTGGGAGGGAGGATGGGCTAAATGGGTAAGGGGCATTAAAGAATCTACTCCTGAAATCATTATTGCACTATATGCTAGCTAATTTGGATGTAAATTCAAACAATAAAATAAATAAAAAATCAGCTTCAGAATGTTTGATATTCAGGAACCATACTTTTGGAAATAAGAAAAAAAAGTAATCTATTGTGAAATCAACTTCTAAAAATTGCATTAAAAGTTCTTAGTGAGACCAATTTAAAATTTGATTCCCAAACATTTGTGGAATGCAGAAATCATTGAGTATACAAAATGAAAGTGTTTAATTGCCACTTGTTAAGACAGCCAAAGGAAAGAAATGAAACAGAGCATTAAAAAAAAAATGATGTGTTGATAAAGTGGCGTGCGTCCAACTCATTTCTAATACAATTCCTCAAAAATTATATTTAACACAATTCACTCATGTAGAGCACAGATTTCATTTAACATCATAAATAACTAAATATAGTACCTACACATTAAAAGACATGGAACTTACTTAATTTTATATATGTTTAATTGGAAATGGAACTCCGACTTAGTAAATTATTTGTTTTTCTGTTTTGTTCTGGACTGGAGCCAAAATCCCTAGCCTGGATTTTACCTTTTTACCTGCAACTGCTCTGGAAGCCTGGGGGGGAAGGACAAGCAGGATGTGGGGCACAGAGGCAGTGCTCTCCACCTCCCGGTGCCCCTCTCTCAAGTTCATTCCTTTCTGAGATGCTATTTCAGGCTCAGACCTACATGAGTTCTTTTCAAGAGACAGTACTCCACAACTCCCCCACTGGCAACCACTGCTGCAACCTCAAGAAACATGGATAATATCACATGGCTTTTGTAGTGACTTTGGTGTTTGTTGCTGTCTGGAGGCACTAGGGGTGAGTCAGAGTACCCCACTGATATCAAGCAGTAATGTCTGCTGATGGAGACAGCCTTCTCCCACCAGATGCACACTTCCCTAATGAGGACCTGAAAGCCATGGTTTCATTACTTCCAGCATTATTATTTTGTACCAAAGTCTCAGTCTTCCATAACTCCCATATCCTTACATTTTGGCAAGAGTTCTATTTAGGGCCAAAATAGGAAAGAATTCAAATGCCACACTAGTAATTATCCTCCTTAAAGATACTTCAACAAAATTCTTGGAGAGGTTAGCACAGCTCAATTTGTTTCTGCTTTAAACGGAGACTTTTCTCTTATGTCTTATGTCTACTTTCTCTTATGTTTGCTCTATTGTAGGAAATAGTAAGCATCCGTTGTGTCTTTTCCTTCCATGATCACATCACATGTTGCTGCTGGTGATGTACCTGAAATATTCTTGTAGGACCATTCTTTTCTACACAGTATGGTTCTGAGCCATAAGTGGGAGGATACCTCTAGCCCCAAGAGTGAAGTGTATGATTCCATCCAATTATCCAGCGCACTTCAATCTCTGCAAATGCACACACATGCGCGCCCGTACACAACACACACACACACACACACACACACACACACACACACACACGAATGACTGGTTCAGTCAAGTAATGTTGTCCTAAGTTGGTCCAATCAGAGTGATACCTGGGACTGTTATTTATCACAAAGAAAAGCTTTCTTTGCATGCCAGCTCTGAACCCAGGAGGCAGGAACATTGATCTGCTGGGCCACTGTAGAAAGAATACACCATACGAGCCAAAGTTTACAAAATCACAGAAATGGTGCTGTGATGACAAAGTTTGAGTCCTGAATATGCTGGTATCTGAAACTAGAACCAACTACAGATCTTTACATTTTTGAACCAATAGTATTTTCTGCTTAAACCTGATTGCACTGATTCTATGTCACTTGAAATTGAAAGATTACAATGCAGATGATAACAGATCAATTTGTTTCTCTGAATGCTGATCACTGAGAACCTTCAAGCATTCCATTACATCAAGTGTGTGTGTGTGTGTGTGTGTGTGTGTGTGTGTGCGCGCGCGCGCGTGTGCGAGTTGGGGGGTATGTAGCATAAATCACTTTCTGCAAATAATAAGTACTTTTGATCAATTTCAAGCAACTTCTATGATATCACTGAAATTAGAGTTTGGAAGAGATGGGTATGATCGATTCTTTTGAGTCACTGTCAGCCATTCTTAGCGTGAAACATAAATCATGATTCCTCCCTGACTTCCTCCTTGCTCTCTTTTAGAGTTTATGCAGAGATTTTAAATTTAGAATATGGACCCCTGATTTACAATCTGGCACATAAGGAGCTTAGCAACATCACTCCATCCCAACGGCAGGTGAAACTGGACAAACTAAACAATATTGATGATTCTTAGGTCTAGCATGAGGTAAAACCATAGCAGACTGCTGTCCCAAAAATTGGAGAGACAGATGGGGAGATATAGAAAATCAAAATTGACCTGAGGAGAAACTCACACAGAGAAGCTTCTACAGGAACCAGTGCTGGAATAGGAAACCCTAAACTCTAATTGATGAATTGCTGGAGGTTCACTGTGCACAAGTCTGACCATGAAACATCCAGGGAGACTCAGTCAATTGGGGGATGCCATACATTGTTAGTTTTATCTCCTGGAGCTCTACAAGGTCCTCAGTGTGGCTCTAGAGAAAAATCTCTTGCTTCTGGCAGAGGGAAGGTAAAAGGAACCACTTTGAAATACTCCAGAAGATTCTGTTCTTAAAAAGGTCTGCCCTGAAGAGAAACTATTTTACCAGATCCTAACCTGCTGGGGTTTTATCAGAATTTAACCAACTGTGGAAAGGGAAATACCCAATTCCAGCCCCTTCCAGTCATCCTGTCTCCCAATTAAGGAGAATGATCCAAAGGAGAAGCATTGGTAAAACTCACAGCCTAAGGCCCAGGTTCACCAAAAGACTGATCTCTAATTATAGGACTTAAGAATGCTTGCTCTCCCCCCATACCTATCACTAAATTACTAAAAACCTATTTACTGCAGTTCCTTTTACCCAGCATATCATGTCTGCCTTTTAGCAACAAAAAATTACAATGCATACTAAAGACAACAAACACAGTTTGAAGAAACTAAACAAGCATCAGAATATCAGTTATTGTAGTCACTCATTTCATGTCAATATACATGATAGAGTGACAACCACACAGGACAATTTATTGCAGTATCTCAGGAATTAGTAACTTAGCCTGGTATCCCACATATTGTAGACTATTATATAGTAGAGGATAGATATACTACACACACACACACACACACACACACACACACACACACACCCATATGCAATGGAGTTGGACAAGAGAATCTCTGGGCTCTACTTCTCTCACTCTACAACTACAACCCTACTAATAATGTTCAAGTTTCCCCTATTATCAGAACCTATTGATTCTTGAGGTTTCCTTTGGCTTTAAATGATTGCCTTGGCATCTTAGTGCCAAGTTAAGGAATCAGTGCATTTTTTAATGCTTTGATGTAATCATGCTTTTAATAGTATTGCTTGAAAATATAGCCAAGTTCTTTTCATTTGGCAAAGACAGAAACCAGAAGAGAAAAATTAACCAAGTCCCTGGTTTTCATTAAAAGACAATAGTGAATATATTTGTGGATTTTAAGGGTGCTATCTTAGATTGAAATATTACTAACCTAAGTCACCTTTCAGTTCCTTCAATTGCCAATTTAAGAAAGTTGCAATAGTGAGCTATGTAACAATCCAATTTTTTTTTAACTGTTCTCTTTTACAATCAGATACCATATGTGAAGGAGCATATTCAATTTTGAAAAACCTGTTTGCTTACGATTCAAGCCAAATGCAATTCTCACTAATTGCTTTAAACTATTCTACAATAAGGAGGTTTTTAAAATGTTGATCCCAATATGTGTTTAATGTGAAAAGTTAAAATGAAATTTTAATATATTTCTATACTTTAATCCTGGAATAATTATCCCTTGATATTTACAAGAACCCAACATAATTAACCCTAAAACATAGTTTCAGATTTGAAGAAGTGAATAACAAAAAAAGGTAGTATTAGAAACAGTAAATCAAAGCTAATGAAGCAACATTAGCACTTTTATGTTGTAGGTTCTAATTAGAAAGTCTGTTAATGAAATTGGGGCATTTACTTAATTGCTGTGAACAATTATTTTCAAATTAAGCTTGGCAATTAAATAGCATGATTAAGCTCAGAGTAGTGTATTTAGGTAGGGGTATGTTAACTGTTTTGCACGCTGTATTATCTATGGCAGTTTAAACTCTGAGTATCTGCTGATTAACAAATGTAAATGGCATGCAGTACTTCTTGGTCTTGGTGATTTATGCAAAGAAGTTTCCTACTGCTTTAAATACTTGCCTTGCACAGTAACTTAAAACTACTGGAACCCCAACCTCCAACCTGCCCCACTTAACTTAAATAGATTTTTTCCTCCCTATAAATGTCAAACTTCCTGAAATATGCTTCTACATTTATAGCCTCCATGTGCTCTAACTCTTGCTCTCAGTCTTCAGTACTGTCGCAAACAATACCGATGGCTACAGAAGAGAAATTTCACATTCACTTAACACTAATAGATTTTTTGATCCTCAATGATAATCTTTGAGATAGGTATTTTAACATTTCTATCTTCCAGGTCAAGCTGAGGTTCAGAAAGATTTTTTTAAAACCTTTCAAAGACACCATTGATAAACGGCAGGATGGGGATTTTTTAAATTTTTTTTTAATGTTTATTTATTTTTGAGACAGCGAGAGACAGAGCATGAATGGGGCAGGGTCACAGAGAGAGGGAGACACAGAACTGGAAACAGGCTCCAGGCTCTGAGGTGTCAGCACAGAGCCTGATGCGGGGCTCGAACTCACGGACTGCTAGATCATGACCTGAGCTGAAGTCAGATGCTTAACTGACTGAGCCACCCAGGCGCCCAAGGATGGGGATTTAAACATAAGTTCACTTACTGCAAATCCCACGCATCTTCTGTAAAATAGGGCTTCCTCTTATTATGTCTATGAACATGGTGTCTTCTAATTGAAATGGGAATATTTTTTACATTCCCCATTTTACTGCATTTCTCAAAATCTGAAACTGCTGACCACTCTCTAATTCTGAAATGCCCATGATTTTTAAATCATCAATTTTTTCCTAGTTATGGTTCTACATCTTCAATGTCTCCGTTCCATTTCTTTTGCCAGGTTTCCAACTCCTGTAGGTTAACAAAGCTCCCTTCTCAAACTTTACGTTTTCTTCAATACTAAGTTATGGTGATTGATTCTACAACAAATTAACTTGTGCAGTTGCCATGTGTCAAATTATTACCTCAGTTCCACATGTACCCTTTATTTCCTCCTCTGAAAATATAGCTGGGCCCTTCTAATATTTGTACTTTGTTGGCTGGCACAATTTTGAACGTTGTCAGAGGGTACCAGCGGAACAGTGAAGGAAAAACAGATATTTAACTTCCAGCGTACTTCTCTGGTCAGGGTCCTGCAGTGAAGTTTCTCCAGCATTCAGCTCCTTTCATAATGGCTTTTTCAGCACCAGTTCTGCAGTGTGAGGAAGCCAGTAGTTTAGCCAAGCGAAATTGCAAATGGCTTTGCTAAGAGTTCCAACATAGGGCACCTCCTGTTGGCCAGCTTTCCCCAGAACCACAGAGGGCCAATTTCCAGCAATTTCTGCCAGGACGGTTCCTCAGATTCCTCTGGCATTCAGTGCCAAGAGGCCAAAGCCTTGCCCTTTCCACTGAGATCGGGATTTCAGGTCTGGATTGTAGTAGAGAATTTCTTCCATGTGTGCTCTATCTCAGCCGAGGTGTAATGACTTAATGATTGTGTCTTCAATCTCTTATTGCTGCACTCTTCAGATTCTCTCTCTTCTTATTAGCAAATCCCTTGTGAACTTTAAACCCCTAGTGAAAAAAAATGGTTATTTGTATTAAGCTTTTCCTTTTCAAAACATGGTGTGGTTTCTGTCTTCTAGTAGGACCCTAAATGATGCATCCATAGATACTTACACCTTCTTCACAAGTACAAAATTAAACTAATAATTTCACCCTCCAAAAGTTGGAGCTTCTCTCCTATTTCCCATATTGCTAGCCATTCAGGAAATAAGCTTTGAGTACAGTTTAATTTCTTTTCCTTCCTCTTAATTAACCAATACTCTCACATAATATGCAGGCATGTGCACACCCACACGTGCATGTGCAGACACACACACGCACGCGCGCACACACACACACACACTCATTCACTCAATCCTTAGCTTCTGCCAATTTCCAGATAACAATTCCAGGCCTCTTTGCTTCTTTGTTATGTGGCCAAACCATTTTAGCAAATTTTAAGTATCTCACCTTTTCCACAACTACATCTTACCTTTGGAGTGCTGCCTGAGAAAATCACACAGTTAGGTTAGTGTGGTACAAAAACCAATTATCGGTCTTGCAACTGGAAGTAGACGCTCAACAAAGCAATTCTAGTCTCCTATTTGCCACCAAGAATTTTTAAAATCCTCTCCATACTTCTCCAATCTCCAACACATTCTTCTCAGTCTTTACCTCCTCTCACACATATAAAACGTAAGTTATTTGGAGAGAGTATTAATGTATCAGTATTTGCATAAAGTTATTGCCGCATATAGTTTTTTCTAATAGGTCTCCATCCCATTTTTTAAATTTTATTGATATTGTAGATGAGGTACCTCACTGTTATATTCTTATATAAAATGAATTTCTATTTTATTATAACATTTGTTTCCTTTTCTTACCACTTCGATGTCTTCCCCTGTACTCGTCCCTTCTCAGGAGCATTTATATATTTTCAAGTCTGTTGCATTATAAAAAATAACAATTATCATGACTACCAACACAATAGTAATGTTATTCATCTTATACATTCTCATTCCACATTCCCTTTTCCAAAGAACATCACTAATATCCAACTTCTTGATCAACCCCGAAATTTGGGATCCCCTTTTCCCTCATATGTGAACAATCGCAGAGATGCTTTATTCTAAATTTTTCTTAAATCTGTTTAATTCTCCTCATCCCACAGTAATGAAAATGTCTATATTCCACCAAATTTTCCCTGAATTTTTCAAAGCTTCTTCTGTTCATTCTTAGCTAATTATGCCAGTTTCAGATTAATGTATCCTGTTGTTTCATGATAGTAATAGGAAAAGAGGCTAGAATACTTAAAAAATTCTACTGGAAGCTTTAAAATGCCCTCCCCTCTCTCCCTTTTTCTATCACCTCCTTCTTACTCCACTAGATTCCATGGAATTTCTCCTTATTCCAGTGTTTCTGACTTTGTGATTTTTCCCCACACCCAGAAATTTGCAAACTTGTTTCACTGGGTCCATGTTTCTAAGGATTATAATTATTTCTACTTTAATGTATTTTTCTCAATAATAAAATAAATGCTGTACATATCTCCACCTAAAATATAGTGGTATGAAATCTGAATGGATATTAAGTGAACTTATATGAGTTTTTTTACTTCAGATGATTTGTTTTTAATGTTTATTTATTTTTGAGAGACAGAGACAGAGCATGAGCAGAGGAGGAGCAGAGAGAGAGAGAGGGAGACACAGAATGTGAAGGAGACGCCAGGCTCTAAGCTGTCAGAACAGACCACGACGTGGGTCTTGAACTCACAAACCTTGAGATTATGCCCTGAGTTGAAGTCGGATGCTTAACTGACTGAGCCACCCAGGCACCCAACAGACAAACTTGTTAGTGACATAACCAATAATTCATATGAACTGCTCTGTTATCTGTGTCTTTTTTTAAAGATATTAGTTTATTTGCTTTCTTTTTTTATTTGTTTTTATTTATTTCCATATTGAAGTCTTGGTTGAGGATAGAAAGCATAAATAATGACAATTTTGAATTATAGTAAGTTTAATAATAATTCTGGAAACAAAGAAGATGACTGTCATATTTATATGTTGCATTCATTTAATATTTGCATCAAAATTTCTTAACTTTCAAAACCAAAGTAAGTGCTAAAAAGAGAAAAAAATAGTGATTACAATTACATATTTTATATATTTCTTGGGAATAAAATATATGCACCCATGAGGTGTTAATGTGTTATTTGTGCTTTTAAATAGCAATGTAAATCCTCTCTACTAGCTCATTATTTAGGAACCAAATATAAAATTAGGATGAAACACTCATTTCTTTTAGCCAAAAAGTAAAAGAAATGCAAGAAGCAGAAACAACAGCTTATGAAACCATTTTATCTATGTTAGACATCTTGAAGTATAATTATATTTTAGTCTACATTTATTATATATCTAGTCCTAGACCTTTCCCGCCAAATAATCTATGCACAATATCTTGTGCATTACCATATTATTCTCATATTTTTTAATTATTTAAAGTAAACAATATTCTTTCTTGTTGTTAAATGGCTCAAATTTGCCTATCTGAAGCATGTGTTAGTATATTGTATTTATATTGTTGTAAACTATTCTATTAAAACATTCACAATACAAACTTTAATTAAAAAACGTTTCTCTATAATTTATAATGTAAAACCTAAAATGACAAGAATTCTTAAATTCTTAAGAGGATTTATACAATTATATTGTACTATTAAAGACGTCCTCCAGCAAAAGATTTTTAAAAAATACTGCATTACTTCAAAGAACCATGTTCTTTTATGCCTTCGGGCTTGCAGTGATTATGTTTCCTCTACCTTGAAATCTCTGCTCTAATTCCACTTTCAGGCTTCCCCCACATTATTTCTACTTATTTGGTCTAAGTTCAAATATCATTCCCTTCAAGCTTTCCCTGGTTCATCAGTCTGTTAGGTTAGTGTGTATTTGCCCTTATGGTACCTTGAACTTATTTAAAAAAAAATACACATGGACTTATCTGTCATCTTTTGATTTTCTGGAAGAATTTAGAGTTCAAAGAGCTCTGCCTGGTTTTTCTCTGCTGTGTACACCTATCACTAGTTTTTTTTTTTTCTTTTTGTATAAATGAATAAATGGCCTCCTAGTTTGTCTACCTCCCTTCCAATATGTCGCCCTTGAATTGTTTATCTTGTAAACACTAAAGTCATCTATAAAAAATTACTATAATGCACACCTGAAATTAATATAAAATTGTATATTAACTAACTGAAATTAAAATAAAAACTTGAAAAAGAAACCTTAAAGCTAACTGTTTAGTCAATGGCTTCAGCTTACCTAGAGCAGAAGTTGCCATTCTGTCTGTTTAATTGGGGATTTCCACTGGGGATTCAATTACAGGAGCAGATTTTTAGTTCATACTTCCAAAGGTTTTGAGTCTGGCAGAGTGGATCCTTGGTGTTTTTTGGACAAATCTTTGACCAACAGCAATCTGCAGAATTTTAGATTTTATTCTAAGTTCCTTTGAATGATATTTGATGCCCACTGTTTTCTCACCTATCACTCATTTGCCATGTGTCCCTTTACACAACTGTTTGCAGTACTCCATACGTACTATGCATTTTCATGTTCACTGTTCATCCTTTTCTTCAGCTTGAAAAATCAAATTTTATTTCACAATTGAAGATAAATGTAAGTAAATTGTCCCCACATTTCCAAATTTGTGTCCACAGTAGAAAGATTTCACATACCAAAAGGCCAGGACAAATGCCCTATACAACACACTGTTTTCACGAAAGTACTGCGTACATACACAATATCAGATCACAGAATCCACCTGTTTGACTAGTATAGTTATGCTCACAATATAAATTGTAGAATAGATCCCGCTCTCCAGGATGGGCCACTTGACATGCCAATCTATTTATTTTGTTATGTTTCTGTACCTAGTGGATTATATAGTCATCTTTTGCTATTTGTAGCTGTCCCAAGTGAACTATCTGCCCCTCTAGTTCAGAAACTGTGATTTTGAAAACATTTTAAGTAATCTCTGTCCCCAACATGGGGCTCAAAACCACGACCCCAAGATCAAGAGTTGTATGCTCTACTGACTGAGCCAGCCAGGTGCCCCAGAAACTGTTTTATTCACCTATGTATTCCCAATCAAATGCAATACTCAATGTATTATAGGATTTCAATGAATTTAGTTGAACCACACTAAATACTTTCTACCATTTATTATTTTATCTTTAATAGGGTTTTAAATAAGCAATATTCATATAGCATTATGGGAAATCAAATAGTTATGTACTGGTTAAGGAGATTATAGGTTAAGCATTACATTGCTTTCTGGCCATGCTAAAAACAGCTGACCAGTATCTAGGTAATGTGTATTTAGGGGTTGGGTCCTGCCTGTGCTCATGAATTCCTTAGACCATGTTATCTATGGAATATCTTATCTTGCTCTCCACCCTGTTTTGCACATCTGCTCTTTTGTAGTCTTGGGAATGCCTTGTTTTTTTGAAGCTTTCTATGCTTTCTATACGTTGTTACCAACATATAGCCATGGACATATTGTGCAATATTTCCCTATAATGTGTACCTAACAAATCTGGGAGCTTGAGAGCAGCTCGGGGAGACTTCCCTCAGCCTCCCTCCCACCTGTCTTGACTTGTGGAGTCTTGAGAAATCTTTTCTACCATCCTAGGCTTTGCTGGACAAAGCTGAAAGCCAAACACACAACTGGTGACCCTGATGTGATAAGCCACACCCGCACAGCATCCTCCCATAATCAAGGTATTTCAATGTAAGAGATGGGACAAATAAGGCTCAGAGAACTTTAAATTACCTAAGATTACAAACCAATTAGTATTATAATCTGGATTCTAACTAGTCTAGCTGCAAAGTCTAAATAGTAAGTGATAATAGGAAAATCACTAACCTACTTAATCACTTACTTAATCACTATGCTGTGTTACAATGAGTACTTAAAAGCGTTTGTATTTCTCTCAAATACCTTAATTATTATCAAAGGCTTTTCTACTACAGATTATTATTGTGATGATTTAATTTGTTGTCGCTCTCAATGCTAGAGCATGAAAACTAAGGGCTTCCTTATGCCAAACTTTCGAAAGTGACTGACAACAATTTTAGATGTAGAATAAAAGAAAGTTGCAAAATCTTGAGAAGGACCAGGTCATATAGTGGGACAGAGAACTCCCATTGAACTCTAATTAAAGAGAAATAAAATTCCCAACAAATAGGTGCAGAGAACCCATTGGTTACATTTGCTCATATGACAAAATTTTATTATACTCCTTTTACCATTATATTCTTTTTTACTTATCAATTTATTATAACATGCTTTGCATCATCTGTGCCTTTATACATGGTTTTACTCTATATATTAAAATTATTTCAACTGCTTCTATTCATAAAAATAAACTTGCAACCATGTAGGATACCACAGGCCTTAATAACGCTTAGCTCATAGGGATGTAGTAAATATTAAATGAGTTAATATATGTAAAAATATATAAATCAGTGCCTGCCTAATAAAGAGTAAATATTGGCAACTTTTGTGATTACAAAAAAAAATATAGTTATGTGTAAACTTATGTTCTCTGAAGGAAAGTAAGTACATTTCTATTTGAAAGAAGGAAGCAATTTTAAAGAGGTAAATAAATATTGGAGGCAGTTCTCCACGATTCCCTCTTTCTGCTTGTTTTTTAAGTAAAGACATAGGCTGATTTTATTCCAGACTATTTTTCAGGGATTTTATGTAGCCAGTAGCCTTGAAAGATGGAGATAGTATCCCCTTCTAGAGCAAAAAGCAAGTTTGTTTACTGTCTAGTATAACAAATATAACCATTCTCTCCAGGACAGAGGTCAGGTAGGTTCATTAAAAAAAAAAATTGGATTTTTTATGTTTGGAGTCTCCCTCCCTGGTAATGCACCCTGTCACTTTAGAGCTTGGAGAATTGGCACAAATGCTAATTCTCTGCTACTGCTATTTGTATATGTAATAAACTCTCCTTTGTCTCTGACTCAGAAGTTTCATGCTTTCTGCCAGAATCCAGGAAAAAATAAAGGCAAACTTTTCAGCTTTCAAGTAGATAAAGGATCCAATCCTTTAGAGTTCTTGACAGAATAATCAGTGGAAACATGGGTTGCTGGAAGAGAAGGGATGAGGATCTTGGAGCCAGTTATCAGAATTTGGGGGAGTCTATGGGAATTTGTAGCAAACATGTCAGCTAAATTTTATAATCAACTATTGCACAATGAATGGTTCTTCACTCCTGCTTATTCGTGAGGGAGACTGAATAGGTTCTTGCAGGCCGTAACCAAGATGAGCCTACAGGTTCAAAGATACTTATTGGGCCCCGGTTATTGTTAATGCTGGTCTGCATGGGAGGATCTGGCCAACCTGGTGGTCAGCCTCAGGGACATGAACCCATGTTGAATATTAAATACAGGGAAATAGGTGGGGCGCCTGGGTGGCTCAGTCAGTTAAGCATCTGACTTCAGATCTGGTCATGATATGGTTTGTGGATTTGAGCCTCACGTCCGGCTCTGCACTGACAGTGCAGAGCCTGCTCGGGATTTTTCCTCTCCCTCTCTCTCTGCCTTTCCCCATTTCTCTCTCTCTCAAAATAAATTAATTTAAAAAAAAAGGAAGGGAAACATGTGACTTTTGTGGACACATGCCACACAATTCATTATAACTGGCTGGTTTAATCGAAAGATGAAGAGGAGGGGCACGTGTTACTTTTTAAGGAGGAGTAACAACAGCTGTTGTTTTAAAGCTCAGTCCTCCTGCCATCTATCTCGCCATATTAGATCCTTTCATGGACCCTCACTGCTCTAAGGGATATTTGGCCCTCCTGGGCAGATTTCCCCCAGACAGAAAAAGTCCTGTGGGAAATCATAAACTAGGGATTGATTTGTGTTCAAACTCTTAGTGCCCCAATGAGCCACCGGAGAATGACCAACTGGCCCAAAGAATTCTATCTAAATTCTTAGGACCAGACCTACAGCTTTGGAAAAATCTCCTAGCCCTTAAATTGAAAGAAGGCAAAAATTTAAGACATGTTATGAAAATAGGGCAGCAGATGTCTTGGATTAAGCTGGACTTCTTATAAAAAAAGTAACTGTGTGAGTCACTTTTAACACCTTTAAACAATATTTTTGTTTCTTTTTTACAAGGTCATTGTGTATATCCCTGGGACTCTACCTCTTGAGTAGTAGGCAGAAATTAACTTATCTCCCTACTGAAGAGACAGTAACTTGCATCTTAAAGGGTAATCATAAAATGCCTCCAAGTATTTAATTAAACACCACCAGTAGATCATGTAGCTTTGAAAAAAAAAAGTACATGCATTTCTCCAGAATCAAACTAGCTTTACTTACTCAGGGAAGCTTCTAGAGGACAACTGACTCATTATCTATGAGCAGGCTATGGCAATTTTCCATCAGAGGGAGTCATTCAACTAGAAAAGATTATATGGGAATTGTTCTTGACTTTAGCTCAAGTGATCGAAGTCAACATTTTGGCCTCGGAGGGTGTTCAAGTCACCCTCCACTCACTGACTGGTGTTGTAATGAATGATAGAAATGTCTTAGACTTTCTTCTTGCTAGGCAAGCTGGAGTCTGCACAATTACTAGCACATCATGCTTTCCCTTGATTAATGTCTCAGGCCAGGTGGGAAGGTCAACAGAAAAACTTGAGAAAGTCAGCTGCTCTGTTAAGGTAGGCTCTCATGATTTGTGAAATTTGTTCAGTTGGTTAGATTTATGGTCTTGGGGGACATGTGTGAGGCCAACACTACAGATTGGCTTCATGCTGCTCTTTGCAGTATTACTGGTAGTCAATTTGTTAAAGAATTTATGGAACAAACTGAGTGGATTTTGCTCCAGTCTCTATCAGTAAGATTAATCAAAGAGGCCAAGGTAATTATGGGAAAAATCACTGGAAACCAAGATGGTGTAGATACAACAGGTGTATACTGTTGGGTAATAAAATTCTCCGCAGATTTCTCATGTTTTTGAACACCTTGCAAAACGAAGCCTTACCTGGTTGTGTTGAGGACTATCTCTTCCAGGATGGGTGTATAGCAAACTGCCTTGGAAAATAGATATAGTATCTCCCTATAGAGAAAAGGGCAGGTTTGCTTACTGTCTAGTATAATAAAGATAATATCTTTGGGGCAGACATCAGTCAGGCTTCTGTGCGGTGTAAGATATCTGGTTCCCTAAATGAGAGTTTCTCTTCCTATAACACAATTTCTAATACATGTGCAGATATCATGTGACCCTTTTTGTTTCATCCTGTAGGAACCGAGGCTCAGGAAACCAGTGTAAATGAGGATACTCTGGCTACTGTTATTTCTATGAGTAATAGATTGTTCTTTGTCTCTGACTCAAGAATCGTGTGTCTTCTTCTAGCTCCTATGAAACTGTGGAAAGCTAACTAGTTACCTTACCAGTAGGATAAAATCCCGTGTCCTTCACAGTTCTTAACATTAGATGTAATGGCTAAAAGGTATGAGCTGAAACTCTTCCTTCTCATTACATGGTGCAACATAGTGGTTATCAACGTGGAATTCAAATACAAATCGCCTGAGTTCCAATTACTTACTAACTTTGTCATGAGAGGTAAGTTACACCTCCCTTCTTTGCCTTAGGTTTTGTGGTAGGCAGGGATCGAAGATTTCTGCCTTTGATATATACATCCTGTTTAAATCTCTCCCCTTGAGTGCAGGAAAGACTTGTGAATATAATGGAATTCGACTTCCATTATTAAGTCATTAATCAGTTGTGTTTAAGTTTATGAGAGACAGGATCATCCTGGGTGGAGCTAATGTCACCAGGTGAACCATTTTAAAGATAGCTTTGAGGTCAAAATAAAGAAGCTTTAGAACGATTCAAAGCGACCGCAGATATTTCCCTTTTGGCCCGGTAGAGGAGAAGCAAACAACCATGTTGCCAACTGTCTATAAAGAGGGTTAGCCTCGAGGAGTTGGGGGCCTCGGCCCTACAACCACAAGGGACAGAATTCTGTTAACATCTGAGTGAGCTTCAAACAGGACTCTGAGGTCCAGAAGAAAACCACAGGATGGTGACACCGCGCTTTTAGCCATGTGAGCCTCTGAGCAACGGATCCAGCCAAGTTGTGCTCAGACTCCTTTACCCTCAGAGACCAGGACATTACAAATTCGTGTTATTTTAAGCTGCTAAGTTTGTGGTAGTTTGTTGCACAGCCTAGAAAACAAATGCAATTTTCTTATGCCCTGAAACTGTGGTTAAAAACAGTATATTTGCCTCTTAGTTTCCCTGAGAGGATTAAAGGAGTAAATACACATTAAAATGACTTCAAAAGCAGTGGCACATAGTAAGAGCTAAATAAAGGTTGGGTCTTATTATACATGATTGTTGTAAATGTGCCAACATTCGCTTTTATATCCTAATAATTCCAGCGGGAGAACCAGGATATGGGAGTTTTTTGCTTACATAAGAAAATGATCATAACTTCTCTAAATCATTTATAATACACTGTGAAGGAATCTGACTACAAGTGAAACGTTAGGTAGAAAAACTATTTTAGTTGCTTACAAGTTTCCTGGAACTCTCCGAAGCAGCCACATGCTTAACATAGCCTGATGCAAACTGTGAAGTAGGCAAAATTGCTCCTTTAGTTTCTAGACCTTCACCATCGCCTCACCACCTTTAAAAGCTTTTAAAATATACGTATATATGTACTATATATATATGTGTGTGTGTGTGTGTATGTATACATATGTGTGCATATATATATCTCCACACAATTGAATAATTTTAAATGCATGCATAAATGTGACAAAAATATAGATGCTTTCATTGCAGTCAAATTTAGCTCTTTTAGTCTTGAGTTTGGTCTTTCCCTTCCTGTGGCTTCTGCACCTCCCATAAGTGACCTCACCCTTGTTGACATCATATGTTCACCTGCAACCACGAAACGGCTAATATGCATTGAGCTACGTGCACATGCACACACACACACACACACACACACACACACACACACAGGTTGTCCTGTCGTTGTTCCCTTCATGCTCACTTTTAATGTTCACTTCTCCAAAAAAGTAGAACTTGTTCTTCCTGCGAATGGTCTCTTGGTGGGGAGATGGGTGGGGTTGTGTCATGGGAGGAGGGCCGAAGTGGAGAGGTGGTAAGAGGCACACGCCAATCTCTGCACTTATACCACAGTAAGGGGAGTCACTGTTAGGTAAGTGGTTGTCTTCAGGAGAGCACCAGAGTGCTTTCGGTGCAGCAGCTGGTGGTGTTCTGTTGGTCTTCCTCAGACAGCAGTTATCAATGTGATGAAGTACGTGGTCCTCGTGGCCATGTTGCAGCCCTGAACCTCTTGACGTGGCCAGCCAGTGACTCTGATTTCTGTATCCAGTTACCTCTTGAAATTTAGGCATAGTTTTCTAGTAGCGTTTGTCAAAATGAAAGCATAAGGCAGAGCTTCATTTACATTTAGGCGAAGCAACAGCATCAATGCTGAGATATCAGGATGCTATGGCTGCTGCTGCCGGAGATCAACTTTCTATTCCTATCACAAGTCTTTAGAAAAATGACTTTATAAAGAAGTAACATCACCGTCCCCTGTATGGCCTCAGAAACCAATAACAGGGAGAAGGTGATTGTGAGAAAAGAATATAGATCTTTATCTTTGAGCCAGAGTCAGGAACTATTATGGGTTGAATCATGCCCCCACCCCCTAAATTCATGTGTACAAATGCTAATCCCAAAGCACCTCGGAATGTGAATTTATTGGGAGACAGGGCCTTTACAAACTTATTGATCATTTACTAATCAACTTAAAATGAGGCCATTAGCATAGACCTGGTTTAGTATGACTGCTGTTTTATATAAAAGGAAAATTTCGGGGCTAAAATGCAGTGAGGTAAAATGCTGTGTAAAGAGACACAAGGAGAAGAGTGTATCTCCAAGCCAAGAGGAGAGGCCTGAACAGACAAGCTTCTACCCTCAGAACCATCAGAAGAAACCAAACCTACTGACACCTTGATCTCAGAACTCTAGTCTCCACAACTATGAGAGGTATCTGTTGTTTAAGTCACCTACGTTGTGCCACTTTGTTATGACAGTCCTAATACAAATTTGTGCAGCAACTTTCAGCCCACAGGCTAAATCTGACCCACTGCCTACATTTATAAATAAAACTTTATTGAAACACAGGCACAGAAATTTCTTTCCATAGTATCTATGGACACTTCCACACTAAATGAGAGGATTAAGAAGCTGTGAACAGAGACCAAGTGCTGCTAAAATTTTTATTATCTGTCCCTTCAGATAAAAGTTTGCCAACCCTGACACAGAGTTCTAATCAGACCATCTTTCATTTCCAAGAGTCCCAGCTTCTCAAGTCATTCGCCTTCACCCAAATTCATACCCCTATCTCTCCTTGGGTAAGATTCAATTCCTCCCCAGTTTCTTCTCTATAAATCTTTCAAGATACTTTCTGGATCTCATTGTTTGCCATTTAGACCAGTTGTCTATACCATCAAACTTCTCCCTGAATATCCCTTTATCTCTTGCACAGATGACCAGTTGGTCATGCCCTGTCTAGTTTTCTCAAATATTAATGAATGCATAGTATACATTGGGCAGTATTCTAAGTACTTTATGTGTATTGGGTAACTTGTTCTTCACAAAAACCTAACGGGACAAGTACTAATATTACCTCCAATTTACATGTGAGAAATCTGAGGCACAGCAGGTTCATGTGTATGTGACATGGACAATACCAGACGGTAGGACAGAGCCCAGCTACAAACCCAGGCGGGAGGCCCATGATCTTATACTCTTAATTGGTTTGCTATGTTCTTCCGCATATTTCCTCCTGTGCCACACATAATGCCAGGTCTACAGCTAGACATGTTACACTATTTGCTCATCTCCACTGGCAGATTATTTCTCTTTACTTATCTTTCCAAATGATTCATCTTTTATTCTTCCCTTGATTTACATGCAATCGGACTATACCACCTCTACCCCTCTTATTTTTGGCCACCATCTGACTTCCTATCATCTTCCCTGAATATAAATTTATTAATTTACCATTAATGAATTAATTTATTGATATATATTTATTAATGTATTAATAATATATGTATTAATAGATTTATTAATCTTTGTGTTTTTATTACTCTTACATAGTCATAATCTACACCTGCTTAAGCCCAACTCGCAGTGTATCTCATGTCTGAGATCTCTTCAGCTCTCCAATACCAACAACTTCATCTCTGCTCCCAGAAAGAGACTTTTCCTTCTATTTACTGAAAAAATAAACATATACTTGGAGGGAACCTCATCAGCTTTCTACCAATATACCTGCACCTGTACCAATATGCCGTGTGAACTTACACATCTGGTCTCAAATACCCAGATTTCTAATTTCATATGGAACTCAACCCTTCTTTTTTACTCAAAGCCTTTGAGCCTGCAATTATCTTTCTCTTGACTGATCATTTATTTTTTCTTTTATGTATCATTTCCATAACCATTCAAAAGTGTGGTAATATCTATATATCCAACTTAAAAGCACCTTCCTGGAACTTACATCCTTTAGCTAACAATCAAAATTTTATTGCCTCCTGATGAGCAAAACACCTGAAAGGTTCTTTCTAGATTTTCACTTCAAGCATGGTAGAATAATCCCTCCCAAAGAAAACAACATAAACATGCGTTTTTTTGTAATGTCAAAGCAAATATTACACTGGACAGAAGCAAGCAAGGAAGACTTTATTATGCAAAACTACTGCAGTAAGAGAGAAATATTAGAAAAGATTCTGAGCTCAACTCTACTGACAAAAGGCCATAGGGTTTTTAAGAGCTGAGGGCAGGGGGAGATTTCAGGCCATCTGTGCTCACTAATTGGCTTTACCCAAAGGGAAGATAAACTTTCTCTATCTTGTGCCAGGAGGTAGTTTTACTACTTGGAGCCAGGTGTCCCACTTTTTCCCCCAGAAATTAGGTTCCTACCCTCCTACTGAGACAGGGAAATAAGGGATCTATCTTCCTTGATGATGACATTTCAAAGAAATGGTTCCTAGGTCCTTGAGAAGGATTCCTGGGCTTTTGTAAAACTCCAAGAGCCTTTTAGAAAGTATTTCCATAGCAAAGGACAGGAGCCTGGAGTCAGGAAGAATCCTATCTAAAGTTTAGTCAGCTGAGGGGAATTTTAAGGCCCTTTTGGTCACAAGCTTTCAGCAACACAGCACAGGAAGGATTACCTGATATTTGGAGGATTGTAGGCAATGCTGTAGTCTTAGCACTTCGTTGAGGAGGCAGAGATCCCAGTTACTGGCTACTGAAGGGGGAGTGTAATTTGCAGGGCAAAGTAACTTAAAAGATGGAATTTCACAGGGAGCTGAGGGAGAAAAGAGGTTGTTCCAGAAGTTTGCATTAAACAGTCATCTCCGCTCCCTGTGGGGGTGGGGGGGTCAGGATCAGCAGGCACAGACAAGACTTTGAAGCCCAGCAGAAATCACCAATGACCTTGAGAGCTGAATAGTGAAAACAGAGCAGACTGAGGCTGTTAGATTTCCAGTCTGACCACAGGAAGAGATTCAACCTAGTACTACAGGTATTTAGGTGAGGTGTAGGAAGGTCTGTGTTACAGCACAAAGAAACACACCCTACAACAACATTCACAACCTAAATTGGCCTGCTCTAACAAAGAATAAAATCCAGCTGACCAGGTAATAGACCAACATGAAAAGGCCTAGAAACTACAAGTGCAATTGCTTGAGCGGGTAGCCAATTCAGCCTTTCTATTCTTTCTTACCGCTTCCCCTTTCCCCTGTCTCACCTCTATGGTTTCATGGGGGGAGTTTCCTATGACTTGTGAAGTGAGGTGTTTTATCATGAATCCTGAAGATGTTCTGACCAATATAAGTCACTTAAAGATCTTGATTTCAGAATGTGAAATAAAATATTTGATTTGTTGTAAAACAAAATAGTCTGAAATACACTAAAAACTGGTCTTTAACATGTATACACATATACACGAAATATATTAAAACAAATATGTTTCTATTACTGATATTTTAGTAATAAAATACATATTAAATACTTCATTGTTTTAGAAATAGCAATAACCGGGGCGCCTGGGTGGCTCAGTCGGTTAAGCGTCCGACTTGGGCTCAGGTCATGATCTCGCGGTCCCGGAGTTCGAGCCCCGCGTCGGGCTCTGTGCTGACTGCTCAGAGCCTGGAGCCTGTTTCAGATTCTGTGTCTCCCTCTCTCTCTGACCCTCCCCCGTTCATGCTCTGTCTCTCCCTATCTCAAAAATAAATAAACGTTAAAAAAAATTAAAAAAAAAGAAATAGCAATAACCTACTTGTAATATTTACAAGTGACTTCCATTTTTACATACATTTTTTTCCATAACACAAATCAATGCTGTGAATTTTCAGCTTTTCTCCTAAAGAAGAGACCAGTTTAAAAGAAATAGCAGCAGGAAAAATAAAGGCTGACTCTTTAAAGAATGAATTCTTAAGAAGATTAATGTAAAAACAAATCCTAAAGGAACATCTGACACCAAGTATACTAAGGAGCACTAGATTATCTTTAAAGTACCTGGGGCTGAGAAAAGGGCAAGGGTGGAATTGTTCATTACAAGGGTATTTCTTGAGCAATGAAAAAAAAAAACCTGTCAAATAAGAAACACCAGTAAAATTGTCTTGGGTAACTTCATCTATTCCCAGAAATTTCTCCTTATCCCCTCTTACCAAACACATTCCATCTCTCTCACCCTTTCATCTGTCCCTACAGATCCTCCCTTCCACTGACCTGAGTCTACACTATCATATGCTGAATTGTTCTCGTTTTCTTCTCTATGCTTAATTTAGCCCTCCTTAGTCCTGTTCATCAAGGACTGCTGATCACAAGCATAGGTTTTCAATAGGTTAAATCACTAAATACATACACACATACATACATACTTGTCAATTTATCAGCCATCAACTCCCAATTGTCCCTAATTCAGTTAAAAACTTTGCCATTCTAGAAGGCCTTTCAATCTTCATTTTCATTCATTGACAATATTAGTCAATTCTTAAGACATAAAAGTAGCTAAAAGGGAAACTGATCATATACAAACCAACTATTCAGAAATGAACATGGTCATGTCTGGATGAAGATAATCCTCCAGTTTATCTTTTATGGACATGATACTGAATTTGGGATGAGACCTGCCTTCTTGGGTTGTGGCTCATGGCCAAATCAAACTGAAAATACAGGATCTAGGTGCCACACATTCTCAAGACAGCTGCTGACAGCTCCTTCCCCTCTTCATAAGGGACAAGGGTTGAGGAAGTAAAAAAGAAAGTCTTAAAGGCAGTACTGTCCCTAAATTATAACAGGGGTTCCACCTGTACAGGAGGCCATGCATTTTTAGAGAGTCTGCTCTGGCCCTCCTCTGAGACAACTTGCCAACTCCACCCCAGTGCCTAAAACACCTACACATGCAGACACACACACACACACACACACACACACACACTGATCCTGGAGTCTGTGCCTAGGGAATGTCTCCATGTAAATCTTGAGGCCTGTGGAAAGGTAAATACAAACTTAAAAAGAAAAGATAAATTCTCCTAGTTGAAAATAAGGGAGGAGACACCCATTCCTTTTCTTGGAGCATTTACTTTACAAAACCTCTAAGTTCTCAGTCTGTATCTTTGAAATATGTGTAGACGTCCCTGGGTGGCTCAGTCAGTTGAATGTCAGACTCTGGCTCAGGTCATGATCTCACGGTTTTTGAGTTTGAGCCCCCCGTTGGGCTCTGTGCTGACAGCTCAGAGCCTGGAACTTGCCTTGGATTCTGTGTCTCCCTCTCTCTCTGCTTCTTCCCCACTTGTGTTCTCTCTCTCTCAAAAATAAATAAATATCAAAAAATTTTGAAATATGTGTAAATCTTTCTTTTAAAATATTTATTATTTATTTATTTATTTATTTATTTATTTATTTTGAGAGAGAGAGAGAGAGAGAGACCCAAGCAAGCTCTGCACTGTTGGCGTGGAGCCTAACGTGGAGATTGATCTCAAGAACTGTGAGATTATGACCTGATCTGTGATTAAGAGCTGGAGGCTTAAAGGACCGAGCCACCCAGGCACCCCTGTGTAAATCTTTTTAAAAGCTAAATAAGCCTCTTCCCAGCTTTAGGACCGAGGGATGTCTTTCTCAAGGACCTGGGACCCACTGTCTGCAATACAGTCATCAAGAAATACAGCACCCCTTTCTCCTGGTTTCTGTGAGAGGGTAGGAGCCTGACTTCTGTGGTCACCTTGCTCCAAGTTGCAAAACTACCCCTTGTCAAAAGATGATGAAAAGGTTGTTTCTACTTTTGCAAAAGCTGATTAGCTAACCCAGATGGTCACCACTACCAAGTGATCTTAGGCTAAGCTGTAAATGACAAATGGTATTTTCAAATTTCAACCAGTTATGTTGATCTTGAGAACATGCCTTTGCAATCTCTTAGTGGATTGCCTGGGATGCACATCACATTTCAGTTTAATGATTATTCAGTTTTAAAGCTGTTTTCTATGTCTTCTACCTTTGTGAGATATTTCTGGATTCGGAGGAGCTTTTGTTTTAATATTTTTCAAACACTCAAAGACCCCTTTTTGATCATATTTGAAGAAGTTAAACCAGTTAGTTTTCAGCATGGAGTCCCCAAACCTGTATTATAGTTTACTTGGCAGAAACAGATTTCCAAGGGAACCAGGTGCACACTCTGAAGTATGTTGGGTGTCCAAAGCTTGTCTATTTGGGAGGGCTTGTGCCCACACAGCAGTTTTCTAATACTCTAAGTGCTCTCTAAGAGAACCCTCCAAGTGCTGAAAGTAGCGTGGGTGTGACAGAGGAGGATGGGCCACTGCCTGGTGTAGATGGGGCTCTCTCCTCCTTGCCATGTTCCATCTCCTAGGAGCAGGAACATTCTAAGTTCAAAGTTGGCCTTATAGTCCTAAATTCCTTCCAAAACCCAAAAGTAGGAAGGGAGGCTTCCTGTAGGGCACGTGATAGATTTTGCCTAGCTTGTGACTTGAAGTCAAGAGAGCCTTTGAGATGGCCTATCTTTGGATTCTTTTTGATGTTGGATGTCCCTAAATAGTGGGGATGGAAGAAGGATAACAAGTGGAAAAAGTGTCAGGCCTTAGGAAGAAATGGAAAGAGGCCACCATAGAGTAAAAGGCCATAAGTGTTTATCCCAAAGATTTTCCCAAGCAATTGGAAAAAGGCTAAGGGAACATTAGCCTTTACACTCTTTACACTCTGTTCCTTTACACATAGCATTCTATTTTGTCTTTATGAAGGCACATTTATCACAGTAGGAGAAGAGAACATATATTTTACAGCCATTTTTCTTAATTTGAAACTTGTAACTATTTAGTCTTATGACACAAGGGATTCAATGTGGACTATTGCACATGACACAATAAGGACAGACTGTTGAGGAGAATCATTTGCAAACATGGGCAACCATCCTGTGTGAAGCAGAGTCTGGCACATTTCTCACTGGCCCAAGCCCACTGGTGTTTCAGAATCTCCATGCCCTCTCTAGCAAGGGCATTGAGTGAGGAGAAACAATGGTATGAGCCTTCTAAAAGGACCTTGACATGTGGTTCCTGGAGTTGTGGACATATATTAAATTAAAGAGACCAGTGCCTAATTACTTGTCTGCATGTTTAAGAAGGAGAGATATATGTTATCATGGTGCATAAGCACCTGAGAGGAAAAGTGGGACTAAACCCACATACCCAAACCTCTCAGCCATTTTCTGCACAAAAGAGGCCCCGGCTTCTCTGATGTCCACATGTGAAGCAGCCAGGGAGCTGGAGGAGGGCCAAGGTTAGGACTGCTCTCGAGTGACCTCTAGCAAAGATACACAAAGCCCCACCTTATCAGCGTGAGCTGCCAGCAGTGGACAGAGAGAGAGAGAGAGAGGGAGAGGGAGAGGGAGAGGGAGAGAGAGAGGAACACAGTTAAAATTAGTAATCTCAGAAATATAAAATCAATATATACTCACGTAAGTTGAGATACCTCCATAAAACAGAAAGGGATTTACATGTATGTAAATGGTATCCCACAAAAGCATTGTTTTGCTGTAATGTTTTATACTTTCTTCATGTTAATTTGTATTCCTCAATTTCTCTAGAACATGGTTCGTCTCAAAGTGCTGTCCATAGTACTGCACTAGCATTGTATAAACACCTTCCATTTTAGTATCCGTACAGGTCTGTTTCTCTCTCTCCTGTAATAAAAAAGGATTATTTCTCCCCACTTGGATCACATTCCTTTTAAAGAGCCTGCTAATGCAACACGGTGTAAATTCAAATCCTAACCTCCTCATTCCTCCCATTTCCTCTCCTCTTGGAATCACTTTTCAACTTAATATCTCATTTCTGTGAATAGTACCGCAATTCCAATATCAGGCTAAAGTAATAAAGCCACTTTTGACAGTTGGGTTTCTCACAATCTCAATAGATAATATGTCTCTAATATCTTTTTATTTCAGCCTCAAATACTCTATATTCAGACTTTTTTTTGTACTAACCACAGCTATATTTATGACAAAATTCAGAAATAAAGTGTTTTTTTTCCTATTTATACAAATCTTGCTGTTGGCCTATCAACTTATAATAGCAATATATTATAGCACTTAAAAGGCATCCCACTAGCTTTCAAGGCCTTCCATATCTATGTAATACATGTCACTTGGTTTATTTGTTTTATTGTAAAACCATTTATGTCCCATAAAAGGAGTTCTCAACAAACTTTTCATTTGTCACGGCTGTGCAATTTAGTTTCTAATATATATCTTCTCTTGTAATTTGTTTTTCTCATTGTTTCTCAGCCCCAAATGCTCTATTCATGGTGACTGCTGTTTCTGGCCCTTGTCACCCCCTCCTCTTCTCTGACACCGAAACCCTAATCACTTTTCAAAGAGCACTGAATTTTTAATGTCTTTATTAAGCCTCATCTGACTGCTTACATCCATATTAACCTCCTTGAAAAATAGAAATAATTCCAGTTATTTAGACGGGATTTTCTATAAAAGAGTGTTTAAACATGCACGGGAGGAATGAAAAGGCAAAAAAAAAAAAAAAAGGAACCAGCAGTTACTACAGATTTAGAAGCAGCCAGGATTCCTACATGTGAGAAAGAGAGAGAGAGAGAGGAGAAGAAGAAGAAGAAGAAGAAGAAGAAGAAGAAGAAGAAGAAGAAGGAGAAGTTGGTGTCATTAAAAGGCCAGGGTAGCTGGCACTCAGACCTCTTATGAGGCTCCCCCTCAGCCCAGGGCAGCCTGTTCTAGCATCTTCAAATATAGGGAAATGAGATCGGTTCTGTGAGATGGCAGGGGAAAGAGGAAATTGGAATGAACAAGTACCCTGCCACTGTCAGGGTAAAGAACATTAGCTTGGGTAATGCTGAAAGAAATAGGCAGCAAAGAGCCCTCTGTTCCTAGTATTGCCTCCTATTGGAAGAACCTTTGGTTGAGTGAGTTGACATAGGACAAACACGATATGGAGAGTCCCAGGCTGAGCATCACAAAACAGTATAGAAAGGTGATTTGCAGGTTAGAGAAAGTTGCTGTCGAACCTGCACACTAATCAAGCTTTCAACATATCAGGGAAATTCATGCTGAATTGTGTACTGCATATATATTTGAAATGTTATTCTTGCCTAGAAACACAGCAGACAATGCCAAGTATAACACTTTGATTAAACCCATGTATTTGTAAAAATTTACAAAATAAAAAGATGACTTATAAAAATAATTACATTTTCCATATGAGCTGCTGATTAACAAATTGACTTACATGTGTCATATATCTTTCAGGCTGTTTAGTGGGTATTCTTCAAGATCAATCACTCCCTAAACTAACTCTCTATGTTATTTAGATTTATATATACCTTGATTATCTTGATTTCGTGTTTGAATAGATCATGGAATTGTGTTAACATTTACATTTGAAATCAAGTTTTTAAATTACTCCAAGAGTACATATATCACTAATTATTGTCCCACTCTTACTGGAGAATTCCAGACGTACCATCTAAACTACTCTCAGCAAATTGTAACATTTTGCATTACTGCATATTCAGCATTTTAAGCATATCAGCAGCACATGCCCATAGGGACTATATATTTTAAGATGCAATATTAAATCATTCAAGGCAATAAAATTATATTAATGTTTTAATTAGAGCATTAAATGGCTTCATTTGGTATTCCTGCTGTCACAAGGTCATTTAATCATCCTCTAACAACCTGACATTATGTCATTTTAGTCTATCTACTATGTGTAGTCTAAAATAAACACTTCCAAATTTTGGATTTCCCCCCAAATCTAAGTGGATAAACCAAGGTAAGCATTACATCTCTGTATATGACTCAGAGATCTCTAAAGCAACAGAACCAGTAGGATATAGAAAAAGATTTATTATAATGAATCAGCTTATGCAGTTATAGAGGCCAAGAAGTCCTAAGATCTGCTGTCTGCAAGCTAGAGACCTTGGAGAGCTAGTGATATACATGCTGGTCTGAAAGGCAGCAGGCTCTAGACCTAAGAGCTGATGTTTCAGTTTAAGTCCAAAGGCCAGAAAAGATCAATGTCCAGATCATGCAGTCAGATAGGAGGAGTTTTCTCTTATTGCAGAGCCATCCTTTTTGTTCTATTCAGGCTTCAAATGATTAGATGAGCTCTTCCCCCATTATTGAGGGCAATTTTCTTTCTTTCTTTCTTTCTTTCTTTCTTTCTTTCTTTCTTTCTTTCTCTCTCTCTCTCTCTTTCTTTCTTTCTTTCTTTCTTTCTTTCTTTCTTTCTTTCTAAGTTTATTTATTTATTTTGACAGAGAGAGAGCATGCCAGCTGAAGAGGGGTAGAGAGAGAAGGAGAGAGAGAATGCCAAGCAGGCTCTGTGCTGTCAGCATGGAGCCTCATGTGGGGCTTGATTCCATAAATCCCGAGATCATGACCTGAGCCAAAATCCAGAGTCAGAAGCCCCCCCCAGGCACCCCTTGAGGGCAATTTTCTTTACTCAGTCTAATTCAAATGTTAATTTCATCTAGAAACACCTTCACAGAGGATGTTTCCCAAATACCTGGGCACCCTGTGGCCTAATCAGGTTGACACGTGATATGGACTGAATGTTTGTGTCCCTTAAAAATTAATATACTGAAGACTTAATTTCCAAGGTAACCTAACCACATTTTGAGGAGTGGCTTTGGGAAGTTAATTAAGTTAGATGAGATCATGAGAGTGGGGACCTCATGATAGGGTTAGTGCTCTCATTAGAAGAGACACCAGAGAACTTACTCTCTCTCTCTCCTCCATGTGTGGACACAGCAAGAAGGCAGCCATCTGCAATAGGAACTAGGTCAGCCAGCTCTTCGACATTGGACTTCACAGCCTCCAACCTGTGAGAAATAAATTTCTGTTGTTTAGTCCATCTGGTCTATGGTACTTTGTTAATACAGCCTGAGCAAACTAACACAAAAATTAACCATCAAAACATGTAATCATATGTAAATAAGAAGAGGAAGAGGGGAGCCTGGGTGGCTCAGTCAGTTAAGTGTCCAACTTTGGCTTAGGTCATGATCTCACACTTCATGGGTTCGAGCCCTGTGTCGGGCTCTGTGCTGACATTTTGGAGCCTGGAGCCTGCTTCATATTCTATGTCTCCCTCTCTTTCTGCCCCTCCCCTGCTCACGTGTTGTCTCTCTCTCTCTCAAGAATGAATAAAACATTGAAAATTAAAAACAAAAAAAAAAAGAAGAGGAAGAAAATGCTGAAAACAGAAATGCTAGTGGGTTCCATAGAAAGGGTACTTACTGGGTAATCTAAACTGCAAAATAAGATTGCTTGAAGGATTTTAAAGGAGGAATTTAGAAGCTGCCTTTAGAAGGCAGGTGCTCTTTCCTGCCTCAACATCAAAGCTGCAAGCAGTAGATGAAAAGTTACAGGTTCTGTTGGTTATAGACTCAACACAGTCAAAACTTTAATCATATGGAGTTGTTGATTCAGATATGTTCTGGGCTTACCCGCAACAGATACACTGAAACCGATGGTGTGGTGCCGTCGTGAAAACGGGATCTACACATAGAAATGAATGCAGTTTGCCCTAGTCTAGTTCCCAGGATGTCTGCAAATAGCTCTATGCCCTAGCTACATTTCCCAAGGCAAGAGATTGGAAGATATTTTTCTGTAAAATTTTATTGGCCAATGGGAAATAACTCCAGAAAATGGCATTTGGGCCCCTCTGTTAAAAAAGTAAATCCAGGGGACCTGGATGGCTTAGTTGGTTGAGTGCCAGATTCTTGATTTCCCAGGGTCATGGAATCGAGCTGCATCAGGCTCCTTGCTGAGCTTGGAGCCTGCTTGAGAGTCTCTCCCTGTCTCTCTCTCACTCTCTCTGCATCTTCTCCTGCTTGCACGCTCTCTCTTTCTAAAATAAAATAAATAAATAAAAAAGAAAACAATCCTGCTGGGTTCTCATAATGCCCAATTAGCATCTTTGTGTTACATTTTTAACTGTGAAGGCACAACTATGCAATGTTTAATGTTTTCATGAACTTCTTAGTTTTTTCCCTGCTTGGTACAAGGCAGGATTGTATTTTCCTACTGATTGAATTTAGGCATGGAGCAGGACTGCTTTGGTTAGTAGACTGTGAGTCGAGTAGATTTTTTTCTTTCTGGACAGAAACATTAAGAGCTTATTTCTGTCATAGTCGCTGGCCATGATCTATAACCGCCACCCCATCAGCCAGGTCATTGAGTGAACATAATGATAACACAGAGCAGATCCCCAAAGCCAACTTTGATGAACAGATAGTAAGAGACCTAAATTAAACTTTACCTTATTGCTAAGAATGTGGAGACATTTTTTTATTTCAATATAATGTACTTATCCTTACTGACATAACAATGAAAATTCCCAAAGACATTAGAGAAAAGCCTTTAATGAAAGACATATATCAAAGCAAATAAAAGGGAAAAGAAATAATTTACAGAAAAAACAGATATACTTTGAGAAAAAGAAATTTCAAAACAGAAATCTTAGAGTCATAGAAAAAAACAAAACATGTTAGGCATTAAAATAAAGAATATTTAGATAACGAGTATCTCTTTGAAAATTAAAATAAGAAAGGAGACATACAAAATATGCTAAGATGTAAGTCGGGAAATTCTCAATCGACTAGGGAAAAGTAAAGATTCTTTTAAAGGTAAGAATAAACTTACAATGTTAGCATTCTGCAACATCCTCATGAGTTGCACAATACAGTTAAAGAAAGAGGAAATATAAATAAAATAAATAAGAAAAATTTTCCAAAATTAAATAATACAAACGATTCCATATTGAAGTGAAATGGCAATTGAAACATAAATAGCTTATCCTGAATAAACAAAGGATAAAAAAAGAATTTACAGCCTCATATCAAGACACATCAGTGCGAAATTTGAAATTATCGAGGCAGGAAAATTTAACTGGCTTCAAACTTCTTAAGAGCACAACTGAAATATACAGTGTCAAAGAAAAGAAGCCTGTGTACAACTCTGAGAGAATATTCTTTACAGTTGTAATGTGGTAAAGCCATCAGTCATGGGGAAGTGTTAACTACCTCCAGCGTGAGTATTCTCAGGAAGTTACTGGAGATGGTGTTTGATCCACTTGAGGGAATAAATTAAGAAAGAGGAAGATAAGGAATACTGTCATTGGGGACAGGTGATCCAGCAAAGGTGGAGGCAAATGAACTTTCAGAGAGATGGACAATGAAAATGCTCAGGAAGAAAGCTGTATAGAATGACAAAGGAAGACACCAGGAGATATAGCGCAAGGGGGAGTAAAAAAGAAAGAAAAGGAGGGAGGAATATAAGGAGAGAAGGAAGAAGAAAAGCATTAAAACATTGTCTTTGAAAGCAATGAGATTTTTCATATCTACCCACGTTTTAAAGTTGATTCCTAATAAGTACATAAAATTAGCAAATGAAAGAAATGAAACAATTATAAACTTTATTGAAGAAATAGACAATAAGAACAATGTAATCATAGCATTCCCTGTGTCTAAAATTTGAATATTTACTCAGAAAACATAATAAAAACATTGAACATTGATATCAAAAAGGTGGTATAATTTTGGGGGGAAGAATTAGAAAAATGAAATAAATACATGCATGTAGGCAATACATCTTTAATACATCTTTTAAAATTTTAAAAAAATATTTATTCATTTTTTGAGAGAGAGAGAAAGAGAGAGAGAGGGACTGCAAATGGGTGAGGGGCAGAGAGAGAGAGGGAGACACAGAATCCAAAGCAGGCTGAGCTGAAGTCAGACACTTAACAGACTGAGCCACCCAGGCGTCCCGAGAATTTAATACATCTTAAACCTCATTCCATATTAATATCAATATGTAACATGTAAACATGTGATGAAAAGCGAGAAATGGTAGTAAATTTAGAAGTATGGAAGCACATAGCAGGAAAAGGAAGTTGGTGATTTTAAAGTGATTGTGGGGAAAATGAATTTAAAATGAGATCAAAAGTGAGTGGGGAAAATGAATTTAAAATGAGACAGAAAGTGAGTGGTGGATTCTTATAATTTTAAGCAAAAAAGTACTGTTTTTGATTTTTTATATTCTGAATATTCATTCCTCTAATAAAAATGCCATATGATAATTGAAATAACTAAACAGCATAAATGTTTTTTGAATATATAAATAAAAATATACTTATTACTCACCTTTGGGAAAAGATATTGATAGAATTTGAATAAAATAAAAATCATGGTATTACTTAATGGAATAAATAAATCAATCATGAATTTATTTGTGCATACTTATAATATATTATTTTAATGTTTTTTTACTTTTCATTTTACTGGAAAAATAATATGCACAAAGTCCAATAAAATAAAACTCTGTCAAAAAATTATATTATAGTGACAATTTTAGGATATTTAGGACAATTTAGGACATTTATAGGATATTTTACTTAAAATATTCTTTGAATGTTGTTATACAATTATTTTAGTAATGGATTCAAACTGAAAACCATTTTAAGAAAAATAGAGATAGAATTATTGAACAAAAGTCATAAAAGTATCTATACAGAATATCCATAATTTGGTTAATTCACAGACAAAAGATCTGAAAATGTAGGCTCCAACTATTCATGTTTACCAGCGCTGGAAGTTCACACTTACTATTCTATACAGTTCTTAATATTGTATATTTCTTTACAAAGAAGTTTTACATCTCAAGAAATCATATTAAATCTTTTAAGGATCAAAATGAAAACCATAAACAAAAAGTTTAATTTTCACATTTTGGAGAATCTTGTGCCCACATTAAAGGCTCAAAATTCAGGAAAATGTAGTGGCTTTGAAAAGAGCAATGGGCATCCCAATAACTACGACTGAAGTCTCTGACTGAAGTCTTAGATGTAGCCTCAGTCCTTCCTCTGAATTTCTGATGGTCTGTAGTAACTCCAGAGGATAGACACATCCCTGAGGAATACAAATTTTACCACAATGGAATAGAAATATGTTTCTGTTGTGTCCAAAAGAAACTAAACGGCTATAGTATAATAAAATATAATAAATTATACATTTACCTTTTGCGATATAGAATCTTACTTGATAAATATTATTCAATTTGATCTGTAATTATTAATCTAAGTGTGTAAACAATGAATACATTCAGATTATGTATAAATAAAACTATAGATGATTACAATAAAATATTCTGGATATAAATTCATACAGTGTCTGTGTTATGTTAAAATTTGCCTGTATGTACGTACTTATAAAAGCAAATATGGTTTATCATTTGCATACTAGCAATTAAATTGTAAAATGCATGTCAGTGTTGTATATGAAGGATTGTCTCTAAGGACTACTACTGGTTAGCCTGGTTTCATAATTATATATACTTAATGTGACAATACAATAATTAGCACACTTGCTAATTTAGCTAATATTTCCCCTGGTCAGCCTGATTAAGGACATATTCCATATATATTAGTTGTACTATGTCCAGTAATTATAATTTATGCAATGTGTAAATACACATAGTTTAAAGGATGCAATGCAGAGTTACATAATGAGTTATAGAAGAGAAGGGTAATAGAAATCAGAACCCAACAAGGAACTATACTTAATTCTGCCCTAATAATATTTTTTGCTGCAGATATTGAGTTCTAGTAAATCTTTTGCATGCCATTATACTATTACAAATATGAAATTAAATACTTCTAGTATTTGTAAATGCAATATATTTACATTTATTCATCTTAATGTTAATGAGAAACACATATATATTTTAGATCTGTTTCTAACAAGCCTTAATAAAAATTTAGTACAGAAATAACTTGAGATTGTTTTTCCAAGCTCAACAGGCAAATTTGCAAGTTTTATGAATCTGTTCCGACACAGCACTGGTAATGCAGATGTTTTATACAAAAGATATCCTGATCTTTCATTTATATTTTTCTTTTTAATCAATATCTATAAATATATTTCTTCCACTTACGATTCTGTTTTTGAAGGTAAACTTTTTTAAAAGTGTGTTTTACTTTTTGTGTTGTATGTTTTGTTTGTTTGTTTACTTATTTATTTTTTAATTTGAAAGCGAGAGAGCACATCTGGGTAAAAGGGCAGAGGAAGAGAGAGAGCATCTTAAGCCAGCTCTACACTATGCGGAGCCTGACGCGGGGTCTGATCTCAAAGACCCTGGGATCCTGACCTGAGCTGTAATCAAGAGTCAGATGCTTACCTGACTGAGCCATCCAGACACCCTTGTGTTGCATTTTAATAGTATATTTATTATCACCAGCTCAGGACTTGTTCTTCAGGATCCCAGAGGGCCCTATTTTAGGGATGTAATCTACCCCAGGACAGTTACTGAAGCTATAGAATTTGGCATAACTCTAACATATGTGGAAGAACAAGGATCAGTTTCATATATTTCCTAACTAATTAGTAGTGTAAAAATATCAAATGAGTGGTTAGATGAAGACTATTTTGCATACTACTAAGAAATACTCATAGCCCATTGCTTGGGACCAGCAAAGAATAATTAGGTAAAGTCCTACCATTGACCTCTATTAGCCTTAGAATGTATAATGATGCATATCTTTTTTAATGAATTAGGGGAGTATTGTGTTTCAGAAATGATCAAGAGGTTTCTGATAAGAAGTTGATAAGAGATCCAGGAAGATGATGGCTTACAATTGTTTGTAACTGCATTTCATTACAATTTTTTGTAACTGCAATTAGATTTGACAATATGGATATGATTGATAGTCTCAGCTAAAACTTTGTAAAGGAAAGATGGCTATAAAAAAAATCACCCACCCAAAAAGATGGTTAAAGAAAATAATGACAAATTTAATACAATATTCTAGGTAGAATTCTAAGATGACCCCTCACATTTCGTTTGGTGCTGAGGTGTACCTTTAATGTATAATCACTTCCCTTTAAGTGTGAATGAGGTCTTCAAATATGATGGAGTAGTCACTCCCATACTTAGGTTATATTATATAACAGTAAAGGATAATCAGATCTATAATTACATTTTGGTATATAAGACTACTTAGCAGCAGACTAGAGAGAATTGCAACACTGCCAGTCTTCAAAAGGTAAACTATCATATTGTGAGTGGTTCTATGGAGAAGGGCACATGGCAAAGACTTCACTGCAGTCTTTAGGAGTTGAGGACATCTAGGAAGAAAATGGGACTTCAGTCATGCAGACACAGAAACTGAATTCTGCCAACAATTGCATGAACTTGGAAGAGGATCCCAGGCCTCAGGTGAGATCTCAACCCAGTTACTCACCACTTGGATTCCTAAACCCTGGAAGTTGAGAAATAGCAAATCTTTGGTTTTATTTAAGCTCTGAAATCTGTAATAATTTGTTATGCAGAAATGGAAAACTTTGAAGTATCCAATATAAACAATGGATACTCAAAGGATAAGTTTCCTGAGAAGAGAATCACCCATTGCTCAGGTGGAAATATTTTCTTTGAGTAGAAAAAAGAATACAATTTCTATTATTAAATGAGTAAAGGAAGACAAAGCAGGTGCTAAGACTTTGTCTACTTGAGATATGGAATGGAGAAAGGCAGGGTAAAGTTAGAGAAAGCTCTTTTGAAAAGCTTCAAAGGCTTACTTATAGCAACTTTGAGAAATTAAACCAACTATCTAATTGGAGCATCAGAACCATACCAAGAATCATAAAAGAAAATATCCTATAACGTTGAAGCAGAGACTTTTGGGACCCTGATTATTTTCTCCATAGCACAAAAAGAGAAATGCCTATGTGTGCCAAAACAGTGGACACTGTAATATATCATTCAAATTCTACTTCAGCTTGGAAGCAATTTTCTCCCAGTTGCTGGGAGTGAAACCGGATGACATGTCTAGGCTTTCAGCCCTCTTTTTGAATTGTCATTTGCTAAAGAAATTTACTTTGCTCAATTGACCCCTCATTTCTGCATCCAGTGATTGATCTTTATGGAAGGACAAGATCTAGTCTCTTGTCCCACACAACACATGTCTCCCTAAAGTGCTATCCATTTTCAGTATCCCTGCACAGTCAGCTAAAATATCTCTACTGCATTGACATCAAGTTTCTCCCTCTGTCCAATCATGTTTTGTTTTTTTTTTTCTTCCCCATACATGTTGATATTTAAAGCACTGGCTAATAAATATACTGGATGTTTATTTTCATCTCAGATTGTTCTTCCTACAGAAACAGATAGATTGTGAGATTGTTCCAGAAGTGGGCCGAGAAATCATACACCATGATAGGATATTGGAACTGGATCACTATTTGTTGGCTGGTAATAAGGACATCACTAGGTGGTTAAACATGGACAAAGCTTGTTCCTGATGTATGTTAGCAGTGTACTTGTTAAAATTTTCACCAGTATCAAAATATGATGTTATGCCATTGGAAAGACATGCACTAACAATTGTACTGTATTGGTGATTTGAGAAATATTGCAGAGGTAGTAATTATAAGGACAATGGAAATGGATGGCTAATGAAGAGAAAGAAAAAAAAAAACAGACTGAGGATGCTTAATCATTACTTGAAGTCTTTATGTAATTGCCAATGATAAATTTGGCAGCTTATTAAGAGACATTCATCTCCATCAGCTAGAGAGCAAACAAAGTTCAGGACTAAGCTCACAGAAAAAGCTGAGTTTTAGAGAAGTTTAAATTCTCAACCTAAACATACATGTTATGCTAAGGTCCAGGCTTGAATGGGAAAGAATGAGACCCTGTGACAAGAAATGGGGACATCTGTGATAATGCATTCGATATTCTTGAATCCCCAGAATAGCTTGAGTCTTCTGAATCTCAAGAAATGGCTCATTCCTTCCTTTGAGTGCGCAGTAGTCTCTCCTTGCTGGAAGAAAACACAAACGCCTCTTTCCTGAGAGTCAAAATGTTCTCCTCAAGATCTACCCTCCTAGTCATATGCTCCATAATTGGATTAAGCCAAAACTTAACCTGTCTGGTGAAGTTCTGGGTCTACTAAGGGCACAAGGGACTCTGAAGGAAATATAGATATAGATATATAGAAACACAATTTACAAAATACACCACCAGGAGAGGACCTTAGACACAGTACAAATATGCTGCTAAGTGTTGTCAAAACTCAGGCAGGCAATGGCCCAGACTAAGTGAAGTAGATGTATGAGATATTCCAGTGCAAAAATTGGAAGTATAGACCAAAATGTTCAGAGATAGGATATAGCAGAATGATTACGTTACGAAAGGCTGGACCACCTACCAGATGACTCTGTCCTGAAGGGTGGCCCAGGAGATATTATAGTGACCAAATTAATACAGAATGCCCTGGTGAGAGGGTCCCCAGTGTCACTGAGAAGTTGAGTGATCAGTCTGCAACTGGATTCCTTGTGTGGGTGGTATACTCTGTAAATTCAGTATCTATATATCTGAATCTATGTCTCTATCTGTATCTCCTTTGGTCAACTTTATGCTTCATTTGTCCCTTTTCAGACCTACATTTGCTCTCTTGGATCCTACCAGCACATATTGGATGGAGACAAAGTAAGAGATGCCATTTCAAAACTTGGCTTACTGATCGCAGTAAGGAAGATACAATTAATTACAGAAGCCAGGTGGTAGTTCTTAACTGACAAAATCAAGGAGGGCGCAATCATTACTAGTGACAAGATTGGAGTGACAACCAAGGGCATCTGACCCTCCAAGAAACAGTAGAGGTAGTTAATCAAAAAACCAGCATCCCTGGAAGGAAGATAGGAAGCCAACAAGGAAACTGGTCAATCTATACAACCAACAGCTGCTAGTGATTGACAGCTTGCACTGAGCCATACTAATAAAAAGTCATAATCTCTTGAGAAGGTAAGGGAAGCCAGCAAAAGCAGATAAAAAAAAAAAAAAAAAGCCAGATGTCCGGGGCCAGATACTCCCCTTGCATGCTTTTGGTACTTCTGTAATCTTGCTTGCCTCTTGCATCAGCAGACTACCAGAGTAGCACAACCCCCCTCCCCCCCCCCGTTTTTCCTTGAACCCCTGCAATCCCGCCCACCTACCCAGAAGCTGGCCAGGCATAAAAGTAGGCCAGCGCCAGGGCTCTGAGCTCAGCCTTTGGAGATGATCCCCTGGGCCGACACCGGTGCAGAATAAACAGTCTTTTCTGATTCCCAGAGTGCGTGTCGCTTGTCTCTTCCTGGGCACCGAGTATTTGCTGAAACAACTAGTTTACAGATCTGAGACAAAAATAATTCAGTTCCTTCCAAAAGAATGGCCCTGAAACTTTAAAGTCAATGGATATAACCATGATTTCCTTAGTTCTTCCCCAGTTGGAGTTAGGGTCATTTTGTCAGGAACATACTGGCGGCAATATACTGGGAAAGGAAGACATTTGAAACATTGATGGACTATTATACAATTTTAATTGATACTGATAGTAGAAAAATGGAGCTTCCTCAAAATCCTTTGTTAGAAAGAGAAATATATGGAAACTGAATAATAAATAGAATCTGCCTAGCCCTACCACATCCTTGGTTCACTGGGTCCATAGACCCACCTGTTGATTTTTTTTTTCTCTCAGCCCCTAAAGGACAACTTTAGTAGGTAGCACAACCTGCATATTGGTTTCTTGGATGGTGGGATAAGGGTGGGGAAGATCAAAGCAGCAGTCCTGTTAAGATTGTAAATTAAAAACAAATAAAAGATACTACACACAAATAAAAGATATTTGTGCTACCCTGAAAGATTTGAAAAGGATACAAAGGTAATTCTCCTTAACATACCTTGATTTAGTTCATCAGAGGTGTCTTCAAAAGCCAAACACAAGAGAATGACAGTACATTACTAAAGATTGAACTAATTAGTATCCCTAATTGCAGTTACTATGCTAAATATATGGTATCTTTGCTACAGAATAGTATCTTAACCTCAGATACATGGTGTGCGAACATTTTACTTGTTAGATGCAAACTTTTTCGTCTCTATCAAAAAGGGGGATCAAAAACAGCTCAAATTTATGCAGGTAAGAAAATGGCGTATATATCCGATCTTGCACCAGAGCAATGCTAACTCTCCTACTTTGTCTAAAGAGAATTGTTCTGTGTGGACATTCCAAAGCATATCAAAATGATCCACTATATTGATGACATTTTGCAAATAAGGTGGGATGTGTAGGAAACAAGTGGATTGTAGGTCTTTGCAGGACAAATACACTGCAAAATCCTTTGAAGTTTCAAGGCTGCCATACCAGTGAAATGTTTAGAAAGCCAGTGGTCTGGGTCATGTAGTCCCATGTAAAGGAAGAATCACTGTGGCTCACATTTGCACCAGATGAAAGTCACAATGCTCTGGGGTACACGCTGGGTTTTAAAGACTATAAATTTTACATTTGGGATTTTGTCCTGATCCATATGTATGGTGTAATAAGAGCTGCCATGCTTGATGTATGTACATATATATCTCTTTCAGAAAACAGAAAAGTGTTGGAAACAGTAGGTTGTACACCAAGCTAGTACAAGTTTCTGCTATTTATCTTTGTCTTTGTCAGTCTCTCTTCCTGTCCTGTCTGGTCCTCGCTTTTCCTTCTCTCTTTCTCAAACAGGCGGGGTGGGGGTTGGGGGTAGAGGTGCCTTGAAAACTCCCAGGGAGTTTCATGGCAGCTTTGAAAACTCCATGGGAAGAGTTAATCTAACGTTGATATTGTTTAGAATTGCCATTGCTGAGGTGGAAATGTAAACAAGGGTTAGCATTTTAAACTGTTTTCATTGTTGTTTTGTTTACTGTTTGCAAATAATCTTTTAAGTAGTCCATCTACCAGTCATTCTGGAAGTGTGGGTGGTAACTGCGTCACCTGGAAACCTTTGGGAAATGCAAATTCTTGGGTGCCACCCTAGAGCTACTGAATCAACACTGTGTGGATGGGGCCTCACAATCTCTTTTCAATGAGGCCTCCTGGTGGTTCTGATGCAATACCAAAATTTGAGAGGATTGACATATTAACACAAAACTTTCCTCATTGTTTCTTATTATTTTAAAACTAACCTGCTTTTTCCTATTAAGATAGAAATAACATTAGTCCAAATTATTAAATTCTCATTGTAGATTGTTAATCTAAAAGTTTAATACTGATTTATGCCCAACATGAGATTTTATTTTCCTGAACAAAAGCAATATCAGGATCATTATATTTTCGTGTAATTGAGAATGTTATTTGAGTTTCCTCAAATACATTCCAAATCATTGTGCAATACTTGTTTTTTTTTTTTTCTATCATTCTATAATTAGCTCATTCCAGAAACTAAGTTTTTTAATGGTTCATAAAAATAAATGTAATTACACTCAGGTAAAGAAACAGGTTCAATTACTATCAATATTACCTTGACTTACAAAAAAAAAAAGAAGAATAGTAATTAAAGGAAAGCAATTTAGATTTTTAGTTTATGAGTTTAAATATCTTGGAAACAAAGTGGGAATGAAAATAGCTTATAGAGAAATTGAGGTTGAAAACAAAGAAAGTGCCTTTCAGTTCCACAACACAGATCCTGCGGAAGTAGTGTATATAACCACCACCACCACCACCACCACCAACAACAACAACAAAAAAAAAACAGGAAAAAAAGTCACCTTTGTTATCCACTGGAAAAAGTTCGTGCTGTGTCACATCAAGACAAGCCGCTATTACTGCACGGTAATTGGCAGCCGGTAGTGTGATCCTACTGTTTGTAATCCTTGTTATTTTATAGGCACTTTTGTGAGCTTTCAAATTATTTAAAAAAAGTTTTAAATCTTAACATGTTGTGTACAATGCTCTTATTGGACCATTGTATGATTTAAGGTGTTTTTTTTTTTATTTCTGTAGTTGTATTAGAAGACATCATAATTCCTTTTATTTTCCTTTTCACAATAGCCAAAGAAGCTCATATTTCCTCAAGACTCCATTTCTTTCAATTCTAATCCACCCTACATACATTTTGGGAAACCGTAGGGGGATATTCTTTTTGATCCCATGTTTTTTATACTTTTGTCAACCCTTACTTCATATTTTAAAATATTTAAAGAAGCTCATGTGTCTTTCAGCCCAGTAAAAAGGTGAACTACTTTTATGGAGAACCCATGTCTTTGACTGTGTTTTTCATTTTTTGTGCACTTGGTTATTGATAAGCACGATTATTTGCATAAGAAGAATTGATTAAAAGTTGGGTTTACCTGCAGTCTCTCCAACAGTCTTCCCTTCTTGAAATATACTCTTGTTCATGGGAAGGTGACAGGATTCAAAGTTCCCCACATTTTCTCCCAGAAACCCACTGATCTAGCCAAAGAACAGTAAGAACATTGAGAAGATTCATCAGCATCACAGTGATAGCCGGGCTCAGGAGAGGCTGTGGTATAATTAAGTAGTATATTCTGGTGCTCAGACCACCAGAAGGTATGCTACATGCTGAGATTTACCTCTAATGAATCTACAGGGAACTGGAGGTTCTCTGTGCCATTCTAAATAAGCCTTCTCAGATTTGCACATACATTTACGACAAAGGTTGAAAAACATCATGCTGACAATTATAACTACGCAAATATTGTTAAAATTCAGGGCTAAAATTGCATGCTTCTTTTTTTCTTTTTTTTTTTTTTTTTTTGTTCTTTTTTGCCCCCAAATACAATAAAATTTAGCTGGTCCATGTGCAGAGGTTTTTTTTCATAGTAACAGAACAACAACCTATATTAAGAAGGCTTAATATTAAATTCACACATTTGGGAAAATTAGACACGTCAAAGAGAAAATCTTCGTAATAAAATAACACATCCAATCTTTCATGGATTGGACTGGATCTCTGGACAGTTTTTATCTGTAGATGAAAACTTTTTCAAAAACTCCACAGAGATTCTGGTAGGCCTGGGTTTTATAAGGGGTTGAGGCCGAATCTGTATTGAGGCATGTTGTGGGACATAGTAATTGCCAGACAGTACAACTAAGAGTCGGGTTTTGTAAACTGTTAAATCTATAGTGTTTTAGATAATAAAATCGATATTTCACAGTCTGTATAAGCAAACAAGAAACAGCAAAGGTAGCTATTAGAACGTGAAGCTGATGTCATAGCTGTTTTTTTTCCTGCCTTATTGAGATATAATTGATATATAACATGGTGTGAGTCTGAAGTGTGCAACCTGTTGATTTGTTACACCTATATATTGCAATATGATTAACCGCTTTTATTTTTAATTTTTATTCATTTTTGGAGAGACAGACAGAACATGAGTGGGAGAGGGCAGAGGGAGACACACACACACACACACACACACAATCCGACGCAGGCTCCTGGCTCTGAGCTATCAGCCCAGAGCCCAATACAGGGCTCCAACTCCCAAACCATGAGACTGTGACCTGAGTCGAAGTCAGATGCTTAACAGATTGAGCCACCCAGGCGCCCCTGATGAGCTACTTTTAAAAAGACAATACTAAGCTTCTTTTGATGAGTGTAGGGAAAATTTTATTCAGTATATTTTTCATATTTATGGTTTGGATGAATCTTTGAACATTTACCAACAAATTTAAAATGGGGAAGGGCTTTGCAGGTTGCCCTTTTTCAGGCAGGCCAGCTGTTGCAGACAGCAAGCCTCTTTTTCGGATTTCTGTGTCACACTCCCTGTTCTCATGTCTCCTTTGGAAAGCTACCCTGTGGGTCATAAGCTGCCTACTTCTCAACTGCAACCACTGTGGGCAGAGACCTTTGAGGCTCTTTTCTGAGGTTACAATTGGGTTTATACAATTGGGTTCATTCCTTTTAAGCACTTGTCCTCATCTTGAGATCTTGTGACCGTATCAACGATCCTGAAAGTCTCTGGACATTAACCTGTAGTTTTCACCCCAGATCCTGGGGTAGCACCTCTACTGCTTCTGCGGGTAGCTTCATTAACTACGAATTCCATGTAACAGTAATCTTATATTAATCACCTACTTGATTTTACTGCTATAGCAAACTTATTCTATAGCATCATTTTAAATCTGAATCATTTTAAATGAAGTAAAGTATAATTATTTTCAGACCCTATAAATCACTTGCTTTTCTGTCACTTGGATTTGTGTACACAGGGTACCCAGAAGTCATAAAAAATCTTGGAATTCAAATAAGACAAAATCCCTTTAGTGACTGTGGTGATCAAAAAAATAACCATGCTTCAAATGCTTTTAGGGAGAGAAACAGAGATATTCAATGAGTTACTGAAGGTCATCTGTAACACAGCACAAAAACTGATAGACTATTACCTGGAAATTGTTGTGAAGGGGTTAAAATGCATATATATACTGTCAACTAAGCATATAATGTGATTCAAATAAAAAATAGTCTTTTATTAATACAGCAATCTCACTTTTCACACTGAAATGCTTCCTATTATATGCACATCTGTTTCACCTGTTTTATGTCTATGCTCCATTGAAAAATAGGTATGGAAATGGGGTCAGATATTTTATAATTACATATGATGTTTTTTATTGTTATAATACTAAATGGGTTTTTCTATAACACTAATAATTCCTGAAGATAGCTTGATTTCCTCTACTTATAAATATTTTTCAATGTTATTTATATTATGAATATGTACATATCTTTATGTAAAAATTCCAAATCAGTAACATACGAGACAGACATATAATGCAGTTGCTTTCATTAGATAATTAAGAGCTTTCTAATGAAAATATCTCATTTGTTAGCATACTTTCAGTTTAAGAATTCACTGTCGTCATAGCTGAAAATACAAGAGAATTTGAAAATGTGTTTTAAGGAAAAAAATAAAAACTGTCAGTGTACCACTTAAATACAGATGTCAACAGATTTTATACGTATGATATAGTCAACTTATCTTGAAAGTTATTTATTCAACAGATAAAGCGGAGAAACATGGTAACAACGTACTTAAAAAACTTAATGAGTTAAAATTTATTGCTCATAAAGAGTAAGGCAAAAATATTATTTCCATGAAGTGGTTCATACTCTGTAGAGTAAGGATCCAAAAGATACACTTTATTTATTTATTTTTTTAATTTTTTTTTTTAACGTTTATTTATTTTTGAGACAGAGAGAGACAGAGCATGAACGGGGGAGGGTCAGAGAGAGAGAGAGACACAGAATCTGAAACAGGCTCCAGGCTGTCAGCACAGATCCCGACGCGGGGCTCGAACTCACAGACTGAGAGATCATGACCTGAGCCGAAGTCGGACGCTTAACCCACTGAGCCACCCAGGCGCCCCAGCAAAAGATACACTTTATTGTGTCTAGTGCCATAGCTGGAATTCCAATAAAATGAAAACATCTTTAGAATGATGAACATTTACACCCTGAATGAGGTTTTATTCAAGAGCAGTCACCATTGCAGCACAAGGACCAATAATGCATTGCAGTTATTTCCTTCCAGAAGGACTTTTGTGTGAAGGCACAGTCCAAATGCTAGTAAACATAATTGACCACAATGGTCACAACAAAAACAATATTAAAATAAGAACTGCTGGGAATGATAAATGGCAACTTAAAAAAAACAAAAACAAAAACAAAAACAAAAAAAAACCAACTTATAATTTCATTATGCAATGTGTTCCTGAATAGATAAACACTGAGAAAGAGAACATAATATTTGGCAATGACTTTTTGTGTCTCTTTTATATAGTACTAACTCTCCAATGTAATTTAATTTTAAGGTTTTAACCGTTAATTTTTTTTAATGTTTTTATTTTACTTTTGAGAGAGAGACAGAATGTAAGCAGGGGAGGGACAGAAAGAGAAGGAGATGCAGAATCTGAAGCAGACTGCAGGCTCCTAGCTGATGGCATAGAGCCAGATGTGGGGTTTGAACTCACAGAGCGTGAGATCATGACCTCAGCTGAAATCAGAAGCTAACCAGACTGAGCCATCCAGGCGCTCCAAGTCTCTAATCATTTTAACACAATGTCGACCTCAATGGGCTGTGGACCTGGGGCGGTGAAGGAACTGAAAAAAAGAGAAGACAGTATAGCGAGGCACAGGGGACCCCGAGCCAACAGCCCGAGGTACCGAGGTTTATTGTACATCTTCTTACCTACGTTTGCAAGAAAAACAGACCAGCAATGATCAACAACAGAAGCTAGCAAAGCATGTCAACAATGTACATCTGATTCAGCTATGGTATGTATCTTGCCTACGAGTCTTGTAGATAACATATGTTCCGATAAGAATCTTTACAACAGAAGCAAAGACAAAGAAGGGAGTGAATGCACTGAGCTATATACAGCTGTCTTCCTTTAAGCAAAACATCCCTATCTGTGTACTAAAGAACAGGCCACATTTCCCAAGGGCAATTCACTCAAGTCCTTTGAGGTTATTTTTAACCTTATGGTCTTGAGTTTTCTAAGAGATCTTGGTGCCTGAACGAATATGCACCTGTGGTCATTGTGGTGTTCTGTTTCCCACAAATGTTGTTGGTTTAATTGAAGTGTCTATTTTAGTATGCTTATTTTTACTTCATAACCCCACATGGATAAGCAGGACCTTAAGCCATTCATTTAAACAAGTATGCCTACTTTAGATTATTGTTTTTATTCAGAAACATAAATGTAAATAATGTTTAAATGAATGCAAAACTTAAATTAGTTATTATAGTTGTATAGTACTCACTTCCTGACCCACAGGGGATACTTCCCAAAACCTCAAGATGCCTAAAGTCACGGAGAGTTCCAAACCCTACATATACTGTTTTTTCCTATACATACAAACCTATGATAAAGTTTAATTTATAAATTAGGCACGGCAGAAATTAACAACAATAACCAGTGGTAAAATAGAACAATTATAACAACATACTATAACAAAAATTATGTGAATGTGGTCTCCCTCAAAATATCTTATTGTACTGGATACACTCTTATTCTTATGAAGATGTAAGATAATAAAATGCCTATGTGATGAGATGAAGTGAAGTGAATGAGGTAGGCACCGTGACATAACATTATGCTACTCTTGACATTTTGATGTAAGTCATAAGGAGGATCATCTGTTTTTGGACTGTGATTGACCACAGATAACTGAAACCATGGAAAACAAAACTGTGAATAAAGGAGGACTATCATATGGGCAATTTCATGGGTTGCCATATTTTTTTAAACACAGTTATACCTAATAGAAACCGTTCTACACCTCACAGAAACTTCGTTATACTAGAATTAAAGGGATAAAAGGATTGTCTGTCTTGTCTTCATTTTGACAGATGATGTTAAAACTGGACTAAAGACAAATTAGGCTGCCAAATATGCTATTTGTAACCTTGTTGAGAGATGGGCACAGGAATCCTGAATCACAGTGAGTGCCATTTTTTCTAACCATTGTAGATGTTATTATTTGAAAAGTCTAAAGACAACTAAGGACAGAATGATAGAATCCCTATGGGTAGGCCAAGATTTGTATTAGCATAATAATGTTGAAAGCTTTCTCAGAAATCTCCTTCCTAAGTACACCTCATTTGTTACAAAGTGTTGATAGACTGACCCAAGGATGGAAATCCCTTCAGGAAGCTCAGTGAGTGTCAAGTTCCAGACAGAGCTAATGGATTACAGAATGAGACCTGAGTCCAGAATTTTAAGCCCCTACTTTTTGAAAATGTCTTATTAATCATTTTTAGACTTTAACAGTTTCATCACTGTCGAAAACAAGTTATACTAAAATCAAATGGAAGGCTGGAATCATCAGCAGAATGTAGAATTCATCCAGTTCATAAACAATGGAGAGTCAATTTCAAGACAGCCAGCTAGACTAATTCTTGAGAAACCTTTAGAAGGTTGTGGCTAACGTATCCGCCAAATGGTGATTTTAAAACTTAGTTAAGTATAAACATTCACCAGGGTAGTCTGAATAATGCAGATCCTCAGGATGCAATCCCCCTCATTCAGTTCTGCAGTGAGGGCCAGGGAGTCTGCTTGTTTTATAATCATCACAGGTAATTATGGTGCAAGTGTCCAGTAGGTCACAGCTTGAGGAATGCTTTGTGATATGTCTATTTAAGTTTAAACAATTGACTTATATATAATCTTGTCTGTACTATGACCCACAGATACTACCTATCTCTCCATCTATCACTTCTGATAACCCATTCCTAACTACTTTTCTTGCTCAGGATTTTTGAAAGCAAGATTGTTATTTTCTGTAGAAGTTTTCTTGCTAATTGACATGACTAGTGAAAGTGATAATAGTTTATGATATTTATAAGGGGATGTTTTGGTCTCACTTAGAACATAGTTGAGACAGGCCTAGGAAAAGTGATGAGAAGCATAATGGATCCTGAATCCATAATATGAAGGGAAATAAGTTCAGAAAATGTTAAATGTACTTAACAAAGACATTTGCATATGTGAGTTGAGATGATGAAGAGAAAAAGGAGAGAATTCTATCAGCTTACCTAGTATAATGGATTTACTGGTGTTTGTTAGAAATCAAATAGATCTGGGGAGAAAGAGAAATTAGTAATTTGTTTTCAGAGTCTTCAATTGAGGCTATTAGCCTAAACATATTTATATTTTTTTCATAAATTTGAAAACTAGTTATGGAAAGTGCATAAGGAATATATATATATATATATATATATATATATATATAGAGAGAGAGAGAGAGAGAGAGAGAGAGAGAGACAGAGAGAGAGAGAGAGAGAGAGATTCTCTCTGAGAATATATATATATATATATTCAGAATGTTATAAACCTATGCTTGTTTAGAATTTGTTTTCTTTGAAAAAATCAATAATGCTCAATTTCAGGTGAGTTTAAATGCCTTAGTATTATGTGTCACTTTGTATTTTACAAAGTATTTTATATTATATAACAGGTGCATGTTATGCACAGTGATAAATATAAACACGCACACGGACACAGATACAACATAGATATAAGTCAAATCCCAGGCATAAAGTACTTCCAATTAAGCTAATTAGCTATTGAATAAGACTGTTTAATTATCACAATGTAATGAAATTAGTAGAGGAGATATTTAAAGTATTTAACAGCCAGTGGGTATTGACCAGTCAGAATAAACGCCCATCATCACTTAGAATTCAAATATTAATTGGCTGCATGTTACTATAAAGATGTAAAGAAAATTTTCTGCAAATAAAAGGAAAGAATTTAGTTTGTTTGTATAATGTGGAGAAAATGGAGAAAGCTAGAACAAAAAGAAAAGGACAATACCAAATAGGAATAATGAGAGAATAATGTGAACAAAACCAAAATTATTGAGGGGCGCCTGGGTGGCTCAGTCGATTAAGTGTCTTGACTCTTTATTTTGGCTCAGGTCATGATCTCACAGTTTCATGGGTTTGAGCCCTGTGTCTGTATGGCTTTGAGCACTGACTACAGGGAGCCTGCTTGGGATTCTCCCTCTCCTCTCTCTCTCTCTCTGTCCTTCCCCCACCCAGACTCTCTCTGTCTCTCTCAAAACAAAGAAATAAACTGTAAAAAAAATTATTGAAGGGAAATGCATATTTTAGAAAAGTATATTTGGTGGATTTCTGTCATCAGTTTTATGTGGTTGGTAATGAATGGCGAGAGGGCAAACTAACAGCTTATTGGATTCTCACCTTAACCTCAGAGGCAGGAGTAGCAAATCCTACAGGAGGAAGATGCTTATAGCTCATGCTTCATATTTCCATGGAAAGGAAGTAAAAAAAAATGAGGAAAAGGGCAAGTGTGGGAGTTATACTTCCAGCTCCTCCAAACTCTGTCATTGACCCCCAAAGAGGGTTATCTGGTAGGGGAGACCGATTGAGAGAAAAACTCCATTCTCTGGCAGGTGGTTTCCAGCTTCTCTCTTTTATGCCTGCCAACTTTACAACAGGGTGTGTTCTGCTCTTTTCTGAAGATGTAAACTTGCTGGGTCAGGTTTGCCTTGGAGAGACCTGTAAGATGTGATATGGTTGACTTTAATTCAGGAAAAGTTATTAGCACATTCACTTGACAGAGTTTCTAAACATCTTTTATCCAGTTAGTTTTATTATTATAAGTACATTTTCATCAACATTTCCCCCCATCTCATATTTTTTATTGAATTATAGCTGGAGGATGAGGTTACAGTTTGAACCCTGAAAACTTAAACGTTATCCCTAGTTTATTAATCAAGAAATAAAGACCCAAGATCATATCTCCTATAATCCATAAAAACTGAACTTGAGCTTATGTCTTCAACTTATGGTTGGTATTCAAAGAGATGAAAGGTTTGTAAAACAATAAATCCATACAAATCACTGAAGTGAAGATGAACTTCATATTACATAAATGCTTCTTTCAGAAAAAAAAGTCAGATTTACAAGTATCATCCAAAAAAAGTACTTTTAATATGTGGTCAAAGCGGGACATGATCTTGGACTCTCACTGTGCGGTATTTTTGTTGAACTAATAAACGAATTGCAAATAGCCACAATAGGGTCTCTGATTTTCAAAGAGATCCTAAAAAATTAGGATACATTTACAGAGAATTAAGTTGTAGGGACTAATATATCTCAAAGTGGTCCCAAGGCAAATGAAAATTTCTGTTTCTAGTCTTTTCTTATGGTTTTATTGTGACTGTGTTTGTGCCTACAAAGCACAAATGTTTAAGAAAATGAATAAAATAAGTGTAGTGAATGATGCTGAAGATATACAGCCATTCGTTAATTTATAACGTATCATTCTAAAAGTAAGTCACAGTAATCTGAGAACATTTGGAAAATGTAAAGGGAAACACAAAGGAAAAAAGATACACATATAATCCTCACTGCCTTGAGATCACCCATCATTACTATCATTTCTTTGTATTGCTTTCCAATAATTTATATATAAAGTACTTGCTGCATAATATACACACACATATCCAAAACAACTCCAAAACAACTCCACAGTGTATTTATAATCTATGTGCTTTTTTAGTGGACTATTCTACAATACATGTTTTCCCTTATTGTTAATACTACTCAGAACCTTTAAAACCTGTATTATAGGGGCGCCTGGGTGGCGCAGTCGGTTAAGCGTCCGACTTCAGCCAGGTCACGATCTCACGGTCCGTGAGTTCGAGCCCCGCGTCAGGCTCTGGGCTGATGGCTCGGAGCCTGGAGCCTGTTTCCGATTCTGTGTCTCCCTCTCTCTCTGCCCCTCCCCCGTTCATGCTCTGTCTCTCTCTGTCCCAAAAATAAATAAAAAACGTTGAAAAAAAATTTAAAAAAAAACAAAACAAAAAAAACCCCTGTATTATATTGTATTGGTAAAGACTGAATAACAGCCCCCCAAATATATGTCCTGTGAATGTGACATTATTTGAAAAGGAGCCTTTGAGGATATAATTTATGTAAGGGTCTTGAGATGAGATTATTATGGAATAACTGGGTGGGCTCTAAGTCCAGAGGCACAGGTCCTAGGAGAAAGAAGACAAGGAAAAACACAAAAGGGGAAGAATTGCAAAGATTGGAGTTGAGTTTGGAGTCAGGCAGGTAGAAATCAAGGAACACTAAGGATTGCAGATTCCCCTAGAAGCTAAGAGAGAGGCCTGGGACAAGTTCTCCCTCTGAGCCATTGGGAGGAACTAAGCTTGCCAATGTCTTGATTTTGGAACCCTGGGTTCTAGAAACATTAGGGAATAAACTTCTGTGTTAAGCCATACAGTTTGTGATAATTTGTTAGAGCAGCCCCAGTGAACTAATATACACGCTATGGTATTGTTGTACCAGTATTTGTTGTACCTAAATTTATTTTCAACATGTTATCTATTAACCTTACAATGTTGCCACACAAAAAGCTTTGTGAGCATTTCTGATTATGCCTATAAATTAAGTATCTAAACCCTGGATTTGAATACTTTTTGACAATAATAGAGATTCCCAAATTGCTCCTCAGGACATGACAGCATTTGTACTCCAGCTCGTAGTTAATTATGACAGATCTTTGTAAAAGACCAGGTGATGCTTCTTCAAATAGCACAGATTAGAAATATGAAAGGGGCGGAGCACCTGGGTGGCTTGGTGGGTTGAGTGCCTGACTCTTGATTTCGGCTCAGGTCATGACCTCATAAAGATTTGTGGGTTCGAGTTCTGCGTTGGGCCCAAGGCTGACAGCTCAGCCTGCTTGGGATTCTCTCTCTCTCTCCCTCTCTCTCTGTCCCTCTTCCACTCTTGCTCGCTCCCTCTCTCTCAAAAATAAATAAATAAAAACTTTTAAAAAAGGAAGTATGAAAGGGGTGCTTTTGGAAATGAAAGTTATCATTATATAATTTATGTCTGTACTTCTATCAAGATCTTACTATTTAAAAAAAATTACCTATTCCTATATCTTATAATGTAGTCTGAGAATCAGTGAAAACTTACTCCACAGTACATACAATTATCACTAACACTTCTCGTCATTAGTGTAAACAGAAATTAAAAATAAAATGTATGTATCTTTGATTAATCTCATAAGTGTGTAGAGATAATAAAATTTAAATATGTTTCTCATAACTTCTCTTTAACATTGACCTCTGAGATTTCAGTAAGAAAAAGGATTGTATGATAAGATATGATAATTGTATTTTCATCAAACCCATTTAAATAATTCACAATAAGATTATCAAGTTAAATTTTTAAAATTCAAATATTTATTCTAGATGTCACTCAGTAATCATAAAAAAGCAATTTATGAAAATCTTATTTCTAAGCAAATACTATTCTCTGCTTTTTTGTATTGGATCTTCAAGGTGAAATAAAATAATGAACATAAGTAGTTTAAGAGATAAAATTGTTAATGTTCTGATTTAAGAAATGATCAATATGGTTGCATTCACACAATAGGGAATAATAGCACGGACATATTTTGGTTATTTTTGACTTTTAATTTCATTTTTAATGACACCTAGCCAGTTCACATAAAATATCTAGTCTCAAATTCTTTTAAGAATATATAAAAATTTGCTTCTTAAAAGAAAGCCAATTCCGAAAGACAATTGCTAGGCTTACAAACTCATAAGAAATTGGGATTTTGCCCATATGACAGAATGCAATATAAGAACAATCTCAGAATTGTCCTACTTCTGTCACTTTTGTAAAGGAAAATGGGAAAATACACTGTAGCCAATTACAGAATTAGACCCTTTAGGACGGCTGTCATTTATGCAGCCCAAGTCACTTTTAATTGTGTTGTAAGCCGTGTCAAAAAATGTAAACATACATTTTTCAAGTAAAAAAAAAAAAAATCAGTGTAGTGTGGTGATTTCTAAGAAATTTAATCTTTATTAAAAGACTTTTCTTTGGAAGCGCCTGGGTGGCTGAGTCAGTTAAGCGACCAACTCTTGATTTCAGCTCAGGTTATGATCTCATGTTTCCTGGGATTAAGCCCTGCATCCTGCTTTGTGCTGGCTACATGGAGCTTGCTTGGGATCTTCTCTCTCCTCTCTCTGCCCCTCCTCGACTCACATGCATGCTCTCTCTTTCTTTCTCAAAATAAATAAAATTGGAAAAAAAAAAAGTTTTTCTTACGAGGAAAATATTTCAGCCCTATAGGGAAGACAATCACTCAAAACCAAAGTGGCACGAAACTATAAGCATTAGTACTATAACTTCAGGACACATAATACCAGTTATCTCTTGTTTTTTAATTTTTTTTTTAACATTTATTTATTTTTGAGACAGAGAGAGACGGAGTGTGAATGGGGGAGGGTCAGAGAGAGGGAGACACAGAATCTGAAACAGGCTCCAGGCTCTGAGCTGTCAGCACAGAGCCCGATGCTGGGCTCGAACTCACAGACCGCGAGATCGTGACCTGAGCTGAAGTCGGCCGCTTAACCGACTGAGCCACCCAGGCGCCCCTAGTTTTTTAGATTTACCTTGTTACAATAGCTTGATGGGTATGAAGACCAGGTAGGATGCATTTCAGGAAAAGGTCATAAATTCTATTTGGTAAAAATGATATACATTCATTACTTTCATAGTTCAATAAAATTTTTAAAATACATTATATATAAGTCAATATATAACTCATGATTTTGTTTTCAAGAATACCTGAAATGTCCTAAGAATTAAATTTGATTAATATTGGATATTAATTGCTTGATCTTGCAAAAAAAAAGGAAATAGATGAAGATATTCCTATCCACCAAACAAGCATAATATTTACAAAAAAGGTATAACTATGAAAAACCTTATATTTATATAACTAATACATACACACGCACACGTACAGAATATCTCTTTGAGCTCATCAGGGAACTTTGAAGATAATGAAGACTTCAGGGAGCAAGAGACTCAAAAGATGGAAAGTAAAAGATGAGTTCAACCTTTGTTTCCTCTGGGGAACTTCACTGATTTACAAAATGACCTGAGTGGTTGGCAAGTTGAACACAACTTCCAAGAGGGACATAAGGATAAGAAATCACAAGTTAAAGTTTAGGAGTCCCCCAAAATAATATGCTGGGGCAAACAACTGCCAATTAAAAGTAGGTAAATTAGAGCTAGGTAAATTAGAAATAGACAAGCTCTCATGAAGACTGAAATCCAAATCCAAATTATATCTCTTGCTCAGTGAACCTGGTCTACTTGTAACCTAATTTCCTGGCTTTTATCCTAAACTTCCTAACAGAGTCAAACACAAACACAAAAATTTTGTGGAGGAAGATACCATCATCAGTGTCTCAATATTGTTCTTTTTCATATTTAATCCCAGAATTAGATTAAAAAATCAATAGGTTAATATTATTAACATTACTCTTATTTTGTTAAATACTAGACATGTTGCATGAGCTAGTACATTCCCACCTGAGTGGATCAGGACCCCATTTGCCTCAAGGTAGGTTTAAATTCGCCACATGGGAGAGATACAGTCATTGTTGCTATAGAATGTGACACCTAACTCACTACCAGCAATATGTCTTGTTGTTATTCGGCTGGCAAGAAATTCAATTCCAAAATTGTATAATGATATTACGATTTCTTGGATCACTTCCTATACCAACCATAGTCTGGAATTTCCCAGAAGCAGACTTTGATAAAAAGATTGAAGTAGTTTATTAGGATGGTGTTCCCAGGAAATACTAACAGGGGAATAAGTGAGATATGTAAGGAAAGAAGCAAGTACAGGTTTATCAAATGAGGAAAATTACAATTGGAGTTTAGTCCCATTGAAGAAACCTGAGAAATGTTGTTCAACATACTCTTCAGACTCATTCATCCTGAGAGTCAAGGAATTGGAACATTAGCGCCCAGGCCACTATACGTTGTAGCATGCAGGCTGCTCTCAGAAAAGGTTAAGTCTCCCACATCTGGTCTGACTCACACAGGGACTGCGTGGGTTCCAGGGCCTCCCATAAGGTGCTGGCAAGTGAAAGATGAGCCAAGGTGTATTAACATAGTAATGGCAAAGGGGATGTGGGTAGAATATTGGTAGAATCTGTTCCATACTCTCAAATGCCCATTGTTTCAAACTGTTTCTTTCATATTATACCTGACACAAGGATATAGTCAGCTATATTTAGTCAGATATATTTAAAAAGAGAGAGAGAGAGAGAAACTTACTGAAAATAATCATTCCATTCCAAAGTTTTATCAGTGGGTATCATGGCCATATGATTTTTGGATCCTGTGATAAGACTCAGTCATAAGGCTCAAAGACATTCTCAGTTTAATTTTTTACTGACTGAGATTAAGAATTGGTCTTTTTGTTCAATCCTATATATCTAGAATGTCTCTACTTCCTTTCCATCATCTATTTCCAAACTATTCTTTCTTCCTTTCTTTCTCTTTCTTTCTGTCTCTCTCCCCCTCTTTCTCTCTCTCTCCCTCTTTTTCTTTTTCTTTCTTCTTTCTTTCTTTCTTTCTTTCTTTCTTTCTTTCTTTCTTTCCTTCTCAGAGTCCCTCTTTCTTATTATACCTTGTATTATAAACTGACTGAAGTTGCCAATGATGCTAAAATTCTGCTTTCCACCTTTTACCCCCAAATCTACAAGTTCTTCTTAGTTTAAGATTTATTATTTGCCTCTCAATTTAACACAAGTAAGAATATATCCAAATATTTCGCCATGGCATAAAATTACCATTCTTCTACCCTCAAATATTATCATGCTTGTATCTGACACTTATCAATACGGCCAATTAAACATTTAATTTATTTTTTGTTTATTTTTTTTTTGCTGAAACCATGCTACTGCATACAAAAGGGTGGAACAGATGCAACAGGTACTAAGACACTGCAACAGTGCCCACTGGGTACAATGAAGGATTGGATTAAAGAAAAAAACAGGGAAAGAGGAGACATTGTCATGTGGGAGGTTTTCAGTAGGAAATGTTGACTAACTGGATTGTAGCAAAAAGGGAATAGGGGTATTAAAAGTGAATGTTGGGTTTTTCTTTGTCACCTTGGAAGCCAATGGTGCCAATTACCATAATGGGAAGATTGGGAGAAGAGTGGAGGTTGAAGGTGTGGAAAAATGTAGACGCCTTTAAGGAGTCCTCAATTTTGGCATCTAAGTAGATATTTCAAATAGGTAGAGATAGGTACTTATAGATCAAGAGAGGTATAAATATAGACACATAAGTTTGGGGAGCTGTCATCCATCAGTAGAGATCTTTTAAAACCATTTCACTTTATGAGACCTTATAGAAAGAAACTATAGATGAAGAAGTGTGGTAAACCAATCCCAAATCCTAGCCCTTCAAAATTACAAGTTCTAGCAGAGAAGGAAGGAATAGAAAAAAACAACAAAAAAAAGTTATAATAAATAGTCATTGAAACAAAGGAAAATAGGGTGCTGAGAAATGTTTTTGTTTTGTTTTATTTTCTCAAAATAGCTGTATAGGAATGTCTCCTTTACATTCGGAAAAATGAGGTATTTCATATTAGATGTAAAATTTTAAAGTTTGTCACAATACCCCTTTAAGTAAGAGTGCAAATCCTTTAAACCATTAATTGCTATCCATTTCCTTCGGACAGAATATTATTTTTAAATGAACTATGGAATTAATATGAAGAGATTAAAAACAGATAAAAAAGAAAGAAGAAAAAAAACAGATAAAAGAACAAAAGAGTTAATCAACAGAAATTGTATAAGGGAAAATCTGTGCAATTGCTTGCCTGTGACATAGCAATACCAGTATTTATGTTTTAGATTAGAATTTAGTGTACAAATTTCAAAGACGTGAAAATTGTACCTAATTTTTACATACTCAGAAACTGCAAAGTTTTAGGTAAATATAAATATCGCAAATTTTATCATATGTGGAGAAGATGAATAAAATTTTGTTCCAGTACACATGACACCAGGATTATAAACCGATTTGTATGTGTGCACGTATGTTTGCATATACATAAACATGAACACACACACAGTTTCGTTTCTCTTTGTGTGAACTTTCTTGCCACAACTTCAAAATCCACATGAAAAACTCTGCCTTTAAATTCTCTGACCATCCTGACTTTTCCTGTTGCTTATGGTGCCAAGTTTTCTACTTTACAACTCCCTTCAGAATCCAGATATCTAATGTACAACTTTGGCTAGTGGTGGTAAGGGCAACGAATTGTTCTCTGTTAATTCATTAGCCAGATAATGTGTTACCTCTCTAAGGAAATGGAATGTCTAACTCTCTATATACTTCTCCTACAAAAAGACCACAGGGAAAACTACTAATGCTGGAAATTTAAAAGATCCAACAGGGAGTTAACTTATTCATGGGAGACTTCCTTAGATTTCTTTAAATTACATTAATAGAGCAGCTGCCTGCTCCAATAATGCATAAATCAATCCCTTAAGCTACAAGTTGCTCAAGGAATGGAAATATTTTCAGTTCAATTTCTTCTAAGAATGATAGCAAACAAAATACTTTTTGTCATTATTGGTGGTGGTGTTTTCACTGGCAAGGTTGTAATAAATAGAATTAGATTTGAAATTTAAATGATGTGCGAGACTTCTAAATAGACTCCTTCCCTTTTATAATCATGCATACTGATCTATGCATAATGGTTTATGTGGCAAATATGAAATGGAAGAGAAAATCATCCCTAATTGACTTTTGATTAATAGGTAATATATAACCATCCTCATGGTGGCAAAATCTGACTATAATAACTATTATTTGTGAAGAATGAATGAATACAAGGAGTATGGTTATATTGATATTCTGGTTTTACTATTTATTTTCTAATTTCAGTATTTCCCCCACTCTCAAAACTTCAATAACCATCTCTATGCAAATGATCTCTAATCTGAGTTCAGGTTTGTTGTTGTTGTTTTGTTTTGTTTTTTCAAATTGTGCCTGGACAATCCTACTTATGCTATACACCAGAACTTATAGACAATATACATAAAACCTACCACGTCATTAAGCATTTTAAAATCAATTTACTCTTTTGCTATACTAATCTTAAAGTTACTCACTGCTGACTTTTTTTGCACTTCTGCTCATGTCCTATATCTGGAGAGTTCTTAAATCAGATTGGAATTGTGGTTTAAATACATAGCCTCCCTCTTTCCACTCTATCTCACTCCAATTACCATCATGCTCTGTGCTCTTTGGGTGATGTCCCCCACTTGTGTGCTTTTTCAATTAGATCTACCCTTCAGACTGTACTTTGTGACATAATTAAATGTGAGTTCTTAAACCAACACTCTCCAACTCTAAAGAAGAGGACTATATATGTCAGTCCCGATTAATGATATAAGTGACAGTGTAGTGCTATAAGGAAATGATGGTGTTTTCAGTAAATAGAGCTGAGTCAATCAGATATCTATCAGGCAAAAAAGCAAAAAAATCAATCTTGGCCACTACTTCATACCAGACGCAAAAAATTAATTTCAGATGGATTTAGACCTAGACGTGAAAAGCAAACAATGATGACTTGGAGGAAAAGATAATACTTTTGTGGTCTTGGAGTAGGCAAAGTGTTCTTTTTCTTAAGTAGGCTTCATGCCCAGTGAGGAGCCCAGTGTGGAGCTTGAACTCACAACCATGAGATCAAGACCTGAGATGATATCAAGAGTTCGATGTTTAACCAACTGAGCCACCCAGGCGCCGAGTAGGCAAAATGTTCTTAAACAAGAAACAAGATGCGTTGACCTGGAAAGAAAAAGGATTGATAAATTGCATTGCATTAAGGTTACAAACTTCTTGTATCAAAAGACACAACTAAAAGAGTAATAGGTAAGGTACAGTTTAGGGACAATGACACTGTTCACATTTCCAGTAAAGTATATCCAGACCATACAATTTGAAAAAGTGAATGAGAAAGAAAATCCAATATGGACACGGGCAAAAGACGAAAATGGTTAAAAAAGAGTTGTGAGGAAAGGGAAAATTTCAACTGCAACAATGTACTCATCAGAATGGCAAAAACGAAAAAGAAAGCCAATGCCAAGTAAGGTGATGAGGTGGAAAAGCCAAAATTCTACTTTGGTGGTGGGAGTATCTATAACAACATGGAAAGGCTCCCTGGCTGTATCTATTAAAGCAGAACGTATGACACAAAATTCCACATGGAGATAGAGATCCACAAGAAAAATGTGTTTACAATTAGGTATATTTTAGAATGTCCATAGTGGCCAAAGCATTGCAAATTCTCCAAATGCCCGCCAGTAAAAGACACTAATTATTCCTAGAATGGAATGCTATACATCAATCAAATAAATGACCTATTACTACATATGTCAATAGAAGTAGATATCCCAAATATAACACTGAACAAAATGAACCAGACATGAAAGAGAAAATGTGTATGGTTTCATTTATGTAAAGACGATATCCTGTGTTTGAGGTACTGTTTGTCCATTACGTGAGAATTGAGGCCTAAAAACAAACAAAAATTTACCAACAGCAACATGAAAATCCAAACAACAAAATAGAAGCTGAAAAGACTCATAGATCAAGGAGAGATAAAAAAACAACAACAAGAAAGAAGAGAAGTGGCTAGAGAGGTAAGAGGCCAATTGAAAGAGATGTTGTCATAGAAACTGAAAGAACACTGTGGTTTAAGATGCTGCTGCCTTATGGATAGTTAAGTGTGCATATATATCAGTTGGCAAACCCACATGTGCATCCTGAAACAAAAAACACAAAGTCACCCTATTTATATAGGTCTTTCAGTCAATGCAACTTGGCACCTTTGATCGAGGATCGAGGTTAGACTCCATAAACCAACTTTATTCTTACTTTTGTGATGATGTCTAAAATTTGTTGAACACCGATCCAGATGTGATACAATGTCAGAAAGTCTTATTTTCATCATGAACAATTCTTACAAACCTGCTAACTTTGGTAATCTTGTGACTGCTATTTTAAATAAAAATGGAATTTTTAAGAATTTGATTGGGGCCATCTTGTTCGCTTCTCAGCCTTTCTTTGCAAGTAAATTTCTACCCAACGTACTCTTCCCCAATGATCACCCTATTCTTCCACAGGTGTTCCGAAATCCCCAGGTGCACACAACTACCGGAGCTGATTAACTTCTGTTTTCTCATCAGGACCACTAAAGAGCTGCTCCCCCCACAGCTGTGTGCTTCACATGGATTTCTTGTGACAAAAGAGCTCTTACACTCCTGAACTGAATTTCGTACTATTCAAAAATGGCCCCTTCACTAAAATAAACAACTCCGTTTATTTTAATGTGAATATTTATATCCAAGAAGTATTGTTAATATTTTAAGTGGTTGCAAAAATGTTTGTTGGTGACTGAAAATAGACAACATTGGAATTTTGCAGAAAGTCACTTGACTGGCTTTAAGATACTTTGAAATGTAATTATTTGCAAAGTTGAAAGATTTCATATTCATCGACACAAATTATTTTCATTTTTTTATTAAACAAACATTTCATTAAATGTGCTGATAAATATTTATAAAAGCAATCTGTTTTCAAATTTTTTATTTGTTTTTAGTAATGGTACTTAACTCTGTGTGGTTAGAAATACTGTAGTATTTTCTTCCACAGAAATTACTACTCATTACTGTTAAATTTTAATTTTTTGTCTAATTTGAAGACAAGATCTTATTTAAAAGATCTCTCCTTAAAATTAATATTCAAAGATATACTGAACACTGTGGGGTAATATTTTCATTCTGTCTTATAAAATATATACTACATTTTTTATTTTAAATGTGTAAGTAATAAAGATAGTCTAAAATCTTCACTATAAGAAATGAATATATTGCAAACAATAGTCTTCATATGAAATACATATTTTCTCACCACCTTATATACACCGTTGTCTGCATGGGAAGTCTTTTACCAATTTCAATCAGGAAAAAGTAATATTCCCTGCTATTTCCTTTCACTTGTCAAAAAATTTTCTGAAAGTAAGTTGTTTTTGGCTAAATTGAAGATTAAGTTCCAGAAAAAATAGAATGGATGCCCAAAAAACCACATTATCAGTGCTTTAAAACCCTAAGCCTCCTTAACATGAAAGAATGAATGAATGAATGAATGAATGAATATGTGAATAAATGACTCTTCCAATTATTATTCCCAAGGTCTTGTTTGAAAGAAACAACAGACTGAAAAAATGAAAATACTTTAAATGAGTTTTACAGGGTATCACATACAATTTGACCTGAAAAGTGTCTTTAAGTTTCAGGCGTGATTTGCACAGGAACCTAATCATAGTTACTAAAATTTTACATTAGATTATGAGATACAGTACATAAATCACTCTATACTGTAATTAATATGAAATGAAACTGCAATTTCTATTAGAATATTTCAGGTTCTATTGGTTATAAAGCCTTACTTATATAAGATGCTGATACTAATAATATTATTTTTAATGTTAATACAACAATAATAAAGTAGTTAGATGGAGGAACATTTTTCTGGTAAAGGGAGGTGATGCGTACAACATCTTTTCTTTTTTAAAGTGACTCTCTATTGTACAAAAATTGTCTCCTGAGACACTTATTTATAGATCTGTGCACCTACTTTTAGGAAATGCAATCTGTTTTTTATTATGTGGATTTCAGAAGACACCGAGTTTATATTAGGGCTGCCAAAAAAGAATGAAAAGAGAAATATTCTGAGGCATAATTTTTCCCTTAAGATCACCTGCATTACAAAACGATTTGGCCTGCAGTGTATTAATTTCTCAAAGTCTTCCTCCTCACACGGTAAGTAGGCAGTAGCTCCATACATTTCTAAGCACAAGTGCCAAAGGAGGAGAGAGCATGGAGACCACTGAAACACGTGCGGCAACAACAAAAGCCTCAGCTCTTTCTCCTTTCAGGGATACGAATTATGAGCTATTATGTGTCATTGGAAATATCCTGTGGTGATTTGTTAGGGCCATCATGGCTTGTAACTACCAGAAAGTTTAATGTTTCAATTTCCTGTGGTTTAACACCACCTTAAAGTTGTCAGATATCAAATGGTTCACCTGATTCGATGAGTTACTGTCATTTAGAACCTTCATTGTGAGTTCCGATACTGGTCTTGTGCTTAAAGCTGATGTCTTTTTACATTTTCTCTGCATTGAACATTATAGAAGCAACTGCTCTTGATATTGAATAGTGAAATCCTTTCTACCTATTTCACCAGTAATAAGGGTCACACTGCCTTGCTAGGGATATATATATATATATATATCCATTAAAAACCCCATGAAGCACCGATGTCTATTTGGGGTCTGATGATGGCAAGCATGTGATAGCATTGTCCAGTAAGAGAATTCGAAAATGTGATTTCACATGTGAGCTCTGCACACATTTAATAGAAAATCAAACATTTCATCTTGATGGATCTATGCTGCAGAATTTTCTCTCTGCCTAAAACTATATAGTGCTAATGTGTGAACATGATATTTATAATGCAAGGTGTTTTTGGTAGACTGCACCTCCCATTAGAAAAGAGTTCAGCGGCCTCACTCAGTGACCAGAGTAAGTGTCAGTACTAGTGAGTTAAACAATACTAGTAATAAATGCTAATTTAAGAATATTTAAGTATTAAATTATACAGTTGAATTATATGATAATTAAATATTAAGTTAAATATTTAACTTAGCTCCAGTAATTTAGTATGTCCTTACTACTACAGAAAACCTTAGGCAGCTTAAAAATATTATTTCATTTAATTCATTGTACAGTTCTATAGAGTAAGTTTTATCACTATTAACATTTTATAGATGAGGAATATAAGGCTTAAGGAAATTAAGTAGTATTTTTGAAAAGTTTTAGGAGTTTATTTATGTTGAGAGAGAGATAGAGAGAGAGGGGGAGGAAGAGAGGGAAGGTGAGAGCAGGGTAGGGGCAGAGAGAGAGAGAGAGGGAAAGAGAGAATCCCAAGCAGGTTCTACCTGTCAACACAGAGCCTGATGCGGGGATCCATCCCACAAACCATGAAATCATGGCCTGAGTCGATTTCAAAGTCAGATGCTTAACCAACTGAGCCACCCATGTGCCCCTTAAGTAGTATTCCAATAGTTACATATCTGATAAATTATGATTTCCAGGTTCCAGTTATCACCTATATCACCTCTAGAACAGATAGATTGTTTTCAGTACTCCTCAGAATACTCTTCTAAGATATAATTTTATTTATCTATTCTATTAATTACCAGACAGATTTTCATGGCACGTATATTCAAGAAAACACTCCATGTGACTTAACTGTAAATGGTTTAAGGCTACTATTTTTTTAGTGTTTATTTATTTTTAGAGGGAGAGAGAGAGAGAGAGCGAGCTTGAGTAGGGGAGGGGCAGAGAGCAGGGGAGAGAGAATCCCAAGCAGGCACTGTACTGTCAGCACAGAGCCCAATGTGGGGCTCAAACTCACAAACTGTGAGATCATGACCTGAGCTGAAATCAAGAGACTGATGGATGCTTAACTGACTGAACCACTGAGGTGCTCCTTAATGCTACTATTACGTTGGAATAAAGCTCATTATCATATACAAAAATGATTCGAATTTAAACAGAATAATGTAATGAAGATCGTGTACCTGAACATGTTGACTAGAATACGCAGAATTACCTTTAGGAGATAATCACATTATGATGATGGAGCCCTCAGGAATGAAATCAATGCCCTTTTATTTTATTTTTAATGTTTTATTTATTTTTGAGAGAGAAAGAGAGAAAGAGAGAGCAGGGGAGGGGCTGAGAGAGAGAGCGGGAAACACAGAATCTGAAGCTGGCTCCAGGATCTGAGCCGTCAGCACAAAGCCTGATGTGGGGCTCAAACCCATGGGAGTCATGAGATCATCACCTGAGCTGAAGTTGGATGCTTACGTGACTGAGCCCCTAAATCAGTGCCATTTTAAAAGAGACCCCAGAGAGCTTCCTCAGCCTTTCCCCTGTATGAGGATCCAGTGAGAAGTTGGCAACCCTGGAGAGGGCTCTCATCACAAATAGACCATGCTGGTGCCATGTTTTTGTACCTCCACCCTCTAGAATTGTGAGAACTAAATTTCTGTTCTTTTTAAGTCACCTAGATAGTCTATGGTACTTTGTCATGAAACAGGCAGAATTGACCAAGACAATGGTTATGTATATACAGATATACCAACTCCACAATAACCTATTACTGAGTTTCAGTACAATACATATAACAGCACATATGACAGTTAAATCACATGACTCAACCGGGTATGGCCGGATTCTGTCCCTCTCTCCTGGGAATCCTGAGTTGGGCTGAACATGGTGGTAGATGAAGATGAGTCACGCTGACCCCAGTACCTAAAAGAAATTAATTCCTTTCTCACACAGTTTATATGTCCTTCCTGAAAGGATATATAATACAGTTTACCTACTTTTTTTTGAAGGGTTTCCTATTCTCTGTCATTCCAATGTTTTGTTTTTAGGAAGCCTTGTTTTCTTTTACTTAAATTCAAAGCATCTTACTACAACATACCTTAGAACACAATCTTATTATTTTCACTTAAATTATCCTCAAGTTCCTTTAATCAACACTTACTAAGCACTTCCTATAGGCAAAAGGATAAAATAAAAACTAAGCTTAAATCTATAAATTGAAAATAAGGCATGAAACAAACAATTACTAAGCCTTTACTTTGGGCCAGTAATATATTTAACCTATACTTTTGGGCAAAGCAATTTGTAAAACAGATGTTTGGTGTTAGAGATAGTATGGAAATAAATGACTACGAAATCAGTTTAGTATGCTTTGAGTTAAAATTACTCTATTCCAACAAACATTCATTAAATATCTATGGTATAGTCCAGAATTGTAAATTAGCTTATGTTAAAAGCGCACTCCAAGTCGTGTATTTTATTATGAATTTAATTTTATAAGGGAAGGGAATGTTTCTTCCACAATACTCTGTAATGAACTTTTCACCAAAATGTAGGAACTGTGTGCCTATCATTATCTTATCTCTGTGTTATAATTTTATGCCTTTTGAATTTGTTTTGCATGCTCAAAGCTAAAGGGAAATGAGGAATGGAACAGACGTCTAAGCAGAAACAACTGAAAAATAACATATACTATTAAGCACACTCATCGTGAAGTTCACATCCCTGAAGTCCTACGGGTCCACTCTCCTGGAGGGAAGGGAAGCCCAGATTGCTGAGGCAGCCTCCTGACTCCACTTTTCCAATCAAGGATTCACTCTAAGGAGGATGGGACTCTGAGAAGCTGAAGTCACCCGAAGTGGGGAGACTGTGGAACTTGACAGAGTTTTGAACAGTTGCACAGTATTGATGAGAGAACAGAAATTGGAATTCAAGGCCAGTCTAAGAGAAGGGTCCTGGATTACATACCAAAATTTTGATTGGGACCCTCCAGTGATATGCGTTAGATTGGATGAATGGAAAGGAGCCCAGGACTCTCTGTAATTGACGCCAGCTTCAGATCATGTCAGTGTCAGTTCAGGTTAACTGCAGATGCTTAATTGACTCTTGAAACAAACATTTTTAAAGGAAAAAACAATTAGAGTTTTAAATTGTCATGCAATATTTCAAATGTAATTTCTGGGTCTTAGGCAAAAATAGGCAGGCATGCAACAAGAAAATAACCAAAAGCAAACCGAAAGGGAGGGAAAAAACCCAGAAGCCAAAATATCATAGTGAAACTGCCAGAAACAAAGACAAAGGAAAATTATAAAGGCATCCAGAAAATAAAATAAAGAAGCCGGTAAAAAGGCAATTACCTTCAAAGACTCCCCCAAAGAAACAATAGAAGCGGCACACAATGGACTGGCATCTTTGAAATGCCGACCTCGAATTCAATACCCCGTGAAAACATCATTCATAAATGAAGACAAAGTAAATTCTCAGGAAGACAAAAGCTGGGAGAAGTCAGCTGTGTAAGGCTCTGATGAAAGGAAATACTGCTGGAAGATTTTCTAGCATTGGAAAACAATGACAGAGAGAACCGTGGGGATACAGAAAGACATGAGGAGTGATATTCTGAGTAGATAAGAGGGTGGATCAAAAAATTAGCAAGAAATATTCATGTCTTGTGGAGCTTTATATATACTTACGCATACACTATATGCATACACTATATATACAGTGGACCCTTGAACAACTTAGATTTGAACTGTGAGTCCACGTGTATGCAGATTTTCTTTCAATAAACACCGTTCAGTAGTGTAAATGTATTTCTCGTTCTTTTGATTTGCTTGACATTTTTTCTGTTGCTTACTTTATTGTAAGAATACAGCATGTAATACATATAATGTACAAAATATGTGTCAGTCGACTGTTTATGTTACTGGTAGAGCTCTGGTCAACAGTAGGCTGTTAGTAAAGTTTTTCAGGAGTCAAATGTTATATGCACATTTTCAACTGCACTGCAGTCAATGCCTCTAACCCCCACATTGTTCAAGGATCAACTGTATATGTATGTATATACAGACACACATTAATTAAAGTACACACATAAGAACAAAAGGTATGGGGAAATATTTAGAAGCAAAGTGTTCTAAGAATTCTAATACACCTGCATTGTCTGCAATGTGGAAACATTTTAATTTTATTTTACTTTAAATGACTCAAGGTTGTATCTTATAAGTTTTAGGTAAATGATTAATTAAAACTAAAACAATCAATAACTAACAAGTTATCAGAAAGGAAAATGGAAAAATTTTAAAAATAGTACATCTGAAAGAATGGAGGAAAGGAGGGGAAAATCATAAAAATAAAAGTGTATTTGAACACAAGTGTATCAGTAATTAGAATAATTATAAATGAATTAAACCACTAACTAAAATAAAAAGGTTGCCATAGTGGATTTTAAAAACAAAGCAATTTTCTGCTGCCTATAACCATTACAACTTCCATATAAATCTAAAATATGTTAAATGGGGTGGAAAAAAAGATATGTAATAAAAACACTAATCAAAATAGATCATGCTTAGCTATATATAAAAGCACTTTAAATTACATTGGCATATGGCAAGCATTCAGTAAATAATAACAATTATATGTATTACATCTCATGATCGACCTTGAGACTTTTTTTATTTGGATTTTTTTTTCTTTCTGTACTCTTCACAGTGTTCAATTTTTTCCCCACATTGTTTATCACAGAATTTCCTCATTGCAGAATTATCTAACACTGATGTTATTGTTGACATATTTTTTAGGTGTGTGCAATGATAATGTTTCACAACAAATCCCAAATCTCAATGGCACACAACTACAAGAATTTATATTTCTCACTTATGGTTAAATATTTGGTTTAGGTGTGCTCCATAAGTCACCCATTTTGGGATTCACAGCCCCTTGGGTTATATTCTTTTCAAGGTAGTTGGTGGAAAGATAAGAGCTAAGCCAAAGCAAAAAATAAAAGCTACAAAAGCATATTCTAAGCAGAAGTTCATGCCATGTCTCCGAACATCCTATAATTGGCCACAGTAATCATCTGGCCAGGCCCTCATCGATGTGATGTGGTTTTAATATTTGCATTCTCTCCTGGAGGCACTTTAAAGTCATAAGGCAAATGTTAAGAATTTTATTACAAAAAGGGAGTGAAGACTTGGGGCAATAATTTAATCTATCACGCCAGGCAAACTCACATTATTATTGGATTCATTGTCACTTTCATAAGGAATCCTACCCATGATTCCACTGTCTAGATACTACATTGCAATATGTTCAAGAAGAATAACATTTTATCCTCTATTAAAACCATGCACCATTTTATCACAGCTGGTTTATTATCTTTCTTGCCTATTAATATATGCTTGTTCGAGACAAACTCTGAAAATATGCATAAATTGTATGTAATTTACGTATAAATTTGTATAAATTACATATTTTTAAATTTTAGTCGAATATATGATTCATAATAAGTGCTCAGTAAATATTTGTAGAAAGAATGAATAGAAGAATCCTGGGCTATTTCAATATGCTTTTCGTCTGGATGGACAGCTCTAGAAAACCACACGCTTCTATAAATCATTTTCCTGAACTTACAGAAATATCTACACAGAAATTCCAGCTACATTTGATTTCGTAGATTTCAGGTAAAACATGGAAGGTCTGAACAGGTGATCCAAACACATAAAATAATAAATATAATATCCAAAATTAGAGAGAGAGGGATTTTCTTAAAACGAATTATCTCATACTTTTCATAGCTTATGGGGCATCTGGAAAAAATTATAGTGTAGTGTAATGTACATATAATTTCCCTCAACTTCAAAAATAAAATCTAAAAAGCCTCATCAGAAGACTAACAATATAGAATAATAAAATTGACATGTCCACTATTTTAAAAAAAAATAAAAAAGAATTTAAATATTTGTGATTTAATGGAATGCTCTCGTACATCTATACACTCAGGGTTTTGCTGTTGTTTATTAATTGATTAAAAGAAGGGATGAAATTCTTGGAGCATAAAACTTTACCACGGTATCCTGATGTTATGCATTATACTTTTTTTTATTTAGAATATTTTGTTTTATCTTTCGCTCTTCTTTTGTCCTTATGATTTAACGCAGTGGTACCTAGAAGACTATATATAATTGATTATTCCTACAAAGATCTCTACATTTTAGTATATGTGCTGCCGAAGCAAGCACTTACACTTCATTTTTTAAAAATCTTTGTTATTTATTTATTAAAAAAAAAAACCTTTTTTAATGTTTTTATTTTTGACACAGAGAGAGACAGAGCATGAACAGGGGAGGGGCAGAGAAAGAGGGAGACGCAGAATTGGAAGCAAGCTCCAGGCTCTGAGCTGGTAGCACAGAGCCCAATGCGGGGCTCGAACCCACCAACCCCGAGATCATGACCTGAGCTGAAGTCCGGCGGCGCTCAACCGAGTCACCCAGGCACCCCAGCACTATACACTTTAAAGAGTGACAATTCCTTGGGCATCTGGGTAGCTCAGGCTGTAGAGCACGGGGAACTTCTGCTCAGGTCAGGATCTCAAGGTTTGTGAGTTCAAATCCTGCATCTGGCTGGCTATGGAGTCAACATGGAGCCTGCTTCAGCTACTCTGTCCCCTCTGCCTCTGCCTGTCTGCTGCTTGCACACTCTATCTAACAATAAACATTTAAAAAAGAATGAAGATCGTTACATCTGTGATTTAGTATTTTTTTATATTTGAATTTGAAGATTGCATTGAAAACATGGTGAAAACAAATAAATGAGATCCCATATTACCTATAGGTTTTTATAGACCCCTCAGTTTATATATATATATAAATTTTTAATGTTAATTTTTGAGAGAGAGAGAGAGAGAGAGAGAGAGAGTGAGCGGGCAAGGGGCGGAGAGAGCTGGAGACACAAAATCTGAAACAGTCTCTGGGCTCTGAGCTATCAGCACAGAGCCTGACGTGGGGCTTGAACCCATGAACTGTGAGATCATGACCTGAGCTGAAGTCTGACACTTAACCGACTGAGCCACCCAGGCATGCCCCTCAGTTTATATTTTTATACTTCTGAGATTAGTCATTAATATCTCATGCTATCTCATTAGGCTATTTCTTAGACTCTTGGCTTCATGAGGACAGGGACAGGGAACTCTTGGGAACTCAATGACCAGCACTGAAACAGCTTCACAAGAGGGCTCAGTATATATTAATCAGGTGATTAAACCTGGGGACTTGTTTCAGGATGAATCTAAAAATGCTGACTGGGATGCCTGGGTGGCTTAGTCAAGTAAGTGTGATCAAATGTCTGACCCTCGTTTCAGCTCAGGTCATGATCTTACGGTTCTTGGGTTGGAGCCCTGCATTGGACTCCGTGCTGGCAGTGCAGAGGCTGCTTGGGATTCTCTCTCTCTCCCTGTCTCTCTCTGCCCCTCCCCCTCTCTAAATAAATAAACTTTAAAAAAATAATAAAAAGTAGGTGCCTGAATGGCTCAGTCGGTTGAGCCTCTGACTTCTGTCTAGGTCATGCTCTCACGGTTTGTGGGTTTGAGCCCTATGTAGAGCTCTGTACTGACAGATGAGAGGCTGGAGCCTGCTTCAGATTCTGGGTCTCCTTCTCTATCTGCCCCTCCCCTGCTCATGCTCTGTCTCTCGAAAATGAATAAACACTTACAAAAATTAACAAAAAATAAAAGTCCTGATACATTCAACACTTTTATGTGTAAAATGAATTTTTAAAATTCAGGGAATCAGTTTAGTAAAAAAATATTCCATTTATATCTTCCTTAAATATTTTCATTTTATAAAAATCAGTTTCTATCTTTCAAGGTTTTTACTGCATTTTTTTTTTTTTTTTTTTTTTTTTTTTTTGCAGCTGCCAATGATGTGTCAGGCCATTTTTCAGTATATTGGTGGTGAGATCACTGACTGACCAATCAGAATAGTCCTGAACTTGACACCGTAATCACAAAAAACAGACAGGCACAAAAGCAGAAAGATATTTTTAAAATATATAGCTAGCAAAAGCTGAGCCTCCATAATTTATAAATAGCTCCTCAAAGTGATTAGAAAAATAAAAACTAACAAAAAATGGGAAGGACATTTTTAAAAAGCTTATATACATAGAAACCTGAATTTCTAATAAACACGTAATTTTATCAGTAATCAGCATAATGTCGCTTAAAAATGAGGTATTATTCCACATCAGTATCCCAAAACTTAAAAGTCAGCCAAAATAAAATTTTCATGAGACTGTAGTAATGTGAACTGTCATATGCTGCTGATGGAAGCATAAATATGTATAATTTTGGAGGCCTATCACCAACATTTAGTAAAGTTGAATTGTGCACATTTGTGAAACAGCAAATCCGTAACTATGTATATAGCCAGAGATATCTGATACACAAAATGTCCACTGTCTCAATGTCCATAGCAATCAAAGGTGGAAGCAACTTTAAATTCCTCACATAAAGCATTGACCAGTATGTTGTGATTTTTGAATATAAAGGTAGTATAAAGCCATTAAAAGGAGTGAACAGAAGCTCTTTGTATGAACAAAGATACAGAAAACACAGTAATGAACCACAGCACGTTGACCCATGCTGATACTATTCACATCAAGTTTGATACATTGTCTGTGGATGAATTGGCATGAATTAGCCTTATTGAAATACTCATGGAAACCATAGAGATGAAACAGAATAGTTCTGTCCTGAATCTTGGAAAGGCGAAAGGCAGTGGGATGAAAAGAAGAGCTTAAACTCTCGACACTCCTGTTTCTACCATCAGTAGCAAGTGTGGTGAGGGCTGCAACTCAATAAATTTATGTCACATACATCAGATGGTTCCCCTCCTTCTCATAATCTGAATAGCTTATTAAAATATAAGAAAAAGGTAGAATGCACATATGGATTGTATGTGGCAGGGAAAGACCAGTAAGGAGGATAGGATCTAGTTTTGAAAAGTATGGGTGGCTTAGTTGGTTACGCGACTCTTGATTTTAGCTCTGGTCATGATCTCATGGTTTGTGAGATTGAGTCTCATATCAGTCTCTGCACTGACAGTGTCGAGCCTGATTGGGACTCTCTCTCTCCCCAAATAAATAAATTAATTTAAAAAAAAGTGTAATTCTAAATAGATTGATTAAATGAGAGAAATGGGTGAAAATAGATTAATGCATTTTCTTTCAGACACTTTGTTCAAAAAGATAATATAATACCATCACACCCACAATCACCATCACCACTGGCAACAATAACCACTTTTTCAATAAATTTTTATGATAAAAGCTACAAGAAAAATGCATCACTAAGCAGAAATCCTCCAACTGAAGTGTGCAGTAAGTAGTTGTGGTGAACATCTGAGGATTTTATCTTCCTTTTGTTCTTGCTACCAAGAACTACAGTTCCTAGTTCTCTAGAGGTGTACGTTTTTCTCTGTGTGCTTTGTAATTTTTGCAGTCCTCTCTCTTTCTCTCTTCCCCTCCCTCCCTCTTGCACTCTGAATGGATCTCTCTCCTCACTCCCCTCTCCCAAGCTTTCTATATCATTTATCCTCTATCAACTAAACTTTTATTTCTCTAATAGGCAATTTATAATTTGTAGATAAAACCTACCAACTTCTATTTTCAAGAATTTAAAACTTAACTAGTTCATTTCTTTTATTTTCATCATAAAAATAATTTTATAATCAATCCTTCTGTATTACTACATATAGCATTACAATTCTATTTATTTGTGGTCAATAATATGATAGCAGATTTTCATTCTTACCATCAAGGATTGGAAATGTTATATTAATTTTGTTTGCATTTGAGTAGTATTAAATTTACAGCTGTTTTCTTCAAACCTCTCTGGTCGGTGTTTAACAAAAATGGTCCTCCAGTGTTCTTTTCTAGAGTATTTTGAGATATGTACTCCTATAATCAAGTTTCTTAGCTCCCATTTTGGGGTATATGAATCAGAATCTCTGAAGAATGCATTTCCTTTTCCTCCATTTTAAAGCAGCATCCACAAAGATCCCTGTGCACACTGAAGTGTGAGCCAATTGTTTTAAGTCTTGAATTTAAATTTTTATAATATCATGTTTATTCTTTCAAAGTTATATTCGCCAACTTTATTGATTATTTTCCTTGCCATTCTGCCACATTCACTGAGGTATTCACATAATTTGCTATTACTAGAACTATAAATGCAATTTCCTCAACATTTTGAAGAGACAATATTTTCAAGAAGATTGTTATTTCCTATGCTTTCTCAATTTTCATAATATTCTTATTATACTAAGGTGGCAAGAATTCAAATAGCTTTTCAGATGTGGCTTCAATTACTTGTCACCTATGTGGCTTTGAGTAAATTTTCAATAAAGTAGATCTACTGTTTGCATTTTTAAAATCTATCATCAAATTAACTCGATTATGTTTCTTTTTTTTAAAGAAAATAAAGACAGTGGCCTTAAAGTGGAAATATACAACATACAGATGCAATCCGAAATTAGCCTATCAGGATCATAGCAGAGAAGGTGCAATATTCAGAAAATTATTGCTTAAAATAGCCTGTAGAAAGAATAGGGAAAATCATAGAATGGTTGGACACATAAACTATATTGGCCTCTGTGTGTGTATGTGTGTGAAAACACATGTTTTAATTATTTGTACATTTTTCTTGAAGTTATGGAAGGTTGTAAACAAACATCACAATAACCAAGAGAATTGACAAAGATCATCCGCATTTAAAAGTTATTTAAAAATTTAAAATAAAAAATTATGTAAGGTTAAAAATATTCAATTTTCCAATATGGACAATAAATATGTTAATTTTTTTGTGAATTTTAAAGTTTTGGTGACTGGCCTGTCCTCTTTAGTCAATAAAATAATTTTCTTTTTCCCTTCTTTACCAAGCGTATGATGTAAATGATACCAAATTGTATTTCACATTTGAATGCCCAAAGAAATAATTTAATTTTGTGTCCCTGTGGCAGGTTGAGCACATTTTGCTTTGATGGCATCTTCTTGGCTAAAAGTTAAAGTTCTCTTGTTAGATCTTGGCAATAAGCCCTTTTCTTATTTAGCCACAAACTGTTCCCAGCCCTTCTCATCCACTGCTAATTAAATGTATCCACATCAATGCCAAAAAACAGGAATAGCTTCTGCTGGTGAACCACTATTAGGAAGAATCGTGAAAGTGAGAGAACACAGTAGGTTAGTGTAATAGGCTGAATTTCTATTTTATTTTATTTTATTTTATTAATTTGGGAGAGAGAGAGAGAGCATGAGTGGGGGGAGGGGCAGAGAGACAGAGAGAGAGAGAGAGAGAGAGGGAGAGAGAGAGAAGGAGAGAGAGAATCTTAGGCAGGCTCCATGCTCAGCCCGGATCCCAATATGGGGCTCAATTCTATGACCCTGGGATCATAACCTGAGTTAAAATCAAGAGTAGGTTGGGTTCAGGCAACCAGCTGAGCCACTGAGCCGCCCCAAGAGGCGGAATTTCTAAATTGCCCACTCAAAGATGCCCCATCATAATTTCCAGCATCTATGAATAAGATATCATCCCCATAATTGTGTCATTATGCAGTATGATGCAGTTGATCAGAAATAAAAAGGATTATCCTGGGTGCATCCACGGCAATTTTCTGAACCCTTAAAAGCAGTAAACTTTCTCTCTCTTGTGGCAGAAGACAGCGTCTAGGCGATTTGGAGCACACAAAAAATTCGAGGTACCATTAGTGATTTTGAAGATGAACAGAGTCATGATTCAAAGAAAATAGGTGATCTCTTAAGGTTGAGAATGACCATGAATGGTTTCCAGAGAGTGAATGGGGGCCTCAGTCCTAAACCTCATGGAATCATATTTTGCCAACTGCCTGAATGAGTTGGGAAGGGGATTCTTCCTCAGAAAGAAAGAACATGACTTAGCTGACACGTTGATTTTAGCCTTGCAAGACCCAAAGCTGAGTATCCAGTCAGACCTAGTCAGACTTCTGAACAATAAAATTTTGAGATAATAAATGGTTGGTTTTTTTTTTTTTTTTTCAACGTTTTTTTTTTATTTATTTTTGGGACAGAGAGAGACAGAGCATGAACGGGGGAGGGGCAGAGAGAGAGGGAGACACAGAATCGGAAACAGGCTCCAGGCTCGGAGCCATCGGCCCAGAGCCTGACGCGGGGCTCGAACTCACAGACCGCGAGATCATGACCTGGCTGAAGTCGGAGGCTTAACCGACTGCGCCACCCAGGCGCCCCTAAATGGTTGGTTTTTAAGTGACGGAGTATATGGCAATCTGTTACGTAGCCTCAGAAAACAGTACAATCCAATCCATGGAGGAAGTCCCTCTATAAGGCATGCACAGCTGAAGAAAGAGAGAGAGGGATGCTGAGTTCCAAAGGCACACAGCTTGTTTAATAGTGGATATAAGATCAGAACAGTGCCCTGGGGCAACTATCAATATTTATGTGGGCCTTTAAATATGGGCAGATAGATTATTCGGCCTTATTTTAGACATTATTCCCATTGCTACAATACCAGAATATAGATCATACTTGTCCTATTTCTGAGAAACCAACACGAATCTTGAGATAAAGAGGGATCCTGGCCTGTGAATGCCTGGAAACAAGCAGGAAAAATGAGGCACCTGCACCAAATGAATAATCAGTCATGATCGTGCTCTTCTTGGCAATATAGGATATCCCTATTTCTGTAAGCAGAAATAGAGACCAAGTCGAGCAATCCCTAGCCATAAATTCAGAGTGAACAATCATGTTCAAAGAAAAGCTATAATTTCCCCTTCAATATCCAACAAAACTAAGGTTAAAGAAAATTTCAATTGTGTTATTTTCTTGAATAAACAATATCTTTACAAGCATACTAGAGAATGTAGGAGTGTAACAGGTTATAAGAAAGATAACTAATTAAACACTCAAAATGATTACTTGGATCGAAAATCAAAACAGAACAAGATAAACAAATAAAACCCACCAGCATGTAGGTTGACTGACAATGTTCTCAGAAAGAAGACTAAGAATCAGTACAATCATTTTCCATACAGCCAAATTATGCTGCAATTACAAGAGTAACAGCATGAGGGCAGCAGATGGAGAGAATTCACATGAGGAGAGAGGTAGGAAGGAAAGGGGTGAAGAGGGTGTCATTTCTTTTATGGGGGTCTTCATGGGTGCAGTCCTGGAGAATGTTTAATGAAATGTTTATAACTGAACGGTAAACAGCCACCTAGAGAATCTTCTCCCAGCATATATCTGAAAAATGCCTCACTTGGCATGGACAAAGTTAACTGACAGCCAGTACCACTCTCTTGATATACATTAATTCCCTAAAGCTGGAAAAGTATCAAGGTGAAGTTTCTTTGAAATTTCACAGTCAGGTTGAGGATTCCACTAAATCATGTCACTTCCAAATTAGCCTTGAAAAATGCCTCTGCTTCCATGTAATTCTTTCACCCATTATTCTTCACATGATAGATATTTGGTCAATGCACAATGTGGTAAAAGACATGAGCAGCTTTCTCTTATCTTTGACAGAGTCTTCATGCTGGGACATTTCTGCCATGGGCTCCCACCCAACTGATGTCTTCTATATGATGAATACAGTGTGTGCTTGATATGAAACTATATTTTCTAAAATTGATTGCTACTATAGATCTAGTAGAAAACTTTGGGGTATAATTTTGCATTTTTTTCCTAGTTTTAACTATGATGTAATAAAGTTGACTTCATTTCCATTCAACTCAGCCATTAGGCTTATGTTATATATCTCTTAATCACTTTGTTGTGCTTTAGCTACAGGTTAACTGAAGAGGCTCAAGGTAGATAATAATATCCTGACTACCACTTTTATGGTAATGAGCTGAACATCTCACGTAATAAGGATAACTATAACATGTGAATAAAAATACGGCAGGACATAATAAGAATAACTATAATATGTGACTAATAATACGGCAGGAAAAGAGAGAGATATAAGGATTCAAATTTACCAAATATAAATCTCTGAAAAATTATTACAGGACGTACTCCAGCAAAATAAAACAAAATGTGAAAACTGAGTCCAAGATGAATCATGAGGTAAAAGAAATGGTAATGAACAAACAGTACCAAACTAACAGTACCAAAATGATTAATGTTAATCTATCATCAGGAAATAATGCCCTAAAAACTTCCCAGCCAAGGAGAAAGGATGCTGGTAAGCCTTCCTTGGTTTATTATTTTGCTCAATTAAAAGATGCAGATGTTGATTCTCTTTCAATTTGACTTGTAAATTTTCATATCTGTCTTATAAGCAAATAAATCTATACAATCTACACCTATTTTAGTTTTTCTGTGTGTTTACAGTTATAAATAAAGTTTTGATGTATTCTAGAATGATTTAGTTGAGGTTATTTATATGAGATACATATTTTAAAATGTTTGTTAGGTGAGAGAATATGTGTATATTACATGATTATGAATGTGGAGGTATTCTGAAGGCATAGCTGTTTGCCTGTATCCAAATGTTACTATGAGTATGGTCATATATTGGCCTTTTTGTCCACTCCATCTTTCTCCACTGGCTTTTTTAAAATAAAGAGGAAAATTGTGTTCCAAAGTAATTTTCCAAAACATAAGAATATTCTCAATTGTATGTTTGATTAAAATAGTGGGCAATAAAGTTGACAGTTTGGTAACATAAAACATTGAAAAACAGTTTTTAAAAAACCTACTATAGGGGTGCCTGGGTGGCTCAGTCGGTTGAGCGTCTGACTTCAGCTCAGGTCATGATTTCACAGTTCGTGGGTTAGAGCCCCACGTCGGGCTCTGTGATGACAGCTGGGAGCTCGGAGCCTGGAGCCTGCTTCAGATTCTGTGTCTCCCTCTCTCTGCCCCTCCCCCACTCATGCTCTGTCTCTTTCTCTCTCTCTTTCTCTCTCCCTCTGTCAAAAATAAACATTAAATTTTTTTAACTACTATATAATGAAAGACATTTTTTAAGATGAAATATTAGAGTCTGAAAGAAAATATTGACAATATTTTTGAAAGCAAAATTAATGAACCTGAATATATAAAAAGCTAATATAAAGAAAAGTCCAAATATGAGTTATGAAGAAATCAGTTTATCAAAGAAGGAAGACATGTGGCAAATGAATTTATAACAAAGATCCTCAATTTCTCCATAATCAGAGAAGTGTAAATGAGGACGAAACAGACAACATTGTTCTATTGGATCACCAAACATTATAAAGTTGGATAACATCAAGACATTGATGATAAACAGCCACTCTGAGATCATGACCTGAGCCAAAGTCAGATGCTTAATCGACAGAGTCACTCAGGTGCCCCTCTACTGATTTAGAATTCTTTAGAAAACAGTATAAACCAATTCTTCAAAAAATATCTATTAGATTACATGGTTTATCGTACAGTGAACTATAACATTGCGTGTTTCTTTTTTAAAAATGTTTTATTTATTCTTGAGAGAGAGAGAGAAAGAGAGAGAGAGAGAATGAGCAAAGGGTGGGGGTGGGGGGGTTGCAGAGCAAGCAAGGGACACAGAATCTGAAGCAGACTCTAGGCTCTGAGTCACAAGCCATGAGATCATGACCTGAGCCAAAGTCAGATGCTCAACTGACTGAGCCACCCAGGAGCCCCATAACACTGCATGTTTCTTTTGCTTCTCCACTTACATCACAAACAAGTTTTGCAGAGTGATGGTCTGTTTTGACTCAATAACTATGTAAATGCTTAGAGAAGAAAAGTTATTTCAAGAAGAAAGGAAAAAGAAAAAGAAAAACAGAAGTAGATTTGATTGACAAATTCAAACTCTATTGAGGACATATTTTCTTTAAAAGAAAATTAAGTTCAGGGGTTTATAGCTTCACTTCAGGTGCAATAGAACTTAAATTTAGACTACTAAATCTCCATCAACTTGGAGAAAAAAATATATAAACCTTGGTTAGGTCATGTAGTAGCCTATGAATCTCTCAGGATCAAAAGAAAGTTTAAAATTAGGTACAGATAAATTTGAGTTGCACATATAGTTATTAGAGAAAATAAACCATATGCTTGAACATATAATTTTTTCAAGCATATTTCCAGATAATTTATATAATAGCAGTTGAAGAGAAAACAGAAATTGAAAGGAAAAAAAGGGGCAAAATGTAGCCAAATTAGCTTTCGCCAGTTCAAAGCATCTATGCACTTTGCAACTTATGTAAAATAATTAAATTAGCTTGTTTGAAAGACTGACCTTCTGATATTTTAAGTTTGACTTTGAGTTTGTTTTAACTTTCTAAGTCACTAAAAATATAATTTCTTGTAAGGTGTTTATTTACAAAAAGCCAAATTGTTATGGGATTCCTTCATTTAAAGTCAAGCAAAATACATAGCCAGCATACAAATGTGGGTATCTCCTGGTCCTACAATAAGAGTCAACCACAACTTCACTAAAACCTTGTTTTTCTGTTTTAAAGGGGTAAACTTAATTCTTGCTCCTTGTGTGAATACGTTCCAGAAATAAAATTAGTTTTTGAGATTTACTGTATTTTCCTATCTTTAATATAAAAAAAAGTTATTAGACAGATAAGCTTACTTGACTGCAAAGGCATGTGTGAGATAGAGACAGAGAGAAGGATAACTCTGTTAAAGCAAAGAACTGAACACCTCAACATAATTTTATAGCATTTTAGCAAGGAGACCATTTCCATTAGCAAGGAGACCATTTCTCCTCCTACCTGAAATCTTTATTTGGAAATTGTGTAAAGTTCAGTTTATCCTTTTCCCAGTGCCATTGCTTTGATTAGTCTTTGTCATCTCACCTTCATTTCTGATTCTGGTTCTGGAAATTTCAGATCACTTTCAGAATCAGCCTGTTTGATGTCTGTTCCTAGCCAAACTGTCTTGCCACTTTCATTTGACTTCTGTTAGTCTTTTGGGGGGTGGATTTTGATGCTAAAGTTGCTTTTATGTCTCTTAGAGGAGTCATACCCACTAGTTTATCCTTTTCATTTTTATTTTGAATCATAGTCATGGTCTTTTGACAGTCCCTGCTGCTATAGCTTGATCACCATATCGTTTATTCCTTTATTCCTCTTTTTAACTGAATCTTGATTTTCTACAAAGCTTTCATCGTGTATGTCCTTTTACTTGTTCCAGAATCATTCAATGGAGCTAAAGCTGAGATATATATATATATATATATATATATATATATATATATATGTGTGTGTGTGTGTGTGTATGTGTGTGTGTGTGTATAAACACACACACAGGAGACAGAGGCACACTCATATGTATATATTAATAACTACAAATGAATTATACATTATAATTCAAATTTATTAAATTGTGGGGTTAATCTTTATTATTACCTTATGGTTGGTGCCGTAATCTCCCATGGAAGATGAGCAATTGGTTTTATGTTTTAAAATAACGGATTTAGCAATGAAAAAGTACTATAATTTTGTTTCTGCTGGTATCTCTGGTTGTATTCAAATAGTCCAATTCCTGTCGCTAGTTTTCCTGTCATCAATGCTTACTTTTTTTTAGATTTTCACTTTGAAATAAACTCAGATGTACAAAAAGGAACAAAAAGATTACAAAGAATTTCCATTTAGCCCTTCATTTAATTTCTTCAAAATTTAACGTTATGTTACCAATTATCAACACTTAATATAATAGTAATAATAATAATAACTAATCTGATGTTATTCAAATTAATTTAATTGTCCAACTAACTCCTTTTTTCTGATTCACGATTTGAACCAGGATCAAATAAAGCATTTAGTTTTATGTCTCCTTAGTGTCTTTCAACACAGTTCCTCATTGTTTCTTTGCTTCTCATGACCTTAAAACTTTTTAAGAGTATTTTGTGAACTGTTCTTTAATGAAGGCTTATGCTGTGTTTTCTCCTTATCATGTTAGGAATCTTTAAATAAGAACACAGCACGGGGCGCCTGGGTTGCTCAGTCGGTTGAGCGTCCGACTTCGGCTCAGGTCATGATCTCACAGCTTGTGAGTTCGAGCCCCGCGTCAGGCTCTGTGCTGGCAGCTCGGAGCCTGGAACCTGCTTCAGATTCTGTGTCTCCCTCTCTCTCTGCCCGAACCCACTTGCATTCTATCTCTGTCTCTCTCAAAAATAAAGAAACATCAAAAAAAAATTAAAAAAAAATAAATAAGAATACAGCAGAAGTAACAGTGCGCCTTTTTTCGTACATCACTTCAGCAGGTAGATGATGTCGTTGCTGGTCGTGGTAACTTTGTATGCTTAATTAAGTTGATGTATGACAGGTTTTTCAACTGCATTTATGGTTTTCCCTTCATAATTAGTAAATATCATGTAGCAAGAAACTTTGAGAGTCTACAAACAGACTGCTTTTTTTGTCATACTTATGCTAATTTTAGCAACCATTGATCTGAAATTGTTTTTGTTTTTCCTTTTAATAAAAAAAAATAGTAATTTAGCTTTCCTCATTGGATCGCCTGTGATAATCAAATTATCACTTTTATTTTTCTTGAGTATGTTGGGATATTTAATCCATATTTTATAATAAATAATAAGTTCAATAAATTAGAGTCTAAGATCAGTGGGATGAAGGATATAGCTTTTGGTTTTAGACAGCTGCAAAGTGCATGGCTTCTAGGGACATTTTGAGAACATGTTCAAAACAGACAATAAAAAGTCTTGATGAGAATGAAAATGAATATTGGTACCCATGTGATATAAAAGAAATAAACATAATAGCTTACTATATTTTTCTACTGTCCAAAGGAACATTAACAAAACTGAATTACTCTATAAAGAGAATAATGATTTGGAAATGTCTATGGAAAATAAGATGTTCAGTAATTTTTGTCATAGAAAATCTTTTTTCCTAATAGTAAATATAAAAATTTTATTTATAAATAAAAAGATGCCAAATTTTCCATATACTTCTGCAATATTAGTAAAGGGAAAAGTTTTTAAATTTATTTCAAATTATAAGATCCAGATTTATGCTTTAAGGCTATGATCACACATTAAAGATGGGTGCCAGTATAACTTAAAATTAGCAGAACAGCTGAAAATTATCCACTACCCGAATGCCCTAAGTGATAATGATATCCTTATAGAGAGCAAATCTAATTGCAAATTTTAACATTTCTCATAGTTATGAAAAGGCATGCCAACATACAATTCAATCATTTTAATTACTATCAGTTTTTTCATTCATTTTTCATTTTATTGAAAGCAACTGAGAAAGTTAAGATGCCCTTGACTTCTTTATGATCATTGGAAATATGATCCATGTTTTGCTTTTTTAATCAAGATTTGAGGAAATTAAATGGGGCCAGTTCCTGAACTATCCAAGTCTAGAAGAGTGAAGGAGCATACATCATAGGCAGTGCATAGGTAACATATGGCTGTTACAAATTATTTATATTTTTGTTTTCAAACCAAAAGCAACTCCCACCATCTCATTTCAGGTTAATGGCTTGAAACAATCATAGCCAAACATAAGGGACATACTTTTGGATAAATTGTGTTCCATTGCATAGTTTAATACCCAGGCAGGTGAGAGTAACTGTTTTGCCTATATAGAGAAGTGTTTCTTGGTATACTCCTAATTCTGGGCTTTCTCCATGAAAGGTCAGATCTTAATACTTAGTGCTGTGAAATGAACATATTCTGTAAGAAAGAAAATGTCGTAGAAAAAAAGACTGAAAAAAAAGATTGCATGTGGACCAGAATTAAGATAGATTAGAGTAAGATCAGTCACACTAGAGAGAATTCACAGCAATGAGGATGGAAAATCAACTATGTTACTTTAAAACATAATATGACATTTTGTAACAAGAAATTTCATGGTTGTTTCTTTAAAATAATTTTCTATAATTTTGTAACAGTTTGAGTAGTGTCCTCCTGAAAATTCATGTCCATCCAGAACCTCAGAATGTTACCTTATTTGGAAATGGATTCTTTGCAGATCTAATTAGTTAAGGGATTTGAGATAAAATCATCCCGGATCTAGAATGGGCCCTAAATCCAATGACTGGTGTTCTTACAAGAAGAGGAAACTACAGAAAAAGACAGTTTGAAGTTGTAGACAATTTGAAGATGGAAGCAAACATCGAAGTTATGCTGCCACAGGCCAAGGAATGCCTGGGATCATTAGAAGCCGGGAGAGGCAAAGATTCTTCCTAAAACCCTCAGAGAGAGCAGGTCACTGCTGACATCTTGATTTTGGATTTTAAGCCTCCAGAACTGTGGGAGAACAAATTGTTTTTGTTTTAAACACCCAGATTTTGATATTTTGTTACAGTAGCCCTAAGGCTATCTTCCTAAGGAACGGATAGAGATTTTGTATTGTGACTGGGGCTCTGCTGAAACAAACACTTAAAAATGTGGAAATGAGGTAGGAATTGAGCAATGGGTAGAGGCTAGAGGAATTGTGAGGCACTCAGAATAAGCCTAGATTTCCTTGAAGAGTCAGTTGGTAGAAATGTGTATGCACAATGTAATATCGGTGAGGGCTCATGTGTTGTGAGCAGCATGGTAGAGTTTGATCCCATTATCTTAGATATATATCTGTATACAGATATCTAGATATCTAGATATATCTAGATATAGATATCTAGATATATCTAGATATCTATATATATCTATATCTCTATATATCTATATCTCTATATTTAGATATCTATATATCTATATATATACACATCTACATATAGATCTATATGTAGATATATAGATATCTATAATCATCAAGAATATGTTGGTAAAAAAATTCTTGTGAGGTCAAAAGAAAATGAAATACATGCTGTGGGAGTTGGAGGAAAGGAAGTTCTTATTGTAAAATGGCAGAAACCTTGGCTATATTGGATTCTAGCATGGGTGGAAAGCAGAACTTGTAAGCAATAAACTGGGATATTTATCTAAGGAGATTTCCAAGCAAAGTGTGAAAGATGTGGCCTGATTTCTCCTTGCTGTCACAGATGGCCTTGGAACCCCAGGTGAGAGTTTTAATAATTTCAGTGTAAATTCCTATAATGATGTATAACAGCCAAGTCTCTGATGGCTAATCAAGACCATAACGTATCTATCATTTTAAGATCTAAAAAGCAAAGTTATTGTGTTTACTTTTAGGTCTGCTTTGATACAAGATGAATGCCAAGTCAGACAAATGATCTGTTGAACAAAATCATTTCTGAGAATTATTCCATTTTACTTTGTCACAAAAAGATTTTGTTAGCTTGAATTTTATACATGATTGACATACCTTCAGCATGAATTGTCAAGATTTCTATTTTTTTCCCTCCAACATACTATATATTTGCCAGGCTGAATAAATCATTTGAGGAATAGCTATCCATATGAAAAATGTAAACTGAAGATCATTTTCAATCTTCTCACTTGCTTTAGTGTAATAATGCCAGCGTAGAAACTTACCTACACTCTTAACTATGACAAATATGGTTGTACATGCAGGCCACAACCAACATATTCAAACTGTATGTGTAGAATGTATGGCATACTGAATACACTAAAGAATATAATTCTACAATTTCTCAACTTTCTCAGTTATTATTCATCAACTGAGAAGAAATTGGCTGTCTAAGAGAATACAGAAAAATAAGAGGCAGTATTTGTCAAAATCAGGTAATATAGGAGAAAATTATTTTACATATTAAGTTTGGATTGACTTATTTATTGCACTTACTCTTTAAATGGAATAATCATAGAAGTACTATAATTCCAAAATATATGCATCTCTTATCCAATTATTTCTGCAGTAGGATGTCATTCAGATTTATTAAATTATTTGCTCACATTAATATATCTCAAACATCTTTCTTTCACCTTTACTTTAGAATGTTAGCTTAGTCATCTTCAAATTTCCTGTTAGACCAATCTGTAATTTACTCTCTTTAACCATATTATTCTATTGATCTCTGCCATTTGTTGTTCTGGATTAGAAATCTGTGTTTGTCGTTCTATCATAGATAATCTCTATATATGTTTTGCCATTTAGCACTTTTTTCTATTGTTTTTGATATTGTTTTCTTATAGGATTTATTTTCAATTATGTAAGTTTGTTCATTTATTTTTTTAAAGTTTATTTATATTGAGAGAGAGAGGGAGAGAGAGAGGACAAGTGGGGGAGGGGCCCAGAGAGAGAGGAAGAGAGAGAATCCCAAGCAGGCTCAAAGTCATGAACTAAGAGATCATGACCTGAGCCAAAGTCAGACTCTCAACTGTCTGAGCCACCCCGACACCCCTGGAATTTTAAAAAATTCCACTATAAGAATAGTTTTACCTGCTATGGCACACATCCTTTACATTTGCATCCATTACACCTTTACCACCATGAACTGTGTGGTGATTTTTCTGTTCATTTCATCATTAAGACTAATAAGAAATTGTTCATATATAGCATATAGGCGTAAATATTTCACTTAGTAGAAAGGGCATATTTTATTTTTCTTGTCATGTAGTTAGAAAAAGTAAAGTAGCGTTATTGACAGAGAGTCAAACATGAACACAGATATTAACGTGCCACAGCATATAATGAAGGGGTAGTTCTTATAAATATTAATTTTTTCCCTCTATTTGTTAGGACATGACAAGAAAGCGTTTCCAACTCCCTTACATCTAGGTGGTGATACGTGAAGTGTTCTCACCATTGGAATGTGTTCAGGAATGACAGGGGTTACTGCAAGGTCAAAGGAGTTAAAAGCAGGGGTGCCTTTTTCCTCACATTCTTCCCCACCTGCCTGTTTCCAACAGTGGAAACTGTTGTTAGAACATAACAAAGCCTTCAGATAGAAGAATTTTAGGCTGAATTATTACATTGAGGAGTAATCCATCACTGACCCTCACTGGACTGTAACATGAGCAAAAACTAAAATCTTTACTTGGTGAACCCACTGAGATGTTGGAATGTGCTTATTTTAGTACGTAGAATCCCTTAAGCTATCAATTACAGAGTGCTTAGCGACAGTGTCGCTATTCAAAGATTAATATTGAATGTTCTTACAGGACTTTTAAAAATTAAAATCTAATGAAAACAGAAAAGTTTTAATTTTGTAGATAGATTCCATATATGGAAGAAACTGATAAAATTAAAAAACAAATGAGACTAGACTGACTAATGAGGAATTGGATTTGTAGAAAATGGAAACCTGTGTCAGATTTTGCGAATAAAATGACTAAAAATGATTTAATTATGGTATATAAGGAGATGAGACCCAGAGAAATAGACTGAACAAATTACTGAAAAATTAATAAGTATTTAATGCACATAATGCATTTAAGAGTCAAATTTTTTAATGTTTATTTTTGTGAGAGAGAGAGAGAGAAAAAAAGAGAGAGAGGCGAGCATGAGTGGAGGAGGGGCAGAGAGAGAGGGATCTGAAGTAGGCTCCAGATCCGAGCTGTCAGCACAGAGCCCCATGCGGAGGTCAAACTCACAGACCTCGAGATCATGACCTGAGCTGAAGTCGGACACTTAACCAACTGAGCCACCCAGGCGCCCTGAAGAGTCAAATTTAAGAAATGTGATAAGGGGAGCTTCCAGGCTGGTGTACACCTCAAGGTGCCGGGAGGGTGGTCTTCCTGCAAAGGGCATGGGCACCACTCCCCCTTCCCTAGTACCTTGCCTTTTGCATCTACTCCATTTGGCTCTTCCTGGGTTGTATCTTTTGTATCATACCAATAACTTGATCAGAGGACCAAGGCTGCACTTCCAAGTGCTGGAAGCAGAAATGATTGCTAAGCCAGAAATAGTTTTTTTTTTTTTTTTAATTTTTTATAACGTTTTTTTAAATTTATTTGTGAGACAGAGAGAGACAGAGCATGAACGGGAGACAGAACATTCTCTCTCCTCGGAGAGGGAGACACAGAATCTGAAACAGGCTCCAGGCTCTGAGCTGTCAGCACAGAGCCCCACGCAGGGCTCAAGCTCATGGACCGGGAGATCATGACCTGAGCCGAAGGCCGACGCTCAACCGACTGAGTCACCCAGGCGCCCCCAGAAATAGTTTTTAAGTCAATCCTCACACATGTATGACTTTTTGGTTGCTCATGTAGGCCATTCTATTCACAAATGTTGCTATTTCAGCCCGGCAATATTTTTCAGGAACTTCATGGGGAAGGCAGGTTGCACATACACACGCTTGCATTGGGGTACCTCTCACATTCTCGGGCTTCTTTTTAATCATAGGTAACAGGAAGGCCATTCCTTTGAGCCTTACATTTCCATGGATGGCATATCAGGTGTGCAAAATATGCATGACAAGGGGTAAGAGTTCGGTCTGACCTCAAAGCTTTTCTACAGTTATGGAAAACAATGTCAATATTTCTGAAATATATGCTCCTGGTACACTGCTCACCATTCAAGAAGCCCATGGCTGCAGAAGGGCCTCTGGGGTTCCTTACACATTCCCGAAATACAGCAAGAAGGAACTAGCCACCTTGTCTCATCTTCCCTCCATTTACAATTGTTCAAGGTCTGCCGACAGTGATTCAACCCTGAATCCTAAAACTTGCCTTACAAGTGTAACTTTTTCTCTAAACTGACAACTCTTAGATGCGGATCTTGAAAAGTTTTGCTTTTGGGGAAGGTATCATTATATTGCTCTTGGACATTTCAAATGATGAGGGTGGTGAGATGGGGGGATAAAAGCAATGTTCCTGGTGGGTGGTGTAAAATTTAGTCTCTGCTCGTAGCCCAGCAGGATTTAAAGAAGTTCTTGATCATCCTTGAGGTTGGTAACTGAGTTTCCCTAATCAATGACAGAAGGTAGCCACATTCTTCAGACCTAAATCGAGGCAGAGATTCTGCTCTTACTTTTCAAATGCAGTGGAAAGCTAGAGAGCTTTAAATCTAGTATTCTCCTCTTCAATGCATGCCCGATTTCTACCCATCTCACTCACACTTGGGTGTTAGTTGGTAACATTCCTGTCACCATCATGGTGCATCATGCCAGCCCTGGATGAGACGTGTGTATCTGTCTTCCCACTGTCTGTGCCTTTCTGATAAAGTTGTGTTTGATATGCTTACACTGGGTCTACTTTGAAAACTAATTTGATTTTTGTTTGTGAACTACTTGATTGGTACTCCTAGGAACTTGGAAGTAAAAGAAGAAGAGGGAACGTAAAAAGGCTGGGACCGAGGTGATGATGATAACTTCTGCCCACAGAGGAAAATAAATCTTTTAATCTCACAAAAGGTGATTGTGTCACTTATAAAAGAACAGGAAAAAAAAAAAAGAGAGAGAGAGAGAGATGCAATAAAGGCAGAATGTTTAGGATATGTGACTTGTTTAGTTAAACTACTGTATTACCAAATCAGGAAAATAGGTTTTTATCAAATTCTTTAAGATGTTACAGTAAAACACATTTTCAAGTAAAAAAAAATTCAATATGGAACTTTAGAGTTACTGTCTCTAAAATAAATGAAAATAAAGCTTTGGGAGGAAAAACTGATACAAATTTTAACAAATTTCCTAAAACTTGTAATTATAGCATTAGAATTATAACAGCAAAAATGAGCTTGTTTATACTAGCAACAAAAAACAACAACAAAAAGAAAAGAGCTATTTATTATTATCTTTTAAGCTTAATATAAAAGGAAATGTGTAGGACCTATGTGAATAAAATAATAAAAATAATGAAAACCTTTATAAAAGAAAATAAAATCAAATGAAAACATATTTCATGCTCCTTTATGGAAAACCAAAAATAAAACATATAAGTTCTGTCCCAATTAAAATGTTTTAATAAATTTTAACAAAAATTATATTGAAAATGAATTTTTGAAGTTGCCAATCAAATAAACTTCATCCGGAATATATATGTTGTTATAAATAGCTTGGGAAGTCTTAAAAATATAGAAAAAGTCTTGCATTAGCAGATTATAAAAATATTATAAAATCATAAAAATTTATATACCTTGATGCTAGCAAAAGAATGGAAGAAACAAATAACAAGAAAGAAATGAGTGTATATTGAAATCAGTGGGAAAAGAATGTATTTTAAAAAGAAAGAACGAAAGAAAGGTGGGGTGCCTGGGTACCTCAGCCAATTAAGCATCAGACTTCAAGTCAGGTCATGATCTCATGGTTCATGGGTTCAAGCCCCGCATTGGGCTCTCAGATGTCAGCACAGTTTCTCTGTTTCCTTTTCTCTCTGCCCTTCCCCCCTCTCAAAAGTAAATAAACATTTAAAAATGTATTAAAAACAGAAAGGTCATCTTTCTTTAAATATAAATAGTAAACTTGAAGCCATAGTTCCTCCCAACACCAACATAAATTCCAAATGAGTTAGCCTACAGTACAACCAATTTCCATACTTTCTTCCATATTATAATGTAACCACCTGTGATCGTGAAGAATGTGGTACATTTAAATCTGGAAAACAACTGCCAATTTATTTTTAGAGAAGACATTTAAGACGTCATTTAACTTAGAAGGATAAGTGGGGTGGAGTACAGTGCCAAAAGCACACATATTTTTTTTTAAGGTTTAAAGAAACTTCAATAAAAATGTTCTTTCAGGTACAAGGCATTCCTTATACTATTCAAATCCAACCCCTGTCTCCATTCCCAGAGTTCTAGAATAAAAGGTTTAGTTTCCTACACTATACTGACAGATCAGTTGAAAATACTGAGAAGAACTGACAAAGGTCAAAATTAAATCAAATGTGGAGTGAATAAAATTCAAATTGGTACACAAAGCAGAAAAGATGTCAAGAGACATGTTTGAAACATTTGCCTTAACAAAAATTAAAGACAACCGTGTATCAACAATCACATGCAACAAATAAAAAATGAAATGGCATACTGAAAGAAAAATTCCACAAAATTCAATAAGAAGAAATTAAAATAAGAAACAGAAAAATAGAGTACTTGGAAAGAAAAAAAAAACAGTATTTGTAATTATTTCTGGACAAGGGAAACAATAAGAAAATTGCTATGCGAGGAAAAAAGCACATTCACACAATTCATATATATTTTCCATCAATTTGGTAAAACATTTTAGTGACAATACTAAACATTTTCATATATGTAGAAAATAGTGATTCTTCCTAAAGAAGTGAAAATGTATAAGGTACCTTATGGAAAGATGTATTACATTCTTTTAAGATGAAAACTATATCAATTGAGCAATCATTGCCACTCATTATGAATGAATGAATTTAACACAAAGTTAAATAAGTAGTTTCATGAAAGTGAAATTCCAAGTTTCAAATAAATTGACTTAACCACACTATAATTGGAGTTCAGTTAATTACAGAGTCTGCAACTATATGAGAATGCACCTTGCAGTAATGAGAAATTATGATTTAATTTAATGAATAATATGCAGGCAGCACTTAGAATAATGTTAGAAAATGTGAAATACTACATATTGATACCAATATGTGAATAGTATATATTTATATAGTTATATGTAATTATATATATAACTTGTATATGTATATAGTTTATATATAAATGCATTTATACTTATATATATATACATATATACATATATATATATATAATATATAATGATATAATGATATATATATATCACTGGCTATATACATGCATAGGTAGAAATAAAGTCTGATCATATAATGGTGTAAGAGTAAGTGATATAACCTTTCTGGATATACATGTCCCAATCTATATCACATCTTAAAATTGCTGTGATTATTTAGTTTAGTATCCATTTTTAGTATTCTTCCAAGAGAAATAAACATATATTTTTAAATGTGTGATTCTTATTGCAATGTTATATACAAAATAAAAAACAAAAACAATAAATAAATTAGTTAAATAAATGATAAGAGAAATGTTACATTATGGTCCAACCTTACAATAAAATTAAAGAGCAAATTAGACTACATGGAGACTAATGTCATAAAATATGTTAATAAGGAAATGCTCATTATATAAATCTGTATTTCAAAACCAAGATTAAAAATTGCATATACATAATTTATAACTGCACATATTTAAATACACACAAAGAATTGGGAAGTTGACATTTCTTTAAAGAAGATAATAATGATCAACAGGAATATATTTAAAAAAAAAAAATGCTCCATATCACCAATCATCAGAGAATGCAAACAAAAAACAGGGGTTGTTATCTCAGACTTGTTAAGATGATCTTTATTTAAAAAAAAGAAAGTATTGGCAGGGATGTGGAGGAATTTGAACCTTTTTGTGCTATTTGCGGCAGTGAAAATTGATCCAGCCACTATGGAAAACAGTATGGAGGCTCTTCAAATAATAATAATAATAATAAAACCCCTAAAAATAGAACTACCCTGTGATCCAGCAATCCTATTTCTTTGTGTTTATGCAGAAGAATTGAAGTCAGAATCTCAACGAGATATTTGCAATGCCATGTTTAATGAGCATTACCCATAAAAACCAAGAAGTGAAAAAACCTAAATGTACACTCATGGATGAATGGATAAAAAAAATATGGTATACTAACACATAATGGAATATCATTCAGCTGTAAAAAAGAAGGAAATCCTGTCATATGCTGTAACATGGATGTAATTTGAAGACATTATGCTACATGAGACAAGAAAATTACATAAACGTATAAATATGGAAGTATTTACTTATATGCATTTTCTAAAGCAGTCAAACTCAAAAGTAGAATGATCATTTTCAAGGGCTTGTGGGAGGGGGAAATGGGGGAGTTGTACAGTTTTAATCATGCAAGATAAGAAAGTTCTAGAGATCTGCTGTAACATTGCACTTAGAGTTAACAATATTGTACTGCACTCTTAGAATTTGTTAAAAATGTGGATCTCATACTATGTGTTTGTACCACCAGAAAGAAGGAATGAAAGAAGGAAAGGAAGGAAGGAAGGAAAGAAAGGATGGAGAAAGAGAGTGAAGAAAACAAGAAAGAAAGAAAGAAAGAAAGAAAGAAAGAAAGAAAGAAAGAAAGAAAGGAAGAAAGAAAGAAAAGAAGGAAAGAAAGAACTTAATACAAAAGTTAGGCAGTATTAAGATACTGTATCTGGAAAGATACTCTCTGGGTTGTTAGTCTAGAAATATTCAGCAGAAGAGCAGTCATATCTTCTCCAATCCACTTAATCATGGCTCATGTGCCTTTACTTTAATTGGATTCTTCAGAATCACCTTCACATTTTTATTCTCACTAAAAAATAGTGTTTTTCGTTGTTGTCAGGCTTTGCCGATTCCTGCTACATGAAAATTGTGGGTTTTGTTTTTGCTTGGTTTTTCTGTTAACTGTTGTTTGAGCCTGAAAACATTTCTCATTATTTTCTTTAACATTCAATTGGGATTTTCATACAAGTTCACTGAACTCAAGATGAAATCTCATGTTCTTTTTGCTGTGCCAAAACAAATGTTTTGTTTTGTCTCTTTTCTGGTAGATGACCTGTTAAAACTTTTTATTTAAAAATAAAAGCATATAAATTATTTGTCAAAATAAGCTTTACTTTCCAAATAAATTAGCATGATACCCACAGAAGCTTGAGGATTTGGGGAGCATTTTTACTGTTTCATCTTGATGATGTTATTTATAAAGAAATAGGCACTCATTTAGTATCTATAATTTTATTTAAAGAATGAATTTTTTTTTGCTGAACTAAGAAGTATAGCAGAAAACTAAAAGAAAAAAATATTAACTAAACTTAACTAAAACTAAAAGAAAAAAATATTAACTAATATTAACTAAAAGAAAAAAACATTAAAATATTAATGTTAATACATTACAGATATTGTCATAAATATTTACGATATTCTTTATCTTTACACAGTAACCTCAAATCACTTTGAAAATAATTCTTTTTTTTTGATATAATAATAATAGAATATTGGCTACTGAAACGAAATGGCAACATGGTTTAGCTACTTAATTTTACATGGAAGTTAAAGCTTCATAATGAATTTGAGAGCCAGATTTTTAAAATATTTTTTTCAGTTTTCATAGTATTTAAACCAATGCAATAATATATTCATATTTCCAAAACATAATACAATAAACATTTGATTTTATATTTGTAAGATTGTGCCACAAAAAAAATAGCATCCCATTATCTTGTATTTTGAAAGTAAAAATAATTAACATTATTGTGGTATAATTTCCATAAAAAATACATAAATTTTAGGTGTCCACTTTGATGAAGGGTAAAAACAGCTATAACCTTGGAACTATCATCTTAGTTATTATTATAACCATTTCTGTAACCCATAGAGTTTTCTTTCCAATTATCCTCATCCTTCACATCTCATTCTTCAGCCTAGGCAACCCACTGCTCTGGTTTCTCTAATTAAAGGTTAGTTTTTTTCTGTCCTAAAATTTCATATAAAGCCTTAGAGGTTGTGTTCTTTTGTATCTGGCTTCTTTCACTCAGCAGGCTGTTTTTCAGTTTCATCTTTGCTTTCATGATTATTAGGAGTTCATTCTTTCACATTACCAAGTAGTATTCCTGCATATACATCACAATGTTTATTCATTTGCTTGATAGATATTTGTATTTTTTCCAGTTTGGATTTTTTTTATAAATAAAACCACTATGAACATTCATATGCAAGTCATGTTTCCCTCGGTTAAATGCATAGAAATGAAATTAATTCACTATACAGGCAGTGTATATCTAAAGTTTATACGGAACTTCCAATCTGTTATACACTCTGACCAGCAATATATGAGAGAGTATATCCCCACCAACACCTGATGAGTCTCGATATTCGCCATTCCAGTGGTTATGTAGTGGTATTCCACTGTGGCTTTAATTCACTTTTTTCTGGTGACTGGTGATGTTGAGTCTCTTCATGATGATGAGATATTCATACATCTTCTTTGGAGAAGTATGTGTTCAAATATTTGCCCATGTTTTATTGGACTGTTGACCTTGAAGTTGAAGAGATCTTATAAAGTGTGTACCCAAGCCCTTTATCTAATAATGTATGTCAATTATGTTCTCTCCATCTCAGGCTTACTTTGCATTTAAAAAAAGTGTCTTACAGGAATGAATAATAAGGTTAGATAAATTGTATCATATTTTTGAATGTTGAGTGCTTTTGTATCCTATCTAGAAATTGCACCCTATCTAGAATATTTGCCCAACCTAAGTTCACAACGTTTTTGTTTTTGTTTACTTATTCTTCATGGACATCTTTCTTATGTTTTCCTATATATTTCCTCTTCTCTATGTTTATGGTCTCCGTGTTTTATACCACTGATCTTTTTTTAAAAAAAAATTTAATGTTTATTTTTGAGAGAGAGAGATAGGGAGAGACAGAGAGAGAGAATGAGCAGGACAGGGGCAGAGAGAGAGGGGGACACAGAATCTGAAGGAGGCTCCAGGCTCTGAGCTATAAGCACAGAGCCCAATGTGGGGCTCGAACTCACAAACCACGAGATCATGACCTGAGCTGAAGGCAGTTGCCTAACTGACCAAACCACCCAGGTGCCCCAACACCACTGATCTTTATGTCGCTCCTTACACAGATAACACTTTATTTAGATTAATGTGGTTTAAGAGGAAGTCTTATAATCAAGCAGTGTAAATGCTTCAAACTTGCTTATTAATAAAAAAAATCATCTAAGTATTCTCTATCATTTATATCTAACTATAAGTTTTAGAATTAGTGTCAATTTCCTCAATAAAAAAGTGTGCTGTGGTTTTCCTTGAGATTGTGTTGGATTCATGTAAGTCAGTTTGGAGGAACTGACATCTTAATATTGAGGGTTGCAGTCTTTGAAAATGACACATCCCTCCATTTATAGTATTTAGTTCAATTTTAATTTCTCCCAGCCATGTTACTTAGTTTTATATATATAGTATTTGAATAAATTTTGTTAACTTTATTCCTATGTACCTATTATTTCTGGATGGTGTTGTCAATGACATTGATATTTATTTTCTATTTGTTTAGGGCTATCGTCTACAAACTATATTTGATTTTGGTATATTGACCAATATCTTATGGAGTCATTAAATGAAATATATCCTAATACTTTTTTAGATCCTTTATGATATTTTATCCCTACATCATATCCTCATAAACAAAGAAAATTTAGCATTTTACTTTTAGTTTTTACGTATATTCTTCTATGTCTTTCTTTCTTGTAGTTGCTAGGACTTCAACAGAATGATTTAAAGTGATGAAGGCAAACATCTTTGCCTTGTTCTTGATCTTAGGTAAAAAAAAAGTTATTTATTTTTTTTACTATTAAGCGTGATCTTAGATCTAGGATTTTGATAGATGCCATTTATCTAGCTTAAGGAATTTATCTTACATTCCTACGCATTTTTTAAATATGAATGGTTCATTTTGTTAAAAAATTTAAAGGTTATTTTGGGGGAACTATATGGATTTTCTTCTTCCTTCTGTTAACACAATGAAATCCATTATATAATGTTTAAATGTTAATCAACTTTATCTTCTTAGGATAAACCACAGTTGTTTATTTTGGCAGTCAAATACATTGCTCAAATCTCCTTCAAGAGGGACCTGTTTCCAGGGGCTCAGCTGAATGAAAGGCCACACTCATCTGGTCCACTCCAAGCTGATCAATGAACGCTGGAAAGGTTCTAGCACAGGCACATTCCGACCTGGTGTAGAAATCTTTTCATGGCCAACTCTTGCTCAGTAAATTCTTACCCAATTCATCAAGATTTTGTAAAAGGTTTGCTGTAGTTTGAAGTTCTTACCATCCAAATTTCCCCTCCGTTTCTTCTTTAATAGATGATAGACTGTCTTAATAATTTTCCTGTTTACTCCTTTTTCCTTCACTTTTATTCTTAGTGGCTGGTCTTCCTAAATAAATGTCTTCCATGCTTAATATATTTCATTATTCTATTATTGTAATATTTTATATTATATATGATTATATTAATATAATAATAGGCATGCATATATGTATGTATATATATATGAAATCTCATTTTTATTTCATTTTTAATTTATGATAATAGTATAACAATGTGTTTGTGTATATATGTATGTATATATATGAAATAACTGTCTCATTTTTGTTGTAGTGTTTGCTATGTCCAGAATGGATTGCATAACCTTTTCTGAAAGAATTTGTACAGAATTAATGTTTATTGCTCTTAGAATATTTGATAGAATTCACCAAAGAAGACATTTAGGCAAAGAGTTTTCTTTACAATAAAGTTTTATGTTTTCAAATGTTTGTTTATTTTTGAAAGAGAGAGAGACAGAGACAAAGTGTGAGTGAGGGAGAGGCAGAGAGAGAGGGAGACACAGAATCTGAAGAAGGCTCCAGGCTCTGAGCTGTCAGCACAGAGCCGGACATGGGGCTCAAACCCACGAACCACAAGATCATGACCTGAGCCGAAGTCGGACGCTTCACCGACTGAGCCACCCAGGAACCCCAATAATAAAGTTCTAAATGTAAATTCAAATACATAATAAATATGGGTATATTCAGAATTTCTATTTCTTTTTGTTCAATTTTGGTGACTGTGACATCAACAAATCTGTACAGTATATTGGCATACATTTGTTCATAATGCTTTTGTTCTTTCAGTGTTGTTAGGACCTACAGTTATGACTCTTTGTTCATTCCTTATACTTGTAATTTGTTTTTGTTTTTGTTTTTTTTTTTGCTCGGTCCACTATAAGTTTATCAATTTTGTTTATTATTTTAATACTATGTTTTTTTTTTGTTTCAATAATTGTTTTCTATTGTTTGTTCTCTAGTTTATATATTTTATCATTTACCTTTACTATTTCCTTTCTTTTACTTATACTGGATTTAATTTGCTTTGTTTTTATTCAGCTTTTTACAGAAGAGCTTATACAGTTGACGTTGAGTATATATTCTTTTAATATTTTAACACAATAGTTTCACCTAATCACTTCTTTAGCTGCATTACAAGTACTTTGATTGTATGTGTTATTGTTATTATTATTCAACTAGAATATTTTCCCATTGCTATTGTGATTTTTTTCCTTTGATCAGTAAGTTGTCGATAATTATGTTGGTTTAATTTCCACCTGTTTCCGTATAGTCTAGATAACTTTCTAATTAATTTATATTTAATTATATTTTGGTCAGAAAGCATGTACTCTGCTTTCTGATTTCAATCATTTTAGTGTTTGGAGACTTATTTGATAGCCCAGAATATAGCCAAATAAACATGCATAACACCTGTGATTGAAAGGAGGGTACACTTTTCTGTAATTTGGTGGAGCATTCTCCGAATGTCAGTCTGGTCAAGTTAAATGATAGTGTGGCTTGCATTTTCTATATGCATATTTATTTTCTCTATGTTTATTCTAGTCATAAGTAGGAGGGGCCTGTGGAAATCTCTAATCAAAATTATAAACCTACTTTTATTTCTTTTTTTCAGCAGGTTCAGCTGATGCTTTGTGCATTTTAAGGCTCTATTAATAGGTATAAAAATTTTAGGATTCTTGTAACTTCTTGCTGAATTCATCCTGTTTTAATAATGACATCCTCTCACCTCCACTTTTCTTATAATTAGATTTCTCATTGTGTATCTCTTTATATCCTTTTACTTTGTAGGTTAAGTGAGTTTAATGTAGATAAGATTCTGACAACTTTTGTCTTTTACTAGTTTTTAAATATAAAATCATTTACATTTAATGCAATCATTGATACATATGGGGTAGGTCTACCATCCCATTTATTTTAAATTTAGTCAATTTCATCTTTGTTCTCTTTTATCTTTTTCTGCCTTTTTAAAAAGTAATTGAGCCGGTTGAATCTCTTATATTGGTTTATATTATATACTCTGGGTATTTTTTAACTTAAGGTTTATGATATATATTTTTAACTTATTACAGTCTCCCTAAAAAGTATATTTTAACACTCTATATGTAATGTAAGAAACTTAAAAAAAAATTTCATTTGTTCCTTATTATTCTATGTGCTATTGTTCTTTAATGTTTGTAATTTTTTCTCATGATTATGGATCACATGTTTTCTATGCATGTTTTATAATTTTTTATTGGATGCAGAGAACACTGATGCTATACTGTTGAGAGCCTGAATTTTGTTTCTTTTATTTTTTAATTTATTTGTAATTTTACAGTTTTTTGTTTCTTTCTTTTAAAAACTGATAAAGTTTTTGGCAAGCAATTAAGATAATTGTGAGTGACCCTAGTTTTTTCAAGGATTTCATTTAAGTTTTATTAAGGCAAATCTAAAGTAATTTTTTTTTCTTTAAGGCTTGTTTTGCTCAACTGATAAACTATGACTTTTCTGGGATCTTATCTGAATTGTCCTGGTTTCCAAAAAATATTTTTCACTCCTGCTTAGTCTTCAGAAAATTCCTGGGTTTCATTCTGTTTAGCTTGCTTTTCTGCAATACTGTACCCCACACATTTAGCTTCCTCAACATCAAAACTCATATATTATTCTCCTCAACTCAACAAGACTGCTGTCTTCTTGCTTGTATTTTCCTTGATATATGTTTGTTGAGAAAACCAGATACAGAGCTTCCTTCACTCTGTTTTGCAAATTGCATCTCAGAATATAGTTTAACATATTTCTCTCGTCATTATTTTTACCTATAAATTGATAGATTTTTTTTTCTAAAATTATTTAATGTTTTTAAATTTTTTTTTTTTTTTTATATTTGAGAGAAAGAGATAGAGACAGAGAGCGAGTAGGGGAGGGTCAGAGAGACAGATACAGAATCTGAAGCAGGCTCCAGGCTCTGAGCTGTCAGCACAGAGCCTGACGCGGGGCTCTAACTCGTGAACCTATGAGATCATGTCCGGAGCCGAAGTCTGACGTTTAACCGATTGAGCCACCCAGGCGCCCCTAAATTGATAGTTTTGACTAGAGACTCAATCATATTCATGTATTATATTTTGACAATACTACTTCATCGGTGGTATGGTTTTCTTTTAACGGAAGTGATCTGAGGCTCACTCTACCTCTTCTTGTGATACTAACTGATTCCCAATGGCTAGATCCATTAATTCATTGATTATTTCTATTACAAAATGATCTTACATTAATTGAAATTTATAATGAATCTTCTTTCATTATAAATTATAAATTATATTATATTATACTATTTATGTTATATTATATTTATTATGTTATTATAAATTAATACTTACATAGCAAGAACTTTCACCTTACAGACCTGGAGTTACCTTATGGTTTAATTCACATAAAAATGTTTTTTGATGCTTACTTTTCCATTTTTCTCCAGTGAACGTTACTTCATTTTCTCCTTAGTTTACTTGATAAATCCCTAATAGCTATTATAACTTCTGTGCTAATTGGTAATAAAAATAGTCAAGGCTTACTTTGTTCAAATTATGCCCCAAACATAGAATAAACTGTTTGTTTGGGGAGCCCTGTTTATGTGTTTCTTTTTTATTTACAGTGGTATTTCAAGACCACAATTTCCACACTAGCAGTGGTCTTTAACACTGAGTATTTGCTAGAAGAGGCTTCTTTCACTTTTCTAAGGCTTTCCAGGTCTGTGATAAGAAAAGTATTACACAAAATGATTCATAAATTCCAAATAAAATTCAGGATTACCAAAAAATTAACTAATTGTGTATAATATCTGTGTTCCCTTCCTTACCACATCAAGAATCTTGGTGGTCAAAGACTAATGATTAAATTAAAATATTTCATGATTTTAAATTTTCATTTTCCCACATTTAACATAAATATCCTTAGGTAAACAATACTGACATTCTTACTAACAGGCCTCACTGAATTTTTTTCTTCATGGTACCCCTCTTTGAGAAGTCCTTTGTTTTAAGGTAAGTTTCTTTTTTTTTTTTTTTTTAAATTTTTTTTAACGTTTATTTATTTTTGAGACAGAGAGAGACAGAGCATGAACGGGGGAGGGTCAGAGAGAGAGGGAGACACAGAATCCGAAGCAGGCTCCAGGCTCTGAGCAGTCAGCACAGAGCCCGACGCGGGGCTCGAACTCACATACCGCGAGATCGTGACCTGAGCCGAAGTCGGACGCTTAACCGACTGAGCCACCCAGGCGCCCCTTAAGGTAAGTTTCTGACTGCTATGCCTGGGATATATAGGGAAGATCAATTTGGGGGGACCTTTTCTAAAACCTTACGTTAGCTTTGCCGCATAGCGTTTAGCAATCTGTACTTGTCCGTAAATGAAATTAACAATATAGATAGGACTCCTATGTTGATTTTTCAAATACATCACAAAACAGAGGATAGTGGTATAACTAGCATCTTCAAGACTTCCAAATGTATAGTAGCTCTAAAACTGAAATATATTCAAATATTAATAGTAAGGTTAAAAAACAAAGACTAGGAGCCAGATGTTATTTTCTTTGTTATTTACATATTTCCTTTATTCTTATAAACAACCTGCTTAATTCTGCACAGATTTCAGAGAAGAAAGCAATCTGATGAAATATATATCGTTAGTAAACTGAGGTTTGTATCTGTAGGCACATTGCCCTGCATTCTTTATGCTTCACAAGCTACAAGATTAATCTTCATGGAGCACATATCTTGTCAAAGGTTGCCAATTGTCTGCAAACAAATGAGAATTGCTACCTACAATCTGCCTTGCGTTCTCACCACTCTCCCATTTATACTCTATGCCCAGTTTCTCCTGAATCTCAGCCTTCATACACTGTGCTCCCACCGCCTGAAAATGCTCCTCCAAGCTCTGTTTTTTTTCTTTACTTTTATTTTTCTTTCTTTCTTTTTAATATTTTTATTTATTTATTTTAAGAGAGCACATGCAGCTGAGTGGCGGAGGGGCAGAGAGAGAGAGGACTGAGAATCCCAAGCAGGTTCTGTGTTGTCAGTGTAGAGTCTGACGTGGGGCTTGATCTCATAAATTGTGAGGTAATGACCTGAGCCGAAATCAAGAGTTGGATGCTGAGCCTACCCAGGTGCGCCCCCCCACCCAAGCCCTGTTTTGAGCTAACTTCTGCCTGACTTTCAGGATTCAGTTTTATGCCACTTTTTCCAAAATGATTGGGGGTCTCTCTTATGTCATCTCATAACATTTTGAATGTGCACCTATCTTAGCATTTATTCTACTCTAGGAAAATCACTAGTTAAGCTTTCTGTACTTAGCATTATAATGTAAATTCCTTAAAGAAAGGATCATGTTTTATTTATTCTGTACCCAGATTGCTTGGAACACAGTGAGCTTTTGACAAATATTTCTCAATTCAATGGAAAAGTATTTTTGGATTAGAAGCTAACATTAAGCAGCAAACTTCATGTTGTCAATAGTCTTATCTTTATTTGTCTAACTCCAACTTTTTATTTCAGACCCCACCAGCCCTATCCCCGTCATGAAGTAAGCAGTGCTTATATGATGCAAAATCTCGTGAATTTATAGCACTTTCCTGAGAGCGGTTCCAGTCCACCTTTCCCTGTTTGCTCTTCAAAACTCACCTGTCAATTATATAGTTTTCACCAAATCCAAGATTTATTGACAAAAATGTATTTCTATAATGATTGAGAATTTCTGTAGTCACGACATACCTATATTTCAATGGGCATTTAGCATGCTATAGAATGTACAGCTTGATATTATTTTATACTCTGAATTTACATAATGCACTTATCCTGGGTGCAAAAGAGAATAAAAATGGTAAAATAATCTGCATTTATCCGTAAAAATCATCTTATCAATATAAATGATAATATAGCCATCATGACACTTTGTAGGTGAAAATCCAATGGAACAATTTTATGTGTCTTCAGTATGAAAATAAGGATAGTATTATTTCCTGGACAAATGCCAAGAAATGAGCAAAACAAATAACACTTTTCCACAAAGTGATTCACCAGAATGTACTCTTTCAAAAAATTTTCCACTAAGAACATATCCTGCATTAAAAAATGCATATCCCGTGTGTGTAGCCAGAAGCAAAATCTGTAGTGGGAAAGAAATCCCTGCATTCTAATGAGAGCACATATTAACACTGACTCAGGCTTCTTTCTGTGTCATTTCATTCAATCATCAGATGGCATCTTTGCAGCTGACTGAAAAACTTACAGAAACATTAACATTTTCACCTTTTTGAATGAGTATCTGTATGACATGAATCATACACCAAAGAAGGAGACTGAAGGAGACGAACATGTTAAAATACTTCACACATCTAATCTTAGATCTGGATCTCATTGGATTAATATCCTGTGCATTGAAGAGAATATTATAAATGTTCTAAATTGAGCTTCTCGATGTGACCCCAAACAAGGTTTCCTCTCTTTTTCATAGTCTCAGACATAGGGTTCCCAACTTTCTCCCAGAATCCCCTGATGCTGTGGGACAGTGGTTCCAGTTGGGAGAAACTACCAGGACACTTATTTCTATGTTTATTATTTCATCATTTTAGATTATATTTTGTGAAATTTAAAATTTACATCATTGATTGGTTCATTATTCCATGAATATAATTCATAGACAAAAATATACGCATACATTAGAGATAGATGTGCGTCTTTTTTCTAACAGCATACATGTCCACAAAGTATTAGGAGACTTCTGCTGAAGAAGCGTCCATCAGGAATATCCAATTAATTTTCTAATGGGTAGACTCTCTCAAAAGATCCACATAGCAGATTTTCCCAAACCTATGTACGAAAATAAAGTATTACAGGGATGCCTGGGTGGCTTAGTTCGTTAAGCATCCGACTTTGGCTCAGGTCATGATCTCACGGTTCTTGAGTTCAAGTCCTGCATCAGGCTCTCTGCTGAAAGCACAGAGCCCGCTTTAGATCCTCTGTCTCCCTCTCTCTGTGCTCCTTCCCCACTGATGCATGCTTTCTCTCTTTATCAAAAATAAATAAATATTTTAAAAAATTTAAAAAAAGAAAGTATTGCAATTAATGAGTGAATTAAACTTGCTTAGAGTAAGATGTACTGTTTATCTGGTCTGTTCTACACAAAAATCTTAAAATCATATTTACATTAACTTAAGATTATTCATTCAATAGATATTTATGGGGTGCCCAGTATGAATAAAGCACTATGTTATGCACTGAACATACATGTAGATAAGATTGTCCCTCCTCTTACTCTAATGGAGCATAATAATCATACTTAGAAAGATTTTTACCTTGTGGATTTCTGAATAAAACAAAAAGAATTAGTTGAGGATGCTTCAAACTATGTTACCTAAAGGTAAATGGATACCTAGGAATTATTATTTTATTACATATTAGTTAGTATTCAAGAGGTTTCTAATAGAATTAAAAAAATTTTTTAATGTTTATTTATTTCTGGGGCAGAGAGACACAGAACATGAGTGGGAGAGGGGCAGAGAGCAAGACACACACAGAATCCGAAGCAGGCTCCAGGCAGACCCTGACACAGGGCTCGAACTCACAAACCATGAGATCAGGATCTGAGCTGAAGTAGATCACTCAACCGACTGAGCCACCCAGGCGCCCCTCTAATAGAATTTTATACCATTAGTAGCTACTGCCATGACACAGACGAGAATATCTCTACAGCTGGATCCCAGTGTACAAAAAGGTTAGGGCTAGGGTTAGGGTTAGGGTTACGGTTAGGGCTCGAAAAAAGACTTGGATTCAACTTCTAATGAACACATGATGTCGGGGAGGAACTAAAATATGTGGCTACAAATCCCTGAGAATTTTGTCTCCATGATTACTTTAGCATTGTTTAACCTCAGCTGAGTGTTGTAGAAATGATTTGTATCTCCCTAAAATTTACCCATTTATAGTATCATTTCTACAGGTTAACTTTTATTCTTGCAGCATACGAATATATTGGTAAAGATCTTGAGTAGTATTTTATATCTAATTAGAAGCCAGTGGAGAATTTTATTTGGAGACTATGACAGGATATTTTCACATTTTACAGCAATCTTTCCGACTCCTGTGTCAGAAGACATGGTAGAAGGACATGAGTGTAAACAATGAATTTGTTAAGGTCAATCCAATGAGCCCTGATGGGAGCCTGGTTTGCCGTAACTCTAGTGGGTGTAGTGGGTGTATTAGAGAAATAGATAAATTAGAAACACATTTTAGAAATAAAACGGACAAAAATTGCTGTTGTATTATGCGAAAGTTCTTCTGCTAATACTCCCTGAGGCAGAGTCCTGATATCTAAAGATTGCATGTACAGAGAGTGAATATATTTTGTCTTGATTTCTTATTCCTGAACTGATGCCAATTGTAAAGAGAACCTAGACATCCAGACGTCTTAGGATCGATTTTTTTTTACTAACCAGGATTATTTTTATTTTTATAAAATCCTACAGAATACTACTATTTTTAAATAAGGCCCTTAGCTTTTGACTCATATTGTTTAAAGTGTCCTCTTTTGTTAGCATAAATACTGCCAGGCATGATTTACAGCCATGGAAAGCTGAGTTCACTTGAATTTCTGAGACTTGTCTTCACGGTTAAATCTATTCAAATTCTATTAAAAATTTTCTAGCAGCAGGACTCTAGTTTCATTTGGTCTTTAATTAGTAAAATTTAAGTACTATGGTGAGCAGCGAGGGCAAAATTAGAGAAAAGAAATTATTTTCAGATGCTGGAATGCTTGACATTACAAGCAGCTTTGTATGTCAGGCCAAACACTATGCGGTAGAACTTAGAGCTTCAACATTATTGAAGTTACATGTTTCATTCCTTATTAAAAGATGAAGATCATTAATAAAGTGAGTCTTTTAACTGGGGAGTTCTACCTTTGATGAAAGAGTTGATTTGGTATTTTGAAAGCTACATGCTCATTTCAAAAGACAAACTTCCTAAATGTGTCTTTTAAAATAGCAAAGGAAAAGCTGAGCGGTGTGTGTTCAAGGTTCCGAATAAGAATTGGTCTTACTTTTCTATGTCAAAGTCTTGACATAGAAAAGATAGCTCATTGTCGAGGATTACAAAATAAGGGCTTGTATCAGTGGAGGAAGGAGGGGGTATTTGTGACGGGGTGTGATAAAAGTCAAAAAAGACCAGGAGGTATGGGAAGAGTCATAGAAGGTCGTCTTCGAAGGGACATGTGGTTATCCTTTGTAGCAAAGATTTTATTTTTATGTTTTAAAATTATACAAGGATTGCGTGAATAGGTTTTGTACTTAATTATTCTAACTGTCCTAAGTGGGAATTTTTTGGGGGGAGAGAGCTGGGGCAGAGAAATTGAAACTTTAGCCCTCTACTCAATCATCCTCTTCTATCCTGAGATGATTTTCATAAACAGTTTGGTAAATGTCTTTGCAGACCTTTTTTTTTTTTTAATTCATTAAAGAGAGAATAATAAAATCAAAACTTACAGCCCTTTCCAAAAAAAAAAAAAAAAAAAAAAGAATCGGTCTTACTGAGACACTTGATTTCTTCATTTAATTTAATTTGCTAACAGCAGTGTGCTGCATGTCTTGGTACACACTAATGTAATTTGCTTGCTTTTGTTAGTAGCATATTTTCTTAAATAAAATCACTTTGCCATTGTATCATTATTTTCTCTTTGAAATAATTTAACTCACTGGACATTGATTTAATAATTATCACACTGTTGGTACTTTAAAAAAAAACGGGAAAACTTGAAAATTATACTTCAAATATGTTCCGCAACGAGGGTAGAAATTAAATATCTGCTTACCAAGAGAAAGGTTTTACTAAATGAATGAGTATCCTTTCTAAATATTTTAATTGGTTCATAAAAATATGCTGAGTAAGGAAAAAAATGAGGGTCATCCTGAAAATTCTAAAGGGTTTCTTTGCACCGATTTGGATCCAAGTTCTCCTTATTTTACTCCTCTTCCTCCTTCCTTTTCCATGTAGATAGGTTATTCTACAAATAATAACCCACGATTTGATTCATTTTCCTAAAGTATATGAAAGTGTTTAACATAGATGCATCCTTAAAAGTGGTAGTTTCTAGCAAAAGTTAGAATTCCTATAAAAATGTACATACTCATATATTTATTAGCAAAACATTTTTGGAGGACTTAACGTGAGCTAAGGACTGTGGATCAGTCACAACAATGTTATCCGTTTCTGTATCTGGGCATGAGCATTTAAAATTTTTTTTAACATTTATTTATTTTTGAGAGACAGAGAGAGACAGAACATGAGCAGGGGAGGAGCAGAAGAGAGGGAAACACAGGATTCAAAGCAGGCTCCAGGCTTCTAGCTGTCAGCACAGAACCCAATGTGGGGCTCAAACTCTTGAGATCATGCATGACCTAAGCCCAAGTCGGAAGCTTAACCGACTGAACCACCCAGGCGCCCCTGGGCATGAGCATTCTAATGGGTGCACTGGGATTTTCCACCTGGTAACAGTAAGCATGATTTTTAAATAAAAAAAAAAGACGTTAAAATAAAATGCTTATGCTAAAAATCTGATTTAAACATATGGTTTCATTAGACCATCGGGGAGTTGTGATTCCAAGAATGTAAATCAAACACTAATAAATATTCAATTGTAAATAAAGCAGGAAAGGAAAAATTACCACGTAATAGACACATGAGACCAAAATCTAACATAAATAAAACACATAACTGAAGATGTCAATAACTTCAATGTTCTTAATAATAATCAAATTTAAAATTGTAAGATAGAAAGTTGTTCTCTTTCTTCAAAATGCAGGTTTTTATTCAGTATTAATGTTTGTTGGAGGTGACATTCAGATGAAACATTAAATTGAAGTTCCCTCTGCCTGAATTTGGAAGTTATTAACAATGCTAAAATTTCTTATTGCTCTGATTTAGAAAAAAGCCGAAGTATATACATGTGTCCTGGCTGACATTGCCTTTTTTTCTGAAATAAAATTATGGGTGAATTGTCACTGATAGAAATGTTCACTGCAGAAAACAGAATGTTGCTGAGTGCACCAAGGCAGTCACAACTGCCTATCAGAAATGTAAAATATCACTCTAGAAAATGCCATTTTAATGTAGCATAAAATAGCGCAATTTAATCTCTAAGCAGGTGTGACACTAATGGGAAGTGAGCATAGTTACTTCTCGATCTCATTTAGTTGACAATCTCTATAATATTTACTTTATTGTGAAATTGTTATTTTATTACACAAACTGACTTATTCATTTTTAAGCCTTGCCTTTTCATTTCCCTATAAACTGTACAGCATATTTACAATTAAGGGAAAAAGGGCTTGATGAATAAGCCTATTTTTATACATTAAAATTTTGAAATGGAAAATAAGAATATCCTATACCAGATGGTGAAAGTGGCCAAAAAAGCCCTCTCTGAGCTACTCTAGGGATACAGTTATGAAAGGGGGATATACAGTCAGCTGGCAGTCCAATATCATATTTCAATACATAAAACTTCACATTGGCAAATTGTTTTCTTTAATATCCGGCCTACTTTTATGCATTTTGGGACATATTTTTTCCAACCAAGAAGTCAACACACACTTAAAGCTGGTATTTTTGTCAAATACCTTCACATAATAATTTTAGTTTGATGTTCGTGTATGTCAAATTTATCATAGAGGAAGCACATGTTTACACAACAGATTTTTAAAACTGTATTTATTGTTTGAAAAATATAAATAGATTGCATTTATTTATGTCATTAATAACTTTCTGTATTTCATAAAAATGAAAATGAACTCAAACATATTTGGAATTTTACATTTTGACAAGTATTTATACTTTGCGTATATCTATATCTGTATCTATATCTATATCTATCTATCTATCTATCTATCTATATGTATTAACATTTAAAATACAATACTTTATGGGACGCCTGGGTGGCTCAGTCAGTTAAACGTCCAACTACATCTTGGGTCATGATCTCATGGTTCATGGGTTCGATCCCCATGTTGGACTCTGTGCTGACTGCTCAAAGCCTGGAGCCTGCTTTGGATTCTGTGTCTCCCTCTCTCTCTGCTCCTCCCCCACTCACCCTTTCTCTCTCTCTTTCAAAAATAAACATTAAAAGAAATTTAAAAAATACTTTAGAAAACTAATATATATATGTGTATATATATATATATATATATATATATATGTATATACACACTCACACACATACTTTTGATACAAATAAAATTAGATGAGAATGCCCAGAATTAACAAATTCTTACATTTATAAAAATAGGGATCAAATATACCATAGCATTGAAATATCAATATAAGAATTTTTAAAAAATTAAAAAAAATTGAGATATTTTAAGATATGTACTCCTTTTAACAAACACTTTTTAATAACAGAAAAAGAGTACTTTGGGTAAGATTATTTTTTCCCTTTATTCCCTACATATATATATATATATACGTATATACGTATATATATATACACACACACACACACACACATATCTGTTTGGGGAGATAATTCTCTATTAATGTCCTGCATTTCTGCATGTCTTGTGAGCACAGACATTGTCTGAACTTCATTCTAAATTGCCTTTCAAGAATGTTCACAGAGTAATCAGCTTTGGGAGACAGACACCCTCTCCTTTCAGAACAAAGGGCAGGGGTCTTTATAGTCCAGTATAGTAAAGTTTATGTCTCTCCCTAGGGCAAAATGCAGACATGCTTATTACCCATTATAAAGGATTCAGATAGTCCAAACTCTGGTTTTCTGTCTCTTAATGCAACCCAGTGTTTATGTTGGCATTTATATAGGTCTATCTGCATCTCTACCTTGGGACTTGGGAGGCAAGGGAAACTGATGCAACTATGTCATGTTCATGATGCTTGTTGTACCCTGAGTAATAAAGGCCTTTCTTTGCCTCTGACCTCAAAGTTTTGTCTCTCATACCAGCATCCATGAAGCTGTTTCAGACTAAATTGATAGATTGAAAATAGATACGATATCAGATCCTTCACAGAATTGACTTTGTCAATGAGGATGAGATGCCGGTAGAGGCGTGACTTTCAGGAAGAGAACAACTTTTTGGAATCTTCTAGTGAATACTCTCACCTAAATGAAAGGTGCGTGTAGGGGGAGGGGCGGGGGACTCCATTGTCTTATTTGTTAACGAATAAGCATTAAATTCGTGTACACAGGTTGAGCAGTGAGAAGTATGATTGAAATGTGCTGCCCGGATGGTATCTTTGGTTCTGTTTACTCTTCTCTAAGTAGACAGAAAAAGTATGTTATCATGAAATTAGGTTAGCAAGTTCAGTGGCCCAAACTAAAAGGTATTACGACTATGGCTGCTGACCCAAGGAGTCTCCAAAACTGGAATAAATATGGAAAGCTATTAGTATTCAATACAGAGTTTGAGTGGATCCAAAACTTTACAAGTTTATTTGGTTGAGATGTAGGCAGTGTACATGCAAATAAAAACTGGAAAAAAATGTGCCATGCCAATTTGCATGAAGCCTCATCTATTTTTATTATTATATGTTGCTGTTCTAATGCCCATCGCTGAATATACCACTAGTGTTGATGTGGTATATCAGGGAATATACCCCCATTCAGGGAATGCCACTTACAGAGGGGTGCTGGTGAAGTGTCACCCTTTGCTCCCCACCACCACCTTTTACCTGTTCCCTCCCCAGTGGTCAGAAAGAATCAATGGTGTATCTAAGAAACAGAGATATGAATTAGGTTTATTTAAATTCTTAATGGCTGCTGGAGTATTGAGGGCCATTTCCCGATGCAACATTGCCACCTATTGGACGCAGCCACCATTTACTCTATCACCCATTTAAAAAAAAAAAAAAAAAAAGTTAGGCCTGGCCTCAGTGACTCCTTAATTTACATGAAAAAGACACAGCTATCTCTGGGAGAAATGTTTACCCACACTGCACTACAAGAATCAGTAGAGCCCTTGATTCAGTTTCCCTTAACTGCCTGTGCCTGGTTCACAGGTGGTTTAGCTTAGCTGAGACCCAAGGTCATCAATGGGACTGTCAGAGCAATTTAACTTCCACTCCACGTATACAGAGCCCCAGACTGATTTGGCTTCACTGCTCAGTCAGCAAAACTTAAGGTTGTTCTCCTAACCCTGGTCCGTACTCCATCTGGCAAACCTTGTTATGGTTTGACTCACTCTTGCTTATCACCATTCTGCCACTTGAAAAACTATAGACTGGCCAATTAAACATTCCCCTGTTTGGAGCTGAAAACTGGAAACAGATCATTGCTACTGATTAGATTGTCCGTGTTACTTCTGTAGATGCCCACAAAAAAGGTCGCTTTCCAATGAAACCGACTAGAATCAAGTTGCTCTTGGAGTCTGCACCACCCAGATTGTTTCCGTGGCTGACTAGATCCATCATCATAAAGGACATGGCAGCACATCAATCATAGCAAAGACTCTATGATTCTGAGGCAGAGGCCATGACTGCATGCCAGCCTTGCAACTCCTGCCAAAAGCTGACCAGCTGCCTTGCAGTGAACGATGACACATTACATGAGGAATTATGCTCTTCCACTTTGGCAGTCTCTGACCTCCTCTTGGGACTCTCACTGGTACCTTTCCAATATGAATACTGTTCCAGGTTGCAGTGTTATTATTTGTTTTTTCCCTATTCAACCAGCTAATTTCAGCCAATCCTCTGGCTCTTCAAATTTATCTGTATTTTGATTTTGACTCTCTGGATCACTTTCAGCCTCACTATGGTATGTGTTTTATCATAAATGCTCCTGAAAAATGGGCTGGTAGTGAAAGGTAATGAAGAGATACAAACATCTGATATTGTTGAAGGTTGGAAGGATCTCAAAATTTGACCCAAAATGATTACTGACTCTATCACCCTCAGATCCTCCTTTCCCCCACATCACAGAAGGACTGCTTTGTCAGTGAACGCACTATCCCCAGATAAGGACGGCCTGCTCTTAATTAGTAAATGTGTTATCGTTTTTCCTCATTCTACTCTCTCACTTTCTCCCAGTTTTTGTACTCCTGGGTCTGCCAAGCAGGGGGGACTCTGGTAAGTACCCTAGATTTTCTGTAGGGAATCCAAAAGATTACACATTTGGAAAAGAGTACAGCAGAACTAAAACAATCTCACTGGCTCTGAGGTCTGTGTTCAAATCATTTCCATATGTATTTGGATTAAAGTGGCCTTAATATAATATCATGTCTTCAACAAAATATTAGCAAGTAAAATCAACTGTTGCTGTCACAGAGGAGCATATACTTTAAATAGATAAAACGGATGAAGAATTATTATCTAGACTATATAAAGATCTCCTACATATCAATAAGAAAAATCTAGACAAATAGAAGAAATAACAAAAAACTTCTACAAATATTTCTCAAAAGATGGCCACTTAGCCAATAAAAATATGAAAAGGTAATTAACCAATGGTTAAGAGAAAAGCAAATTAAATATCTAAATACTATCACAAAGTAGAATTAGAAGAAGGAGGAGGAGGAGAAGCAACAAAAGGGGAAGAAAAAGGAGGAATAGGGAAAAGAAAGGAAGAAGAAGAAGAAAGAGGAGGAAGAGGAGGAGGAGGAGAAGAAGAAGAAGAAGAAGAAGAAGAAGAAGAAGAAGAAGAAGAAGAAGATGGAGGAGGAGGAGAAGGAGAAGAAGGAGAAGGAGAAGAAGGAGAAGAAATAAGACTTAATACCAGTGTGGAAAGGATAAATTATTAGAAAGGTAAATTCAAAACCACCTTAGAAAAATGTTTGAAATTACCTACTAAAGTTCAACATATGCATATTCATTACCTACTAAAGTTCAACATATGCAAATAATTTCATCTTAGCTATATTCTCCAAAGATATGTGACATATATGTACATATGTATTTCACAAAAGATATGCATACTAGCATTCATACCATAATTATTCATAATTGTCAAAACTGGAACAATATTTCCATCAAACAAAATCAATATGGCATATACATAAAATAAAATTGCATGCAGCAGTGAAAATGGACACACTATTGCTGCTTACGACAACATGAATGACCTTCAGACACATAAAATGAAGTGAAAGAAAGCACACACACACCAAGGAATGCTTACTGTGTGATTTCACTTATCTATGGTTCAAAAAGTGGAAGAACCCATGCATGATTTTTGAAGGTCAGCATACTTGTATTCGGGGTGAAAGGAGAAGTAGATTTTTGGAAAGAAAATAAGGGTTGATTGCTGAGATCCTAAGTGTGGATGTGGGCACTAATTACAAAAATGTGTTTGTTCTGTGATTATCGAGCTGTCATTTATGATTTCTGCAATTACTTCTTACAAGTTATCCAGGAATTAAATAATGCACATTAAAGGCGAAAACTGTCAGAAGTTTCAGAAAGTAGCTAAGGCCTGAATTTTATGTAGGGCACACAATAGAGATCTTAATGCATAGTCTCAGATTTGAGCTTTCACAGAAATCACACTTTATAAAGACAATATGGGAGAGTCAAAATGTATGAAAAGTGGACGTATCTGCAAGTGGATGTATCTGGAATGCACTTGGTGTGATGGTTCAGAAGGAGACTGTCTCTGACCTGCTATTGTCACAGGAAAAGATTGTAAAGTATGTAAAATCCTGAAAGGCCAATTAAAAATTGAGAAGACTGTTGAGCTCTGGCGACTTCTTCCATGGCTATATGAGGCTGACTCACTTATCAAGTGCTAAATAAGCATATCAGATTTATAGTGATACTAACACTAATGTTAGCGTCACTTAAGTCCTTACTATGTGACAAACATGTCAATAGAGAATAAATTACAAATTCAATGTGGCTGGCTACCTTATAAAGCAGTTATTAGTAATATTCCCATTTTATCGATAAATAAGGGCACAATGACTGTAAACAAAAAAAAAATTACTGGGTAATAATAGTGGAAAAGAAAAACAAAGGGTACATTAATTATGTCAAGAAGTTTTGGCAATATTTAAATGTTTTTTAAAAATTGTGTTGTATTACAGCCCAGTGTAGCCCAGCATGCCAAATGACAGAAAATTACCCAAGGCAGTCTTTGTTTTTTTTTTAATTTTTTTTTAACATTTATTTATTTTTGCGACAGAGAGAGAGCATGAACGGGGGAGGGTCAGAGAGAGGGAGACACAGAATCTGAAGCAGGCTCCAGGCTCTGTGCCGTCAGCACAGAGCCCAACGCGGGGCTTGAACCCACGGACCGTGAGATCATGACCTGAACCAAAGTTGGCCGCTTAACCAACTGAGCCACCCAGGCGCCCCCCAAGGCAGTCTTTTGACTAATTTCATTGCTTTTAGTTTTAAAGTTATATAATTCTGGTTGAACATTAAGATGTCAATATTGTCTATTTGTTTTACAATACCAAAATATCAAATAAAGTGTTAAATTAATATTCACATAATAAAAAAAATTACTGGTAAATAAGTAAAAAGAAAATAATTACTGTAATATTCTTGAAGGCAAAAGTAATGCCACCATTATTGTCAACAAATACAAACTTAGCAAAAAAAAAAAAGCTGATACTTTTTTCCTTTCTATATTCTCGATCATTTTCTAATTGCCATTGTACTTTTAAGCAGATAGGTTGCTTTATTCTTTCTCTTGAGCTAGTATTGTTACTTGTAATTAATTCTGTTGTACATCCTTAACGTTAATAAACCAGTGTCCTTTTGGATAGGATATTACTTAATAAATAGTTTTGTGAGAAGGCCAAATGAGTTTGGACACATTGCTTTCATATCTTGTTCATATGTAGCATAAATACTAAATACTATTATATATGTGAAAATAGGGGTAAATCAGCATGGAGTGGAATTACACACATGAACACACGGACCAGCTTTTATCTTTCTTAATAGCAGAATTTTGGTAAGGACAGCTAGTTTTTCTTGAATATTATGCAGACTACATCATTTGGAACAGCACTTCTATGGGCTGCGTAGGTTTGGGGCACAGGGACCTGAGGGCAGAGTAACCTAAAAATGGAGAGAGAGGATTTTATACAGTACTATTGTCCAGATAATTGTGGGCAAGTTATTTAAGCGTTAATATAAGCCATGTACATAATAGATACAACCTTTTTTTCTCTTCTGCACTATAATTAATCAGTAATGTGGCTTGTTACAAAAATGCAATAATTTCCCCAGTAACTTTGTTATATTGCAAGAATAATCAGATTAAAGCACACCACTTGCTATTGCAGGGTAGCCAGGCTTTATTTCTATATCAAAGTAAATTTATGTCTTTTTATCCTTTTCCATTATTCAGTTTCCAACAGAATTAAGAAAAAGGAAATCTTTGTTATTGTCCTGCTGCTTCTGCTGGGTGATGGGGATGTTTATTTTAAAAGTGTACTTTCTTCCAAGTGGGTCATTATTTATCAGACTTTGCCATTCAGTGGAGAGTGACTCTCTGAAGAGCTAAAACTTTAAGACTGTTTTGAAACCATTTCATCTAAAGCCAAATATGACTGAAAATCATACATCTTTGACCCCAGTAGAAGACCTGAACTTGTGTGTGTTCAGTGCCCTTGAAATGACTACTTGGGTGTTTAAGGACCACCCACCTGGTTGTACAACATGGATAGAGTGAGAAAAAGGCTAATTGTGCACTTAAACCACCATGCGGTGGCTAATATATTTCCTTAAGGGAGCATAGAGAGCTGCAATTGAAAATTATTTCTGACTTACAAGAATGAAAACAACTTGCCTAAGATTCAAACATAGTCTGCAGTAAAAATGTGTCTGATAGAAATACAGCAGGAAGAAGAAAACAACTCTGTTGTTTTGCCCCCTCGAGCAAAAAAAAAAGAATCAATTTGCTTCTGTGCTAATTGAGTAGAGACATCAGCAATCAGGCAGCAGTGTTTTTATTGTGTATTTTTATCTGCAAGGAAAAACACAGATAAATAATACAGCTTCATTCCATCTCAACATAGTTTGCATCATGTTTACAAAATGACTGATGAAACCAGATGTCACCATACCATAATATTCTCTAATTGTTCACATTATATAAATATATGTGTGTGTATGTGTGTGTATGTGCGCGTGCCTTTGTAGCTTGCTTTTTCAAGTAAAATGAGCAATACTTTCTATGAAATTAAAATATAATGTCAGTATAGAAACAAGTAGCCTATCTACCTTATGTAAAATTTTTCATGTTGTTTTTGGAGGCAGTAAAGTGAGAAAACACACTCTTTTTTCCTTTTACCACCTATTTTTTTTATCACCTCACCTATATCCCTATAATAGTTAAAACATATTTATTTTAACATCTGAGGTGTTTAAGCAGGTTCAAATTAGTGGGTGATTTGTAATTCATGTTTACAAGGAACAATTTGATCATCCTCAATAGTCTAATCAAACTTTGGATTTAGCACTGAATAAATATGTTTTGCTCATTATTTTATTAGTTTTAGAATTTTAGGTAGAAAAATGGAAGATGATCATTGGCAGTTACCATAAAATTGTAGATATATGTGAAAAAAATCAGGAATAATTCTGAATGCCTACTTAGACCCTTAGTGCAGGCTGCTTTGAAGTTAAATCTGGTAAAATATTTTGAGATATTTAACTTTGCTTTTCTTACATAGCTTTGCGTATATTTTTAAAAAAAATTATCTCAGTCTGAGGTCTATCAATAGTTTTATTAAGTCTTAATGAGCTACAACAATATCTTACATGCTTTCTAAGTTTCTTTTTGTTTTAATAATCAACAAAAAACCAGAGTGGAGAACATTACAAACCAACCAAGCAAAAAAGAAAAACTGTAATAAACATTACCCACTGTAGCACTTATCCTTTCTTCCTATTGAATTTTGCATGCTTTTTAAAAAAATCATGGCCACTTAACCACAATACACACGAGCAGTATATAAAATGGGTAATATCCCAATTCATAGGGTGACAAAGAGGTCCAGTGCATTCCTAGAAATTATGTTTTCAGATGGGTCTTTATAAGATGAATTTCAGACTTGCTGGTACTTTCCTTTCCTCAGGGATTTGTCACTCAAAAATGTAGATGAAGAGCTGGAAGCTTCTAGTGAACAGAAAAACAAAATAAAACTTCTGAAATGGAAAGTAGTGGAAGATAGAGTCTGCATATGTGTTTCTTCCTTTAATGTTTATTTTTATTATTTTTTATTAAAATTTTTAAAATATTTATTTATTTTTGAGAGAGAGAGAGAGAGAGAGAGAGAGACGGAGCATGAGCAGGAGAGGGGCAGAGAGAGAGGGAGAAACAGAATTGGAAGCAGGCTCCAGGCTCTGAACTGTCAGCACAAAGCCCAAAGTGGAGCTCGAACTCGTGAACCCTGAGATCATGACCTGAGCCGAAGTCAGACTCTTAACCAACTGAGACACCCAGGCGCCCACATATATGTGTTTGGTTTTTTTTCATATATGTGTTTTTAAATAGTGTTCCTCTTTAGTTAATTTGGGCAAGCACCAAAGTTTAATGCCATAATAAATGTCTGACTTATTTTTAGATTTGCTTTTGGCCTTTATTCCAGTAAAGATCTTTCTTAGTCCTTCATATTTTTTCCTTTTCTTTTTTTTCCCTAATGGCTTTCATCTAGTATAGCTTTTACAATGTGATTTGATAACAAATGCTAACCTTTCAATGTATCGTCCTTTTTACTCCAAGTCAACCTCAGAAATGATGACATTTCCAAACAATCAGATCTTTCTACCAATCCCAGGATCTAATAATTGTTTCTATTTCTATTAAGCACCAAAAGAAGAAAACCCAAAACTTTCAGAGATAATTTGTTGAAAATTATTGATACTCTCATTTAGTCTTATTAATGTTTGTTGTACATAAAGTAACATGCATTGTTCTGTGTATTTCACACTGATAGGGTATACTTCATTTCTCTTATTCCTTGTTTTTATGAGGGACCTTTTGCTAGATTCCAACTTTTCTATGTCTTAATTTTTTCTGCATTGGGAAGAAGGAACTAAGCATCCTTGGCTGAGATTCTCTTGTTCCCTCTCTGTGGTTTGACTGTTCACAAAGAGGGGGCTTAAGGTTTGCTCACCACCATTTGGTAACTATTGGACTTAAGATTTCTATCTTTCTGCCTGTGACTCAATAAGAAAGTTTAATGTTGCGATGGGACAAAGAAGGTCATCTTGACTTCATATTTAGGTCATTCCCCACACTCTGATTTTGTCATAATGAAACTAATATTTTGGGGGCAGCTGGGGGGCTCAGTCGGTTGAGCATCCTACTCTTGATTTTGGCTCAGGTCATGATCTTGCAGTTCATAAGTTCGAGCCCAGCATCCGGTTCCATAATGACAGCACCGGAGCCTGCTTTGGATTCTCTGTCTCCCTCTCTCTCTGCCCCTCCTCTACTTGTGGTTTCTCTCTCTTTTTCAAAAATAAATAAACATTAAAAAAAACCACTAGTATTTTGAACTGATGTCTCTGCCTGTTTCTCAGATAGTTCTAAACATGATGGATGAATCAATCACTAGGTAGCATCCCTCTACATGCATTATTAAAAGTAGTTCAAAGCATGCAATAAATGGTGTTGATGTAATAAATCACCTTTAGGCCAAAATGGTAGCACAAATGTTAAGGTTAATTATATTTATTTATATGTCTTGTTCATTTATTCATGATTTATCTCATTTTGGTAAATGATTCTTTTGTGAGAAAATTTGAAGCTATGAACCAAAAGTGGTATTTTGTGCGTTGCTGGTATTTTCTTTCCAAATTATAACTATTTATCATCATCAACTTTATGAAAATATATATTGTACTGAAAAGATCTTCAAAAAGAGATTTTAATTAGTCAGGGCATAAAATGTGTTATATATAGTAAAAGAAGTTTGTGGAACAGGATCAATCTATTCTCCTTATTACAGATTTTTGCATTAGTTTCCTATGACTACTATAACAAATCACCACAAATATAGTGGCTTAAAATAACACGACCTGATTATTTTACAGTGCTAATGGTCAGAAGTCCAAAATAGGTTTCGCTGGGCTAAAGTCAAGGTAGGTAGTACCGAGCTCCTTCTCGAGTTGCTAGGGGAAAATCCATTCATTTGTCTTTTTCACTTGCCATAAGCCACCTGCTTTATTTTGCGCCTGGCCTCCTCCTCAACCTTCAAAACCAACAATGGTCAGTTGAGTCTGTTTCAGATGACATCCCTTTGACTTTGCTTTCTTTGCCTGATTTTTTCACTTATAAGGAGTCAAGTGATCACACTGGGCTTATCCAGATAATCCGGGCACTCTTCCCTTTGAAAATCCTTAATTAGGGGCACCTGGGTGGCTCAGTGGGTAAGTGTCCCAGATCAGGTCATGATCTCCAGGTCCATGGGTTTGTGTCTCCCTCTCTCTCTGACCCTCCCCCACTGATGCTCTGTCTCTTTCTGTCTCTCAAAAATAAATACACATAAAATAAATTAAGTAAAAAAAAATAAAAAAGAAAAATAACATTCTTAATCACATCTGCAAAGGTTTTTGTTGTGGTTTTAGGTTTTTTTTTCATATAAAATAACATATTCACTACACAGGTTTATCCATTCAGGATATGGACAAACTATGGGGAAGTGCACTTTCTTGCCGACAATGATTATAATACATGCTCTCAAATTTCTTCTACCCCAAATCCATTGTTCCTTACATATCCTCCATTACAGAAGCCAGAAAAGCGAACACTGCCTTGCCTGATCTTTAACCATTGAACTGGTAGTGCGACCCACTTCTGGTCCATACAAAGCACATGAGAACTAGCTTTGAGAAGGATTATATTCTCCCAATAAGAAAGAGGAATATAAAGCAAGGGTCCACCTTGGATTGGCTCCTATATCCTGCCTTTGACTCACCCTGAGGGCAGGACACTTCCAGAGATGTAAGCATACATAAGAAACCCAGAGACAGGGGTGCCTGGGTGGCTCAGTCGGTTAAGCGTCCAACTGCAGCTCAGGTCACGATCTCGCGGTCGGTGAGTTCGAGCCCCGCATCGGGCTCTGGGCTGATGGCTCAGAGACTGGAGCCTTCTTCTGGTTCTGTGTCTCCCTCTCTCTCTGCCCCTCCTCCGTTCATGCTCTGTCTCTCTCTGTCTCAAAAATAAATAAACGTTAAAAAAAAAACATTAAAAAAAAGAAACCCGGAGACATGGCTACTGAGCCCTGACCTTGAGTCTGAATTGACATCAGAAACCATATACATTTGTACCTGCTATTGTTGGAAACAGATAAAAACTTATTTTTTTCTCCAATGTGGTCAATTTTTGCTGTAATTTTCAGCCTACAAATTTTCAAAATTAATTTTTACTATTCTAATATGCACAGTGATTTTTCACGATGGAAAGGGTTAGCAGACTAGGAAGGTAAGAATATTTGATTCCAATATAGTTGATAGTGGAATACATTTATTTGACTTACCCCTACAGAAAAGAGACACATGTTGGGAAATGCTGTATTAGATTCAGACAAGGAGATTGAGAGTTTATCTTGTTATACCATTTATGACATATTCAAAATTGTAACCTTCATTTTTCTAAATTGTAAGCTAAGAACTCAATGAGCTAATCTATTATCATAGAATTGTTACAGAGCTCATCGATGTCACTCAAAGTTAAACATGTTTTAAATCATTGCAATTTTTCAACACACTTTAAAAACTGATGTATTTTGTTGGTTGGGTTAATAGATTTTTCTCTTTTGTTTCATTCATTGACAATATATTACCTACCTTGTAGCCTGTGATGAACACATACCATTTGAATTAGAAGCATAAATAAGAAATAAGTCAATAAATAAAGTAAAATACACTTTCATATGCAAGGAGATTGGCAAATTTAGGCATTGTATGGTTTTAAATCCAATACCAAATACTTTAACATTCATCACACTAAGACTGAAAGGCTTCTGGGAACTCCATTAATGAAACATCCGTTTAAATGATGCTGTGTGTCTTCTGAAGCTGTTGTTAAAGTCCATACAGCTTCTGACTCAGTCTGATGAAATCCTTGCCCTTAAGGACTGTCCTAAATTGGCTCTCTCTCAGAATACAGTTGTCCTATTATAATAGCCCAAACCTCACAGCTGCAATGTCATGTACACACAGATGAGCTGAATGCAGAAGCCTGACATGTGAGTGGGAGAAGCCAAGATTGAAACAGATTCACTAGCTTCAAATTTTCCTTCCCTACATGTTCACATTCTCCTAGTAGAAGTCCCAGATATCATGGCACCCAGACAAGCCATCCCCGTTATATCCTTTTGGAAATCCTCTTGGAATGTGTGACCATATTAAAATGGTTCCTGCTGTGTGCCATTAAGTTGTGGGCTGGTTTGTTATGGAGCGATTTATAACTAAAATATATATATAATATATAATATTAAATACAGATGCCTTTATCGAAGTGAAGTTTTAAATTCTGGCCTTTAAATTTTGAAATAAATTATTTTAGTTTAAAAATGTAGTGTGATTACCAAAATATATAATTGCCTTGATTTCTTCCTGTTACTCAGCACATCTGTGCTTACAATGTTGTTTATAGGATAATTCGGATTTTTTTCCAAATAAGCATGGTGTTTTAGTCATCTTTGCATTCCCATTGTCTAACATGCTGATGTGCACAAAACAGGTCCCAAAGATGTGTTTGGTAATGCCAGTAAAAGATACTTGCATGTAAAATAGTGGTAATAGTTTACCAATAGTGACTTGTGCCAATCAAGTTACTAAGTGGATGTATTCCTGCTTTTAAGAAATAGTAGTAAATAACATAAAAACATAACAAGAAAATAAGCATGCACATAATTGTATACCCTAACTCTAGCCACTAAATGTATGTGGGACTTCTAGGGCACCTGGTTGGCTCATTTGATTAAGCAACTGACTTTGGCTCAGGTTCATGAGTTCAAGCCGCATATCGGGCTCTGCTCTATGAGTGTGGAGCCTGCTTGGGATTCCTGCTCTCTCCCCTCTCTCTGCTCCTCCCCATCTTGTACTTTCTGTCTCTCAAAATAAATAAACTTAAAAAAAAATAATAAAAGAAATATGTGTGGGACTTCTAAGCCAGATTCTGAAGACCACATCCACACATACACTCACTCTGTATTAAGGCGCAGAGACAACCTACCCTGAGTGACAACGTTATCATTTGCTCCTTGTTTTACATTAAGCTATCCTGTTGAAGGAAGTCAGAAATGACCTGGTTAAATAATGGGATTTCAAATGAAATCCATAGTTTGGGAATGAAGATAAAGTATATGCAAGAAATCTAAGAAGAATTCTGAGATGAAGTTTGTGTGTGTGTGTGTGTATGTGTGTGTGTGTGTGTGTTTGCGTGGTCTTCTACAGAATTCTATTTAAGGGAAGCCCCGTATATATATTTTATCCTTACCAAAAAACTGTGTATTTTATTTGAAATTGTGGCCAGTGACCCAGATGTCTCATTCTTTAACCCAGGCAGCTTCTGTTTTCCTTCAACAGGACAGCTTAGTGTAACACAAAGAGCAAATGAATTACAGGGTCACTCTGAAGATAGGTCACCTCTCCATCTTAGTGGCAGTAAAATGATTACTTGCTCAGTCAATGAAGAGCAGCAGCTGATCAAGACCAAGCGTCAGGGAGAGTTTTCAGACTCATTCCAGCTGGCAAAATGAAAATCTATATTGGGACCCCCGGGACTTGAAGAGAGAACAAAATTGCTTTGAGCCACTGTGGTGGCTGATAAATGGCACACTAAGAGAAAAACATTAGTCTCTTGACCCACCTGCCTAAGTCTAGCTAAATTCAAAGGAAATATGCACCTCTCTGGTATGCAATTGAGTACCTAATTTATTCCCTTTCACCAGCACAAATATTCTTGTGTTCATAATTCATTGTGCACGAAGGGATAAAATAATGTGATGTGACAATGTTGAGTATGGATACATTCTCAAAAAAATTACATGTTGAACAAGAACATAACATGAAAAATTATGTGTGAATATAATTAATTTTTAAAGGGCAAGTTGCATATAAAGGAAATATCTTTGAGATTACAAAAAAGAAACAGAGGGATACTTTATCTTTCCAGACTTTTCAGAAGAATGAGATTCAAAGAAGACATAATCAGGGAAATACCCAAGGTTGTATTCAATGAAGGTTTTTTTTTAAATTTTTTTAATGTTTATTTATTTTTGAGACAGAGAGAGACAGAGCATGAATGGGGGAGGGTCAGAGAGAGAGGGAGACACAGAATCGGAAGCAGGCTCCAGGCTCCGAGCTGTCAGCACAGAGCCCGACGCGGGGCTCGAACTCGCGGAGCGTGAGATCATGACCTGAGCTGAAGTCGGACGCTTAACCGACTGAGCCACCCAGGCACCCCTTCAATGAAGGTGCAATGATATCTGATATTCAGTATGTGCAATGACTCATTCAGTGCAATTGTTAAATAAGTCTAAATCAGCCAGAAACAGTAAAATCAATCTAAGTTTTGGGCTAATTTAGATGTTTTTAGGGACTAAATCAGCTTTGATAGAGACAATAAGTCTCTTTGATTATTATTTTTCATATAAAATATTGTCCCAATCTAATATTAATATAAAACAATAGTTAAAATTGTCTACCTGCATGTAAACTTAAAGAAGTAACAGGTGCTCCAGGGTGGCTCAGTTGGTTAAACATCCGATTTCAGCTCAGGTCATGATCCCCCAGTTCTCAGGTTCAAACCCTGCTTTGGGTTCACTGCTCTCAGCGTAGAACCCACTTCGGATTCCCCTGTCCCTCCTCTCTCTGCCTGTCACCTGCTTACACTCTCCCTCTCTCTCAAAAATAAACATTTAAAAATAAAAAAAAATAAGCGACCTAAGGTTACTATTTTCTTTTTCTATTGAGCACTCCCTTTCTCTAACTCTTAGAAGAAATATATAGTTTAATGATTAATGATTGCATAAAGAAAACATTGTTGCTGGAGTTTAAAACTTTTTCACATAAAGTACATTAGATACTTTACAAAAACCCTCAATATGTTTTTATTGTTGTAAAACTTTTTTTTTTAATTTTTTTTAACGTTTATTTATTTTTGAGACAGAGAGAGACAGAGCATGAATGGGGGAGGGTCAGAGAGAGGGAGACACAGAATCTGAAACAGGCTCCAGACTCTGAGCTGTCAGCACAGAGCCTGATGCGGGGCTTGAACTCACGGACCGCAAGATCATAACCTGAGCCGAAGTCGGCCGCTTAACCGACTGAGCCACCCAGGCGCCCCTGTAAAACTTTTTTTATATACTTTATTTAATATTTGAGAGAGACAGAGACAGAGCATGAGCAGGGGAGAGGCAGAGAGAGAGAGGGAGACAAAGAATCCGAAGCAGGCTTCAGGCTCCAAGCTGTCAGCACAGAGCCTGACGCAGGGCTGCAACTCTCCAACTGCGAGATCCTGACCTGAGCGGAAGTCGGATGCTTAACCTACAGAGCCACCCAGGTGCCCCTGTTTTTATTGTTTTAGAGCCAGAAAGCATATTTCATAAGCACTGATGAAATGCGTCAGGAGAATGAAGATGTGACCCCTGCTTTCCTTCTTTTTGAAGAATGTTTGTAGCAGTTAGGCGTTTCTTAACTTCAAATATTGGCTGAGGGGACAGGAGACGAGCTAATTTTTCTCTTTATTTATTACTTTATTATTTTTTTAATTTACTTTATTCTCTGTATATTTACCTTATTCACTATTTACCCACAGATCAACAGAAGCTATACTTGAGAAGTTATACTTCAGGTATGACAACAGAGGAAACTTGTTCACACTTGGACTCCATTTAGATGAGGAGATTCTAGAATTTGAGCTCCTGTCGCCATGAGGCATGCTAGGCACTTTGAGAATGGGTGAGTGTGCTTTGTGTGTGGGAAGAACATAAAGCATTTGGAGCAGGTGGAGGATAACAGCAGCCACCTTTCACCTCCAAAACTCACCGGCTTCCCGTACTCACACCCTTGCCTCCTGTCACTTCGGCGATAGTCTCAGGAGAGACCAAAACCACAATCCCAAATGAATCATTCCGGGACTCCTGACCCTTAGTGATTATGTGACATAATAAATATTTGTTGGTTTAAGCTGTTGTGTTTCCGAGAAATTTATCATAAAACAACAATCAAGCAACTTCATTTTCCAACTCCATTCTGTCTTCCAGATAAAGTTTGGCTGAATTAATTCTGATGCCCACCTATATCTGTGGTCACAGACAGAGAAGAGTTCAGTGAGAACAATGCAATTCTAGAAACATAAAATCCTCCAAATTGTGAAGTACGGCAATATGTGACCCTTTGCTTTTTCAAAATTTCATTCCTTGAGGGAAACTAAAGTCTCAGGAGGAAATTAAAAATTTCTATAAATGAAAACACTTTCTTTTTCTTAAAGAAAAACAAAATAAAACAAAGAATGAAAACTCTCCTTGGTCTCAGATATATTAAAGTTACAAAAAAGAAAAAAAAAAGAAAGAAAGAAAAACATCTACCCCTCCATTTCTAATTCTACTCTGGACCTGATGAATTTCATTCATTTCTCCGCAGTCTCACATATTCCAACTCAAATCGCTCATGTGTCATATTTTTTCCCCAAATTATTGGACTGTTGATAGGATAAAAAACAGTTCCATAGATAAGCCTTACAGTCATAACATTTAGAAAGAACGAACAAATCCCAGAACCACTATCATAGCTTAAAACCAAAGCAACATTGCCCTTAATCAATTACCATTTCACAAGATAAAGCAGTAACCCTGGAATGTTATACATGTTATAACCCACATCCAGATTGCTTTTGCTCAACTTTCACTTGAACTTATAAATAATATTATTCAAGGAAAGGAAATAGACTAATAGAGGTAAAGCAACTATAGCAAAAAAAGCAAGAGAAAGGCATTTTGTTTTAACTTTGTAAGGAGGCAGGTCAATCTGGTTTTTTTTTGGTTTGTTTTGTTGGTTTTGGTTTTTGAATGATGCTTTTAAGATTCCTTAGGTAAGAATCCTTTATAAAACAAATAAGAGGGCTTTTTTCCCCCAACAAATTAGGGTAACTCTAGTTGCTGTACCCAACCCCAAATTTCAGTGAATTAATATGATAGGGTTTATTTCCCATCAGATTATAGTCCAACGTGGTGTCTTCCAATTCACAGGTGACTTTTCTGCACATAGTGATTTGGGAATCAAGGCTTCTTCCTTCTATCTTGTAGCTCCCCCACCCCATAGGAACCTCAGGGTCACCAGTCAAAAAGAAAATACGATGATGTAGAGGGAGAACTCATTATTTACCTGTCTTAGCATCAATAAATATACTTCATTTGTACTCACATGACCACTTCTGGATGCTTTGAAAGTCTGAAGAAAAATATGGTCTTCTACTTGCTGGGGAACTTCTTCTCAATGACAGTGCCTAATTGTGGAAACACTAATGTTAATGGATATTGGCCTATCTCAGCTTCACTATGTTTCTTGTATTATAGTAGTGGTGGTGTTTGTTGAATGCTTACATTTTTCCACTTATATTATAGATATTAACAAAATTAATCTTCAGGACAATCTTATCAGTTCAGTATTAGTTTGCCCCACTTTATATGTATGAATGCACTAAGGCATTGAGAAATTAGCTTTCCCCAGGCACCTTTCTAAAGATGAAAAAGCTGGGAGTCAAAATCTTGCAGCCTAGTTCCAACAACAACAACAACAACAACAACAACAAACAACAACAACAACACCTTCTCTTGATGTCTATTATATATAATTAAAATATGGTGTCTAATTCTCTTTATACCATTGCCTTTCCAGATGCCCAAGGATGAATTAAGACTCCTCTCACATTTGCAGACTACATGCTCTGTATTTGTAATTATAAACTCTGTAAGCCAAGTTCAAGTTCATAGACCCACAATAACATTTTCAACCTACTCATTATAATTTTCTACATCCTTTGCTAGATTACAGGGCCCTTATGGATTTTGCTAGGGTGACTATTTCTGACTAACTCCTCCCCTGGGGAGAATCTCTCTTAATTTCTGAACATGAACAGCCCTTAAGTTTGCTTCCAAATTCAAAGGCTTTGGGAGTCCAGTAAGGGCAAATGGGCCTTAGCTTTGAATCTCTGGGTCCTTAACCAATCCTCTGTCTTTCAGTGGCTTCAGAAATAATGCTTTTCTTTGCATTGAATCCAAGACTGGGTTTATATTTTGAATTTCTGTCAGAAATTGTCTACTGTCAGATTTTTGTCTACTTATTTATTGTAGGTCCATGAGAATTGTTAAGTGTCATAAACATTTACGTTGTTCCTTTCTGCTGCATATAAACACAGGTCTGTGGTTTTTGCTAAATATTGAGTTTCCCCCTCTTTTTTTAACTTGCTGTTATTCTGCATCACATTTTTTCCTGTGTATTTCTCTCCAAAATTTGACTTGTATGTTTACATTTTTAGACACAGCAAGTCAATGGATTTGCTTTTTAAAAATACATTGTTGTAGCAAACTTTGCCCATTTGCAAACCCCTGTCTAGGGTGAATTGACCACAGAGGGATTTTTTAAACAGCAGAAATCTTTTCAAAATATAAACCTGATCACATGAATCTCTGCTTCCCCTTGTCTTTAATAATTTTCACACAGGTTTAAAACCCACATGATTAGCTCTCTGTCTACTTCACCAACAACAAACTCTCATTGAGGAGTAACACATAGGGAAATATCAAAATCAAGGTAGAAGACAAAAAACAAAGATGCTACAGAAATTTGAAGATTCTGGTACCTGTAACTAGAAAAATATTAAGTGTGACCCATTTTCTGAGATAATGGGGATGAGATCTTTAACATATCTTCTTAGGGGAGACCCAAGTTAACCCATAACACTCTCAGACCATATGAAATCAAATTAGATAGTAATAACAGAAAGACAGCTAGAAAGTTTGCAAATATTTGGAACTTACAAAATATACTGAAAATATAGCTTTATAAAATGTAAGAGGATGCAGCAAAAACTGGACTTAGCAGAAAATTTATGTGATTAAAATGCATATATTAGAAAATAAAAAGTCTATAATCAATAAACTAAGCTTCCACATTCAGCAGCTAGAGAAGGAAAAATAATTTAAGCCTCAAGCAAGAAGGAAGAAAAAAGAAACTAAAATGGAAATCAATGAAATTAAAAATAGGAAAACAAGAGAAAATTGATGTAACCAGAGGCTGGTTCTCAAAACGCAAAATATCAAAATTCAATTGTATTTCTCTCTATTGAAAGATGTCGAGACTCTCCAAACTGATCCATAGGGTCAATGTAATCTCAGCATCATTGTTTCTTAATTGAAATGCTTTTATATTTATAAGACCATGGCTTAACACACCTTTCTGAAAAACCAAGGTGAGAACACATTACTGGATACTATGCTAAATGAGACAGTGAGAATTTGTACAAATATGAAAACAGTGACCAATGAAACATAATAAAGATTCAGAAATAAATAATACACCTAGAAATGATTGACTTATGATAGAGCTGCCTTGAAGAGAGATGGGAAAGAATGGTGTTTTTTAAAGAATTATTTTTTTTATAAAATGCAATGTGTAGAATAATCAGAAATGGGCACTGGGAATTGTCAAACTGGTGAAAAGAATATCTGCATGTGAATTAAAGAGCATCCTTTTAGATCAACTTGAAGATGCTGGTAAGCCATGCTAGGTACCTGTTAACATTTTGCCCACTTATTTCCTTTGTAAACTGGCCTTTACTCACATAAACCACAATGATTTTGGTCTGTTGGCTTTCAGTCTATAAAACAAACTCAGTTTTCTAAAACTGACCTTCAAAAACATACAGAAAATCAATTCAAATCTGGAAAACTCTCATTAAAGGCATGAATTTTGGAAGTGTTACATTTTCTAAGGGATGTTTCTAGCATCTTTTGGGTAATATAATAAATAAGTCACAGTGGCTCTTCTGTTTTGTTGTTTTGTTTTGCCTATTTAAATAACCTTTCAGATGAATTCTGTATCATTGTAATAGCAATTTCCTGGCTAAAGTTTTCAAATGTAAGAAGGTGAAGCAAATGGCTAAAGGCCATGTCTTAAACTAGCAAATAAAATAGTCTGGCAGCTGCCTAAATTATTTTCAAGCATTTTGGCACATCTCTATGTAAAAAAATGGTTATGGTTCCAAGGGTTTTCTGCAGACAGAATCATTTGTCAAACTGTAACAAAACTTTTTCAATTTTTATTAGGAAAGTTATGAAGCTGAACTACCGAAGTCACTTGCACTATCTGGCGGTTAAAAAATATCTAGGGAGAGTGAATGCTTTCATATCTCTGTACAAGTGTAAGCATATGTGTATGCTCACGAATGCATTTTAAGCACCATTAATGCCGATAAAGGGTGGCACTGCAGTCATTTTTCATGAGTGGTGGTTTCATTGATGCGGTCTCTCTTGAACAACCCTCCTCAGCTCATGTGCCTTGCAGAAATAGCTCAGTATGTTCATTCATCATTTGAATGATGGTGGTAAAACCTCCACTCTTTTTTTCTCCTATAGAACCAGTGTATTTTCATGGGCTGTGCTTTTTAAGCTCATTAATAGCAATGATGTTGTATGGTTGTCTCCAATTCTTTCCATGGGCCATTGCTCACATCATAGGAGGCAATAAAAGGCAGGAGGTAGAATATGGAAAAGGAGGGGACCCCTGGTGTGTTGGGGTGGTTGAGGTGACAACCAACCACTTTACATTATCATTAAGAAGCCAAGGAATATACAAAGGGAAGATGAAAGGTGAGTAAAATGAAGCAATAGAATAGATCCCTCTCTCTCTCTCTCTCTCTCTCTCTCTCTCTCAATTTAGACTACTGTGTAGCTACCACATTTTCTGTGGCAGAGCAATCACTGCAGGTGGGACATTACTTTCAGCACTCCAGACTAGATCGCTGCAATATGCTCTATTTGGAGTTCCCTTGGAAGACCTCCCAGAAGCCTCAGATAATGCAGAGTGCAGCTGTTGGAGATCGTTAGCATAAATAGATTTGGCTTAGCTGGAAGCCTAAGGCTTGGAACCAAAAATATATGTTCGAGCTCAAATGTTAGCTCAAAAGCTGGGAAATTAAAAATAAATAAAATAATAAAAAATTAAAACATTCAGATTGTACATTTGGCAGATAAAAGACTTAGGGGCCATTCACTTTGCTTTATTCCTAAAATAAAAAGTAGAATTCTTAGGTAAAGGTGGAAATTGTATGCAATGTTTTTAGTCAGATAATCGTGAGCTTTTCTGTCACGATTTTGAGTTTGTGTGTGTGTGTGTGTGTGTGTGTATTATAAGATTTATGTAAAATATGTATAGAAATTGACAAATAATAGTAATTCAAAGTCATTCTTATTAGAAAGACAATAAGCAATGTTCTTATTTAAATTATACTAAAATCAATAACACTTATGTTTTTAAAAATGATTCACCAAAAAACACCTTATTTCTTAAAATCTTGGTTTTTTTTTAAAGAAGTTCATATTAAATCAATTGGTTTTACAGTAAAAATAACATTTAAAAAATTTTAAGCCTTTAAAAGATCTTTAGTGCCATTGATTCACTTACATTAAATCGATAAAGACAAACATTATTTAAGTACTATATAGTGCTAGGTATGTATCACTAAGGTGACTAACGGCAGGAATTTAAGAGCACAGACAAAACAAAGTACAAGAATATATCCTGGTCCTCTTTTCGAAATTGCTGAGATAAGAAAAGAAAATGAATTTTTAAAAATTTTATTATAAAATGTGTAAGGCTTGATTTGAAACATTTATAATTATATAACATACAGAACACTAAAATCTTCAGACTGCAGTATTTGTACTCAAGGTTTTCTGTTGTCTACAGCTGAACACTTATTTTAATTGAGATTTTACTGGCGTATCTTTCAATTTGACAGTGACTATTTTGTGAGTAAGCATTATTTTTTTCATAAATATGTAATGGATGACACTTATAATTAAAAATAAAAAAATGGGTAAGTCAGCCTCAAAATTGAGAGTACTGTATTTGTAAATCTAAGTTGTAAAAAACTAAAAATGTCTCCAGAAATCTGAATTAATTTTATCTGATTAGACATAACTGTGAAAAAGTTTCCAATCAATCCTATGTGGATTATAAATTGAAGAACACAGTAGCAGTGACAGGGACTTGTTATTAATTGAAATATTTATGATATTTACATTATAATAAATCCAATCATAATATTGTTTCTGACTCACCACCACCACCCCCAATATAAAGACAAACCAAAAATTGACTAGAATATTCACTTTTAGGAATTATCAAAATTAATATATTTTGTTTGCATTGAAAGCCTTTGGGTAACTTTAATGATTGTTTTCCTTTCCAGGGTTCTTTTTCTCCTGCCCTTTCCAATGTTCGTAAGACCTCCACATGGTTCTTATCTAATAGCTCACCACCATAAGTCAATATATATTAAGGACAAGGAGATGCCTCAAAGGGCTATTAATTACTTACTATTTTAACATTGACATTTCAGTAATTTTTGAAAAAATGTTTCTATTCAGTTAAAATTTATATCTTTTTTTTCCACTTCCTTAAATATTAAATTATATCCTAAATACTTTAACCTATCATCAAAAAGTACAATTATTATGCATATGAAGAATTAAATATTTCAGTTTTCGTTATGAACAACATAAAGGTCTTAATTTCATTTTTCTTCAAATTTTACTAATATGTTTCAAATTATCTTTAAAATGCTCTGGTTAGCGATGTGGTAAAGAATCTGTATCCTAAAAGCTATAAAACGCTGATGAAAGAAATTGAAGAAGACATAAAGAAATGGAAAAACATTCCATGTTCATGGATTGGAAGAACAAATATTGTTAAAATGTCTATATTACCCAAATCAATCTACATATTTAATGCATCTCCATCAAAATACCACCAGCATTTTTTTCACAGAGCAACGCAAAGCTGGAAGGATCACAATTTTGGACTTTGAGTTATATTACAAAGCTATAGTAATCAAAACAGTATGGTTCTGCCACAAAAATGACACATAGCTTAATAGAACAAAAGAGAAAACCCAGAAATGAACCCACAACGATATAGTAAACTACTCTTTGACAAAGTAGGAAAAAGTATCCAATGGAAAAATGGCAGTCTTTACAACAAATGGTGTTAGGAAAACTGGACAGCAACATGCAAAAGAATGAAACTGGACCACTCTCTTACATCATATCAAAAAATAAACTCAAAGTGCTTTAAAGACCTTGAGACAGGGGCGCCTGGGTGGCTCAGTCGGTTAAGCGTCCGACTTCGGCTCAGGTCATGATCTCGCCGTCTGTGAGTTCGAGCCCTGTGTCAGGCTCTGGGCTGATGGCTCAGAGCCTGGAGCCTGCTTCCGATTCTGTGTCTCCCTCTCTCTCTGCCCCTCCCCCGCTCATGCTCTGTCTCTCTCTGTCTCAAAAAAATAAATAAATGTTAAAAAAACTTAATAAAAAAAAAAAAGTCCTTGAGACAGAAAACCATCAAAATCCTAGAAGAGAACACCAAGAAGAGACTTTGGCCATAGCGACATCTTACTTGATATGTCTCCTGAGGCAAGGGAAACAAAAGCGAACATAAACTAATGGGACTTCATCAAGAAAGAAAGCCTTTGCACAGCGAAGGAAATAATCAACAAAACTAAAAGGCAACCTATGGAATGAGAGAAGATATTCACAAATGACATAATGGATAAACAGTATCCAAAATATATAAAGAACTTATAAAACTCAACACCCAAAAAACAAATAATCCAGTTAAAAGTGGGCAGAAGACATGAATAGCCATTTTTCCAAAGAAGACTTACCAGTGGCCAACAAACACATGAAAAGATTCTCAACATCACTGATCATCTGGGAAATACAAACCAAAACTACAGTGAGTGATGTGTATACAATCAACTATTATTCAGCCATAAAAAAATGAAATCTCGCCATTTGCGACGATGTGGATGGAGCTGCAGAGTAATATGCAAGACAAAATATGTCAGAGAAAGACAAATACCATATGATTTTACTCATATGTGCAATTTCTGAAACAAAACAAATGCTCATGGGGATAAAAAGAGAGAAGCAAACCAAGAAGTAGATGCTTAACTATAGAGAACAAACTAATGGTTACCAGATGGGAGGTGAGTGGAGTGATGGGGATTAAGGAAGGCACTTGTGATGAGCATGAGTTTTCGTATGGAAGTGTTGTCTCACCAAACTGTACACCTGAAACTAATATTACAATGTATATTAATTAATTGGAATTCAAATAAAAAACACTCTAGTTAATATATTCCAATTATGCCTCTTTGATTATATCCTTAAGTATTAATATCATATCATATGTATGAGTCTTTTTACATTTTTCATATTTGAGACTGACTAATCTCACATTACACACATGGATAGAATTGCATTTTCCAAATGTTTTTAAATAGTAATATTCATACTTTGGACCAAAGAAGTCAGAATTATAAGCATTTAACAACTAAAATTTTCAATGTTGAAATGAACTCATTCTGCAAAAATAATTAAAAGCTCTGAATAAAATTTCAAAATTATTTTACAAGGCACAATCATGTGTGTTATTTTGAGGCCAAAGAATGGAGATAAATCTGAATAATTGAGGGCAATATATTCCTCTATATGTGTCTTGAATATGGAGATGAGTTTGTACATAGATTTAAAAATAATAGAAAACAAAAAAGAGGTAATTTGCCCAAGATGTGAAACAATTGGTTCCACAGAGGATCATTCCATTCAGAATATATTAACAAAACAGTTGATAATCAAATATGAGATCCATTTCTTACTGTGCAAAATGCTCTGTTTTAGTTTTATATGTGGAAACGTGTTTCATCCCTCTTTAATAAAACCATGTTTTTTAAATAAAAACAAGAATTTGTATTTAGAAAACCATGCAAATTAAGCTTAACATAAAAGATGTCCTCTGAGAAAGCAGGACTCTAATGAAAATAAAAATTACGACTTCCAAGACTTTCTGTGGGACCTCTTGGGCCATGTCTGCTTGTCAATGTTAGTAAGTAAGGGAAGGTATTATGTATATTTGTTGGCTGACAAAATCTTAAGATTATAAGAATATTTGGATCTATTTTTCAACAAATATTTAATGACTAAGTCAAGATAAGTTCCCTAGAAGGATATTCTTCTTCATTTTTTTAAAATCAGATTCCAATTTGTAAAAACTGGCATGTGCTCTTTTCCCAAGGTAGTAGACTCTCTGCAGCAATCTCTGTTTTTTTCACTGATTTAATTTCACTAATTTAACAAGCTGTACATTTGCGAAATCCCAAGGAAGCCTATTTGGTAAGCTTCAATATCCTACTAATAGAGCAAACCTCATTTAGCAGAACACCCTCTCATTTTACAGTGGGAGACATAGAATTACTACTAACCAAAATATAAAGGGACAAGCTGGATATCAGTTTCACTTTGTGTACAAGTCAAAGATAAATATACACATTTATTTAGTCATGCATTACTCATCTAGCAAATTGGAGACACACACACACAGTATATTGAACATACCATACACACATACACAATATTATAATGGTAATTCTGAAAAGCATACGTTTATGTTGATCTCTCTAATACCACTATTCAATTAATACTTTCTTAGAGATTCATATAAATTGGGTCTTCCTCAAAGTAGAGAAAAGCTTAAGTATCTGTGATCTGTTATCCCGAATAGTCTTGTATACTTAATATATGTGTTCCTGTGAATTGAAGATTTTCCTACTTGTATTATTTGTGCCCTCATTCCCTATTTGTTTTAAGACTTTGAGCAAATTGTCTCACCCATCTAATTCCTTGTTACATAATATATGAAACAAAGCCACCATACATTACCTGATACCTCAAAGATTAAAACAAGTAATTGCTTTGGGGATGAGAGAAGGACATTTAAAAATATATGCTCTTTTGGGGCGCCTGGGTGGCTCAGTCAGTTCAGCGTCCAACTTCTTCCACTCAGGCCATGATCTAGGGGTTTGTGAGTTCGAGCTCCCCATCTGGCTCTGTGTTGAGGGCTCAGAGCCTGGAGCCTGCTGCAGATTCTATGTCTCCCCCTCTCTCTGTCCCTCCCATGCTCATGCTCTGTCTTTCTCTGTCTCTCCATAATAAATAAATGTTAATTTTTTTTAATATGCTCTTTTGATTTCAATGAAGAAGCACTACATTTAAAAATCTCTGGTTTCATGGGGTGCCCGGGGGGCTCAGTCTGTTAAACGTGGGTCTCCTGATATTTGTTCAGGTCATGATACCAAGGTTCCTGGGTTGGAACCCCACGTGGAGCCCCACATGAAGCCTGCTTGGGATTCTCTCTCTCCCTCTCTCTCTCTGGTCCTCCCCTGCTCATTCTCTCCACACAAACAAACAAACAAACAAACAAAAAACACCTGGCCTCTTTTCCATCTCTCATTCCTTCCCAAGGAGGAGGACTGAATTCTTGATTGGTGAGTTTTAGCTGTGGTGGCTTAGCATTTTTCTTCCTCCCATTGTTCAGGAGCCATCTGCCTCTAGATAATACATATTATCTGGTATTATCTGGTACATTCTGGTTTGCTCCTCTTCTATAAGTTTTATCAGGGTGGGCCCTTACATGGAGGGCCTATGGGTTTCTAAAGCCACCTGTGACAGGATGACTCAGTCATTATGTTTAAGGGCTTCAGAATGGGAAAGAGTAAGTAAATCAGCTTCATCAGTAATTTGCATTATTTTTGGTTCTTTGTAAACTTGATATATTTGATATTGTCTATTTAATAGGTAGTCAACAAATATTTGAGCTTTCAAATTGTATGAAAAGCAGTTCCAAATAAGACCTATAACTTCAGAATGCTCACACTAGTGAATTGCCTATTAAAACAGGTAGATGATAATACAACTTCTGTATTGATGTATATGTACACCTATCCTTGAGATTTAAAAACTTATAGTGCCTAGATCATAATTATTAAATATATTTCCATATAATTACAGAACTATAAAATTATTATAAAAGTGAATAGTGCATTCAGCATTGCTGAGTGTTTCTTGCATGGTGTGCAAAAAATTGGCAACAATGAAGTGAAATCCTCAACTAATTTGAAGTAACAATAAACATTAAACTCATTTAAAAATAAATAACAGTGATATCTACACTACACTACAAATAGAATTTGTATGATGCTATTATCAAACATACAACAAATCAAATCTCCTTGGGAAAATAGTGGGTTCTAGCACTAGGGCAATAAATATATAAAATGAGCCTAGGGCATCTTGCAATGCCAAAAATTAATACTGCTCAAGCACACCTCCCCCACACCCAACACACACACATATACAATGATGGGGATATGTCCAGAGATACAGGAACCAAAACTGCAGTAATTTGAGCAATAATATATGATAAAGGAGTATTTTTAAAAACTTTTTAATGTTTATTTTTGAGAGAAAGAGACATAGCACGAGTGGGAGAGGGGCTGAGACAGACCGAGACACAATCCAAAGCAGGTTCCGGGCTCTGAGCTGTCAGCACAGAGCCTGATGCGGGGCTCAAACTCACAAACCATGAGATCATGACCTGAACCAAAGTCGGATGCTTAACCAACTGAGCCACCCAGGCGCCCCCATAAAGTAGTATTAAATTATAACTCAACCTATAAAATAAATACCCATGAATCCATACCAATACAAATAAATGACTGGATAAATAAATACAGAAGAATAGACGAAATTTCCATATAGAATTTCAATTAATTCTTGTAAGTACTTTATCCTCATGCAGGTGGAACACAACTCCCCACTCCTTAAGGGCTATTCGTATTGATTTCTTTTCAAAGGGGAATATGGAAGTGGGAAAAATGAGTAAAATTGACCATGAAGGGACTGGAAAAACACTAGCCTGGCCACGTGAGCAAGGTTAATATCAACATTGGTAAGTGATGTCCATACCTTTGATATGATGTAATGGATTGCGATTTCACCTTTGTATTCTTCCTCCCCAAAACATATATTCCCGTTCTAATAATGAAGAAATACGAAATAAATCCCAATGAAGAGACATTAGGCAAGCTGTTTAAACAGTACTTTCTATAGATTGAATTGTGTCCCCCCAAAATTCATATTTTGAGGTCCTAATACTCATATGACTATATTTGGAGGTAGCATCTTTGAGAAATAATTAAGGTTAAATGAGATCATAAGGGTGGAGCCCTGGTGCAATGGGACTATGGCCTTATGAGAGGAAATCTCTCCCCATCAGTTGACTGCACAATGAGAAGACAGCCATTTGCAAATGAGGAAAAGAGTTCTCATCTGGATCTACACATGCTGGCAGCCTGATCTCAGCCTTCCAGCCTCTAGAACTGTGGGAAAAAAAATTGTTTTTTAAAGCCACCCAGTATATGAAATTTTGTTAGGGCAGTCCTAACAGACTAATACAGTACTCCTCAAAAGTGTCGAGGTTCTGGAAAAGAAGGAAAGTCTGAGAAACTCAAAGCTAAGAGGAACCTAAAGAGAAATAAAGACTAAGGGTACTGTGGTATCCTGGATAGGTCCCTGGGAAAGAAAGGAACATTGGGAAGGAAATCTGAATAAAGTATGGATTTCAATTAGTAATAAGATATCTGTAGTTGTTCATTAGTTGTGACAAATGTACCATGCTAATGTGAGATATTAACAACGGGAAATCTGATATGGAATACATGATGATTCTTTTACTATTGTCAACATTTCTTTAAATCTAAAATTATTCTAAAGTACAATTTTCTTTAGAAAATATAAATTATTTAATTCATGTATACATATGTGCTTATAGAAGGTATGAAAGCTGTTGTGATCATTCAATTAACCTCTTCATGACAATTATTGAAGAAATAGGAAAAATACTGAAGTGAATTAGGGGCGAATAAGAATGTCTTTTGAAGAGCTATGGTATAACGAAAAAATAATTCCCATATTTTATTGTACCATACATTTTTATATTACTTTATTTTTATTTTAGCAATTTTCTATCAAACATCTGAAATGTACTCTTTGACTTATTATTTTACAATCCACTTACAGAGAAGAAAGTAAACTATTTCAATTGATTAATCTGTAAAAATAAGAGAGTTGGGTTGATAAGCACAAATAGAATTTCTAGCTGTAAATACTGTAATTTTACATGATTAAAGAATAGCAGATAGAATAGTATCTACAAATCATTTCATATTTTCACTTTTTGTCAGATGCCAGCAATTTTATAGCATATCTATAGACAGAATAGTCCCATGTTTAAAAAAAAAATTCAGAGAAAGGATCTTTTCCTGTGTCGTCCCTGGTTCAAAGTGTAAGAAACCTCTCTGGTCCAAGAAAATCAAGTTAGGAATTTTGGCAATTTCAAATATATGTTTAACTAACAAAAGAAGAAACTACTTTCTCTGATTTGCATTGCACTCATAAATAAATATAAAAATAATGACTTTAAATGTTGCTATCTCTGAAATATATTTCTCATTTAATTATAATAAATTATACACATTATGTGATTTGCATAAACCTTTACAGCAATATATTTAACCTCACTTCAATTACTTTTCATTTTCTGTAAATTAAAAACTTTCAGTATTTAGAATAGCAATTTATAAGGGCAGTAAACTTAGCTACATATCCTAATACTCTTTTACCTGCTGCATTCTCTGCAAGAAATTCATATTTGATTGTCCAGAACCTCTGGATTAGGAAATAAACACCCTTAAAGCCAGCTACTGACAATTTTAAGAGAATTGATGGCTCCATCCTTTGGTCAAAGAGAAAAAGTAATAAGATGTTGAGGCTGAATCCCCAAGGCACAGACCATGGCCGTTTTTCCCAGGTTCTGGGAGTTAAAGATATCATGTGTTTTATGTTAAAAACAATTCTCTTTGAATTGGAGTGTTAGTTCCATGGTTAATGATGTGTCAAGATCAAAGTAATTTCCAAGTGGAAAAATAGGACAGTGACTGGATTTGAAAAGTTATCCAGATCTAGAAACATCATTCAAATCGAACTCTAACATGCTTCCCATATAGTATACATATGATACTTATACAATTTTACATACATAATATTATATAAATCTTTCAAACATACCTATTATATACATTTTATACAATATACATCACATATTATATGTAAATAATAAATAGTATATGTAATATGTATCTTTTATATATACTTATTACACATCTTTTATATGATATACTAAATACATATTATTCGTTATAGATTATATACATTATATACTTCACACATATGCTCGTTATATATGTATATATCTGTATGTGCATATATGTGTATATATATTTTTTATGTATTTATATATACACACACATATATAAACTTCTAATACCTCAAAATTTTACCTTATTTGGAAATAGGGTCTTTGCAGATGTAATCAAGTTAAGATGAGGTGATTAGGGTGGACTCTAATCCAATATGACGGGTGTTCTTAAAGGAAGAGGAAAATCCATGAGGAGACGGGGACACGTACGTAAAATGCCATGGGAGAAGAGACCCTTAGATTGAAGTACTTCAGCTGCAAGCCACAAATACCTAAGATTGCCTGGGAACCACCATCAACTAGGAGGAAGTGGCAAGAAAGCAATCTTCCTACAGATTTCAGGATCATGGTACTACTGATACCTTGATTTTATGCTTCTTGCCTCCGGAACTGTGAAACAATAACTTTGTGTTGTTTTAAGCCATCCAGTTTGTAGTCCTTAGTTACGCCAGCTCTAGGAAAACTAATAAAGCATTGACGGATGTTGTTTAATAGGATGGGATTCGATAACCTAACATATCAGAGGTGGTTCTTCACCTTCCTCAAGTGCTTTCTTCCCATAACTTATTTAGCTGAAAAGGCAGCATCTTTTTGGAATTGGAAAAAATTAGTTTTTAGCAGATTCTAAGATAAGAGAAGCAGCACGTTCGCCTGTCTAAATGTATCTTTGTCTATCAGTGGGTTTACCGGTGACTTTTCTGTTATTGACTGAACACTACTTCATTTCCTAGATGGGGAACAAATGAAGAAATAAGTTAAATATGTACTAATCCAAAATGCTCCAAATTCCTAAGCTATTGAATTATTAGGTAGTGGAATAATGCATAATGATATATAGCATTTGTTATTTCCAGCTCATTTTTAAATGTATTTACTTCGTATATTACAGCAAAACATAAGATGAAAAAATAAGTTTTTCTCCTTTAATCTGCCACTTCCTAATTCAATTTGTAATCATGTAGTGTCTTTCGAGGTTTGTTCTCTAGTTACTTTCTTTAGAAGAGGGATATTATGATTTATTTCTCAATCATCAGCTCTTAGTATGGAGCCCAACAATATTAGTAATCCAAAATATTTTAATAAATACATTGATGAATGTATAAATACATAAAAGCTGAACATATTACATTTGTAGGCAATGAGGCTCAGTTATCATTGTTTACTACTTGAGAAAATGTAATGGCATTACCTCTCTTGACAGAGAAACTCACCACAGGATGGACTTGTGTGGATAGATCTTGAGTTTTGTTTGACTTTCCAAAGCATGGATTAAGTGTTCACAAGAAATTAACTTCTAATTTCTAACTTCCACAATTATTTTATTAATTATCCAGCATTCACCAATTTTAATATATATATGTATATGTATATGTATATGTATGTATATGTATATATGTATATATATATGTGTGTATATATATGTATATGTGTATATGTATACACATATGTGTGTATATATATGTATATATATATACATATGTGTGTATATATATATAGGCTCAATCCTGTCATCCACAACTGACACCTGTCTCATACTTCACTGATGAGACAGTGGCAGTGAATACCCAGGTGCAGACTTCAGATGGAAATGTCAGTAAGTGTCCAAAATCTAGGTTGTCATGTGACGTCTTCAATGTTGGCCCAGAGGACAGGAAAAAAAGATGTTCGTAAATAGATCCAAGGCTCCTGTTTCCACTCAGAGAAAGTGATTGATGTGTCACCACTACCACACCACACAAGCCTTTATTTTCACTTGCTATCTTATTGATGGCAGAAGAGGATATTTGAGGGATGCATTTATTCAAAAGAGGATAAACTATTGGACTAAACCAGAGGAAACTTCTATCAATTTTCAATTTTTGTGACTCCATGTTCTCCAGCGAAGTTAGGATTCATAAGACATATTAGTCAAAAATAAAAGGAAAACCTCACTTTCCGTTGTATATGTGGATAAGTAGCTTTCCTTTTCCACTTGGGTTTCAATATACAAATTTATTCTAAGGGTTAACTGCACACACCATCATCTGTCCCTCAAGCATCTTTCATACTGACCATACTGACCACTCCATACTGACTGCATCACTCAAGTAAAATTGTCCTTACTACCGTCAACTGGGACCTTAATTTGCCAGTATGTAGTTATTAGTCATTATCTCCCTCAATTTTACTCTAACATTGGTCACAGAAGATTATTGTTTTTTAAAAAAATACCTTTCTCCTGACTTCTCTGATATTATCTTCTACTTTTTCCTTTTATGTCTCAAGTCATTCCTTCTCATTCTTTGTTTATAATTCCTTCACTACCTTTTACCTAAGTATTCGTGTGTCAGATCTTGCCTCTTCTTCTACATCATCTCTCTAGGCAATCTATTAATTCTCAGGATTTTACACACCCCACCTTGTTAATAACTCTCTGTTTATGGGCTATACTTCTCATTTCCTATCCAGATGCATATTTTAAACTGATTACTTAACTTTTCCACTCAGCTAGTTCATAGAGGAGAGCATTCCAGTAACAAAACAGAGCCTAATATGTCCAAACATAACATGTCCAAAATGAAACTCTTGATGTAGCCCTAGCCATAATTCAATTCTTTTTATTATGTTCTCTACATTAATAAATTATCCTTCCTCCAGTGACTCAATCTGGAGACACAGAAACATTAACACTAACCTGTACTTAAACCAGTAGATCCAATTCATCATAAAGTCCTGTAAATTATAACTCCTACATATATCTCAAAGCTGCCTATTTCTCTCCAGCTTGGTGACAACCACATGCGTCTAACCCAACATCTGTCATATGGATTATTATAAGAGTTTCCAAATTGGTTTTCCTTCTCCATTATTTACTCTGGCAAAAAAAAATATCTTCTTACAGCAGCCAGAGTGATATATTTTTTTTAAAAAAACATTCCAAATTGGTTTATTGCTCCCCTCTATGATTACAATAAAATCTAACTTCTGTGAATTCTGTACTTTTGTCCAGAGATCTTGTATGATTCAATCTTTTCTCAATGCCCTTGTCACATGGTCTTCTTTTTTATTACATTATACAATCCATGGCTTCCAAAAGAAATGATTCTTCTTGAAATAGCAAACCATGCTTATTAACCATTTTTACTTAAAAAAAATTAAAAACATGTAATATATACATACACAAAAGAGAGCACATTATTTTCCACCACTCTACTTAAAATAGAACAAATGAAGTCTTTTGAAAACTCTTCCCAATTTACATCCCTGGCTATGCTGTCTGCTACGGAAAACTATGATCATGTTAACAATCGTCTTGCATGTCTTTGTAGGCTCACCACATTTTACAAGTCTGTAAAAATGTGTTGCTCAGAATTGTCTATTTTGTGTAGCTTTGTCTTCCCCAGTGGAGTCACATGTATATGTTCTCCAGTGGATTTTTATTCATTTACTATCATGTTTTTGCAATTCATTCATTAGATGAAATTATAGTTAATTAATTAATTAATTAATTTGATGAACATCCTTTATTGAATAAATACACCACAATGCAGTTTCCCATTTTATTTTTTAAAAAATTATATATTTATTTTGAGATAAGGGGAGAGAGAGAGAGAGAGAGAGAGAATCTCAAGCAGGATCTGAACTATCAGCATAAAGCCCAATGCAAGGTTCAATCTCACAAACCTTGAGATCATGAACTGAGCAGAATATCAAGAGCCAGATGTTTAACCGACTGAGCCACCCAAGTGCCCTCCTTTTTATTTTTGATACATTACTGAGTTATTGCTAGATCTTTATTTATAGATAGTAATATTAAGAAAATTTTTGCACATGGGTCCTAGTGGTTTTACAATTACAACAATTCTTCTACTGCAAGTACCTAAGAGAAAAAAATCTCATACATAAAACATAGATGTTAAAACATGGGGAATTGACAATATTTTACCATTTATTAACTTGCAACTTTTAAAATTTTATGTGATTCAAAATTATGTGTATGTGTGTGTGTATGTGTATATATTGTGTGTGTGTGTATATATATATATATATGTGTGTGTGTGTGTGTGTGTGTGTGTATTCAACTTGAATAAACATGTCGAAATCAATTCCAATGTATACATACCAATTTACACTCCAATTATTTTCACTCATTCTGGGGCTAATCTTTGCAAGGTATGCTTTTATAAAATGTTAATGTGATTGAATGTATCACTGCATATCATTTTTGTTGTATTTTCTTTACAAAACATTTATTTAAAACTAGGTCATAAAGATATTATTTTACAGTTTAAAAGTTTTAACATTGACAATGACATTTTAGTCATTAATTTGTGTATGTGAGGAGGAATGAATTTTAAAAAATCCATTTTTATTTTTTGAAAGTGGATAACCAGTTTTTCCAGCATCATTAGTGGAAAGGTCCATCTGTTTTCCACAGACCTCTCACATATCAATCAAAATTTGATATATGTCAGCTTCTGTATCTGAAGTCTCTATTGTACTACTGCTAAAATATTTTAAGAAGTCAAAATATCTGCTGTATATCCTTTTCAACCTTATTTTTCTTCTCAATGCCTGGAATTGCTTAAAATATATATGTTTTCAGCCTTTAGTTTTTGCTGATACACATAGTGGTGTTGATATTTTTGCTTCTAAGGGATCAGAATTTGTTTTGGGAGCTTTAAGAATTTTTTTCAATGTCTTTGATAGTCCAAAATTTCACCAAAATGTTTCTTGGTGAGGACATTTTCTTTTTTCACTTTCTTGATGTTCTATGGGTCCCTGTTTATTTCTGAGAAATTTATCTCTATTATTTCTTCAAATATTTCCTCTTCACTATTATTTTCTTTATATCTTTGATTTAAAAAAACTAGTTACTAGTATTTCTGTGTCTATTTAAAACAATATGTATTTGTTTGCTATTTAAATGTATTAATCCTTTTATGCATCCTCTTCTAAGTACTTAAATTTGTTCCTTCAATCTGTACAGTTCACTAGAGCTGCTGTGATAATACCACCGACTGAGTGGCTTAAACAACAGAAGTATATTTCTCATAGTTCAAGAGGTTAGAAGTTCCAGATCAAAGTGCCCCCAAGTTTTGTTTTTTTCAGAGACCTCTCTCCTTGGCTAATAGATGGCCACTTTCTCTAAGTGTCCAGCATGCTTTTTTCCCTGTGTGCAACCTGGTGTCTTTGTTTCCAATTTTTCTCTTCTAATAAGGACACCAGTCAGATTCAATTCGGGCCCACTCTAAATTCCTTATTTCAATTTTTTTTAAAGTTTATTTATTCTGAGAGGAAGAGAGAGAGACAGTGAGAGAGAGAGAGAGAGAGAGAGAGAATCCCAAGCAGGCTCTGTGCTGAAAGCTTAAATCCCAATGTGGGGCTGGAACTCATAAACAGTGAGATCATGACCTGAGCTGAAACCAAGAGTTGGGCACTTAACTGACTAAACCACCCAGGTGCCCCCTAAATGCCTTATATTAGTTTAATCACCTCTCTCGTACATGACTTCATGAAGAATAAACACACACACACACACACACACACACACACACACACACACACAACCATTTACTCATTTTTCTTTGCTAAAACTCCAGCAAATTCTCCTTGAGGTGAAAGCATCCCCTTCATCTCCCCAGGAGAGGCAGTTTGGGGCAGTGAAATGTGAACTACTATTTGGTGTCGGAAAGGGAACATGCATCAGGATTAATGTCTGAGGCTAGTCAATCAACCAACGGTTTTCAGCAACACTTGAACAGATCAAGATTTCTGGGTTACCTATCTGGAATACAAGTTTTTGCTAGTGTTGCTGATTTATGCAACCAGGGACAGGTATTGATTTTCCCAGGGAGATGGATTTTTTAATTCTAATTTGTCCTCTGAGACTACTTCTGGATGAGTTCTGCTCCAGGTTGAATCAACCCCTTCCTTGGCCAACAAAGCACACAAATTTCTTCAATGCTTCTTTACAGTTTTTGTTGTTGTTGTCCAGGATCTCGGACGCTTCATTTTTAAGAGTTGATCTTATTTGAGGGAGACTACAGAATGGATAATTCACCATCTTTGCAGAAACTTGAAAATCTAAACCTCATGTTATTATTATTGTAATTATTATGTTAATCTAGAATTTTAAATGTACTATGACACTTTCTTCCAACATATACTCCAACCTTTAGTGAGCAAATGAAATAAATCAGGCCTATAGGGTCACCATTTTTTCCCATATATCTATCAATTAGCTGGTACTTACAAAGTGCTGGATAATGTTATTAAAAAAATGAAGTATTTATTGAATAAAAATACCCCTTGGGATATCATCTATTCATATTTACATGAAAATAAGTGCTAAATTTCCATGTTTTATTATGCATTTTCTCTGACTACAATCTGCTTTTGAATGTGAAATATAATCTCTGATGAATGCTGTGCATCTGATAGACATTGTTAGTGGAAGATTTTTATATTATTTCCATAAATGTTATATAAATATTTAAATGTAAACTATTGCATATGTTTATATCCTCTACCGGACAGTGAGCCAATTAACATCAGGAGCTATTTCTCATTCAACAAATGAAAAAATTGACATCAAATATTTACTTGGTTTCTTAGATGCCACATACATTTTTGACTGAGATGATTTAAACTCAGTCCTGTCTTCAATGCAAGAATGCTCTATAAGGATGGAGAACCATGAAAACAAAGTCTCGTAAATAATAAGTGTTGAGAAGTGAAGATTACTTCATTGGAAACAACTTTAACTGGAGATAACAGGAAGCCTGTCTAGGTAGGTCCTTGTTATAGAAATTTAACTGAATCTATGTTTAGCTGATCAATTAGCATTCAGAGAGAAAAACCTGTTTAAATACTTAGAAGCATACTAGACATGAATTAAAAGTTAAACCAGAAAGATGTAAAGTTATAGATGGTAGTTCAAAAAAACTTGTATCTGTTTTAGCCTATAGCTAAATGGTTACCAGATTTAGTCATTATAGGAAGCAAAAATTACATGGGTGAATGATATAAATGCAAATTCATGTTACAGAAAATCAATCATAAAAAATTAAACTTGGAAAAGTTGTGGTTATAATAGAATTTGTCAGAGAAAAATACTTTGAAAGAAGATTGCTTAATGAAATTTAATAGTATACCTGATTCATTTATGCTTCAAAAATATAACCGCCAAAATTTGAAATATTTATGGTCGGTTTAGAGACAAGAATTAAGATTTGTTGCAATGGAATGCTACCCATGGTGTGTAATACATGTTGAAGTAGATACCTATACCTAACAGCCACTTGTTTTTCATTCTTTTCCGGCATTTGGGTTTTGCTGCCTTTTAAATAACTTGGGTGGGGAGGGGGGACGACACATGTATGGATCAGAAAATCACACCATGGCTTCAGACTCTGCCTTCTGTCTACTTTCACTGTGAAAACCACCCCTGCTGTTGGCAGCTCATGAATATACTGCTTAACTTGAGGCTGAGCATTAAGGGCACTATTCTCACTGTTGAGAATAGACAAGAACACAAAGGTCCCTACTTCCATAGAGCATAGCTTTTATTAAGGAAACAAAATAAATAAATAACAAAATGAATATATAGTATGTCTGGTAGCCAAAGGGTTTAGGAAGAAAAATAATTCAGGGTAAGGGGAAAGGTCAGGATGAAGAAATGTAATGTTATTTAAGAGAGCATGGTCAGAGAAGGCTCCCTGTTAATGTTGGACAGAGACATAAACATAGTGATGAACTGCCATATTTTGGTGGAAATGATTCCTGGAAGTGGTAGCAGTAAGAGAATGTCTCAAAGCAAGGATACATTTGGTGGGCTGAGAAGGCAAAATGGCTGTGGGTATGGAAGGTCAGATGGGAGGCTATGGGAATAGTTCAGGATTTGACTAGGGCCATAGGAAGAGGCAATAAACAATAGACAGATTCTGTAGATATTTCAAAGGAAGAAAAAAAGGGCTAGATATGTTATGGAGGGAAATAGGACCAAAAGTCTAAAAAACAAAACCTTCATATTGTCTAAGGACTGCATTACAGTAAGAAAGAAATAGATAAACTCAGTCAGCATCTGGGTAACCAACCAGTTTTTGTAAAAAAAAAAAAAAAAAAAAAAAAAAAAAAGTGTACAGACTTTTATTTACACAGTTGCTTAAGAAGACCCCTCTCTACTTTTTGATCTGCAGGAAAAGAATTTGGGAGAGGAGGCTTAGAGACACTAAAGACAAGGGAAGATGAACCGTTGGTAACAACTTAGCTAAAAATACACAGTATGCTCATAGCTTCTATTTGACAGTGCTTACTGCACTATGGAAAAAGTAAGAATCCATAAAGGTCCACGTCTTTCCCGAGGGGACAAAAATATCAAAGAGTTTTCGGTATCAATCTTCCCCAGCCCTGGGTATTCATGCCCTTGTGTAATCACTTCACATACTGTTTTGAGGTCAGTATGCCTGGTCAACAGAACACAACAACAACAAGTGTTGGTATATTACTTTTGAGGCCAGGTAATAAGGGATATTATTGCTCTCTCTCTTGCTTGCTCTCTCTGTCTCTCAGATAACTCTCTCTAGGGAAAGAAGGCTGCCATATTATGTGATCACTCAAGCAGCTCCATGGGAAGACACACCAGAGAGAAACTGAGGCCTCCTGCAAATAGCCAACAAAGAACTGTAACCTGCAGTCAATGTGTTTGAATCATCTTGGAAGCAGTTTCTTCAGCTACAGTCAAGCCTTCAGACATCTGCAGCAGCTAGCTACCATTTTGGCTGCAACTTTGTAACATCCTCCCTAAGACCCATCCAACTAACACACTCCTGAATTTCTGACCCACGGAAATGGGAAACATCAGTATTTATTTTCCAAGCTGCTAAAGTTTGGAATAATGATGCCGCAATGATTAAGTAAGGCAGATTTTAGGACTTTTAGTGCCATGCTGCTATAACAAAACTTTAATGTGTAAGGCTGGCTTCGGAGCTAGAGAGTGAGCGTAAGCCGGAAGAACTTTGAACAAGCATTGATTAAATGCTTCAAGACATCTGAAGAGATTGAAGAGAAAGTCAGAATGAAATCGTTGAGTTTCTTATCTGCCAATCAGTACAGTTAGCATCCAAAGCTAAATACATCTTCTTCAAGAGTGCCCATCTCCTACTCACTATATACATTTGTCCAGGGGAAATTTTAAGGGCTTTCTTATACTGCTTATGCAATTCCACACAATTGCTCAGATGGTGAGGGAAGATGGTGAGTGTGCCCTTGCCTCCTGATTTGTACTCCAGCATTAGGCAGGTTGTCTATTGGTTCTATACCTTTATGTTTTTTCTCTCTGGTAGTTGTTATGGAAATGAGGTCAAGAGTGTGGAAGAGTGGGGTGTGTACTTTCTGTCTTCATGCCTGGATACTTTATGAGAAGTATTTTGGAATTTTTGACAAAAGAAAAAGGAAATATTTTTTCCTACATAGTTTAGATCTATACGTTTGAAGAATGCAAATAATAAATGGGTTTTTGAAATCAACTACATTGTACAAAGAAGCTAGTAAGAAATTGCTGATAATTTAGAGGCATCATAAATAAAAGAGAGAAATCTTTATCTGTATCCAAGCCACATTTCTTTTCTCCCATATTATGAACATCCACTTCTGAGTGTTTTCACTGTACCATGAGAAGGGCAACATGTTTTCTCCCTCTCGATCTGAGTGTTCTGTATCTGTGTACCATCTGCCATGTCTGAAATCATTGCTGGATACATACACACTTTGTTGTGGTGATGAATGGTGTGTTCCCCACTTTGTTTTGGCAGTAGAGTCATTTTCTACTTGGATTCGATGATTTAAATGTGAATTCGGTTACCAATATCGCTATACTGCTTAACAGTGTCAATCTGCTTCCAGCCATCCATGGCTCAGGGACGCTACCATAAAGTAATAAGTGGAATAAGTATCCTACTTATTATTTTATCCAGTGGGCACAAAAGGCCAAAAGCCAAGGGCGATAAAAGGAAAGATGATTAAATGTCATACTAGGTTTCACACTCCTTCTTTCTACTTCTCATAAATACTTTTTACATTACCAAGGACTTTACTTGAAAGAATTAACAAATAATTGTTTTCCTACCAACTAAAACAGATGTGTTTTTATTCTTGATCCTGAAGAAGAATCACTGTTTCTTTAGTGTAACAACTTTGTGCTCAGAGATGCTCCTTGGCGATGCAATTTGATATGATCCAATGAGTTAAGAAACCTTAGTACTCAGCATGAGTGAACTGCTGGTAAAAGTGTATCCTCGAATTGACTAGTAAGTATTTCCCTGATGACAATACAGATATGCTTGTTTTTCCTCAACTTGACTTGGACTATTTTGGTTATATGTGTTTCAACAGGTTGAAAGGCATTTAAATAACTATGGATCTTTTAGGAAGCAATTTTTTTCCAACAGTGTTAGGTAAATATGTTCTCCCCTTTTGCTTTGCTAATAAAGGAAACAAAGAAAAGAGGATAGTATTCTTCCAGGAAATTTCTTGAATCTTGGAATTCAATTTATTTTATTCAAAATACACTTTCTTTGGAACATATTACCTTTAGTTAACTCGTTTTTATTATATATCTGTCATACTTTCGTTATTTTTTAATTTTTGCTACATGTATATTAAAGGCTTTATTTAAATATTTGTGGAACTTGCAGAAAAATCTAGGGTATTTTCAATCTTTTTGAGGTGATGGAAAAAATAGTATGTCTTTTTTTCATATCCTCATGAACCAGTGGGTTCAAGAATATTCCATTGAAACTGAGATAGAGAAATAAAAGAAAATGGGAAATATTTGTAGTAAAAATGTAGATGAGCAGACTTTAAAAAAAAGTAAATTAAATTGGAGATGTACGGCGAAAGTGAATTTCAGGCTCTTTATTTTAGCTATTTGCATGCAAAAGTAATAGAGCATTAACAAACTATTGTGCAATCTGGTGTAATTGCAGCACCAACATAACCCTCATATGCCATGGATGTATTTGTACACAAAATAACTATGATACTGGCATAACAAAGGAATAAAATTTAAAGCTGGATTTTATGTGATAAAGAAGAGAAATCAAAGAAATTATGGAACTCAGGTAGCGTTTTTACTATCTTGTCTTCTTTCAGGAGCTACCAGCTGTTATGCTCACACAAATAGATTAGTTGAAAAATACATTAACATGTACAAATTATGTCTTTACAGTGAAATTAATGACCAGCTCATTCAGCATAAAAGATAATTTTACAAAGGAAATACTGCATCATTAAAGTTAGCATTTATGCAACCCAAATGTGCAGAGTAATATGACAGCAGCTTTCTCAAAACGGTGTCATATCCTACTAAAGTGCCTATCATTTAAAATGAAGAACAATAACACAACTCCATTCTTTTAAGAAGGAAAGAAAGGGTGTTGATAAATTCATTCATCTTGTTCTAAAGAATAAGATTTTAATGGTGTTTAAAATCTTGGAACACATTTTTGTTTCAGTGTTGTATTATATATCAAAATTATGCCTTAAACAGAGTAATGGCTTGGTAGTATACTAAAATTGTTTAGTTTAAACAATTTTTTTTAATGTTTTATTTATTTTTGAGAGACAGAGAGAGAGAGAGAGAGAGAGAGAGAGAGAGAGAATCTGAAGCAGGCTCCAGGCTCTGAGCTGTTAGCACAGAGCCTGATGTGGGGCTCCAACCCATGAAACATAAGATCATGACCTGAGTCAAAGTCAGCCGCTTAACCAACTGAGCCACCCAGGCACCCCTAAAATTGTTTAATTTGAAGACAAACATAAATAATTATATACAGATATTTTAATTTATTATATTAAAATATTTTGCTACTCTTATAAGATTGTGAAGTCCCACTGAGTTCGAAAAACCAGACTGGAAGCTAGTGTTCTATCCTACAACTAATCGAATCAGCTCTAGTTAATCACCTTCAAGTCAATGCTTGCAACAGAGAGACATATTAGCATGAAATAGAAAAGTTTTATAGCTAGTTTATCAAGAATCTTGGAAAAGAAATGGGACTAATCTTTTGCTTCATATCAATGCTAAAGATGATGAATCAAACTTCTGATTAAAATAAGCCTCTTAGGGCCAAATAATTTTTCCATTAGTTTCAGAGAGCTAGAACCCATTCTTACTATTCTTGCCATTTGACTAGTCTGTTATAAGGAGCATTAAATAGTGCTTTTTTAAAAAATTTTTTTTCTAATGTTTATTTATTCTTGAGACAGAGACAGAGTGTGAACAGGGGAGGGGCAAGGAGAGAGGGAGACACAGAATCTTAAACAGGCTCCAGGCTCTGAGCTGTCAGCACACGGGGCTCGAACCCACGAACTGTGAGATCATGACCTGAGCCAAAGTCGGACGCTCAACCGACTGAGCCACCCAGGCCCCCCAAAATAGTGCTTTTATACACGTATGTTCTCCTTTCTATTGGAGAAAATGATGGAATTTAAATTTAGCATGCATTTTGACTCTTGAAAAAAGGAGGCAGTTTCCAACAGTAAGTAGATGACTTATATGAGACATATCTGATTATAGATTCAAAGGAAATAAAAGTTTACAATGTAAAAATTGAATACACTGTGATGTGCTGTTTGTGTATAAATGTTCTAGGGTACCTTTGACATTCACACCTTAACTTCTGTTCAGAATAGCGTCTGTCTACTATTAACATGATTAAGTAGCTATCTGAGCACGGAACATACATTTCTTGGGAATGTATACTAAATGATATAAGTATTATGGGTATAGGAGCATGACTTAAGGAAATTTGATGCTTCCATAAGGAGAGGGGGTGATTGTGTGGTCTTATAAGGGACATTGTCCCTCTGAAAAGTTGCATTGCTAATCGACTATGGAAAACTGGCTTCTTGGTACATACTGAGGTAAGCAGTGGTAGACCTTATTTCTCTTATACTCTATTTATAGTATGGATTTTATAGGGTTTAGAAAACAACATGCATACATTAGATACAGAAATAAGTAAAGAAGAAATTTTAACAAGTAAATAAAAGGCAGAGGTTCACCTGCAGGCAGCAATGTACATTTTAAAGGTCTACCCTCTTGATAAAAGCATGTGGTAAAATTGGATCTGAACAGGTTAGTAACTAATTGAAGCAATGATTTAAAAACTGTTATTTACAAATTTTGAACAGTGTGTTTTCCATATGAATTGCTGAATAAAAACACTAAAACTCCCTAATATCCAAGAGCAGTTTCAAATGGTTATAACAATGCAAATTGAAGGCACATTGCTAGGGGCACCTGGGTGGCTCAGTTGGTTAAGACTCTGACTTTGACTCAGGTCATAATCCTGTGGTCCGTGAGTTCGAGTTCCCCATTGGGCTCCATGCTGACAGTTCAGAACCCAGAGCCAGCTTTGGATTCTGGGTCTCCCTACCCACCCCCCTCTCTCTCTGCTCCTCCCCTGCTCATTCTCTATCTCTGTCTCTCAAAAATAAATACACATTAAAAATTTTTTTTGAAAGCACATTGCTAATGAGTCAGTGGTCAGAGAGATGGTTTAATATCATTCTCCTGGTGACTGACATAATCCATTTATAAGAAGGTATACCTGCAAAATGAATATAATTTATAATTGCAACTCTCAACTCTCACCCCTTAGAAACTTTATAATAGTTGACAGTAGACAGTTTTAAGTTATATTCCTTGGAAATGTATATATTATACAAAAATTTCTGTGGAGAATTAAGGGTGTGTGTCTATAGTAACATAAATGTGAAAACTAGTGGCAAATGAAGCTGATATAATGTAACTTAAGTGAATATTTTTTAATAATATTAGTGACCTGGGGACTTCCCTGGTTGGCTGACTAGAGGTCCCAGCACCATTAAATGGCTTCTCCAAAATGATTAGTAGTGTAAAGGATTCCATTCAAATTATTAGTTATCCCATTAAGTAATTATACATCTCACATGATGGAGAAATTTAAGGCATGAATAAAATGATTCAAGATTTTATATTTTACTATATCTTCACCTAACAGTATATTTTATTATGACATAGTTATTCCATGTATCAAATGCATTTAGTATTATGAACATTTTATATTTTGAATTAATCATGTCACTTAAAAGATTTTATTGGTTAAGTTAGGTGTTAATAGTAATGACTAAGAATTTTATTTTATATAATTGTTATATATTAGTAAGTTATACATCTATTACATCTACTATATTTTTTCATGAACCATCTCATTATTTTATAATATTTTAATGTAACTCCAGCTTCACAAGATTGCAGGATTAGTACAAGAATATATTAGTGATCTTTTACCTAAATACATTAATTGTTTGCATTTTGTCCCACTTGCTTTCCCTTATTCTGTTTATGTTTCTCTACTTATCCATTTACATGTGTGTGTGTGTGTTTGTGCGAAACTTTTTTTCTTGAAATATGTGAGATTAAGTTGGAGATATCATGTCCCTTTACCCTTAAATACTCTTGCATGCTGTGCATAAGAACAAGGTTTTTCTCTTACACATTTACATTATACTTATTAAAATGAAGAAATATAAAATACTGTTAACTAGCATGTACTCCATACTGTAAGTTCAACACTTTGCCAAAAGAGTCATTTATGCTTATTTTTCCTCAGCCAGAAACCAAGCATGTTTGGTTGTAAGGTCTCTTTAGTCTCCATAAGTTTTGAATAAAATATATTTTAAAATATGTAAAAATTATTAAGTGGATATCACTTAAAGATTTTTTGTATTTTACGGTAATTTCTCTTATACAAAATTTTATTTTATTTTTAAAAATTTTTTTATGATTATTTATTTTATTTATTTTTTAATTTTTTTTTTTAACATTTATTTATTTTTGAGACAGGGAGAGACAGAGCATGAATGGGGGAGGGTCAGAGAGAGGGAGACACAGAATCTGAAACAGGCTCCAGGCTCTGAGCTGTCAGCACAGAGCCCGACGCGGGGCTCGAACTCACATACCGCGAGATCGTGACCTGAGCCGAAGTCGGACGCTTAACCGACTGAGCCACCCAGGCGCCCCTATTTATTTATTTTTTGAGGGAGAGAGAGAGAGCGAGCCAGGGAGAGAACAAAGACACAGGGAGAGAGAGAATCTCAAGCAGTCTCCACCCTGTCAGTGCAGAACCGACGTGAGGCATGAACTCACGAACTGTGAGGTCATGACCTGGGCTGAAACTAAGAGTCGGGCACTTAATGACTGAGCCACCCAGGTGCCCCTCTTATACAAAATTTTATAAGAGAATTATTTTCATCAAACATATTGACAAGACAAAAAAACTTTCCAAAAAAAATCTCTGAACTGAAATTTGAACAACAAAACCTGGTGAGTGCTGGGGAGGAATCAGAAATAACTAAATCAACACCGTTATCTTTGGTAAGATTCAGATTCCTCTACTTAATTATTGCAAACTCTGAGTGTTAGATGCTAGACCAAGTGATCTCAGACACCTCGCCTCATGTATTTGGATCTACAACCCTTTCCCTCATATACTAATATTGTCAATGAATAGAAGCAAACTGACATACCATGAGGATCCCAAATGTTAATTTCCAGTGTACTTAGTACTGTTGAAGCTGGAATTTGAATCCAGTTTCAGAGCTCTAAACAAATCGGTACAACATAGAACAGAAAATAACAAGAGTTGGAAGTAAATGCAGACTAAGTTCCAGGAGTGAGTGATAACACTAATCTTGAATATGAGAAATGAGTGAGAAATTAGACTTCAAATGTAGATGTGCATAAGCATATATAAATGCAAATGTTTCTCCAAAGCAATAGCACTGAATGTAATACATTCTATCCCTAAGTTTCAACTGTGCTAACTTTAATGATCACATATCTGGGTCTCATCAGAAACAGGTTCATTATTCAGGGCTGAGAATAACGTATTATGTCTACTTCTGGAGAAATCATGTTTGTGTTGGTTGGGATGCTAGTCCACAAATGTGGCATAGTTTTGCCCCCTAAGTATGCAGGGTGTATCCATTTTCTATTGCTGTAAACACAAACTATCACAAATTTCGTAGTTTCCAACAGCACTCACTTAGTAGCTCACAGTTCTGTAGACCTAAAATCATTTGGGGTTGGGAGGGGGTGTTCTCAACTGAGTTCTAAATTCAGAGAATCCCAAAGCTGACATCAAGGTCTTGACCAGGCTAAACCATTATCAAGAGGCTCTGGAAAAGAATCTGCTTCCTTCCTGCCTCATTCAAGTAGATGGCAGATTCCTGTTCAGTACAGCTGTAGGTCTGAGGTCCCACCTTCTCTGCTGGCTGTAAGCCAGACATTGTTTACACTATGAGAGGCCTCCTATGTCCCTTCTTACATGGCCCACACCATCTTCAAAGCCAGCAACTGTGTATTTAGTCTTTCTCACACTTTAAATCCCTCCTGATTCCCCTTCTGTTATGGGCTGGAGAAAATACTCTGGTTTTAAAAAGCTCTTGATTACTTTGGGCCAGGGTAATGACTCCAATCTTAAAGTCAACTGATGATAAACTTAACTACATTTGGCAAACCCCTGTGGTCACGTAAAGCAACATTTTCATGAGCATGATATTCATTGTATTAACATTCACCGGGATTATATTAAAAATTTTTGGCTGTGTGTGCAAGGGTACTTTCTGATTTTTGTCTCGCTCCTGGGAGATGTTAAAATATGTCCTAGACATATTTCACTTTAGCCTTTTTTTCAAGACAGCACTGCCACAGTTAGAACAAATCTGCCTATTTGGGGTGACGATCTTTGGAAATCAAACATTTATGGGTTTTTTTCTTTTTCACTAAGGATTCTACTTGACTTCACGGTATTATTTAATATAGTATTGACAAACCATAACTTTTATACTTTTACTTTCTTGGTTTTCACAAAGCAACTTTTCTAATTTAATTATATCTATTTGGCCACATATTTGTCCAACTTTTGTTGTTGGTGGTGGCGGTGGTGTTTCTCATGTGAAGTTTTATTTTCTTTGTTTTACTTTTCTTTCACCAGCCATGAAATGTCCGCCAAGCCTCTTGAATACAGTCTTTTTCGTAGTGCAGTTTTTTTTTCCTGTTGGCTATTTGCTCTCATGTATTTCAATATCATACCTCAAGATTTATTTCTACTACTGATTTGCATCTCGCTATGTAGTCTTCTGCTTTTTTTTTTGATAGATCCTTCTAAATTCTTCCACCTCAAATGCCCGAACCCTTTTGTTTATCCCCAGTATGCGTAAGTTAGATAAAGCACAATATATCTAGGCACCCAAGCCAGAAATTTCAAATGGATTTTTTTTTGCTTTTTCTTTTTGTCAATTATAACCAAAAAATATCTGCTGAATATATCCCTTTTTGTTACTATTAGAAATTACATCATGAATTTATTACCTATACACTTAAACTGCTCAGAAAATATCCTTATCTAATTCCTATGCTCTACTCTAAGTTACGCTTATACTCCATTAACCCTAGAGATGTTAGTCCAAAAGTCATTATATCTGTGGATTACAAACAAAAATGAGCACCTAAAATATGATATTCTACTAATGCAACTGGAAGTAGACTGTTAGTATTGAAGAAAATGGACAGAGAAAATGGATCATCTTTTTGTCCTTACTCATCACATTGAATAAACTTTTCTTTTTTTTATTTTTTAACGTCTAATCATTTTTGAGAGACAGAGTGTGAGTGGGGGAGAGGCAGAGAGAGAGGGAGACACAGAATCTGAAGCAGGTTCCAGGCTCCAAGCTGTCAGCACAGAGCCCGATACAGGGTTCGAACCCATGAACCGTGAGATCATGACCTGAGCTGCAGTTGGATGCCCAAGCGAGACACCCAGGTGCCCCCACATTGAATAAACTCTCATAAAAAGTTTAAAAAATAAATCAAAGAGTAATTCTTTATAAATCGTAAAGTATCTCTGCTGTATGGCCTGAGGGTTGTCACAAACTTTTTTATGATGCATTTCTGAAAAAGTAAATAGTACTTCATCCTTTATTTTGCATTCCAAATTGTATTGGAGGTGGTAAGGGAGATTCTGGATTTGTACAAAAGTAAATTATCGGAAGTGCATGTTGGGCCTCCTGGTAATCGACAGCTCTCAGATGAAATCCTCTCCAGGAAATTCCCTTAGCTGAAGAGTGCTTCCTTGCCCAACTTCTTGCTCATTTCTAGGCAACTGCCCACATCCAGTGATTGAAGGATAAGCAGTTATAGAGAGGGTCAGCATATGCCTCAAGGCGGGATAATTTTGAAGAACCATTCATACTCTAGAGTCCCTGTGATCAGCCATGGCCTTGGCTGAAAATATATCACTGCTTTCAGTCCAACAACTCCCCCATGACCAAGCCTCCTTCTTTCACTATTTCATAGGTGTTAAGAACCTTTTGCTACTACTTTAGCTCTGTCTTAAATATTTTAATAATTATTGAATAATAGACTAGGGCTTTTCTCTATCTCAAGATACCTGCCAGAAAGAAAACCTCTTTCAGTGCCATCTGCCAACTTAGTTGTTTTCATTCAATTACCATAATCTTCAAAAAGAGTGCTTCCAAATTATTTTCAACCAGACTGCATAATTTATGGTTTTATTTAAAAAAATGTTTTGACATAAACCATGTCTCAGTTATGTATCATTTAAAATAATGGTAACCTAGACCATTCTCTATGTCTCTAAGACTTTAGTTTGTGATTTTTTTTTCTCAAAAGAATGAATTCCCTAATGCAAGCTATTTAACAGAATCACCATCTGCCTGCCCTAAGGTGTAACATCAAGAGTCTACTGGGGAAATTTCCACATGCCTTTCAGTTGAAAAGAGAAGACTCCCTAACCTCTTGTTGTCCTTTGCGCTTGGGGAAATGGAGTACCATTCAACACTGCTGGTTAAAGATACAGCTGGCTGATCCTGACCTCCTGGATTGCGGCCAGCAGCTGTCCAATCTGTGATCTGCAGCCAAGAGATTTGAAGTTCAGGCATCCTCTCCTACACTGCCAGTTTCACCCTAATTATCTCAATCCCCCATAATCCAATCCTAATTATCTCAAAGTTTTTTGTTTTTTTTTTTTCTGCCAAGATAACTTGGGTTGTATTTCCTCTATCAAATTTGTAGAATCTACTTATTACTAATAGCTAATAGACGATTTGAGTGGCGATATTCATACACTCAGTAAGGATATTGTCAATATTGTGTAGTTTTTAAAGAAATCACAATCTGAAAATGTTCCAGTTATGAAAACAACAACAGTAAGCCACAGTTAGCAAAAAATGGGGGACTTGTATATTTAGTTATTAAATAAGAATAGAAGGGGTGTATAACTATCACTAATTTTATTAGATCTACAGTAATTTTGAGTAATATCTTTTGACTACAATAACCCTCTAAACATTGGCTGAGAGAATTATTTTAAGTAAGAAAAGTTGAACTAAACGTTCTATTTCTTATTTATTTATTTATTTATTTATTTATTCCTTCAGGCAATGGGACAATTAAAAGGGTTAGGTACCTAGAGAAGCCTGGTGTACTAAGACATTGGGTTCCTATTTAATAAGTTGAAGAAAGAAATGTGTAACTTTTTTTGTTCTATTTTAAAGCATTTTCTGCAACTCATACACCCTAATGTGTTTCTGTTTCTTAAAGTATTTTCACAATTTTTCCCCTTAAATTCCAAAAAGAAATGTGTGTGCCACTTTTCCATAAGTCAGAAACCACCACGTATGACTTTTCCAATTTTTTTTTTCGGTAATGGTAATGAAAATGAGCCACATTGTGCTTATTCTTTCCTACTATCCTGTGACAAACATCATCACTGAGTTGCATTATGAAGTAGAATAAAGGCAACAGAATCACATGTTTATTTACACCTCTTACTTTGGAGTAATTAACTACGAGACCATCATATTATGATGCCTACCTTTATTACTTTAATCTTAATACATTTGTGTCCTATCTGGTGCACTGGTAGGAAAAGTACTCAATTGTTATTGCCTGTAATTGGTTAGAACAGGGTGATACTTTGGCTAAGTTTTGTTTTCTAGATGAAAACTTGTGTTGTCTATATCATAGACTGAATTTTCTAGGAAACAGACCTGGAGATTGAAGTTTACATGTAAGAATTTTGTTGAGGGGTATTATAAAGATTAAGTATGGAGTCAGGAAGGAATTAGGATTGAGCTAAGGGAGGATTTGAACTGCAATGTGGTCTCAAATGGAGGTGTTGGCCACTCCCATCGGCACCTCTGCTGAGCTGGCCCTTTCAGAATATTCCTCTTTTGAGGTAGGGATCAAGCATTTATACCATCACACCAGCCAGTTATTGAGTGTCCCAGGGAAGGAGTGTCTCCATGGGTAAGACAGCTTTCTTTGACTGAGGAGAGTTTCATAGTGTGGGACTCAGTAGAAAGATGTCAGCCACCCAAACACTCTGGTTAGGTGAATGAGAGCTTCAGAAATGACAGGTAAATTTTGGTAGCAAAACAGCACAGCCATTGCCGTCCATCTTTTTCTCTCTTTCAGTTACACATGCTTTCTATAATAAGTTGTGAAAACTCTTTCTGTAGGATTTTTGTTGGCCACACTTCCTAAACTAAATTGCAACAGTAAGTTTAGTGCAAGAAGCTTTAGCCCCACCTCTGCAAGTGGTCTTGAAGATGCACCTGAAATCAACTCTCTCCTTTTTTTTTTTTTTTTTTTATAATACTAATTTTAGATTCTCCTCACTTTCACACAGCATCTCCACTGTCTTAGGGACTTACTGGTATTTTGACCCAGAAGCTCTTCAGTGGTATCCAAACTCCTAGAAAACATGCTCTCTCAGCCTCCTGAACCCATGCGTTTGCAGTCAACATTGGGTAAGAAAATAACAAGATATACAACAGAGGATCACATGGCTTCCAAGCATGTCATTTTCCATCATTACATAACAGCATTCCAACCTCCTTCTAATGATCAAGATCAACGACTCCTGCAGAGATAGTGACACATTTCCTTGATTTTAGCTTAAAGTTTAAAGGGACTCTTGCTTCATACCCTGGCAAAAGGCTTCTCCCTCAGGAAGCTCAGATCTCTAACGTTAAAAAAGAGAAATAAGCAAAAATCCCGTAATTGTTCATTGGAAGTAAGACTAAGTTTCAATTCTGCTTTTAAACTTCCATTCTCAAATCCACATATCTCACTTCTGCGATCACAGTACCATAGAAGGATTGTTGATTTAGGGAATAATTACATACTAGAGGATATTGCTCTGACCCTAGCAAGCTGTTATCTTCAGAACTTCAGAATGGCACATTAGTTGGACCTTCCATAAGCTGTTACATTTAGCTTCCATAAACTGTTTTACAAGCTACTTCGTTTTGTTAGCAGGTTGTGGGTGGTATGTACATGAGGATAGGCGTGTGCGTGCGTGTGTGTGTGTGTGTGTGTGTGTGTGTGTGATGAGACCAATTGATTTCATAGTAAAGCAAATACAACCTGCTTTGCTCTGCAGTGGGTTCGGAGGCAATCCCGTATCACTTTATAAGTCTTTGAGTAATACTGCTGATTGAAGCTCTCAGGCAGAAACTGTACCCTGAAATGAGCTTTGATGTTAGCCAAGAAGACTTGTTTCCTCTTCTAGGGTAGGAGGATGCCATTGTAATTAACTTGCCCAGAGGACAGGTGGTCTCCATACACAATGTTATATCAGAGGTTCAGTATTGGGCTTCTGTGCTTGTGGTAGAAGCTAGGTCTGCCTTAATTAGTTAGAGATTATGTAATTGGGTTTATTACTGGACTCCAGTCTGTCACCTTAGCTACTCCATTTATGCAGTTTTAATTCCAGCTGTAGAGTAGTCAATGACAGAGGCTGTCTGATGTCAAATGCCTGATGTCTGTGTGATGTCATTCCATCTCCCTGGTTGTTCAGTGCACTGTCAATGGTGCATGCATTTTGCTGGGTATTATCATTCATATACCACAAAGATCATATAGTATATCCATTACCATAGTTTCAGTGACATATATGTTCCTAGACATCCTTGTCCTTGATCTCATTTTTTTTTTTTTTGCAGGGATAGAGGGGGCAGACTCCTGACAAACTTGCTAAGCTATTTGCTTATGATTCTGTTTGTATTCTTTCACTGGTGTGCTTCTTTCCACATAAAGTGAATGACCAAAGTTTTGCTTATTTGGGTGAATTTCTTTTCTCCTTTAATTTTCAGGACCACCCCTGAATGGAGCTCTAATATAGGAGCAGCAGACTTTTATTGGCTTGCAACCAAATACTGAGTCTCACTTATCCAAAGTCCGAGAAAGACAGAAATTAGCAAAACTAATTCAAGAAAAGATAGAAAATATGAGCAGACTTACATCAAGGAAAGAAATTTAATTTGAAATTAAAAATTCTCCCAAACATAAGTGTTCCCTTCATTCTCAAAGAAAAGAACAACAAAAACAAAACCGGCTCAATAGCTTCAATAGTGATTTTTATCAAACAGTGGCCAACCAGTCCTGGAAACTTAGATTCATGGCAAAAGGCATAAACCCCTCTCTCAAAATGAAGAATGCCAAAGAATTTTAAGGCCATATTTAAAATTCCCTACAGAGTGATCATGACAATATTAAATCTGCTTCTGAAAATCTTCTGAAGGCATCCTTTTCCTAGACTGTACCCAGCTTCAGATTATGGTGTTGCTTCAAGGGCATGGTCTCTAAGTCCAAAAGTTGAAGACAATTTAAGTCTTTAATTTTATTATCAGAAAGCAAATAAAGCTTATGAATTTGTGGCTCTCTATGGACAAAATAGACAAATGTCATTTTATTCTCTGCCAAACTGGTGTAAAACTGAATGTTTTCTTATTACTGTGTATTCACATTATAGTGACCAAGAGCAATCAGCAAGGTTTCTTTTTTAAATTTTTTTAACGTTTATTTATTCTTGAGAGAGAGACAGAGAGACAGAGAGAACGAGCTAGGGAGGGGTAATGAAAGAGGGAGACAAAGAATTCAAAGCAGGCTCCAGGCTCTGAGCTGTCAACACAGAGCCTGACGTGGGGCTCGAACCCACGGACCGTGAGATCATGACAGGAGCCGAAGTTGGTCGCTTAACCAACTCAGCCACCCAAACGCCCCAAGAACTTTATTTCTCTACACTCCAATATTACAGTCTAAAATGTAACTTCTACCTTTTGAATACTGAATTTGCAATAATTCATTAGTTTTGCTAAAATTTAGGTTTGCATTTGTGTATCATGCAAAGAAGCTACCAAACTAATTACGGACATTTTTGCATTGATTTTTCCCTAAAATGTTGGTTTATATAAGAGTTTCTGTGTAGATGCCACTAAATTAGACATACACAGACAAAATTTGGTGTATATCAATATCATGAAGAGTTTTTTTTCTGCTTCTTTCCTTACATTATGCTCTGGCACATTGAACAATTTAACCACTCATAGTAGAGACTTATATTAAGAAAGAAAGTTTGCAGAGATCCCTAGGTGAGAGCGAAGCCTAGATAATACATTGAGCTATATTCCAGATTAAATATAAATTCCCTTTCATTGTTAAAGTTCACATAGCGATGTCTAAATCAATGTGAAATTTTCTTCTATTTTTGGAAAAATCCTAAATAAATTGAAATATACTATTTTGCATCTTCAATTTTGTATTCTTCCTGGATTCAGCAGATTAACCTCAGTTGTTTTTCTACAAAGGAAGGAAGGAGTGACTCTGGGTTTCTTCTTTGATGTCTACAGCTTTGACACTCAAAGCTCCTTCAGGAACTCAGAGACTATGTACATAGAGTCGGATGGAATTGCTGAAAACATTATAAATTAAGTCTTCTCATGTGCCAGTTTCTAAAGTTGCAAATAATAGAGTAAATAAAAGAACTCTGGATAGCATGTCACTTTGGAAAATTTCAAAACACATTTGGTAATATAGCATGTACCATTTCTCTTTGCTGTTACCTGTCATATATAGTATACATGTATATGTACATGTATATGTGTGTGTGTCTTCAGCTCTGGGTAGTGTTCCAAAAGAAGTTAATGGAAGCTTTCCCAGATGAAAGCTTTTAACTGGGGGCAAGGATGGGATAAGTGAGAATAGGGAGGGTATTAATAACATCGGTGAATGATGGCAAAGTGGTAGCTCTAAGAGCCTGTCCCTCCACAGAAATGCTTCCTCACTCCCATGCCTCCCTCAACCAGAAACAAACAAACAAACAAACAAACAAAACAGAACAAAAACTATCAGATTCAAAATGTCAGAACTTTGGAAAGTAGTCAAAGGTTTACAGCAACCAAGCAAGTACTGAATCAGAAATCAGTTGACTTAAAAATCTTAGGAAAGCTTTGTACCATGTTTTCGTACCTTTATTCCTATCCTTCTCCCAGGTTGGCCGTGGTATCAGAGCAGCCGGCTTTTCCTGTGTGGGACCATGGTCTCTGGTTCCAGAGGGAGCAGAGCAGACCTTGGTTTCTAAGAACTGAATGTGTGTGTTTTCACCAGTTTGGGGGAGTGCTGGAAGGATTGAAGCAAAGAGCTTACATTTGTTTTACCTAACTTAGAAGTCTCTCAGGGTAGAAAAGTAGCTTTCTATGCACAGGGCATTCTTCAAAAACAGTGAAAAGCAAAAGAATAATCCGTGGCTGCCTGGGGCAAAGATTACAATTGAGGCAAACAATAAATATACTGGAAGCCTAGGAGGCAAAGCTGTGAAGAGAGATCCTTTGGAGAATTAGGGCCCTGTAAAGCACCGCTGTATACTGGGAACTTAGACAGCCTTGTATAACCCGGGAAAAGATGCATGCTAAAAAGAAAAAAAAGAAAAAAAAAACCACAACAAACACAAAACCCTGAGAAGACACTAAATTTTTCATCTGTGGCTGATCTTTATGCTGAATACAAGCAGGAAATAAAGGCTGAGGCAGATTTGTAAATAGCCTAGCTAAGCATTGAAAAAGTGTCCCAGCACAGAGCCAACCTGCAAAGATGTGAGAGAGTTTTTATTTTTTCATTTTTTATTTGTTATTTTTTGTTTGAGATATTCAAGGAAATCTCTATCCACAAGTGTAGGGAGTTAGCTAGATATGAGCAGGGAACAAGTGCTTTCTGCCTGATAACAGGGCTGAGGCCAAGTTCCAAATAACCAGGACAGACCCATGGGGTATGCTCCGTGACCTATGACCGCTGCCCTACAGTAACCTATAGCTTCATCATAATACATTTACATCGTGTACATAATACATACATTTACATCTCTACCCCACAGAGAATGGCTGTCAGGACAGTTCCCACAAGGACCATGTAAGGCCAAAAACTCCCCTCCCAAACTATAGGAGGGGTCCCTTAGATGATTGGCTGCAACCTTAGTCAGACACCTCCATAGCTATGACTCATAACCCATCCAAACATAAAAAGAAAAGACAACTCTGTCATCCTCCAACTCCCCGGGAAGCTGCCACCTCTGGGGCTGCTGGCTCTCCTATTTGAGACGGTAATTTCACAGCAACTGCTATTAAACCCCTGCTTGCCCAAGTTTGGATCTGAATTCATTCTTGACCGAACTCAGGAACTGAGGCTGCACATCAGACTTGCCTTTGACAATACTAGTTGGTGACAATTAAAAGAAACAGACTTTAGAGACCACATAATGACAAATACCACAGTCCCTACAATTTATGAAAGTCGCTAAACAATCAAACAACTATTTCCCAGAGCCAGCAAAAACCAAACCAAAACAAAACACTGAGGAGGGGGAAGGCTGATTTCCAGAGTTAGCACGTTGTGGTATTTAAATGTATGCTTTGTCAACACCAGCAAAAAATGAAACATATGAAGAAATACGAAAGTAATGCCCATTCACATGAGAAATGAACGGAAACTGTCTCTGAGAAGACATAGACGATAAACTTACTAAACAAAGACTTTAAATCAACTCTCTCCTCCAAAAATGTAAATAGAAGTATTGACTCCTCAAAAGTTAAAGGATTATCATGTGACCTAGCCACTCCATTCCTAGATATGAACACAGAAGAATTGAAAACAAGTACTCAAATACCTGTACACAGATGTTCACGGAAGCACAATTTACATCGGCCAAAAGGTGCCAACAACCCAAATGCCCATCATCAGAAGAATAGATAAATAAAAGGTGACAAATACATACGATGGGATTCAGCACCAAAAGGAATGAAGTTCTAATACTTGTTACATTGATAAACCTTGAAAACATTAGGTTAGATAAGAAAGCCAGGCACGAAAAGTCACTTATCGTGAGATTACATTTAAATGAAATGTCCTTAATAGGTAAATTCATAAAGACAAAAAGTAGATTGGTGCCAACTGGAAGGGGAAAGGGGGGTTGACTTGTTAAAGAATAGGAGGTTTGTTTTGGGGTGATAAAAATATTTTGGGACTTGATAGAGGTGGTAATTGCATGACATTCAAAACATACTAAATACCACTGAATTGTACTCTTTAAGATGGTTAATCATGTTCTGTGAATTTTATCCCCCAAAAATATTTAAGAAAATAATTGGGCAAGCTGTGCTACCGAGTAGGATCCAGTAGGTGGTGGGAAGCTACTGCAAGAACCAGAGAAAAAATGTCATATACATGATAAGCAATAAAAACATATTGTTTTGGGACTTAACAGAGATCTTCAGCAGTTATGAATACCAGCTGGACTAAAACTACAGAGAAGAACTTTTCTAGATAGAGTGCAGTGTTGCTGGCTAGTTTTTTTTTTTTTTTCCCCCAAACTAGGACACTGGTCAAAGCTGGGAGAAAGCTGAGTAACTCTTAGCCAAGGCAGAGATCCACTGTCAGGGGAAAGAAAAACCAACAAACCTCTAAATGTAGAGCAGGGCTGAAGGAAAACTCAACAGCTTTCACACAGACCTAATAAGGATTGCCAACGGTAATTTCCTGATTTCTGGAACACACAGAAGGCTCAAGAGTGGCCAATGCTTCAAAAGGGCACAATAAAATCTCCTGCAGTCAGTAGACGCCTAGAAAATAAAGACCTGCTGGGGCGCCTGCGTGGCTTGGTCTGTTAATCTTCCGACTTCGGCTCAGGTCATGATCTCAAGGTCCGTGAGTTTGAGCCACATGTCGGGCTTTGTGCTGACAGCTCAGAGCCTGGAGCCTGTTTCAGATTCTGTGTCTTCCTCTCTCTCTGCTCCTCCCCTGTTCATGCTCTGTCTCTCTCTGTCTCAAAAATAAAAATAAACGTTAAAAAAATTAAAAAAAAAAAAAAAAAAAAAAGAAAGACCTGCTGAGGCTGGTGTATATTGCAAAGTCAGATATTTGGATTCTGTGCTCCTTGCCAGACTTTTGGATTTTGAAGTGCATGTAATGGGGAGTGGAGTAATGATGGGGGATGATAAAGTGCAGAGCTGCACTCCCTTCATGGTCAAGGTGAAGGATAACTTTGCACTCACAGTGAAAAGCCTTAGGAGGTGACATTCTGGAGAGAACAGAACAAGCCAGAGGTAGCTGGATTTTTACTAAGGCTGACACTCATTCTAACCCTGTCCCAAGTATGATAGGGTAGAAATAATCTGATCCTCATGCTGTCTAATGGAGGGCTTAACCATTGTGATAAGGATAAAAAGGGGGAAAAAGGCATAAGAATTGGGAAATGGAGTTTAAAACTGTCATTTTTAACAAATTATGTGATTATATACTCTGTACAAATCAAAAGAATCTAAAGACAAATGTTTGAGTCCATAATTTAATTTTATAGCATCGCAGGCACAATGCCTATATTCAAAAATACATAGTTAAAAAAATTTGTAAATGTTTTTTTAATGTTTATTTTTGAGACAGGGAGAGAGACAGCATTTGAGTGGGGGAGGGGCAGAGAGAGAGGGAGACACAGAATCAGAAGCAGGCTCCAGGTTGAGCTGTCAGCATAGGGCCTGACAAGGGGCTCGAACTTATGAGCTGTGAGATTATGACCTGAGCTAAAGTGGTACTCTTAACCGACTGAGCCACCGAGGCGCCCCCCAAAATACATATTTTAAATAAACCATGGGCTAAAAAAATAAAATGAAAAATTAGAACATATTTTCGAAGTGAATGATAGTAAGATATTTATACAGAAATTTTAAGATAAAGCTAAAGGAGCGCTTATAGAAAAATGTATAGCCATAAACATTTAAATTGGAGAAAAAGGCCAAAATTAAATGATGTAGCTTTCACTACATGACAAGCTGATTCTGTAGCTCTTATGGTAGTTTGAAAGGCAAAAAATGGTCAAGGCAGTCTGAAAAAAGAACAAAGCAGAAGGGCTAAAATATTAAATATCAAACTGAGTAATGGAACAAAATTAAAGTTCATAAATAGACCAATATATGCATTCTTACCTGATATATAACAAACACAACAGCCTATTACAATGGGGAAAGGATGGTCTTTTTATTATTTATTTATTTATTTTATTTATTTAAAAAAATTTTTTTTAATGTTTATTTCTTTCTGAGAGAGAGACAGAGTGTGAGCGGGGGGAGGAGCAGAGAGAGAGGGAGACACAGAATCCGAAGCAGGCTCCAGGCTCTGAGCTGTCAGCACAAAGCCTGACACGGGGCTGGAACTCACTAACCATGAAATCATGACCTGAGCTGAACTCAGACGCTTACCGACTGAGCCACCCAGGCGCCCCAAGGATGGTCTTTTTAATGCATGTTATTGGGTGTATTGAATATAGGTAAGGAAAAACACATTTCTGCCTCTTACCCCCGCCCTTTTGCCCCCCAAAATTCTAGCCCTGGGCATGCACTATACGTGAAAAACAATAAAACAAAAACAAACAAACACATATTTTCACACACACACACACACACACACACACACACACACTGTACAGAAGTATCCACAGCAGATTTATTCACAATTGTCCAAGAATATGAAACTACTCAAATGCTTATTTACAGTTCATAGATAAACAAATTGAGTTATATTTACAGAATATGACACAAACATTAATGAAAATAATCTACAACCACACGGAGCAATGTGGACAAACCACATAAAAGTACTATCGAGGGAGAAAAACCCAGATGTAAAAGACTACTGATCATGTGATTTCATTCACAGTAGTACCTAGGTAGATAAAATCACTCTGGCAATTAGAAGTCAGGACAGGTGTTACCCTTGTAAGGCAGTGGATGCAAGGGGACACAAGGAGAATTCCTTTGTGTGTTCTGTTTATTTCTTGATCTCGGTGCAAGTTTTCCAGGTGTGTTCAGTGTGTGAAATTTATCAAACTGTACATTGAAAATATGAGTACTTTTCTGTAAGTATATTATACTTCCACAAAAGGCCATAAAAATAAAAATGACTGGTCAGTTGTATTGCCAAGTGATTTTCTCCATATTTTCAGAAACCTGAGGGTTACTGTTATTCTCTATATGAAAAAGCCCTATTCCAAAAAAAAAAAAGAAAAAGAAATATATATGTATATATTTAATTTTTACCACTGCTTTCATCCAAGGGAGATTTAGCCCTCAAAGGGACACTTGGTAATGCCTAAAGTCATTTTTTTTATTCCATCATAGGAGGATAAGGAAAGGTGATGTTGATAAACAGCAGGTAGAGGCCAGTGATGTCGCTAAACATCTTAAAAGGCATATAACAGGGGCGCCTGGGTGGCTCAGCTGGTTAAGTATCTGACTTCACCTCAGGTCATGGTCTCATGGTTCCTGAGTTCCAGCCCTGCCTCAGGCTCTGTGCAGACAGCTCAGAGCGTGGAGCCTGTTTCAGATTCTGTGTCTCCCTCACTCTCGGCCCCTCCCCCACTCACATTCTGTTTCTCTCTCTCTCAAAATAAAAAACAAAAAACAAAAAACAAATAAATAAATAAATAAACATTAAAATGCACATAACAGCCCCTACACAAAAATAATTTGACCCAAAATGTCAATGACACCAAAGTTGAGAAACTCTGACTTAAAGGATATTTTTTTTTTTTTTTTTTTTTTACTAAATGCGTGTTTAGTAAAACAATGAAGCTTTCTTTAGCTTTATTCTGTTGCTGATGGAATTCCCAGGATGCTCTCCTTAAGAGTCAGTGGATGTCTAGGGCTTTTTGCCATATGCTGTTTGACAAAATCTTGCCTCCCCTCAGCTTTTAATTCCCTGAATATTAATTAACCTTCACGACTGCATGTTAATTCCGCATTACCGCCACATTGCTTTTTCTCCTTTCTCTGACCTGACTTTATCTACAGAAGCTTATCATTTCCTCAGACCCAAATAAAAGTCAGATTAGAGAGAAAAACAAGCAAAACTTTGTTCAAATCGAGGTAAATAGGCACAGAGAATTTTTCCAGCTGCCAACCATCTAAAGGACCAAGATCTCAAATTATTTTCAGTTTTACTATCTTATTTTCATCGCTGTAAGGAGAAAAACAGTTTGAGACAAGGTTTTCCTGACGCTAGCAAAATTGTTCATTCTGAAGTTCACAAGAAGCGTGTTGCACTAGAAATTTAAGGTCTCCGCGGAGGCTAAAACAAAACAAGGAAGACTTCATTTCCATCAAAACTAGGCCTCTCCTCCCTGTTTTATGCATTGAGAGCCATTTCTTAGTCACCAAAATGCCTGTTTTTTGAATTCCAACCATCAAACTGTCCCTCTGACTCTTCTCATGAGACTATACAATAGATTACAAACCGTGGTGAATTTTTAGTGCGATTTGACACCAATAAAGTCAAGAAAACAGGGATTCCTGCAAATCACTTTCCCTCACTGCTTCGTGAATTTTTAGAGATGGTTCTATGAAAAAAGGAGCAATCTAACATGCATCAAAGTATAAATTTATTATTTGCTATGGAAGTCTGCCAAACCTCAATTGTAAATTTTCTTATGAAAGTCAGTTAGTAATCGGCAGTTTGGTGTGTAGCATAATCAGAAAGTTTATGAGACAGACTATATCAGCAAGGGGATTATGGAGAAAGGGACAGCAAACATCTATTCTCTCAAAAGGGCCATCACTTATATTCCCCACCCAGCTGGAGACAGTGGCAAGAGTGACACATAAGAGCTTATGCCTTACAAGACTCAGTGATCTCAATTACTTCTCAAGGTGACCCAGCTCATTGTCCTAAATTTCTAGCATTCAGATCATTCTGTAATTTTTCTGGTACAATTAAGTTTTGTTTTGTGTTTTCTAATCTGATCATGGTAGGTGGTTTGCAAAAATAGTTGCAATTGGTTAAGCTCCAGCCTGAGGCAGGAGATGAGGAGCTTGAGCCTGGGGAGAGAGGGGGTCTCCTGAGCACTAAAGAGTTGGGGAAGAGCATGGGGCAGCCACTGTGGCAGAACATGGCATGTTCTGCTGCCTTAGAAGATATAGCTGCAAGGCTAGTGGACTTGGTGGATGAATAGGAGCTGGAGGACAAACACTGGTGTGACCGGAACATCTCCAACACCGGTCTCCAGGTTGCTATTAAGCTTATAAACACATTACTGAATTAAACATAGAAGCGCAGAATTCCTTCAGGAGTCAACAACCAATCAGGAATACTTATAGGAAACTGAGTAATTGACTAAGTAGGTGGAACTTCTTTAGCAGATGTATGAACCACATGCTGTTTTATCAGCAATTGGATGTCCTAGCAAGGTAGTGGGAAGAAACAAATCCAAAACTAGTTGGCTGATAGCAATTTCTCACAGCAGCATGCTCTTAGTCTTTCTCAAACAACTCAATTCCTACAAATAAACACCAATAAACTCCAGGGCCAGATGGAGAAACTGAAGGCATTTGAAGAAAGAGGAGAAACCAGAAGAAATATTGCCAGTAGAAATTGGTGCATGACATCTCACATTGATGCTACATGTCTGTGGACAAAATATACATTGCCCCATTCTTATTTGTCCATAGAGAAGAAGGGAGAATATCTTGTGAATTAGATTATCTACAGAGATCATCTTCAGAGGTTTAAATGGAAGACTTGGAAGAAAGCTATAACCAAAAAAAAAAATTATAAAAATTTATTTTCAAAACTTTTTTGCTCAACGAAATGCCTGAGGTCCAGGAGAGATCTAATTTTGCTCTCTGATGGAAGGATTACATCAGAATTTCTCCTATGAGAAATTTCTCCTATGAGGCACTGTCAAGTGCCTCACACTGAATAGGCCTGTATCACAAAGGTAGACAGTGGCAAGAATGGTGATGACAACAGAAAATGCCTGGACATTGAGTATCATTATCAGGTTACTAGATGAGGCCACAGAAAAGAACACTGGTATGTCACATAGTATCACTGAATGTCCCTATGTGATCCTAGGCAGGCAAGCTGTTTTGCAATGTTTCTTCATTTCTTATGCTTGGAAAAGTAGTCATAACTCATCATATTTTTAATCCCTGTTCTTTTAGTGTTTATGAGAAGTAGTGAAACATTTTTCTGTTTCCACTCTCAATAGGCTGATTTTCTGGACCCAACTGATAAACATCATCAATATAAACTATAGAGGCACCTGGGTGGCTCAGTCGGTTAAGCGTCCGACTTCGGCTCAGGTCATGATCTCATGGATAGTGAGTTCGAGCCCCACGTCGGGCTCTGGGCTGACAGCTTGCAGCCTGGAACCTGCTTCAGATTCTGTGTCTCCCACTCTCTCTCCTCCTCCCCTGCTCACGCTCTGTCTCTCTCTCTCAAAAGCAAAATAAAAAAAAATAAAAAAAATATAAACTATAGTTAGCTTTCCATTCAAGGATAAGGATGAGGATTTGTCATACCCCATCTTGAAGCCATAGCAAACAAGGTCCATGTTTATTTACCATAACCATTCTATTAAGTCCCCCTTATGTACAGCAGCTTCTCTGTGTTTTCATTAGTTTTAAGGAAAGTAAATATTTTAGGAAAAAAAAAAAACATCTACATAAGGATACGGGATTTGTTTTGAGAATGGAAAGTCATATGGGATCTTAACCAACTCTCAGAAGTCCCTAGTGTTTCTTTGTCTCTCACTCAGCATCTGTTTCTCTGTAGATGACTTTACTATTTCAAATAGGCAATTCACTTATTTCAAATAGGCAATTCATCTTCCTTCCTAATTAAAGAGAAAGTTAATTTCATTAGCCGAACTAATTACCATCATCCCTCTTAGATGGACCAATTTAATCCAGACCACCTTGTGATTTTCTTGGCCCCATTGTTCATTTGTTCATCTTCATTCAGTCAGTAACTGACCTCATGTTACTTCTTGGGACTCCAGCACATGAGAAAAGGACTTTGGTGAGAGAAAGACTTTAGGTATGGTACACTCCACTTGTGATATGTTCAGTATACAAGGAAAGCAAAGAGGAATCCTGTGTACAAACGAAGCTATAGATCATCTGTTGTGATACAAATACCCACAGGTGAATGATATTTTTTAAGCAAAGTTTATCAGCTTACATGTAGTTGTGAAATCAACATATATTTGTATCAATACATTCAAGAGAAATTCTTGTATACAAGGAATACTGCTGGTAACTTCCTTCGCAAGCTTAATTATTACAAAATTCCTCCATTAGGATAGTCAAGTACCTGCTCTGCATTCTTAACAGCACCACTGGTGTCCTGATAATTGCACTCTGATTGCTCCCTGTACAATGTTACACACAGACCTCTTCACTAATACAGGTCGGTTCCATATACCTTCCCTCGCTAGCCAATGGATGCACTCAGAGTTTGAAAAAGAATCTAGATGAGGTTATATGCCATTATAGAAGCCCCTCATGTTCTTCTAGGAAATGTCACATTTTACAACATACTTTTTCATGTATTATCCTCCTTGTTTTCAAAATAGCCAAGTGAAGAAATAAGTACATTTTTAAAATGTTTAAGTTAGACCAGAAAGATTTAAATAACTACATCATTTGGAACCAGCTTTGCTCATGAGAAGCAGACATCAAAGTAACATAGGATTAGTTTTGTTTTGTTTGTTTTAAATTGTTTTTCATGTTGAAAAATAGAGGGAGGATCTCCAAGACTGTTCTGGTAGCTCTGCTTTATAGAGTCCTGAGGGACTGAAACATCCCCAAGTTTCTGCTTTTTCTTTGTAATATAATTCAGGACAAGACTGCAGCCACATACACATTCTACGTACAAGCATAAAAAGAAGTAGAAGATACATATATAAGTTGTCTCTTAAGATTCCTGGAACCTGCCATATGACACAATTTCTATCTATTGGCTATAACTGGGACACTCGGGTATGCTTAGCTTCAAGGAATGTTGAGAGTTATAATGTTTATTCTGGGTGCCCTTATGATCCACCTAAAAATCCAGGTTTCTGTCAATTTAGAAGGAAAGTTTATATAGAATACTGAGGAATAACTCCCATTCCATCATAAGAATCAAACTTACATAAGCAATTATTAATACTACTTTCTATAGGAATAAAAATATAAATTTTAGTTAATTTTTTCCATTAATTTTTACTTTTTTCAAGTTTATTGATTTTGAGAGACAGTGTGAGTGGGAATGGGGCAGAGAGAGTGAGGGAGAATCTCAAGCAGGCTCCACACTGTCAGCGTGGAGCCCAATGTGGTGCTTGATCTCATGAAATTGTGAGATCATGGCCTGATCCAAAATCAAGAGTCAAATGCTTAATTGACTGAGCCACACAGGTGCCCCGATTTTTACTTTCAATATTAATTTAATCTTAATTTTGTTAAAGTTCTCTTAATTGAGGGCAACTATACCTCGGAACCTGTGAAAGGTACAGAAATTGCACCAGGCTTAGCAGGATTACATTGCTTTGAACTTGAAAATTCTCTTCACTGAGAACTACACAGAATGGGCCACATAGAAGAAGGTGACTCATATTGACATGAAAACCCTTTACTTGGGTCCTGGTGTGATGGTGCTGACCAAAATGAAATGTTATACCCAGCCTTTCAGCATAAAGTATGCTGAAATTAAAGGGACAAGAATTAAAATTTCGACATGGCACTCTGATTGCATGACTGTATTCCTCATAGCAATGTGTTCTACAGATTATTATAATTTCAGTAATTTGCAAAGTAAATATTCTAATCCTGTTAATCATCCTTTCTTTTATTTAATATTCCTCTGATGGAAATATGTTTTGCAGGATGATGCATTTCCTGAGAAAACTGGGAAAGGCTGTATTTGTGTGCTCTCACCAGGGTGCTAAAATGTGACGATTTCGATTAAATGAAGCAATTATCTATTCCTCTCACTTGTTTTATTTTTTTCCCAGTTTAATTTCAAAATGAATACTAATTATAAGGAGTTTATCTTTGTTTATTCAGTGACCTATCTAAAATTTAATTTATTGTCAGTAGAGTTAGAATTTCATTAACAGGGAAAAAAAAAGGAATTCTTACCCATGTGTCTATCTGTAGAGATAAAATACCTTTGATGTAAATGAGAGGCATGTGCTTTGATGGAGGAGGCTGTCAGTTGGGGGTGCTTGTCTAGGCAAATTATAAATGATGCCTCTATAAATTATTTTGAGGGGACATTGAGTACACAGGCATGGATATGATTGTTATCGATAAAAATGTTTAAAACTCATGAGTGACTGTATGTTTTTAAGTTTATTTATTTATTTTGAGGGAAAGAGAGAGAGGAAGGGACAGAGAGAGAGAGAATTCCAAACAGGCTCTGCATTGTCAGTACGGAGCCAGATGCGGGGCTCGAACTCATGAAACTTGAGATCATGACCTGAGCCAAAATCAAGAGTTGGGTGCTTAACTGACTGGGCGCCACACAGGTGCCCCAACTTTCTATCTTTCCATCTTTATACTTATGTCTCAATTAGGAAAAAATAACAGCCTTCAGTAGATATAATGTTTTTTGTGTTTTTTTTTTCTAGGCATTCTACACACATGAATGGGTTCTGATTCATGTAGGCTGTCCTTACTTTGCTCAACAACATCGGAGAAATTAGAACTCAAAGGGTGAAATATGGTAGTCACAAGATAAATCAGGTAATGGCAGACAGAATATTGAAGACAAAGTGATTTTAGCAATTGCTTTGCTTTGTTTGGCTTTTGTGTGGGGGTTTGTGTCAATTTTGTGGGTGGTGATGTTTGCATGAGTGTTTTTCTGCCTGCCTGCTTGGAGGAGTTTGTGTTTGAAGAGATAAATACATCCACAGGTTCAAACTGAAAGATTTTAAGAATTCAGGAAAATCTCATGTGTCTGCTTTGCTTGAAATGTCTTGTTATAATAGCTTCAGCACAGGGGAAAGGTCAACGAACCAGTTTCATAGGCATTGGCTGATTTTGCTCAGTTGTATCATTTTAGAAGAGACTTTTCAAGTAAAAAACATGAAAAAGTGTTTTTCTTTTTTACTTAATGCTAAATAGAAATTAAAAGGCACAGGTAAAAGATCAGTTATGTTTGGATATCTCTCTACATGTCATTTGTTTACCTGAGAAGTGTGAAAAACTGTCATCTGGCTAAAAATTCCATAGGCAAAGTGTTTACCACAGCAAAACTGAAAGTAAATGTACAGTGTATTCTAATTATTTCCTACTTTACTAGAAGGTAAATTATCTTTCTTTATTTGAATCTTTTAGATCTTTCATACACACACACACACGCACATATATATGTAGTTGAAGTTATTAAGGGCCTTATGGAGACTCAACACTTCTGTGTTGTTAAAAAAATAAAAAAAGCTGAGGCTACCAAATATTTGGGTCTTTCCAATTACAAGTACCTTGTTACCACTTTAACTAATTAATCAGCAAGAAAATTATATATTTGAAACACAGCTTATAAAAATAAATAGAATATAAATAATCAAACTAGTAGTAAAATGCCTTATTTCTTTAGTTTTAGAAAATTCTCTGGGAAGGGTCATGTTACTTCTTAGTTTCTTTAAAATTTATTTTGGATAGGAATATTAACATAGCACATCTTGAAGGGTTGTCTATATAATTCATGATAATATCAAAGCAACTTGTCTTAATATTAGCTTGTTTCTTTAGTAAAAATCGGTATTTTTGGCATAAGCATTCACCTATATGGATACATATTAGAGGCCGTGGTTTTCTTGCTAATTCGAATTTGGCAGGTTATACCATGTTTCTAAAACATTTTAATTAACTGGCATAACCCACATACAACTCTTCCAAAATTTTGCGCTTACAAACGTAAGCACATCTTTTGACAACTGACAGATGAGTGTAGTTATAATTCAGAGTAAACATCACATCTGTCTCTATGAATTCTTGTCCCAAAAAGTGACATTCCTTGTATCTAGTAGGTGTTCAATAAATTCTAAGTGTTTGAATTATACCTAAAATCTTGAAGAACAGATGCATTCTTTTAGTTTATTGACAAATTTAGAAATCAATAAAAATAGCGAAAATTTAATGTCTCATATATATGGAATTATACAATATTTGTCTTTTTTTGACTGGCTTTTTTCACTTAGCATTATGCCCTCAAGGCTCCTCCCTATTATAACATGTGACATGACATTTTTTCTTCTTCTGCTTCTTCTTTTTTTAAATGTTTATTTATGTAAGGGGGGGAGGGGCAGAGAGAGAGGGAGACACAGAATCCGAAGCAGGCTCCAGACTCTGAGCTGTCAGCACAGAGCCCGATGCGGGGCTCAAACCCAGGAACCATGAGCTGAAGTCGGATGCTTAACCGACTGAGCCACCCAGGCGCCCAACTTTCTTTTTTCTTAAGGCTGAATAATATTTCATTGTATTTATAGACCATATTTTCATTTTGTAGTTATCCACCTATGAACGTTTGGGCTGCTTCCACCTCTTAGCTACTGTGACTAATGCTATAATGTGTCGAAAGTAGTCAAGTGCATAGTTGAAGAAAGTATAATTGTGGTTTCCAGGGACTTGGGAAAAGAAAAAGGGGAGTTGTTCTACAGGTGTTCTTGGTTTTGCAAGATGAAAAAGTGCTAGAAATCTGTTGAACAACAGTGTAAATATAATGGTTAACACTACTGTACTTAACATTTAAAAATGGTTAAGATGGTCTGGGGTGCCCGGATGGTTCAGTCGGTTAAGTGTCTGACTCTAAATTTTGGCTTAGGTCATGATCTCACGGTTCATGGGATGGAGCCCCGCATAGGGCCCTCACTGAGGACGGAGACTGCTTGGGATTCTCTCTCTCCCTCTCTCTGCACCTCCCCAACTTGTGCTCTCTCTCTCTCTCTCAAAATAAATCAATAAACAAAAAAGTGATTAAGAGGGTAAATTTTATGTTTTGTGCTTTTACCATATTTTTAAAAAGTCTTATGTAGACATTTTTAGAAATCAAAATTTGAAGAACATTCTTAAGTATAGCTGAGATTAAGGTTAATGCAACCACCTGTGCTACCACCTGTGACGGTCTAATTTCAAACACAGCGATCTCTTCTTCCACGTGTTGACTTGGAAAACAATCTGATGGTGAAGCAGTATTGAAGAAGATGAGGATCAAGTATTGCTCTGCAGTTCGGGTAGATTTTTCATGCTTTGAATGAAAGGATCCAATTTTGTGTTGACCTTTGGAGTGGCACACCATCATCTTAATAAAAACCTGATCTCCATATTGCTGTCTTGTGCAGTCACGTTTCATTCAGCTGGAGATGTACTGAGCTGAGAGTAATATGAACTCAAAAGGAATTGCAGTAGTGCATACATATTATTGTAAGAAAATATTTTTTTTCATAATTTAAACCCAATCTCTCTATACCATTTTGAAACGCTATCTAGAGTAACAGTGGTCTCACACCGTTTCAGTGTTTGGCAGCATGTATTTTGAAGAGCATCTTTTGAAACTTGGTGATTCACCCAGTTGATCATCATGTTAGAGTGGCTTATAATGGGTTTGTAGTTTTAAGGTTAAACTAATGCCAAATGACATGGCAAGGTGTACTGTCTTCCCCAGAGCCTAGAAAAAATAATCACGTTACTTATTCAGTTGTAGAAATCGTCACATAAGAAATCACACGTGTCTATTAGGAAAAAAGAGCAGGAAAACAGAGAATAATAAGTTATGGAAATATAAGTCATTTTGGAGTATTCTCCATATTAAGCATAGCACAAAATTAGGCACAGATGAATATTTGATTTGGACTCTGTTCAAAGTGCAAAGTATATCTTGATTAAAAGTAACGTTAAGAAACAGAATGTAAGTATTTACATCTAAGGCCATCAAGGACGACTTGGTGGAGATTATTTTATTCCTGATAACAGAGGGTGGAAGGAGTAACAGGGGACTCTGTTAAATCTATTAACTCAGTTTGCTGGTAAGGACTTGAAGGCCTACCTGGCTAGAAATTTGAATAACATTTAATGAAGGGTCTGTTCAAGGAGGTCTGGCAACATCAAGGTGACCAGCAAGGATATTTCAATAGCCAGGGCCTATCAAGAATGCAAAGCATTTTATACCACCCATAGGTTTGTGGGGGCAAGAGAGAAATGAGAGGACAAATTCTGGTAGTTGTCACCTATGCTCTCTGATCTGTAAGTCCCCTTGAGTGAACCTTAAGAATAAGCCAATGGGCAAAGGCATATGGGCTGATGCTCTTTGAAAAAGTCAAAATTCCCTTTCTCTGCAGGACAATGAAAAGTGAATGTATCTAAGAAAAAGCAAATAAGGATTAATAATGAATATAATACTATTATTATATTCTTCTAGAGTATAATGATGTAATATTACATAATGACATTTTCCATCTCTACATCATTGACAAAGGATACCTAAGTAGTACAAGAACATTAGAGACAAAAGTTTAAAACAGTTAGATTCTTTTGTCTTTTTTTTAATTATTTTTGAGAGAGAGAGAGAGCATGAGCAGGGGACACAGGCCAAGGGAGAGAGAATCTCAAGCAGGTTCCTTGGGCTTAGCAAGGAGTCCTATAATGAGAGATCTTACATGGGCCAGACCCTAGGATCCTGGGATCATGATCTGAGTGAGCCAAAATCAAGAGTCAGATGTTTAACCAACTCTGCCACCCAGGTGCCCCTGGATTCTTTTGTCTTTAAGTTCACTGAGAGATGAATCATAGTAAGTACAACATGTTGCATTTCCACTACCGTAGGAAATACCATCGCAGATTACAGGTTTCAAGAGGCAAATAATAAATGGTTCATATTGTAAGTGTTAAATATAAACAATCTGCAGCAGCAAATTATTTCACGTGAGACACTGGAGTTGTCAATGAAATATGTGAGAATGGTTTCAGATTCAAATACTGGATGTCTAAGAAAGAAAAGGCTATAAGTTTTTGATTCCGAAATATGGCAAGAAGAGTAAAATACAGAATTTGAAATATTTTAAAATTATCTTCCAAATTTTATATTATAGAATTAACATGCCTATGAGATTTTTCTTAAAGATAACTATACAGTACTATATTTGATTTTCAATATTTTAACCCAGTTAAATCCCTAAATTAGAAGTTACTGGAATCAGAGAATGAGGATTGAAATAACTGTAGAAAGTTGAAAATATATATTTTTTCATTTCCCAACCCTTTATTATCAACAATCCATGTTCCCAAATACTCACCTTTATCCTACTGATATGAATTATATTGAACTATATTAATATTTAGTTGATAAAATAAATGATCGGGGTGGGGAGGGGCCTGGGTGGCTCAGTCGGTTAAGTGTTTGACTCTTGATCTCTACTCAGGTCATGATCTCACAGTGAGTTTGAACCCATGTGTAGTTCTGCACTGACAGTGAAGAGCCTGCTTGGGATTTTCTGTCTCTCTCTCTCTCTCTCTCTCTCTGCCCTTCCCCTACTTGCTCTCTCTCTCTCTCTCTCTCAAAAGTAATATATTATTTTTAGAAATGATTAGAAATAATTGCATAAGCTACTAGAAATGAAAACAGTGTTATAAGAGGAAATAACAGGGGTGCCTGGGTGGCTCAGGTGGTTAAGCATCCGACTTCTGTTCAGGTCATGATCTCGCCATTCCCTAGTCCAAGCCCTGCATCAGGCTCTGTTCTGACAGCTCAGAGTCTGGAGCCTGTTTCAGATTCTGAAACAGTCTCCTTCTCTTTCTCTGCCCTCCCCTTGCTAGCACTCTGTCTTCTCTCAGAAATAAATAAACATCAAAAAAACTTTTTTTAAAAGATGAAATGCTGTTTCATGTTAAATTCCAACAACTTTCTGTCTCTAAAAGTAAATGAATGTTAACATTGATACAACTCATTGGAAAGACATCAATATTTGTAGACCATTATTAAAGGCACTGAAGTGATAAGAAACTGAATCACACTCTTCATCTTTATCGTCTGTAAAATCTAGGGTTGCTTTAATTTAAAATATGTCATCCAGAAAAAAGGTAACTCTAGTATCATCATTGTCATTACAAGTTTTCATATTTTATATGGTCAATATTTTCTTGAAGTGTAAGTATTATTTAATTATTTGCACAGAAAATGCAACAAATAATTTTACGTGTACTCTGCACACCTTCCTCTTTCCCCACGGAAGACGCTGCAAACCAAATGATCAAAACAATAAGGGTTAAAATACGTAGTAGCATTTTTTGAAAAGCATGGGTATAATGTAACTTATAACTTGACAGAAGCAGAAAAAAGTCAAAAAACATTTACCAGAATATGAAAACTCATTAAGAAAAAAAAGCAAGATGAATTAGCAAATATTAACCATTGTAAACAAACAAAGCATGGAGGAATTATAAAAAATATATGTAATTACAATAAATTGAAATGTATGTATTTTGCCAATTAAAATGGCAGATATGTTTGATAGGTAAATGAATTTCTATGCTGTCTATCAGAGACAAATTAATGCAAAAACAGAAGAGTTATGCAAGGAAGAAGTAACAAATGTTGAGAAAATATTTAAATTATGATTTAACCCTAAAACTTTTTACACATATGAAACACCCAGAGCTACTTACAGAATGCTTTGTGGAAGAAAAAAAATATATATGTAATAATTTTTATTCTTAGTTCAGGAAATTCCTTAAAAGTGGCCCATGAGACTTGTCTAGCAACTTGTCTCTTGGGCATATATGGAAGTTGAATGAAACTATTTTTTCCTTGTTTATAAAAAGGTATTTGCAAAAATTACTATTCTTGTTAATAACATGATGTGCCCATCCTTCCAAAAGATTACAGTGGCATGTGTTAATAAACAAACAAGACATACATTTGCCTACACAAAGAATTATGTGTCCTATCAGCTCCTTTCAGAATCTTTTCCATATGATTTAAGAAAATCAGAATTATTGAAATAATTCCACCCCTTACATTCCCATTGCTATAGTACATTGATATTTTCTCAGTGTTGCAAAATGAATATTAGAAAAAAATGTAAGCTAGTATTTTTACAGCTTGGGTAAAAAAATATTTACAATTTACAATTGACGATAGTCTCTTGTTTCTCGGTGTTATATAAAATTTTCACGAACACTGAATTAGGGAATAATAAGCTATATGTCCTAGAGAATGTGTGTGGATATATATGAAAAAAACCTGTAGATATATATGCACATATCTTACTCAGATTGTGATATTACATCCCCAAAACAACTCATCCTATTGCTGTTTGTTTTGCGAAAGAGAAAATGAAGTTCAGAAGTGATACGTGATTTACCTGAGGATTTCTCACTAATAGCTGCTGGAGTTGTGATTTAAATCCTTTCCAACTAACAAAGTGGAGCTTCTTGCCCTCCACCACTTGTTTTCTCCGGTCTTCATTGCCAAGTCCTCTCTGTATGAAACTGAACCAAGAAGGCAGAATATCACCCTGTTCATCCTCAGCTGGGACTGTGCCAGTCATTCAACTTCCTGAGTGGGGAAGCAGCCTGAGTATTTGCTGAGCTATCACTCCCACCATTGTGTTATCTTATCAGGCAAAGGGTTTTTGCATATGCAATTAAAGTCCCTAGTCAGTTAAGGATAAATTAATCAAAAGTGCTTTGGGCCCAACTAGCTCTGACCTAATCAGTTGAGCATTGAAAAAGAGTAGCCTGGAAGCAACAGAATTGATCTCCTCTTGTCCTTAAAGGAAGAGTCATTAGAAGTTCCACAGCTTCAAGGAACTAAATTCTGCCAACCGAGAGGATCCTGAACCCAGGGTGAGACCCAAACTCAGCTAACATCTTGAATACAATCCTGTGAGATCCTGAGCAGGGGATCAGGGAAATTGAGGGATAGAAATATATGTATATTGCTGCAAGATGTTAAGTTCATGGTAATTAGTTAAGCAGCAAGACAAATGAAATGTCCCCACTTTTTAAAACAGAAATAGTCATGCTATTCAGTGGAAAAAATCTTCCTGGAATGTGATAATTTGATTTTCACCGCTTATGTGGCCTTAAGCAAGAGATTTAATTTCTCCAGGTGTAAAAAAAGTTTTTACAAGAGAAGTTTCCAAATCCTTTAAAGACTTAAACATTCTTTGAGATTAAAAAAAGAAGAAGAAGAAAGGAAGAAAGTAAGAGAGAAAAGGAAAGAAGAGAGAGAAACATTGTCACATTTAAGGCAGGCAGGCATTTTCCAAGTAGTGTGCATTTCCAAGTATTAGTAGATTAATTAGTAGATTAGTAGATTATTGGAACAGCATTAACTATGTGATTAATTAAGATGGTAGTAAATTAATTTGATTATAGTGTGATTTAGCAAATATTTAAATATTTATCACACAAGCTAGATGATAAAGACAGACCAGCAGATAAGCAGTCACCTCCATCTTTATTGTGATTATTTACAGCGAGTAATACGTTGGATGAACACTCAGTGGAGATGCAGGGAACCAAAGAAGGCTTTCTAAATGCAGGCTGATCAATGAAAATGTACAAAATAAAAATGGGGCACTGGGGGGCATGAGGGAGATTTCACACCAGGGGAAGCTGATACCCTAAAGTTCTCAGTTATAAGTGAACTTTGTAAAAGTAAGAACTCACTGCTCCCTTTGATTTGAGCAAACAACTAGAATAGAAGAATACTGGGGTGCCTGGGTGGCTCAGTGGGTTGAGCGTCCAACTTCAGCTCAGGTCATGATCTCACACTCAGTGAGTTCGAGCCCCGCGGCTCTGTGCTGACAGCTCAGAGCCTGGAGCCCACTTCAGATTCTGTGTCTCCCCCTCTCTCTGCCCACCCCCCCATGCTCTGTCTCTCTGTCTCAAAAATAAATAAAAACATTGAAAAGTTTTGAATACAAGAATACTCAAAGGAAAAAACGAAAATAAAACAAAATAAACAAACACACCAAGACAAGATTATAAAAGGTCTTATAAATAATTTTAAGGAATGTAGGTCTTACCATAAACAATAATAATATTTTTAGATGTTATTTTGGCATGTGTTGCTTGTTTTAATGAACTCTCCATGTTAGGAAGAATTATTAGTGGATTGTAAATCTATATACAACAAAATAAATTATCTTACTAATGTTGCTGCAGATATCTGTGAAATGATAGATTACTAAAGATCAGGCATTAATCTACTTTAATAATTTATATATCAGGAGACGTGTCCTAGAATGAAGTCAGTGATAGTAGGAATGGAGAAGAAAGAAGGCATTGAGGAAATAATGAGGAAAAAAATTGATGACAAAGTGGATAGTTATTGAATTATCAAGACAAGGAGAGAAAGAAATTAGCCCTAGTTTACTTAACTTGTAAATAAGACAAAAATTGGAAAAGTGTAGGCAAGCCAAAGCATAAGAGACTCTTAAAAACTGAGAACAAACTGAGGGTTGATGGGGGTGGGAGGGAGGGGAGGGTGGGTGATGGGTATTGAGAAGGGCACCTTTTGGGATGAGCACTGGGTGTTGTATGGAAACCAATTTGACAATAAACTTCATATATTGAAAAAAAAAAAGGAAAAGTGTAGGCAGATTTAGAGACACGGTTTATCTAGTTTAGAACATGATTAATTTGAGGTTCCTTTGAAACATTTAAGTCAAGTATTTAAACGCTTTTACATAGAGTACACAGCGTGTCAACAATTTACTTAGTATTTCCTCACAAAGGGGTTTAAGACGGAGCCACTTAATGTTTCTAGCAAGGCCAGGGTTCCCAGAGCAGCCAAAGTTGGGTCCAGGGAGAGGGGAGAATTTACATGTTTCTGGACACGACACCCATATAAATTGGCCTCTAATTTAAATGCCTAAAGGGTAAACATTTAATTCAATCCCCAATATGTGTGTTAGGAGGGAGCAAAATATGTGTTTTTTTGTTTCTTATTTTTGCTACAGGCTCAAGACTTGTCAGGATGTTTGTACAGACCCAGGACTTAGGTTCTGATGACACAGTGGGGAAGAAAGTGGCTTCAGTCCCGTGGGTAAAACAGAAAGTGAACACAGTGAAATCTGGGACAGAGAGTTCCGTGCGTGCTCATTATATCAGGCATGGAATGTTTCGTTTATATGTTGCTGCTTAATAAACCATCCTAAGACAGGGATTAAAACAACCATTTAATTTTGTTCACCATACAGCAAAATTTAGGAAGGGATTGTTTCGCCATTAATCTCCGATTGACCTGCCATCACTGAGGCGGTTAGGGTTGGAGTTTCCTCATCCGAAACGGCTTCTTCACTTTCTTGGTAGAAACTGAGTGTCCACTGATCTTTCTATCCACATGGTGTCTGCTATTCCATGCCTTGTTCAGGGGCTTGAGCTTCTCACAGTCTGGGGTTCTCAGGTTCGTCACATTTTTTCTATGGAGGCTGTTTCCTCAAAAGCTGGCACTGAGGGATGCCTGGGTGGCTCAGTTGTTTAAGCATTGACTCTTAATTTCAGCTCAGGTCGTGATCTCACAGCTGTAAGATTGAGCCTTGTGTTGGGATCTGTGGTGAGAGCACAGAGCCTGCTTAGGATTCTCTCTCTCCTTCTCTCTCTCTCTCTCTCTCTGCCCCTCTCCCAGTTGTGCTCTGTCTCTCTCAAAATAAATAAATAAACATTGTATATATACATATGTATACATACATGCATATATATACATAAATATACATATATATACATATATATATATATGTATATATATGTATATAAACCTGGCATTGAGAGAGTGAAAGAAGAAAAACCTAATTCAAGGATACTTAATACATAAATATGAAATATAAAATACATAATGCATATGTCCTTTATTATATGAAAAGTAAATATATCTAATTTCAGAAAGAGTTTGAGAGTCGAATCATTTTGAATAATAAACTAAAGGATATGAAAGGTGGAAACCCTGTACAAAACAAAAGCATAATTTGTTATATAAAGAGGATCATTAGAAAATAATATGAGTATCCAAAATGGTGCCAAAACTAATTTGTAAATGTCTAAGACTAGAGATGCTAAATGTTTATGTAAGATAAAGCCAGATAAGTAAATTTTGAGGAAGATCCACAGGAATTTATCTTTTTACTGATTTTAGTAACTTGTGGGTTTACTCATTCTTCTTTTTGTCTTAATATACATATTTCTCCACAGGAATTGGCTAACCATTGTTTAACCTACTTCTGTTAGCCAGAAAAATAAAGGACAGTGTTTTCAAATAATGGGCTGAAGCCAGTGTGTATGCAGGTATGTATTCAATGATTTATCTTCTTAGATTGCCATTCTACATCAATTGTTTGGCTTTGGTGTTATTTCTGAGCTTTGCTTTTATTGTTGTGATTGATTGATTGATAAGTTTATTTATTGATTTTGAGAGAGAGATAGAGGGTGAGTGACCACAGGTGGGATTGGCAGAGAGAAAGGGAGAGAGCGATTCCCAAGCAGGCTGTCAGCAGGACTCAGGGCCAGATCTCATGAACCATGAGATCATGACCTGAGCTGAAATCAAGAGTCGGATGTTTAACTAACTGAGCCACCCAGGCGACACTATTGTGTGTTTTTTCTTAATTTGACTCTGACACAGAAGACAAAACTGAAATTTCTCTTCTTTACCAGGCACTAAATGTAAATTATCATTTATTTCAGGTGAGTGATTTCCCTTATAAAATTGGTAACAGAAAATTCCTTTATTTCTTTAAAAAGTGACAATTTCTCAGCTGTGTAAAAACAATTCATTGATGTAAGGGAGATTTACATACCCAATGAAAACATTGTTTCCCTAAGGTTATCTAGATGACAGTTGCTTCATTATTCCCTGGCAACAGTACTCTCCCAAAATGCTACTGAAAACACTTCAGGTATTAAATAAACTCTTACCCACTCTTCTATAGTGACAGGATGTATGATATCATATATATGAAACTCAGCGGAGAAATCACTAATAATAATTCATTGCATTGTTCTCTTTCCCCTTATTGCATCTTGTTATCTGTGGCCATAACATATGCACACATTCTTACAGTCTATATCAAACTGTAAAGGAAACATTTAGGAAATATGCAGGTACTTTGTAATACTGTTTCATCAATGATGAAAGTATGAAACCAAGAGCAAACTGAGATATTTCAATTCTCAAAAGCTCCTCTGTTTTATTGATGGTATGGAAGTGGAGTAAGAAGAGATTGAGTACTAATGTATGCAATCAACCTATTCTATTTACATATTTTTTCAGCTATGCTAACATATGATCAAGTGTACATGTCAGAGTGCATTTTCTGTTTTTTTTTTTTTCCTTAGGAAAAACTATAAACATAAATTTTCTAAGCTAAAAATGAAAATGTCACTTTGCATTTGGAGAAGACAAATATACCTTCAAAATGTACCGAGGACTTGCTATTTCCATAACACTGAGTGAGTTTCATTATATCCTAACCTCTTCATGAAATACACAATTACTGAGTTTTTTGTTTGTAGTTGTTCCAGATCTAAGGATTGAAAAAGTAATAAGTCAAACCTGCAGCATAAAACAGATCATTCTATTCAGGCTAGATTTGCAAAACCTCACCACCATCCATGCCAATACCGCCATTATTTTCTCTCCATATATATGCAGTATATTCATCAGAATGCCTATTCTCACCTACCACCAGAATGAATATTACACATAGTATCTGTATTTGATTAGTACCCACCTATTCCCATCTAACTTTCATGAGAAAAGAAACTTAGTTCTGAAAAACTTATTTTATGAAGTTATTTTTAGATTACAGTTAACTACATTCTTGTGGACCCAGTAACAAAGTGAATGTAACTGTGGAGCAAATTTAGTGCAAGGGTAAACTATAACTTTGTCTTCTGGTCACCGTAGTCACATCCATTTGGCTTAACTGATGCCTGCTGTGGCTACTGTGGTCAGTTCCTGCAAGTTCAGCCTCACATTGACAATCTTGCCTCAAGTACACCCCATGCGTCTTTTCACATTTTGTCACAGGGCTTTCTTTGAACCCATGGAAAACTACTCATCGCACAGGAAAACACAACTTGGAACCTGAGACTTAATATCCTCAGAAACAAACTTCCTTATGATTAGCATATTCAGTTTTCCTGAAATTTTTATTGGAGAATAGACTTATATGGAAATAAAAACATCTTCATTGTTTGGGAAGGAAAATATATTGCAGATAAGAATATTAAATATGAAGTTGAAGAACAGAGTTGATGTTCAGTCTTCCCCAAAGTAAGTCTTCAAATAAACCCAAACAAAAAATTTCCTCTAATGTGACTGGGCTATTAGACCCTCCCATAGCTGTTGAAAGATGGTAGGAAAACTTGTATTCCTTAAAGGATGTAATCCTTAATATTTTTAATTTGGGCATTATTAAAAGAAAGCATATCACTTGAGTATACATTATATTTCAGATAACTTGGAGAAATGGCTATTCATCCACATGGAACTTCATGACCTAATTTGTTATTTATATGATACAAGTGACACATGAAACATTTATGTAATATTAACTGAATACTCTCTCTATGAAAACTATATACAAATAAAGAAGATGAAGTGTTTTTATAGCACACTATGGGAACATTTTACCTAAAATTGGTTTTCAAAATTAAGATCTGAAATGCCCTAGTAAATCACTTCTCCATAACTTTAGTGCCATATGCACATTTATACACATAATTACTGGTAAGTTTTAAAACTTTTTTAACTTGTCGTTTTTACTTGGATGTGTAGTTAGCATTTTACACAATCTTTCCTAACTGTTTAGGTTTGTAATTCAAGTCTCATCATGTCAAACTCTGAAAGCAATACATTAAAGATGTGAATACACATTTTGTTTAAATATTTCAAGTAACATGTGGCTACAAATACTCTCCAAATTTGTTGGTAACAGTTCTCCACGGTCTTTTGGTCTCTATGGTCTTCATGGCCTCTGTGCCTCTTGAGAGGAAGTAACACCTGCCTTGGTCATCCTGTAAGTCTTGGGATTTGTCAGCCACCATAATTATGTGAGTCAATCTTTACAATAAATCATAAGTCACTCTGTCTATACCTATATCTAATCTCCTATTGGTTTTGTTTTTCTAGGGAACTCTGATGAATATACAGTTCATTTTAAAAGATTCATGTTCCCTAAACTTGGGGTTTGTCTCCTGGAATTCCCTTCATTGTGTGTATACAGGATCATTTGGTCCTCTTCATGTCTCCCTGAGGGACTGAGAACTTGAGGAACTGATACAAATACTGATACTGTGTCTACTGCTATTTCAGGGAATAATAAAGTCATTTGTCTCTGACCTAGGAGTTCCAAGTATTCTGTCAGAATCTATGATATTGTAGAAAGATAACTTGTTAGTTTGCAGATATGGGAAAAAAAAACCTCAATTCTTGCATAAATGTTGACAAAATTTTACTTAGAATTTATACTTTTATAACATTGAGAAAAATAAATAAATCTAATACTCATTCTTAGCTTATGTGCGATGCATCATGACTATTTTGCAACCAAGAGTCTAACAGTTAAATTTGATGATTTGGGGACCCCTGGATGGCTCAGTCAGTTAAGAGCCCGACTCTTGGTTTCACCTCAGGTCATGATCTCAAGGTTGTTGAGTTCGAGCCCTGCATCGGGTTCTGTGCTGACAGTTAAGAGCCTGCTTGGCATTTTCTCTCTTCTCTCTTTCTGCCCCTCCCTGCTCACTTTCTCTGTTTCTCTTTCAAAAAAAAAAAAAAAAAAAAAAAAACAACTTAAAAAACTTAAAAAATAAATTTGATGATTTTATTCTGTAGAGTATATTTATAATTCCTGTATTAAAATAATCACACCACCTGTACTAATGACAAAAGAAAGTTGTACTTATTTCTCCATTTTCATTGACCAACAGTTCAATTTGAGATGATTTATTCTCTAAGCTCTTTTCTTTTCTCTTCTTTTCAGTATCATTGTTCATTATGTTTTCCTATGTTCAGGAGGCTAGATGAGGAGAGTAAGACTGTAATCGCCACAACTCCTACTGTCACACCTGAGAACCAGTCCAGTAGTCAGAAAGCAAGAGGGAAGCAGGCCATCTAAAACACGCTAGAGTTCCACACAATGTATAGAGTAGCAGCTCTGAAAGAAGGGGTCAGTATACTTATTAATGATGATTCCTTTATTAAACTTTACTTTAATACAATTTTTAGAACGGTTTTAAATTAAAAAAAATAATGTTTATGTTTGAGAGAGAAACAGAGGGTGAGTGGGGTAGGGGCAGAGAAAGAGGGAAACAAAATCCCAAAGCGGGCTCTAGGCTCTGAGCTGTCAGCACAGAGCCTGATGCAGGACTTGAACTCATGAACCATGAAATCATGATCTGAGCTGAAGCTTAATGCTCAGCTGACTGAGTCACCCAGGTTCCCCCAATTTTTATTTTTATTTTTATTTTTTTTCAATATATGAAATTTATTGTCAAATTGGTTTCCATACAACACCCAGTGCTCATCCTAAAAGGTGCCCTCCTCAATGCCCCCAATTTTTAGAAAAGTTTTAGATTTACAGAATTATTGCAAAGATAGTATAAATAGTTCCTGTATAACCAATACTCAGTTTCACCTATTATAATCATTTAACTAATTATGGTAAATTTGCCATAACTAATGAGCCAATGACACCACTTTACTATTAACTGAAGTCCATACCTTACACAAGTTTCCTCACCTTTTCCTTAATTTCTTTTCTTTCCCACTTGGATCTTATTCAGGGTACCACATTACATTCAGTACTCATGTGACCTTGATCCTCTTGGTTGTGACAGTTTCTCAGCCTTATCCTGTTATTTGTGACCTTGATGATTAGTAGATTACTGGTAAAATGTTCCTGAGTTGGTGTTTGTCTATGTTTTACTCGTGATTAAACTTTATGTTGTGGGGGGTCTGAGTGGCTCAGGCAGTTGAGTTTCTCACTCTTGATTTCGGCTTAGGTCATGATCCCAAGGTCGTGAGATCGAGCCTTGCATCAGGCTCTGCACTAAACATTAAACATGGAGCCTGCTTGGGATTCTCATTCTCTGTCTCCCCCCGACCCCTGGCCCATCCTCCTCTCTCTGTCTCTCTGTTTCTCTCTCTCAAATAAAAATAAAATAAAACTTTATATTGTAAGTTGAATAATAGCTATCCAAAGATACTAGGTCTTAACCACTGAAATCTGTAAATATCATCTAATAAAGAGAAAATTCTTGGCAGACATGATTATATTAAGGATCTTGGCATGGTAAACTATCCTGGGTCTCTTTTACTGACAAGAAAAACTCACCAAAACACACAATAAACCGAATGATCAGGTTCTGAATACAGTAAAATCTTGGTTTGTGAGCAAAATTTGTTTTGAAAACACGCTTGTAATCCAAAGCACTTGTATATCAAGGTGAATTTCCCCATAAGAAATCATGGAAATTCAGATGATTCATTCCACAACCCAAAAATATTCATATAAAAATGATTCCAATACAGTAACTAATACAAAATAGTAAAGAAGATACAATATATAAGGAAAAATAAATGAATTAATCTGCATTTACCTTTGAAAATCTTCGAGCTGGTGTGAGGGAGATGAGAGAGGAGTGTTACTGTGTAGGGTGACTTTTGCTAACATTAGTGGAATCACTGCTATCTACTGGCTCAATGGAATCTTTTTCTTTTTGTGCGATTTTAACAAGGAACCTATCCAATGACCTAGAAAGCAAAGCTTTCCTAAGCTCACCCTTGTGTGGAAAAGCAAAGTGCTGTCCATAGGTGCTCTGAAGTAACAATAAATACACTAGTGCCAGATGTCAGCACCTTCCGACATTCTGAAAAATCACTGATTTCTGCCAAACACTGTGGCCTGAGACCGAGCATCTGAGCATAGCATGGGAGACAATCACCCACAATCTCTCAGTGAAAGAGAGAGAGAGTCTGAGAGAGAAGAACCATTGCTCAGCTGTGATCATGTGACGTTCAGCATCACGGACTACTTGTATTGCAAGACATCGCTCATTTATCAAGTTAAAATTTATTAGAAATGTTTGCTAGTCTTGTGGAACACTCATGGAACAAGTTACTTGCAGTCCAAGGTTTTATTGTATTATATACAGGGTACTACTTTATTTTAAAAGGGTAGGTGAAAAAACACATACTTTCATTTGCTTGTGATATTTAAGGAAAATAAAAGAAATGATAAATACTATGCCCATGGGAGTGAGTGAACAGAAAAGGAGAGAAAAAGGTGAGGGTAGGTGCATAACTTCTCAGTTTATTCTCCTTTGTATATTGTGATATAAATTATGCTTGCATTCAGGAAAGAATACTTTATATTTCAGAAAAATACCCAGAATAAATAGTGAAACAATGATAAATATTCACTGGAATCTACCATGAGTCAGCTATTGCTCTAGATATTTGGAGCAAAATGGTGAAAAACGGACAGAAGGGAGGTTGGGTCTTTTGGAACCAAGGTTTTATTATTATTATTAACTTACGGGTTATTTATGCTCACTGATAACTCTTCTATCAACATTTTTTAATCTTATTTTTACCTCTTATTATACAATTCTTTTTTTTAGCCATCTTGGAATTAGTTATTCAATATGATGAAATGTTTTGAGAGGCTGGATATAGTGATTATCTAAAGGTGTTATTATTGCCATTGTTCATTAAGCTAAGAAAACAAGAATTTTATATTTGTTTTTTATCCCAGAGATAGGCTCACTTTCTGCCCCAGTTATTGCTCAGCTTTACAAATACGCATTGACAAGAATCAGGAGTCTTTCTCACTGACACATTATGTACCTGACAAAAATCAGTGGGGGATGATGATAGCTAATTTTAATGAGTGGCTTTCTACTTTCCATGGATGACCTATAAATCATGAATTAAGAGCTAAGAGTTGAGGAACACTTGCGTGACTCAGTCTGTCAAGCATCCGACTCTTGGTTTTATTTGACTCAGATCATGGCCTCATGTTTTCATGAGTTCCAGCCCTGTGTCAGTCTCTGCACTGGCAGCATGGAGCCTGCTTGGGATTCTCTCTCTCTGCCCCTCCCCCACTTGCACTGTCTCTATCCCAAAATAAATAAATAAACTTTAAAAAAGTTTAAAAAAAAAGAGCTAACTGTTGACATAAGGAACACAACAAACTCTCCAACTCACTAGTAAAATTTGAACTGGATGAAAAAATCCAGTGGGAAAACACACATTGCAAAGAGATTATAAAATGATACATTTTTTGAGTAGGTATCTCCACATAGACGTATTATCATACACCTTATAAAGTTATTAATATTGAAATATTTCTATTTTATTAAACAGAGAACATACAATCTCAGCATTCAATCAAATATATAAAAAAATAATGCACTTATTCAAAGTATTTGTGACACAGTCTTAGATTAAGGGAAGATGGCCGCTAACTTCAGGTAGCATTGGAATTGATGGGGTGTATTCACACTGCCCTTTAGTTCCCACCCTTAAATGGGTTATGAGAGTATGAGAACATGCACGTGCACCTTTGGCCTTAAGAAATAATTTACTCTTGGGGCTCCTGGGTGGCTCAGTCGGTGGAGCATCCGACTATGTTTCAGTTTTGTGAGTTTCAGCCCCACGTGGGATTGTTGACCGTGTGGGGCCTGTTTGGGATCCTACCTCTCCTTCTCTCTCTGCCCCTTCCCAGCTCATGCTCTCTCTCTCAAAAATAAATAAAACATTAAAAGAAGAAATAATTTACTTTTTAAAATTGTATTTCTCAATCAGAAAGGTATAATCATGTAGAGATACAAATGAGGTAATACTTTGTAAATAAATAAGTATTTATGAGAAAAAAAATGGATGTGGTAAAGGAGGGTGAAAGATCTGTGTTCTGATTTATTTTATACGACAACCGAGCTGCCAGATAAGATACCAGACTCCACTGGAGATATGCTTGTTGATCTGGGAAGAGAATTTAAGTAAGGGATTATTCATCATGTTGATTAGTCCAAATGAGTGAGCCTTACAAATAAAGTAACCATAAATAGGCAAGCACAAAAGGGAATACCTTTATCTTATTTTGCTGCAAGTATACGTGTGTGTTTTAGGAAAAGTTCTTTTACCTTTGGCCAGGTCGGCAGGGGAATATATGTATCTACCATGACCATACTTCAAAGTCTTAGTTGTCAATTGTGAGCTGACTGATATCTGAAGCAAATTATAATTCATAAATATTCCACTATTTTTAAAAGTTTTAGTGTATAGTGAATCTGAATTCAATCTCTCTTTAAATGCAAATTCTATGCCAATTTAGTGAGAACCTGCTGTAAACAAAGTGTTATTTTAAGGACTGTTGGGGAAACAAAAAATGAAGGAGACATCATATCCTTAACATACTATTCACTAGGTGAAATAATATATTTAAATAAAACAGTAATTAAACGCTTCAGTTAACTGCCTTTAGTTTTTCAAATGAAGAGTAACCGTGCTTTCATGCTTATAATTGCTACTAGTTTATATGTGAGGTTCAAGTTTTGAAAACTGAAAAATTTTTGGATTAAATTTCAATACATTTTATAAAAATCCTGCTGCATTTAAGTGAATTTGTGCAAAGTGGTGTTAGCAAACATGGCTTGTGTATTGTTTTTATGTAACTTTCATTTACATGAGAGTAAGCTTCTACTAGCTCACTTTTCCTGCAACTGCTATGAGCTGACTGAAATACCTGTTTTTCCTCATCTCCATTTCTGTGTGTCCTAGAAGAATTACTCTTCTTGCAAGAGCAAAGTCAGGATAATGCTCTTAGTGTACTACGTTGGGAGAGGAAGGAAGGCACACCAGGAAAGGGAGATTTCAGACCATTCTTTTCATCTCTTTTGTAACAGTGTCCTCAGAAGGCAGAGTATATAAAGATAATAAATATCCTTCAAATTATTACCTTCTAAATCTGTCCTGTCAGCTAAAGCTGGAAATTTCTTCTAAAGACGAGAAAAATATTACTCTCAGACCTAAATATCAAAAGCCTTAGATTACAAATGCCATATTGTGGAACATCTTGAATGAATTGAGAAATAAATTATTATTGCTCTAAGATAAGAATGCAGTATGTAAGATAAGTGTCAGTAAGTAAGGGTGAAAGGTGGGCAGTAATCTCAAAACACAGGAAGTAGAGGAATCAACAGCATTTTGAGACCAATTAGGTATGGAAAATAAAGGAAAGGTATAATGAAGTACGATCCATGTTTCCATCATGGCTAACCACTCGGACAATACTTTCTAGAAATAGAATTTAAAAAAGGAGGAGGTATGTAAGCATTAGTTGTTTCAAATACTTGTATAGCAGACTTACATGCTTAGTAAATTTAATGCTTAATAAATAGTTGCGTACAGAGAAACACCGGAAGTCATTTATTTATTTATTAAGTTAGCAATTTAGTTCAAATATTTTCCAAATATTTTATTGAACGCTTACTATGTAGCAGGCATTGGTTTTGTTTTGAGGTATAAATGGAAAATGAAGTCATCAATTCTTTTCTGTTTACATTGCTTGCCTACTCGGGGATATTAATAGAAATCAAATCATCACCCTAAGATACTTGTGGGAAGTGCTGTGAGTGAAAAGCATACATTGTATTGACAGTTTGTAGCTGAACCCGATCCAGTGTGGAGGGAAGAAGGGTACGGGATGCCTCTCCTTTTCCTTTTCCAGAGAAAGTGGTATTTCATCCATGCTTGGAACAGGATAATAGCCTACTCAGTGGATCTGCTTTGTGGGGACGTGGAGAAGGAGGTACAACACATTCCACACAGAGAGAACCGCACTTGTTATGATGTGTGCCTGGGAAAAAGAAAACAGGGTGCACCTGATAAACTGCAAGAAGACTCAAAAGCGAGGGGGTATAGAAAGTGACAGAATAAACAGGCAATGAAGGCTGGAGCATGTGGAGATATGTAGGCTCCAGTCTCAGTTGTATTCCAACATCTGCTTTTGATAGAGAGAGTAATACTCATAATTGCAGGTTATAAATGTTAGAAACTGTAATGGGGGTAGGTCTCACCCCAAATTCATCATTTGTAATCAAGTATTTTTTTTCTGGAGAAAACTAGAGGATTCCCTCCCCCTCTTTCTACATTTTCAAATAATGCTTAACCCTTTCTGCTTAAAATCATATGTAAGACTCTTTAAAAGGTGTTCTAAAAATATGAATTCTTTCTGCATGTTCAACCAAAAAAAAGAATTAAAATTTGATGAATGAAAGGTGAAAAAGTAGGGATAGTTAAAACAACTAAAGAAAAATTTTTAAATACCTACTTAACAAGTTCATATATTTTATTTAAAACTACATCTGTAAAGGAATGCTGTAAATCATTTACTAAAGTTGTCACTTAGACAACTGTCTATGAAACATGACTTAACTAGTATGTGTGGTCAGAGTGAGCACTGCATATGTGCTTTAGATGTAAGATGTAATCATTTTCTCAAAAACTATTTTATGCTTCTTTTATATCATCCAACCACATTCTACAGAAGGAATGACATATGGCTGTACTTTAACCAAAAGAATTACTACCAACCTAAAATTGTCTAGTATTAAACTTTTACAGGAATACGTACTCAAGACTTGTTAACTGACAACTGTATAGAATGTATTTTCATGTTACTTAATTTAAAACCAAAAAGCGAAGAGAAATCAAGCAAGACTAAATTATTTTTTCAACTTCTTATTCACACAGCTAATATGTACACAGAGCTAATTCCCCATCCAATTCTTCTTCATTTCATTTATTTTCATTCACTTGGTGAGGAAATATTTACTGAGAGGTTTCTACATGCTGAGGACTGTCACTGGTGTAGATGGTTCTACTCTGATAGAGGTAGAGGAACTAATGAATAATTTCACATAGTGACAAATTCTATGAGGAAAAATCCATTATAGGAATGTGAAAGAGCATAATGGAGGGCCTAACCTGAGCGTCCTTATAGCGCCCTTATAGCACCCACCACCTTATCGTGGGTGTCAGGGGAGGCCTCTCTTGTGATCTTCTGAGTTGAGATCAAGCACCAAGAAACAAGCACCCTCATGAAGATTTGGGAAAGAATATTCCAGGGAGGTAGTACAAACATCCACTGTTCAAGGAACACAAGCAAAGTGAGTGTAACTAGAATAAACTGAGCTATTGAGTGGTCTGAGGTCATGAGGAATCTGATTGCGGAGGCGTTTGGATACCTCCATTGGGAGTGTGGACCTCCTTGAAGGGCCATGTTGACTCCTATGCAGAGAATGAACATAGGGTGACAAAAGTGAGAACAGGAAAAACAATTAGAAGGCTATTATTTTGTCCCTAAAGAGACAATAGGCTGTTCTTTTAGAAATGTAAATTCCTATAAAACCCTCAAAAAATGTAGAATAGGGAAACCTAAAAATTTTTTCTCAAAAAAAAAAAAAAAAAAAAAGATTGTCTTTGAGTGTTTTCTCAAGTTTCATGTTACTAAGTACTATGTCCTGAATATCTTTGAACAAGTTGTGGCAATTAAATAAGAGAGAAGATTTATTATAATTTACAAATCTGAAAAAAATCCAAACACTGCTGTTTAATTAGTGAAGAAGATAGGTATGCTCAGAACATATTTATATTTACAAGAAAGTAGAATTTATTTAAATGGTATATATCATAACTCATGTTTAAAAATTCAAGCTGTATTTCAAGTATATATATAGTTTGGGATTATTGCTTACTTTGCACACTTAACTTTTATCTGTAGAATACTAAGAAGGTAACATTTTGTTTACATACACAGATGTTGCTAATAGCATTTGGGAATGCAGTGTGAGCTATTATGCTAGCTAAACTTTCTCTGCATTATTTGTTTCTAGCATCATGGATCTCTGTGCTTTAAATGTTATCCTATTTTACATCACAGTTACTATGCTCTGCATTAATGTAATTATTATAACTCACATCATAAATTACTCATGCTTCATAGGTACATTTATAAAAATTATTTGGTTATTTGGTCCCTTTTTTCTTATGTTTTAAATAATTAAAGACTGAGCTTAAGAATCTTTTGGGTCATAACTTTGCCATGTTATATAATTTTAGTAAACCTTTAATTACAGATTTTCAGAAACAGGAAAGTTTTGAAACAAAAAATGTGTGAAAAATAGAGTTTATTAGCTCATGTGAATTGTTTTTTAAATCCATCTAATTTTTAAGTGAATTATTTGTCCTTGTTCAATAATATTGTTTCTAGTTTTAAATTTATAGGTTATGGGGGGTATGTTAAGTTGTAAAATTTCAAAGCTTCAAATAACAATCAAAGCCAAAGTTACTTTTTTGACTTCAGAAAATGTATTCAATTATAGAATACTTATTACTCAACAAAAATCTTAAATTACTATTTGATTTGGATAATAAATCTAATTTATTTATTATAACTCATGAAAGGAACTGGGTAAGCCTATGATCCTTCTTCCTAGCTAATGATATCTATGATAAAGGAGATTTGCAGAGCTTTAAAAGCTCTTACCAATTACAGGTGTAGAAACACAGAATTATAAATTACATGCATTTCATTTATTTAAAGGTCAAAAAGAAGTCTAAGTAATAGCCTCTCATATTCTCCCAATGGCCACCAAAAATTTAGCTTGTATTTTTCCTCTGTTCAGTTACATTTAGAAAGGGAGTTTAAAAATGAAAGTTGTTGATTTCTTCTAATAGATACTGTCCCAATTAAGTTGTTATATAATACATAACAGAAATATCACAAAATATGTAGTTGGAAGAAGACACTATAATTCTACAACTTATCAATTTAATCAATTTTATCATTTTAAGAACATATCAGTGGGTGTGCAGGAATTAGCCAGTTAGAGAGCTATAAGCAGGTCATAAAATCATTAAGAATTCTAAATGCATTAGTTCAAAGTCATTCGATTATGATAATCAGAGAAAGTATTTACTTCGGATCAGATCTTTAGATGCAACATATTGTTACATATTTCATTGTCTTTCCTGTCCCACTACTTCTTACTTTTTTCTTTATATAAATAAGATTTTGGATAAATATTATCAATGCTACATTATTGCTTTTATCATGCATTATTAGGCTTTTCAAAGTTTAATTTCCAAATTTTCTATGTTTCAATCCTGAATAAACATTTTGATTTAACTTTAAATAAAACTTGCTTCAATGATCATCATCTTTGCAACAAAATGTCTGTTTTCTTCCCTTATTTGTTTTGATTTGTATTTGTTATTGGTATATATCTTTTGAGTGACAGAAGTTATCCACCAATAATAAATGCTTATTGTGTGCAAAGCATTATATTAGATAGCTCATATTCATTATCTTGTTTCATGGGATGAATCTATGGAGTAGCTATTATTATTTCCATGTTCTAGAGAAGAAAACTGATGTGTACAGAGGTTAATTAACTTCTGTAAGTAAACAGAACTACGAGTTATTAAATCAGACTTGAAACCTGGAATTATTTGGTAATCATAGGTTAGACTCTGGGTTCTGAAATATGTACGATTTAGGTCATACTTTCTTCCCTCTCCTTTTTTTGTTCTTTTTATTTCCTTGCCCTGTTTTGCCTGATCCTCCCACATAACTGGGATATAAACAACTTTTTTTTTAAATTTTTTTAACGTTTATTTATTTTTTGAGACACAGAGAGACAGAGCATGAACAGGGGAGGAGCAGAGAGAGAGGGAGACACAGAATCCGAAACAGGCTCCAGGCTCTGAGCGGTCAGCAGAGAGCCGGACGCGGGGCTCGAACACATGGACTGCGAGATCATGACCTGAGCTGAAGTCGGATGCTCAACCAACTGAGCCACTCAGATGCCCCCCCTCTTTTTTAAGGTTTATTTATTTTTGAGACAGAGAGAGACACAACATGAATGGGGGAGGGTCAGAGAGAGAGGGAGACACAGAATCTGAAACAGGCTCCAGGCTCTGAGCTGTCAGCACAGAGCCCGACGCGGGGCTTGAACTCTCAAACCGTGAGATCATGACCTGAGCCGAAGTCGGACGCTTAACAAACCAAGCCACCCAGGCGTCCCTATAAACAACTTTTAAAAACATGAAAATTGCAGATGAAAGGAAAGCAGATATTACCATATGCCTGCAGAGAGGATGAGAGTTTGACAATTTTGTTGGTATAAATTTTTTTATGAGCCAAATTGAAGAAGGAATAAGAATCAATTTACCATTGCAGGAAATGGACTGTTGAGTTAATGAGATAAACTATTTTGGATGACATTGGTTATAATTTATTTCCCTGAAGATTCAGTTCAGTGGAATTTATAATTTATAGCAATTTATGTCAGTCCCTGGCAGCAATATTCTTTGTTGTGTCTTCAGGGGTGTTTCCTTGCAGTGACAGATCATGGTATGCTATACAGATTGTAGCATAAACCAAAAGGCCTCAGTTTTGTTTTCAAATATCTCCGTAAGTCAAAGGCAGAATTCTACGTCGAGGTACAAATAGTGTTCATGTTTTCTTTTCATGTACGTTGTACATTTGCTTTCCTTGTTTTGTTACAAGAATGGATTAAACTTAATGGTTGTGAGATACTTTCTCCCCTTTTGCACCAGTAAAATGAACCTGGAACATTGTTATCAGTTTCTCTATCCTGTTGGTAGGAGGTCATCTAGGAGCTCAAAGCCAGAAATTTCTTTCTTTGTTTTAAAAAAAAATTAACATTTATTGATTTTTGAGAGACAGAAAGAGACAGAGTGCGAGAGGGAGAGGGGAAAAGAGAGGGAGACACAGAATCTGAAGCGGGTTCCAGGCTCTGAGCTATCTGCACAGAGCCTGACACGGGGCTTGAACCCATGAACTGTGAGATCGTGACCTGAGCCGAAGTCGGACACTTAACTGACTGAGCCACTCAGGCACCCCCAGAAATTTACTTCTAAAATAAGGCATAACATTCTAAAAAGACCAAAATATTTTACATAGCTGCTCAATATACTAAATAATCTTGAAACATATGTACATTTTGTTGCGAAACACTGATCATTAAAAATATAACCTGACATATCCATTTTGTCAAATGGATTTGCCTTTGTCTGAGATTTCAGGTTGTCTCTCCAAAAAGCATCATTCCAACAACATAGTTCTTTATGCACTTAGCATGGCTAGTGGAAGTTAAGAGTATGTACATAGAGTCTTCCACAAGATTTTCATAAAAGCAGTTGTTCCCCACCATATGCATATCCTGAGGAAGCATAAAATATTCAGGTACTGGAAGAGGCATTAAGGATCTAGTCAAAAATGAAGCCAATCATTGAAGTCTGATGAGTTCATAACGATTCTTCAATAAGAAAACTGATTCATTCATTATTATGTCATATCGCATTCAAAAGTATATATGGTAGAAACATTGCACCAAATGAAATACATCAAAAGTGTACTAGAAAATGTTAACATATTCAGTTATAATAATATTCCTAGAGAACATGTGCATGTCAACTAATGGTTCTGAAGTTTTAGCCAGAAACACTTCAAACCCCTGTAATTTGCTCCATAATGATATGACTGGTAATAGTTTTCAGGAATAACTCCCGATGAGAAATGTACAGAGTATAATTAGAGTATAATTAGAAAGTACAAAACATGCGAGACAATTCTGAGTTTCAAGCAGAGTCCACACCACAGGAAATAACATTAAGAGTTTAAGGAAGAGTAACTTTATGTGGAGAAAGAAGGGAAGGGAAGTTTGGCACAGGTGGAGAAAAGAGAAAAATTTGTAGGTTGAAAGTGTTAATATCATTTTGTTTTTGTTGTTTGCTTGCAGAAACTGGTTGAGTAAATTACCGACCAACATTGAGGCCATGGTAGGAAGGGCAGACTTAGCATGAACATGTGACGATTCCAGTGGTTGGTGCCTACAGGGTCTGTCAGGCAACTCTAAGAGTGGGTGATATGGATGTATGAAAAAAATATAATTGAAAGTCAGTGTTCCAGAAACTTCCTGATCTTTCTTTCAGTTATCTCAGAATCCTCTATTTTTCAACTTTGTTCCGAACTTCATTTCCTTTGCTTCAAATACCATCTTACTAGTATTCTCAACTCTCTTTCAACGTTGCAAACTCCTGTCAAAACAACTTCATATATTTTTATGCTACTGCATGCTAGTATTTAAGAATTGCTGGAGGAAATCCTTTTGGTGTGACAATAAAAACAGATAAATGTCACAGTTGATTCATGGTCTTTAATGACTCTTGGATTCAAATTACAAAAAACAGTAAATTCTATCTTGTCTCTTCTTCATGTAGTTATTTCAACCTCTATCTACATCCCCCCCCCCGAAATTTACTTTCCTTTCTCTCCTTAGTGTTATAGATGACTTCTGTGACTTTAAACAAAGCTAAACACTATGAAGTGGAAACGCCTATGACTATTTGTTACCTACACTAGAGCTTTATTTGCATTCTTGTCTTTTCTACATATGCTCTTTCTGTTTCCATGGAACAGATGTTTTTCTCCCTTGTGTGTCAAACTAGTTATTTTAATTATCTAAATTCCATCCTAACCTTAATCCTCAGAGACTAATTTTCATTTATATGTATAAATTATTACTTCAGCTTAATAATATCAAACGTTCTTTAATAATCCATCCAATCATCATATATCTTTATCTAAATCTATTTATATTCCGATGACACCATAATTTATATCTCCATCTTTGAGCTCCCTCTTGAGCTTCCATATCATCAGATACCTACTTATATCGTCATTTAGATATTTTACAATGATGCTAAATTAAACATGTCAAAAACATACTTAGCGTTTCTTCCCTCTAATCCTGACTTCCAAAACTGCTCGGCTCCTCTTCTTATTCCCTTTTCCTGTTACTGGCACATGTTGTGCAAAGCAGACATTTTATTGCTGAGTGCAACTGGTCTCACTTCTTCATTCCCCAAACTTAACAGTAACATTCTCCTGTTTGGTTTTCCCTGTACCCAGCCTTGCCCACTTTAATCTAGTTTCCAATGTTAGTTAGATACATTATTCATTAATTATATATATAATATATATATATAGGGGTGCCTGGGCGGCTCAGTCGGTTGGGCGACGGACTTCGGCTCAGGTCATGATCTGGCAGTTTGTGAGTTCGAGCCCCGAGTCAGACTCTGTGCTGACAGCTCAGAGCCTGGAGCCTGTTTCAGATTCTGTGTCTCCCCCTTCTCTCTACCCCTCCCCTGCTCACGCTCTGTGTCTCTCAATAATAAATAAACGTTAAATATATATATATATTGATCATATATATATGATTAATTTACCTTCCTAATGAAAACCTTTCAGTGAGTTCCAGTTACCTTCAGTTAAAAATCCAAGTCATAATGCACAGCCCCATTTCACCATTCCCACAGACTTTTTTCCAATCCCTCCAAACACCCTTGAATGGTTACATATGCCATTCCGTCTCTCACTTCCTTAACCTTTCCAAAGGCTGTTTCTTCAACCTACCTTTCAATGTTGGCCAAACCGTGTTCAACGTTTATTAACCTAGTTAGCTATCACTTACTCTCTTTAGCTTTCTCTGACTACCGCAAGAATGATTACACGCCCATTGAGAACTCGCATGGCCATCTGTACTTCTGTTGCATAGAATTTCTTAAATATTTTCTTCTTATACTTCCATGTATAAAAAGATGTTTCATGTTCATTTTCTAGTAGCCGATGCTTTCATACCTTGGTTGAAACCATTAAAAAACAGTTTCATGAGCATGGTGAGGAAATTAAGCATGATTCCTGCCACCTAATTTCTCGTCCTGCTGTTTTTGAAACGGATTTTCTCAATCATTCTGACTTCTACGCCTGCTGCTCATATAGAAAGTACTCTTGTACATCAAGGCAATTTTAAACTGATTAGGGGCTTTCTCTCCAGTGAATAATAAGTTAGGTCATTTTAGAGAAATAACAGTGATAAATATAAACAGAACGTATCCCCCTCAGCGAATCATTTAAGTGATGTGCCGCTGTGTTTCTGCCTCATTCAACATGAAGGTTGCAGGGGACCTGTTGGCAGCTTATGCTACCAGTAATGGAAAAATGGCTTTCTTCTTTTGCTTAGAAAGAACTCTGTGGCACATAAATAAAGCAAATAAATTTCCATTAAAATGTACCTGACAATGACCTTAGAGGACTATCACTGCGTATAAATAGACCTACCATTTATTGTTTACCCTTATGGAGTACCTCCACATCATCAGCACAGCTCAGTTCCTTCAGCATTTTTTTTTTTTAATGTCCAATAGCAAAGTCTTTCATGCTTATCTAATGGTCATATACTATCTCATGGTGTATCACATTCTCTTAAATTGGTATAATATATCCCTCCAAAATAGTGTTTTCACATTTATAGTGATAACAACCAAGTATGAAATCTCTTTATTTAGCCACTCGGTAATGGAAAGAATTACCATTTATCACTTATGTTTTCCCTATCCTCTTGTTTCAAATTGATTTTTAAAAGTTTACATGTAACATAGAATGGTTTTCAGCCATTCTAATTCAGGCAGACTGTGATTAGGCATATTGCTTTCAAATTTATTCTGACCAGTGGTTAGTTATAATATCAAATTTCACTATAAATTGCATCAATTGAAATCACAGATGCAATTTTGAAACACAAATATTTTCTCCAGCAATTTAGATAATGTCTTATTTTGTTGAAAGGTGAAAAAAATGGTATGGGATTCATATTTTCAATCTGAAACTCTAATTCTGTAATGTATACACTCTCAGGATAATTACTGTCACTAAAGGTTTAAAAAGCTGCCACAAATGTAATGTTATCCTGGAATAAAATGTGTTCTTTAGGTAACAAGAGAATTACTGGTCACTGCCAATAGAATGGAGCTTCTGTCATAAGGCAAGAAGACTTTTGGGAAAGTGATAAAATGGTTACAAGTGTTGGGCAAAGAATAAAAGAGAGAAAAAGCAAAATCCACGTATGGAACTAGTCATTGTGAGATGGAGCTCAAGACAGAGCATAACTTGCTTCATGGAGAAGAGCAAAGTATACAGAATGTCGACGTTGTCAAATAGAATTAAATGGTGTCACAATAAAGAATATGGCATCACGTTTATTCTAAAAAAACTTTCAAAAAATAAATAAAAAATAAAAAAGCTTTTCGTGGGAAGTTTATATCAGTACAGGGACTTTTTTTTGATGTAGAAATGTCTGTGTATTTTGTTATATTGTCAAAAAGAAAACTATAGGAAAAGGTTACATTTATAAACCAGAGAGAGTAGACACATACTATTAGCTGAAATTGTCTCAATTAAAAATTTATTATTTTTAAATATAGGTCTCTCTCACTGTCATCCTTTTCTTCTAATCTAAGGTTATCACACCTTGTTACATATCAAGCATGAAAAATCATTCTTGCTTACTGATAAGGAAGATTATTTTTTTCAAGTTCATAAGTGGTACATTTTCAATAATATAGTAATATTTTAAAACTTCCAAAAAAAACCCACAATCAATGTATATAAATATATAATACCAATTTCCAGGATTCATGTCATTTATATTTTCTCCAAGGGGTCCTAGTGTTTCTTTATTTTGAAAGGTAAAACAGTAATATTATTAGCCTTCATATTTGTATATTACAATTTCTTATTTTCGATTGTGTATATGTCTGTGTTCATTGACAGTAGAACCTTTCAATAGTGAAGATGGTCTTAAGAAAAAAATCTGATTGGACTTAATTTAATATTGTAAAATATATTTATGTTTGATTGCAACAAGACAACTTTATTTTTAAAATAATTTCTATTATTCAGATCATTATTTTTATTTTGGGGAGAAAGAAAATCAAAGTAAAGAAGATATATATAAATCAATTAAGCAGAAACAAATTCTATTATTTTTTCTATAATTTTAGACTTTTATGTACAGCTGTCACATTAGTTATCTACTGATACATAGCAAATCACCCCAACTTTAGTGGCTTAAAACAACAAACATTTATCATCTCACAGTTTCCAGGAGCAGCAGAGCATATGCTTGGTGTTTGAGGTTCAGAATCTCCAGTGACGCTACAATCAAGGTGTCATCTGGGACTGCAGTTGTCTCAAGGCTCAACTGGGGGAGGGTTTATTTCCAAGATCCCTCACTTGGCTTTTGGCAGACAATAGAAGTTAAACTTCCAAGCTTCACATGCCTCTTTCCACACACTGGCTTCATGGTGTGTCATCTGGCTTCCCACAGAGTAAATGATCCAAGAGAGAATAAGAAAAAGTACCTCCAATGACAACCAAATTCTTCATAATCTAATCTCAGATAGGAGAACCCATTACTACCACCATAGTCCATTTAGTAAAAGTGAGTCACTAATTATAGCCCACAAGCAAGAGAGGGAGATTCCACAAAAGTGTGAATACAAGGACCCAGTGATCTTTGGGGCCCTCGTTAGAGGTTGCATATCTACCACCTGTGTATGTGTGTTTGTATGAGTTTGGGTATATGCATATTTATTTAAATAAATTATAAACAAACAATAACTAACTAGCATCTTCTAATTAAAATGCTATAAATATAATAAATGTAAATAACAATGTTATTTTATCAAACAACATCCCAAATATATGCATAATTTCTGATTTCTGATGCTGTGATAGATATAATAATGGTCCCACTAAAGATGTCCATGTTCTAATCCCCAGAACATAAGGGGGAAAAGATGAGGCTAGAGCTGAGTTGGGTAGGTCCCTTCCCCCAGGTGAGATAAGTTCAGATAATTCCCAAGCAAGCTAGGCATTACTTAATTGGTTTCTCCCGAGGGGAGGCTTTACTTAAGAAGAACAGAGTACTCTGACTTGTTTCAGAAAGGTTGCTTCCTTCCTTCCCTTTCAGGAAGAACAAGGAGATTGGTCTCTGGTATTCAGTGTAGGAACCAGGTTGAGCTCTTGGAGGTGAATCTCACAAAATTGTGGGAGCTGCCATATAACTGGATTCTCCTAGCGTTTTTCAGTGAGACTTATTCACTCTGAGCCTTCAGCAATTTGTAAATTACACCTCAGATTTTCCTGGCTTGGCACTAGATTTTTTAAAAAATTATTTATTTATTTATTTTGGGGGGGAAGGGGCAGAGAGAGAGGAAGAGGGAATCCCAAGCAGGCTCCATGCTGTCAGTGCAGAGCCCCATGCAGGGCTCAAACCCATGAACTGTGAGCCAGAACCAAGAATCAGACACTGAACCGACTGAGCAACCCTAGTGCCCCTTGGCACTAGCTTCTGTGGAGGCTCCCACTCATCTGCTTATACTCGGGTAAGTGTGAACTTTTAAAACATTTTTATGCCTTCTTCTGAACTGATTATTTTTTTAGGATTCCATTTTCTCTTTTTTTTTGATTATTATAATTCTATAATTCTTGTACTGCAATTTTACTGGTGATTTTAGGATTTATAGTATACAACTTTAACTTACTAGAGTCTACCTTCATATGATATTAATTTATGTATATTAAAAAAACTCATAATAGCATATTTCTATTTTTTCAATCTGTTATTTTAGTTCATTGTCATATTTTACTTTGGCATACATTATAAATTTCAAAATACATTATTATTTGATTTAAGCATTGTTATCTGAATTATAAAACAAAAATATTAATAAGAAATATTTTATGTATTTTTAATGTAATTATCATTTTTGGTGCTCTAATTCCATTGGTTTGATCTATATTTACATCTGATATATCTAATATCATTATTTCATTCTGAAGGACTTCTTTTAACTTTTCATGCAGTATGATGGTGATGAATTCTTTTAGCTTTGTGTGTGTGTGTGTGTGTGTGTGTGTGTGTGTTTGAAATGTCTATATTTTACCTTGATTTTTTAAAGAAATATTCACTGGGTACAGAATCCTAGGTTTTGTTTTTTGTTTTCTTCCAGAATGTTAAATATGTCCTTCCACTGTCTTCTTGCTTATATTTTTTTCTAAAATGAAATTTCTCGTTCTTATCTCTGTTCCTTTCCCTTACATATGTCTTTTTTTCCTCTCTCTGCTTTTAAGATTTTCTGTTGACTACTGGTTTTGATCAATTTAATTATTTTGTCCATATCTTGTGTTTATGATTCAGTGAGCTTGTTGAATTGATGAAATTATAGCTTTCTTTAACCAGTGTGGAAAGTTTTCAGCCATATTTTATTCAAATGTATTGTTTTCTCTGCTCTCTCTTCCTTCTATTCTCCTGGAAAGTCTCCAAAAATTTATACTAGTCCACTAGAGTTTGTCCAATTATGTTTTGTATCTTTCTCCTCCACCTTTCTCTTGACTCTTATCCATATTCCATTTTTAACAGTTACTATTATTATGTCTTCAAGTTAACTAGTCTTTTCTGCAAAGTCCAATCTGTCACATCTGCCATTAATTCCACTTGGAGTAGCTTTTAAAAAAAATCCTCAGTCATTTCAGTTTTCATCTGTAGATATTTGACACAGAATTCAGTTTCTATTATCGTTATATGGATCTATGCTGAACCTTAACTGCTTCCAAAGATCCCAGAGGAACCATAAGACGAAAGACTAGTTTCCTTGGATGTGCAGTCAATCTATAGTTAACTTCTTAGTGGAGTTCTTATTGTATTGATTAGTTACATGATCGATGTATATTTATGTATGTTTATATACATATGTGTGTGCTTGTGTGTATATCATATATATTACATGTATATATTTTATTATAAGTATTAATTTAATTCCTTATACATTTGACACCAATGAAGAATATATTTTTCATTTGTAATAAAAGTGTATAAAATACAATTTTCCCTGCTTTATGAAATGATATATCATATTCAAGCCGAAGGGTAAGACTTTATTTACTTGAAATAAAATTCTTTGGTGTACATTTTCTGGAAGGCACAGAATGTGTTGAATCTATTAGGAAGTGTGTAACATGTACATCTTTTGTAAGTATATGTTGGCCTTCCACCTTGAAAGTCTATATGCTGTTATTAGGGGACAATTTTACTATTTATTTCTTTTTTGCTTCTTAACATGTTGATTTTTCAAATACCGCTTTTAGGAGTTTCTGGGAATATTCCATTGCACATACTTGTTTTCCAGATTAGATCTTATTCAACCTTTTTGAATCAATCTCTATCTCTTTTTAACTCTCCTTTTGAAAAACATGATTCACTTGCTTTGTTAATAATCATCAGAGAAGTTTTATTTCTAGTGACATGCTCCATGGAATTTTACCTGCTGCACAATGTCATATTTTTCAGGGAAGGAAAAATAATGAAATACATTTAGGCAAATATTGACTCTCAGGGTTGGCTCTGCTGGCATAAAATTTTTTGATTACAGTACCTAACAAGTTTGCAAGCCCACATGGATAGGAAGTGCGATAGGCGTGAAATTTCCCTAATATTATAGTAAACAACAGCAATTGCAGCACTTCTGCCGAAGACTTCAAGTTTCATTGATTAAATATTAATGCTTATGATAATTAACAAGGAATAAATTTTCAATGTGTAATTAAACTAGTGCATTACAAAATGTGAACGTACATATGGCTCCAGAAATTAATGAATATTTCAATGCTTAAACAATAGTTTCAGGAAAAAAAACTCAGCTGTACCAGGTATCATCAATTGAGTAGGTAATTTGTAATTAATTATAACCACATATGGCCAATGCCACTCATGCAAAGAACAAGCATTTCTTAGGTAATAAAGGAGGCAAATGTTAAATTGTCTGTAACTATTGCAGACTATTCTTGTTGCCGTATTGTGAATTAATTTGATATAATAGTTGGTTCCACATTTTACAGGAGTCACTTTAAAAAAAAACTGATAGTTTTGATTTGGGAAAAAATAAAGCAAATTTACATGGGGAGGGGACAAATTTCTTTTGATTCACATGTTAACATTTGAGCAATAGTTCCATGATGAAAAGTAGTCTCCCAAAGGCATTTCGCTATCTTACCAAGATGTTGTTGAACTTTTTGGTGAGAAGGAGATAAAGATAATATCCAGGTCAATTGGATATTTATTTTTTGTAGCTGTGAACCATGTTTTAATTAATGTTTATATGTCTTATTTATCCTCATTTGAGAAAACTTTTTCTCTTTTACTTTTTCCTGTGCATTATGATCATCTAACAAAATCCTTGATATGTCATGGCTATTCTCCTTAAATCATTGGTTTACTCTCCTTTTGCCTTGCTAACTTCGTGTATATACCTTGGCTACATTGTCACATTAAACTGCGTGTGTGTGTGTGTGTGTGTGTGTGTGTGTGTGTGTGTATACACACAGGAATATTTATATATACCCAGGTGCCCCAACATTTTATTTTAAATACATTATTTATTTTAAATGCATTTTGCTTTCATAGGCAACAATAATAAAATGTTTCTAGCACCTATTGTTAGGAAGTGTGCTCTGTGTTTAGTATAGTTTAACTTTTGTTTTTAAATGCAAAATTTTAATTGTGGTTTTAGAAAGGACTCTGAATATTCAAGGTTCATTTTGTCTTCAGTTTTCATTGGATTGAATGACATCAGTCTAACCGTTTGAAATAATGATATTACTTATAACTAAAATTCTTATACATGTGCCACTTAGTATAGTCTGAAAACCAAGTACTTCATATAATCTCTTTCAGTTTTTATATTGTCGCAAAATAAAATTATATCAACATTTGCACAGAAAATTATTAGGCATCAGATAGTATAACTGAGTTGCTACCCAGCTAGTTACTGCTTCCACTTCTACATTTGAAAACCCATATATGATCTGTTATCTCCCAATTCCATTATTCAAACTGGATAAACCAGTAGATATGCCTTGCAACAAAGAGTAAAAGAAGTTCTTAGGAGAGAAAAAACTGACATAGCTCAGAAACGTTGATCCACATAAAGGAAAAGCATCAGGAAAGAATAGTGATTTTTATTTTTCTTAAATTAATTGGTCTAAATCTATATATTTTTTCAAAATTATAATAACAATGTATTTGATTATATAGGCTATATATGTATATGTATATGTGTAAGTAAGTGAATGACAGCAAGGATACAAGGGATAAGAAGGAAGAATTGGATTATTTTATTATTATAAGGGACTTGTATCATTTGTGAAGTAGAATAATGTTATTTTAAAGTGGACGTGGATTAGTTTTAAAAGTATGTTGTAAACTCAAAGGCAACATCTAAAATGTCAAAAGAAGTACAACTGATATGCTTAAAAAAGAGATAAAATGCTCAACTAAAACAACAAAAGACAAAGAGTAGAAGACAATAATTGGAAGAAAGAAAACAGTAATAGCCATATTAATTTCTGACAGAGAGCAGCATATGTATAAAATTCTTCTGAGCAGAACATATGTCTCTTCTTCTTATATACTTCTTCATTATTTATTTACATTATTATAGACTTATGGATATCTGTTTTACACTTTGATTTATAACTCAGTACAACTTTATTTCTTTTTTTGCTCAAATGGCTTTAAACTTTTGGGAGTTCTTTCAGTTGACTCTTGTTCTCCTTTGACATATCCCTATATTAGTTTGTTTATTTTTGAGCAATTTCTTACTGTGGTGCAGAAAGATGTTTCAGACTCATTTGGCACACTTCTTGTCTCACTTTAGAATTAGTCATGTGTCCACAGAATCCTACTCCCTTTTATTGGAAAATTATATTACAAATAATGAACAGGACTTTACTCACTGGTATATTTGTGTTCTATGTTCTCTCTGCTGACAGAGAAAGGAAATATATGTGTGTATATTAATGGTATTATATACATAGACCTATAAATATTTCTATATGTAACTATCTGTATTAAGCTAGACCTGAGTTCATAATAATGTCTCCAACTTTAATCTATTACTGTATACATCATTCAAGCTTCCTCTCCTTGTCTGTGAATTTCCACTCAAGCTGTAAGAAACTTGGCTCCCACCACACCCTATCCATTCACTTACTTGTTCACTTCCAATATACATGCACAGCAGCATCAGCATTTTCAACCCACACCATTTGTGATGCAACTTTATTGCTTATATATAGCTTCTCTTGTCTTTAGTTTTAAATTCTACTTATTTGTAAAGTTCCTTAGGTCAGCGACTTTTCTCCCCATCTACCTCACTGAGGTTGTTTCATATATTTGCAATATTTTACAATGCACCCTGGAATTCCTTCAACCTCCTGAATGATTTTTTAAATCTTTTATAATTAAGATACACTCTTTGTATTATAAAGCATTTTGGAAAATGCGGTGTTGTATATCCAAAATTATAGTATCATATAGAATAGTTTTACCACCCTTAAAATAAATTCCATGTTCGCCTATTAAATCCCTTCTTTTTCCCTACCCTAAGCCCGTACTTACCACTAGTGTTTCTACCGTCTTTATACTTTGCCTTTTCCAGAATGTCACGTGTTGAAAATAATCATGCATGTAGCCTTTTCAGACCGGTTTCTTCAATTTATATAAATTAATTAACATGCATTTAAGATTTATCCATGCCTTTTTTGTGGGTTGATAGCTCTTTTTCTTAAAAAAAAGTGGTTAAATATATCTAAATATATCTAACCATTTGTAAGTATATAATTCAATGGCATTAAATAAATTTACAGTGTGGTGTAACTGTCACATCTGTTTGGCTTTCTCCATCATCATCATGTTTTTGTAATATTTCAAAATCTCCATGAGACCTAACCTGACCACCTTATTTAATATGGCATCCTACTATCAATTGTTGCACACCAAAAACGTCTTTTAAAACACTACTATTACTTGCTGTTATTTACAAGATCTTAGAGCACCCTATACATAGTAAGCACTCAATGTATATGTGTGCTTTAGTAAATAATTGGAAGAATAAATATAAGAATCTCTGTATGAGTCACTAGGGCATAGACAAAGAGATTCATTTTAGGTATGTTTTGGCTAGGAGCTGTCATCAGAGCTGGGGAAAATTAGATGTCACTGTTTTGTATTAATTCTTCCCTAGGGTGAATTTTTGCAGCAAGTGGCTTTAAATCCATGGGGAAAGATGACTGGATGGCCAGCCTGGTTATCGCTTATGGTTCTATAAAGCACCCTATGACCTATTTAATTTTATAACTCTCCCTCAGCTTTGTAAATCTCAGAGCTCTTGCAGTTTCTTTGAGAAGGGATCTTTAACCCAAAAAATATCATCTAATTTTTGGGGGGATTAAGAGATTTTAGGCTTAATTATATTGTCATCAGCCAGTTTCTACTATTTTTCTCTCTTTCCAAGAAACTTCTCAAATATTTTGTCTTATAGCACACTTGCCATTTCCTTAAGTTCTAATGGATTAATTTGGTTTTGTTTTAGTACCTATTTTTAGTTAATTCTGATTGTAGATAAACTGATGGAATCACTCATGCCATGTGAATTGGAAGACCCTGGATGTTCAATTTTATTATAAGCAGAATATAAACCTATAAGTTCATAGGACATAGCACATAGTCCCCCCAAATAATATGATCCACAGATATCTTAGTCTATGTAAAATGATGTTATGAAGAAAATGAATAAGAATTAACAAATTTGTAATAAGTGTTAATACATTTGTAGTGTTAATAAATTTTGTAGAAATTCAAAGTGTTAAGTTTGTGGAAGCAATGTGTGTATATATGCCAATTAGTGAAATTCTCATTATGAGATGATCCTCATATATTTTGGTGTTAAAAATGATTTTTATATAGAAAGTAGGTAGAGAAACAATAGAAAATAATTTCTATGGACACCAATTTTAGAACTGCATTTATTAAAATAAAGAATTGAAACAATTTGCCTTCTGGGGAAGATGGTGGAATAGGACGGTCCTAAGCTCACCTCGTTCCATGGATACAATTACATAACAGCCACATTGGTGTCAATAACTCAGAAAACAACCTGAAGATTAGCAAAACAAACTCTCCATTGCTAAATGAAGAGACTGCATCGAAGAGGGTAAGAAGGGTGGAGACATGGTGACTACATGGACCTGTGACTGTTCACACAGGGAGGGAGTGGCTCAGAACAGAAAGAGAAACTGATTCTCACACCAGGGAGCCCACATGGAGGATGAATCCCCATAACATTTGGCTTTGAAAACCAGAGAGCCAAGTTCTTACAACCAGTGGGGCTTAAAACCTGGAACTTTAAAATCAGTAGGCTTGGCTCTGGGAGAACCTGCAGGGTGATAGGAAGCTGAGTCCTTGTCCTTAAAGAGGAGGCACAAGAAACAGCCCCATGGGATACATCATACAAATAGCAGTTTGAAAAATGCCTGGGATATATGGAAGAGAGATTGAACCAGTAATCAAAAAACTTCCAAAGAACAAAATTCCTGGACCAGATGGCTTCACAGGTGAATTCTACCAAACATTTAGAGAAGAGTTAATAGCTGTTCTCAAATTGTTCCAAAGGTTAAAAAAAAAAAAAAAAAAAAAAAAAAAAAAAAAAGTGGGGGGGAAGGAAAGATTTCAAACTCATTCTATGAGGCCAGCATTGCCCTCATACCAAAACCAGATAAAGACACTACGAACAAGAACTATAGGCCAATATCTCTGATGAACATATATGCAAAATTCCTCAGCAAAATATTAGCAAACTGAATACAAAAATACATTTAAAAAATCATTCACCACAATCAAGTGGGATTTAATCCTGGGATGGGGAGTGGTTCAATATTTGAAAATCTATCAATCTGATACTTCACATCAGGAGAAGGGTTAAAAAAAACAGAAAACAAAAAACATGATCACTTCAATAGATGCAAAAAAAACCCAACATAATTTTGAAGAAAAAGGAGCTCTGCTAAAAAAAAAAAAAAAGGTAAAATGTCAAGATTGCTCATGCTTCTAAACAAATTTGTTCTGGACTGTTTGGTTAACTGGAATATTTCTTTAAAACAGTAGTTCATTGGATGATATACATAGATAGTATTTTGTATTTTTTCTTTTCACTTTTTCTCCTTTGTAAATGGTTCAAAACATACAGAAAAAAATACTATTGGCAATTTATAAAAGGTCTTGCCCAATAGTGAGAAAATTGGACTGTATAGGAAAGAGCTATTTCATATCTTGCTGGCATAGCTGTATGATTATCTCTAGAGATACCAGAAGTCCACTACTGACTGGCTCTTAACCAAGATAAGGATAAGGTAGGGTACTAGTGATTTACAACGTGCTAGTTAAAGTTTGAAACTTCCTTGGAGGAGATTTAGGGCTAGACTCTGTATGTCGTTTTTGAGATAAACAGATGAATTGCAAGTCCAAACAAGTATTATCCAGTGTCTGAATTATTAGAGTTGCCCACACAAAAATTTTCCTGCTTCTGTCATTGCTTTCCTTTATTCTGTTTTTCAGCACAGCAACCAATGTGTCATAATATAACATTATTCTGCTCAAAGCCCTGCAGTGAGTTCCCAACTCACTCAGGAAAACCAGGTCTTTACAAGGGTCTGTGAAGGCCCTTGTTATCTGCCTCCAATTCCCTCTCTTACTTCAATGCTTCGTCATCTCCTGATTGCATAGGTGCTTCTGCTTATACTGGCTTGCACATAGTTCTTGGAACAAGCCAGTATGTCCCATTTCAAGGTCTTTAGAGTTGGTGTTTCCTCAACCTGGAATGTTCTTCCTCCCAACAAAAGCAAGCCTTACTCCCTCACTTTCTTCATGTTTTTACTCACTATTTGCAAGTTGGGTCTTTCCGGTCACCAGATCTAAAATAACAATTGCATCACTTGTGACAATACATATTTATTCCTCTTGTATTATTAAACATAGCATTCCTAGTATCTAGTTTAATATATACTTACTTATTTAACTTATTTATTTTGTGTTCTCCTGGTAGACAAGGAAGTTTATCTTTTTGTTTATTGCTGTATCATCTGGGTTGAAAATGGTGCCTCACTCATTGTGGGAATGCGAGAGAGTCAATTTATGGAGCTGTAATTCATGTCTCTGGGTCTCTTGGATATTTGGCTTTAATCCTTGGCTAATATAAGAATGATGAGCTTTTTTATCACATGCTGTTTAAACTCCAAAACACTCGGGAAACAGTTGGTTTACTAATAGTTTTAAACTAGCTTACTAGTTAGGAAGCCCTGGCTTCACCACATCACCAAAGGCACATGAAAAATTCCACTCTTTGAGATTTCCTAGAGTCAAATTGTATAGATCTTGATGGTCAATGTCAGAATAAGAATACTGGTGTTTTGCGACTGGCGGATTGATGAAACCCCTTAATGTTTGCTGGCACTCTCTTTTATTAATTAACTAATTAATTATTTACTTATTTACTTAAGAAAAAGAGAGAGGCAGAGGGAGAGAGAGAGACATTACCAAGCAGATTCCATGCTCAGCACAGAGCCTGATGCGAGGATAGATCCCATGACCGTGAGATCATCACCTGAGCTAAAATCAAGATTGGGACACTCAACTGACAGCTATTCAGGCATCCCTCTTTTTATTTCTGTTCCTTATATTTTGCCTTTAATTATTTTTCCTGTGGGTATGCTTTTTAGAGTCCAATATTTTCAAATATCTAATATCCTGAAATTTTTGTGGTGATGCTCAATAACTATTTCTTGAATGAGTAAAGGAGTGAATGATAAAACTCTATTTAGTTCTACTTCATGAATATTAAGACTTTGAAATATTCCATAGCTGAATCATCAAAAATATAAGTCCATTAGGATTGTGTAGCCATTCTCTTTATGTGTGTCAGAAAATCCTTGGAATTATCTTGCTTACAGTAAATTTAAAATCATTGTCAAGTCAGGATAAAAGAAAGCGTCTCCTAGAGACTTAACTTATTTTATAGCAGGTAAATTAAGATTCATTTTCTGGAATCATTTCAGGTCTTTTTCTTTACTTAAGGAATATCAAGAACAAAAAAAGAGAGTTTAAATAGAATAAAAAATGTTTTCTACCGGTGCACTTTGTATTAACTATTTCCTACGGCTAATTATCCAGAATAGATCAGTTCTAAATTCCCAAGCAAATGGCCAAACTAAGGACACCTGTTATGAAACTTAAAAATACAAGCTTGTTCACCAATTCAAAGGTATACTTGTACCCCTATGTTTATTGCAGCATTATTTATAATAGCTAAATTATGGAAGCAGCCAAAGAATCCATCGACAGATGAATGGATAAAGAAGATGTGATGTATCCATACATTGGAATATTATTAAGCCATAAAAAGAATGAAGTCTTGCCATTTAGAACAAGATGGATGGAACTAGACAGTACAATGCTACATGAAATAAGTCAGAGAAAGTAAACATCATATGATTTCACTCATGTTGAATTAAGAAACAAAACAAATGAGCAAAACGAAAGAGAAAGAGATAGGCAAACAAAGAAACAGACTCTTAACTACAGAGAACAAACTGATGATTTCCAGAGGATAGATGGGTGGGGGGATGGGTTGGATAGATGATGGGGAAGAAGGAGTGCACTTGTGATGAGCACGGAGTATTGTACAGAAGTGCTGAATCATTGCGTTGTGCACTGGAAGCTAACATTACACTGTGTGTTAGTCTACTGGAATTTAAATAAAAGCAAAAAAAATCTCTAAAAGTCTTATTTTGTTTTAATTCCAGAGTGTCTGGTCAGGAGCACAGTGAGAAAATGTATGCCCTATATTTGTGAATATATTTTTGTCTTTTTCTCTTTATTTTTTGTTCAGTGCGTGTCCTTTTTATTAACTCATCTATTTTTGCATCATTGTGTATCAAAAAATCTTATTCCATTTGCATATATTCCCAGGCTTACTTCAAGGGGAGGATATTTAATCTTCAGTATCCATAAGGAGATTTGTCAGTGTTGACTGGTAGAGGAGGGTGGACTCACAGAAAGCTGCATAAGTTAAGGCAGTACAAGTGTGTGTGTTTATTTGTAAATCTATTAATTTGTGTATGTCTACTCAAACAATATAAAAATAATGTCAACAATATCACTCACAGAAGTTGTATTCCTTCTTTCTCACTTCCTGGCCCTTGAAAAACAATAAATTTAGGACTTTCTTATGAATCTTGTAATTCATTCTGCTAAGAATATTGGAGGGTCATCAATTAAAAACACATATCTACCGTCATGTTTTCATTTTCATTGTCTTCCATGTACTTTTCAATTTCCTCTTCAATTTCTTGGTTAACTCATTCATTCTTTAGTAAAATAGTTTTTAATCTCCAAGTATTCATGGTCTTTCCAAATTATTTTCTTGTGGTTGATTTCAAGTTTTATAGTGTCGTGGTTTGAAAATATGCATGGTATGATCTTGATCTTTTTTGCATTTAGTGAGGGCTGATTTATGACCCAGCATGTGATCTATTCTGGAGAAATTTCCATGTGCACTGGAGGAGAATGTATATTCTGTTGCATTAGGATGAAATGTTCTGACTATATCTGTTAAGTCCATCTGGTCCAGTTTGTCATTCAAAGCCATTGTTTCTTTGTTGATTTTCTACTTAGATGATTGTTGTAAGTGAGGTTTTGAAGTCCCTTACTATTGTTGTATTATTATCAGTGAGGTTTTTTTTTTTAACTTTTTAATGTTTATTTATTTTGAGAGAGAGAGAGGCAGAGAGCAAGCAGGGGAGGGGCAGTGACAGAGGGAGACACAGAATCTGAAGCAGACTCCAGGCTCTGAGCTGTCAGCACAGAGCCTGATGTGGGGCTTGAACTCACGAACCATGAAATTATGACCTGAGCTGAAGTCGGATGCTCAACCGACTGAGCTACCCAGGCACCCCTCAATGAGTTTTTTATGTATGTGATAAATTGATTTATATTTGGGTGCTTTCAAGTTGGGGGCCTAAATGTTTACCATTGTTAGATCTTGGTGGATAGACACCTTAATTATGATATAATGCCCTTCTTCATCTCTTGTTATAGTCTTTATTTTAAAATCCAGTTTGTCTGATATAAGTATGTCTACTCTAGCTTTCTTTTGACATCCATTAGCATGATAGGTGGTTCTCCATCCCCTTACTTTCAATCTGCAGTTGTCTTTAGGTCTAAAGTAAGTCTCTTGAAGGCAGCATATAGATAGGTCTTATTTTCTTATCCAGTCTGATACCCTATGACTTTTGTTGGGGCATTTAGTCCACTTATATTTAAAGTGTCTATTGAAAGACATGAATTTAATGCTATTGTGTTACCTGTAGAGTTGTTGTTTCTGTTGATGTTCTCTGGTCCTTTCTAGTCTTTGTTGCTTTTGGTCATTTTTGTTTTGTTTTGTCTTTTCTCTACTCAGAGTCCGCTTAAAATTTCTTGCAGGGCTGGTTTAGTGATCACAAACTCCTTTACTTTTTGTCTGGGAAACTCTTTATTTCTCCTTCTATTTTGAATGACAGCCTTGCTGGATAAAGAATTGCAGCCTTGACTGCATATTTTCCAATTCAGCACATTGAATATATCCTGCCACTCCTTTCTGGCTGGCCAAGTTTCTGTGGACAGATCTGCTGTGAACCTCTTCTGTCTTCCCATGTTGGTTAAGGATATTTTCCCCCCTGCTCCCTTCATAAAATTGATTACCCCTAGCCACATTGATCAAAAAGAAAAAGGAAAGAACCCAACTAAATTAAATCGTGTATAAAATAGGAGAGATCACAACCAATACCACAGAAATAGATACAATGATAAGACAATATTATGAGCAATTATATGCAAAAAAAATTGGGCAATCTGGAAGAAATGGACAAATTCCAAACATATAATCCACCAAAACTAAAAGAGGAAGAAATAGAAAATTTGAACAGACCCATAACCAATATAGAAATTTAATTAACAATAAAAAAATCTCCCTACAAACTAGAGTCCAGGGCCAGGTGGCTTTCCAGGGGAATTATACCAAACTTTTAAAGAAGAGTTAACACCTATTCTTTTGAAGTTGTTCCAAAATATAGAAATGAAAGGAAAACTTCCAAACTCATTCTACAAGGCCAGCGTTACATTGATTACAAAACCAGAAAGAGATCCCACGAAGAAAGAGAACTACAGACCAACTTCCCTGATTAACATGGATGCAAAAATTCTCAACAAGATTCTGGCAAAACAGATCCAACAATACATTAAAAGAATTATTCACCATGATTTAGTGGGATTTATTCCTGGGTTGCAGGGCTGGTTCAATATCTACAAATCAATCAGGGGGATATATCACATTAATAAAGGAAAGGAAAGGAACCACATGATCCCCTCACTAGATGCAGAAAAAGCATTTGAAAAAATACAGCATCCTTTCTGGATAAACACCCTGAAGAAAGTAGGGTTAGAAGGACCATACCTCAACATCATAAAGGCCATATATGAAAGACTCACAGTTGATGTCATCCTCAGTGGGAAAAACTGACAGCTTTCCCCCAAAGGTCAGGAATGAAACAGGGATGCACATTCTCACCACTGTTATTCAACATATTGTTGGAGATCCTCTCCTCAGCAATCAGACAACAAAAAGAAATAAAAGGCATCCACATCGACAAGGAGGAAGTCAAACTTTCACTCTTCACAGAAAACATGATACTCTATGTGGAAAACCCAAAACATTACACCAAAAAAAAATGGTAGAGCTGATACATGAATTCAGCACTTGCAGGATATAAAATCAATGTACAGAAATTTGTTGCATTAGAAATGCACCACCACACCAATAATGAAGCAGCAGAAAGCAAGGGATCTATCTCATTTACCATTGCACCAAAACCCGTAAAATACCTAGGAATAAATCTAACCAATTCACCAAAGAGGTGAAAAATCTACAAAGTGAAAACTATAGAAAGCCCATGAAAAAATATGAAGAGGACACACACACACACACACACACATACACACACACACACACAAATAGAAAAATATTCCATGCTCATGGTTAGGAAGAACAAATATTGTTAAAATGTCAATACTACCCAAAGCAATGTGTGTATTCATGCAATCTCTATCAAAGTACTACCATAATTTTTCACAGAACTAGAATAAACAATTCTAAAATTTGTATGGAAAAGAAAAGACCCTGCATAGCCAAAGTAATGTTGAAAAAGAAAACCAAAGCCAGAGGTATCACAATTCCAGACTTCAAGCTGTATTGCAAAGCTGTAGTAATCAAGACAGTATGGTACTGACACAAAAACAGACACATAGATCAGTGGAACAGAATAGAGAACCCAGAAATGGACCCACAAATGTATAGCCAACTAACCTTTGACAAAGAAGGAAAGAGTATCCAATGGAAAAGACAGTCTTCTCAGCAAATGGTATTGGGAAAACTGGACAGTCACATGCAGAAGAATGAACCTGGACTAGTTTCCTATACCACACACAACAATAAACTCAACATAGATGAAAGAACTAAGACAGGAAGCCATCAAAATTCTAGAGGAGGAAACAGCAGCAACCCCTTTGGCCTCAGACACAGCAGCTCCTTACTTGACATGTCCCTGGAGGCCAGGGAAATAAAAGCAAAAATGAACTATTGGGACCTCATCAAGATAAAAAGCTTCTGCACAGTGAAGGAAACAATCAGAAAAACTAAAAGGCAACCAAGAGAATGGGAGAAGATATTTGCAAATGAGATATCAGATAAAGGGTTAGTATCCAAAATCTATAAAGAATTCATCCAACTCAACATCCCAAAACCAAATAATCCAGTGAAGAAATGGGAAGAAGGCAAGAATAGACACTTTTCCAAAGAAGACATCCAGGTGGCTAACAGACACATGAAAAGATGCTCACTATCACTCAATCATCAGGGAAATACAAATCAAAACCACAATGAGATACCACCTCACACCTGTCAGAATGGCTAACATTAACAACTCAGGAAATAACAGATGTTGGTGAGGATGCAGAGAAAGGGGAACCCTTTCACGCTGTTGGTGGGAATGCAAACTGGTGTAGTCACTCTGGACAACAGTATGGAGAGTCCTCAAAAAATTAAAAAATAGAACTACCCTATGACCCAGCAATTGCACTACTAGGTATTTATCCAAAGGATACAAAATGTTTATTTGAAGAGGCACATGCACTCCAATGTTTATAGCAGTATTATCGACAATAGCCAAATTATTGGAGGAGTCCAAATGTCCATTGATTGATGAATAAAGAAAAAAATATATATATATATCCATACACACACACACACACACAATGGAATATTACTCAGCATTCAAAAGAATGAAATCTCACCATTTGCAACAACATGGATGGAACTAGAGTGTATTATGCTAAGTAAGATAAGTCAGAGAAAGACAATATATGATTTCACTCATAGGTAGAATTTAAGCAACAAAACAGATGAACATAGGGGAAAAGAAGCAAAAATAAAAACAGAGAGTGAGACAAACCATAAGAGACTGTTAAATACAGAGAACAAACTGAGGTTTGGAGGGATTTGGGGTGGAGAGATGGGCTAAATAGATGATGGGCATTAAGGAGGGTGTTATATGTAAGTGATGAATCACTAATTTATACTCCTGAAATCATTATTACACTATATGTTAACTAACTTGGATTTAAATAATAAAAAAGGAACATGAAAACACACACACATATGCACAAACACAAACACACACACACACAAACACATCTACTTTCAAAGTCAGCCTTTTCCTCTGAACTTTTGTGCCATATAATACATTTCTTTCGTTCTCAGACTGTGAAAGTACTAATTAAGTAACACTATTATGTATCCCCATACAAATGTTTTTTGATCGCTAAAAAGAAAAGAAAGTTGTAAATATGAGATCAATCTGTGATTTTTATAGCAGATAAAAATTTCCATATGAATTATTTCATATCAATAAGAAGATATACAATTGCTCAGTTCTAAATTAATTCCAATTATAATAATTAAAATTTGTACACCTGTACCGTTCAGAGAGATAAATTGCAAATTACCTTTATCTGCTTCCTTGCTGATTATAATTATAGTATGTTAACTCCGATTTTGCTAACCCACCTACCAAAATAAGTTTCACAGATATTCCTGTTAATCATAGGAATGGATATATTTAAGAGTTAAAGTCATATTTATTTCTTTTCTACTAATAAAATTGGTATTCCTATAAATACTATACAATTTAAATATTTTGAAAAAAAAATTAAGCATTTCACTTTCTTGTATTAGAGACTAACACAGAATTTGAGAGTTTAGTGATCCTAATAACTACCATTTTTGAAACAAGACAAGTGTTTTCAAAAGTCCCAAATCCAGGAGTTTTGGTTATATTACAGAAAAGGATTGCACTTATATATAATATTTGGTCTTTCTCTATTATTTATTCAAATTCAGACTTGTTTAACATGGGTGTGGGAATGTTAAAGCTTAAGCTAAAAATATTACATGTTTTGGTTAAATCTATAGGAAATATGAATGTATTCACTCCACCCAAAGAAATGAATATGTGAGTGTGTGTGTGTGTGTGTGTGAAATTTCTCTGCATATTCAGAAGCATCTCTTAGATCTCCATTAGATCCCACATTTCATACGTGACAATTAGATCCCATGTTTCCCTCATTTACTGGCTCAATGTAATAGCTTAATTGATGTCATTTTCTAAGCAGGCTCACCCACCATATTCCCCATCATGTGTATAGGCCAGGAATTAAGGAGAAATGGGGCCAAAAAAAGAACTTTGGTACTTCCCACTGCAGACTGATTAGAACTCCTCTTTTTCTATAGAAACGTGATGACAAAAAGGTAAACAAATTCCTATAGTAAAGTAAAACTTTGTGATTCATATGGTTATGTTTTCAGGTAGATATTTGAAATAAATAAAGAAAAGTATTACTTAATATTTTTCTCTTATTATTTACTGACTTCATTTCTTATTATTTAATTCACTTCATATGAAGTGTGACTTCATATGAGATTGTTTGGGCTACATTGGTGGGCCTGCCATTTTTATGATATATCCACAGTCCTTTCAAAGTCCATCACTTGGTAAGTCACCTTAACATCTACCCCCTCAAACATCTATCACAAAAGACGCATCAATGTTTTATTAAGCCTATATTCTCTGTTCTAGATGCAGACTCTTCCTTTAAAAAAGGGTAGCTGTGGGGTGCCTGGGTGGCTTAGTCAGTTGAGCATCCAACTCTTGAATCTGGCTCAGGTCATAATTCTAGGGTGTGGAATCAGAGCACATCGGTCTTGCACTGAGCATGGAATCTGCTTGAGCTTCTCTCTCTCTCTCTCTCTGTCTCTCTCTCTGTCTCTCTCTCTCTCTCCCCCTCCTCTACCCCTGCTTGCATGCTCTATCTAAAATTTAAAAAAAAACTTAAAAAAATGAAATAAATAAAAAGAGTAGCTATTATTTTATGGAGAATAAAATATATAAATGTAGCTCTAAATATATTTTTAATATTCAGTCATACATAAGGCATGAGAAATGTACAATGAAATGTACATAAGAAAATGAATCACCTTATAATATATGTTAACAAATACCTGCAGTTTTACATAATTTTATCATCCAAAGCACATATAATATTTTCACACACTTGGACACAAACTGATGGGTATCAAGGTGATTATCAAAGAACAGAGCAAATACTAAGAAAAGGTTACCTGTCCACATATAACAATGGCATACCAGTAGAAAAATATGTATACAGAAGCCTGATTATTACCTAAAAGAAAGAAGTGCAATTACATGTCTCATGTGTGATTCCTACTCAGTGATGAGTTATTAAGAATAAACCTGAGCACATTCAAGCAAGAGTTGGGCCTTCCAAAATAGGGAAAAAGGAGAATCATTAACATGTTAAGGTATTAATAGATGGTTTTGTATAATATACAGGTATCATATAAGTACGTCTCAGGGATCTCATAATGAAATAGAATAGTAAATGACCTCCTAAGAATTCTTCAATTTTTTACCTTCTCTCCACTATCAACTTGAGCTGTTATAATGGGATAATATTAAATGAATATACCATTGCCTGATATGATTTCATTTTGCTCTTTCTTCAGTGCCCCCGTAAAACTTATATGTCACCAGGCCTTTTCAAAGATAGCATACACCTTTAATGAGGATATGTACAAGAATATGAAGGACGTCTACCTCCTTAATGTTAACATTTGTTAGATTTATATATTTTTTTCTTTTTGCCGGTTAGTGAGACAGGAGACCAAGTTACTGGATTGCACCTAGAACTTGTTTTTGTAAATAAGGACATAGAGCATAACAGAATAGAAAAGAACATAGCACAGTAAAACAACAACAACAACAACAATAACAACAAAACAATAGGAAAGAGTGCAATAGAAGACAAAACACTATAGGGTTTACTCTTCTTTGTAAGAATTTCATATATGTTCTACAGGAAATTGAGAAGCATGGAGTATATAGACAGCAGGGATGATGTAACAAATTTGTCCCCTGGAATCTCATATTTTATGGTTTGTGATGCTTATAGGTGAGGTCACCTTCGACCCTCCAGCTCTGGCATATCCACCAGATGAATGTGGCTGCACATGTGAACCTAGGTGATTCTGGCAGAGCAGTCTCCCAGACAATGGACAAAGTTTGGAAAATAAAATATTGGTGATATTTTACTCATGGTACGAACTATGCTTTATAGAGAAAAAAATACACATATATTTGCAATTCCATTGAACCTTTTTATTTATTTTGTTTTCAAGCAGGCCAAGGATGAAAGTCCTACTTTAAATAATGTGTACATGGTAAATAGTATTGATAACAATACACACTTTAAAATTATCAGTGGAAATTTTTCTTATAGCATAATCTAATTTGATAAGGTATAGTTATTATAATCAACCTTAGTTTTTTTTTCTTTTTTTAATTTTAGAATGAGCATGAGCAGGGGAAAAGGGCAGAGGAAGAGAGAGAATGTTAAGCAGGATCCAAGCTCAGCATGGAGCCCACGACCCTGAGATCATGACCTGAACTGAAACCGAGTCAGATGCTTAACCTACTAAGCCACTCAGGCATCCCAATCAACCTTAATTTTTTGAAAAACAAGAATGCAAATCTATTTTTTCTGTAGAAGCAATGTTAACCTAAATATTATCTCTGATTTTTAAAAAGAGATCATTCTTTCTTCAATATTTCAATATTTTCTGCTGGAAATAATAATTCATATTTTTAGGTGGAGAAGTGAAATAAGAGTAATATTTCACCTAAACTTGTATTATTTATCATCATCAGTAGTAATGTTTTCTTCACATCACTGCTGCAATATTAAGAATATATAGTAACTAGGGCAATTAATTCAGAGTCTTACTTTCTATGGCAATAATGTGCTTTTTTAAATGTTTATTTATTTTGGGTTTTTTTTGTTTATTTACTTGTTTATTTATTTAGAGAGATCAATTACCAGCAGGGGAGGGGTAGAAGGAGAGGAAGGGAGAGGCTCCTAAGCAGGCTCTGTCCTGTCACTAACAGGCTGATGCAGGGTTTGTACTCATGAACTGTGAGATCATGACCTGAGCCAAAATCAAGAGTCCGACACTTACCCAATGGACCCATCCAGACACCTCAATAGTGTGGGGTTTGTTTTTCTTTTTTTTTTTTTTTTTTGACATTTTGAGTCCTTTAGTGTAATAAATGTGTTAGAAAATATCATTTTTTCTCCACAGAGTTTCAAATTTAGCCTGCTAAGTATTCTGAAAATGCCAGATGGGAACATGACAGAGGAACTCTGGCACCAGCTGGAAGGAGCTTACATTGGCCAAATTTGAGACAATTTGAGCCTCAAAAAGAATAATGATACTAATGGGTTATAACACATGGAGTAAAACTTACAAATGAATCTTTGTGAAAACAAATAATAACTACATATTATTCCTTCAAAAATGCTGAATGTCTAAATTTAGAAAGCAGGTACTATGTCAGATGAATGAGTTCTGATCAGCAATATCTGTGGCTACTTAGTTAGCTTACATATGATGTGTCACCTAATTGAAAATTTTCCTCGTTTATAAAGTTAAGCCAATGCATATCTTCTGGAATAATCACACACTAAACACAAAACCACACAAAGAGTTTATTGCCTACACTAAATGCATAATGGCTACTTGTATACAATGGATAAAAACTATATAGGTATATATGTCATAATTGCTGGAAGAGAATATTCAGTGATAATATTTTATTCTAGGCAACAAGAACGGATAATTAGTGGTTAAAGACAGATTGCTGGGTTCAGTTTTGGTGTGTCTATATACATATGTGTGAGCCTCATGCTTCATCTCCAAAATATTTAAAATAGGGATGGTTACTGTAGCTAATTCAAAGGGATTTGTGAAGAATACACCTTTCCATACTTAGACAGGGCCTACTATGTGATAAATCTTCAGTAAGACCTCAACGAGCAAAATAATCGAGCAATAAATAGTGACCTTTGTATGTACCAGACACCATGTTAAATCTTTACATTATTCAATATATTTTCTCTTCATCCTCACCTCTGTTTACTATCAATGGGACTCTTTCAGCTGTAAGTGAAACAGAAGTAATATAACTGTCCTAGTTTTTCTTAATGAATAATTGGGTTACCTGGGCCCCAAATTCATATGTGTATAATGGCAGACTTTGACCCTTAAGTACAATGAACTGTTCTAAGTGGGTGGGTTCAGTTTTTAATACGACAACTTTGGGTACTGGCAGGGTCATCCTAATTGTAAATTGTGAAACACATCGTCTTACATTTTTTTTCTAGAAGATTTCAAAAAACTATATGCCAAATCCTAAAACTAACAGATAATTCCTCCATCTCATCTGCATAGAAGATTAATTGGCATTTGGCAATTTTGGGCCAGCATTACTGAAAGCGGGACTTTTGGTTTTTGTTTTTTGAGTATTTTTTTTTTTTTAAGCACAATACACACAAGAGTATCTGATTCCTCTGGGTGTTGTTAGCTGCAAGCCTGGAAAATCGATATGATAACTAAAACTGTAAAATGTAGTTTTTAATTTGTTCTTATGGTCTGTTGAGCAAGACATTCATCCATGACAAACACCCACCTGTCCATACCTAAAGTTTCTGTAGCTATTTACAGTTACTACACAAGATACAGCAAGACATAAATCATTGTTTTACTCTCTGGGGATTTAAATGCATATACTTAAACAGAATCATTATTCATACTTACAGTTAAATAATTATGGAGAGGAATTCTTTACAATGATGACCAATGTAGGTGATGTGAGCAGAAATGACTAATTTCTTTGTTCTGAAGAAATATATGGTCAGTTGATAAGCTAAGGCATTAATTTGATTTTTAGGTCATGAATTAGTTAAAATGCATTTACTCCAGAACACACAGAATTACGTACTTTGTACATTTTGAAACTAAAGAAAGAATCATACAAAAGAATTAGAAATCTCTTAGTTCCATGCTATCCTTTGAGTTATAGTAGTGATGTACTAGATTGGATTATTACTCCCTTTTGTTTTACTTCTTTATAATAGCACACCCCTTCATCAGAGGTATGAATTTTTCAGTAACTCCAACTGTAGGCAGAGTATTATCTCTGTCCCGTTGATGCTGTGCATGTCAGTATACCTAGCCTACCAAAATCAGTCAAACCACAACTGAACTTCAGGCCTGTGTGTGGAAAATAGTTTTTATAGAAGGACATTTAAACTTTGTTATTTTTTTCCAAGCAAAAGTTACTCATACAGATAATTTAACATGTGTTGCTTCTTAGTTGTTAAACGTCTCTTTCTCTATTTTACCAATTATTTGTCTCATGTATTCATCATGTTTCAATGTTTTTCTTTCTCTCTCTCATTGGTTAATTAATTAACAGCTTTCTCTGTTTGGACTACTACTTGGGAAAGATCTAACGTTATTGGGGAATTTTGAAGATTAAAGTTTTTGGTAGTGATGAGTTTAAGTTGAGAGGATACACCGGGAATAATGTGATAACTCATTTTAATATTTAATATAATGTTCTTAATAGCACTAACCTTTTTTTTAGGTGAGATCGCTTCCATAGTATCTCTGCATTTCTGGTACTGCTCATTACAAATGAGCAGCAGTGATTACACTTCCTTCAATAGTAAAACATCAACCTTTCATCTGTTTCTGGAGGCCTATGTTTGAAAGAGGAATTCATCAATATATGAGATGCTATTTTAAGTTTTAATTAATACAGTTTTGTGCAACTTAGCTATCTCACAATAGCAATAAATATTGAATCCAATTGAGACAGCAAAGAGCAAAAAGATCCATGTATTCCTTGGGGAAAGATGAAATATAAACTGATATGAAGATAAACCGATTTCTATAGGTTAAAATTCTTCTTGTAAAGTTACTTGGATTTATTTATCAGTTGTTTACAGTTTTTCTTAGAGAATCACTTAAATCAGTTGTGGTTCCAAGGAAAACAGTAATTATTTGATTGAAATGAATGTGATCCTGTGGGACTCTGAATACTTTTTAATATTTCTTTCCATGTCTATATTTATGAGAAGTAGTGTAACTTCAAAAGGAAGAATGGCTGTATATAAATGGATGTGTTTTCAATAAATGACTAAAAATGTTCACCAGACTTGCAGGGGCTCTTTTTTCAAGGCCCATTCCTACCTGCATAATTAACTCACTTGGAATTTCAGGTTCCTATGTTGAAGTTTACTAGACAGAAAACTTATATTATTTGATAATTAACAGATATATATCCTCATGTACTACTACTATTTTTATTATAATTTTATTATAAACTACTAAAAGCAAACATTTGGGGTCAACTTCAAAGGAGTAATGGTAGTGATCACTCTCATTATCTAAATTAGGAACAACACCAGCATGAATAGCATTACCTTATCTCACACACTTAAACTCCTTGGGAGTTTTCTTCAGTTTTGTGGAAAAGTTGAATTTTCTAAAATGTCCTTTGTAGTCAGTTTTTAAATATAATTTTGGTCAATTAATTCATTTATTTTACACATTAAATTTCTCCCATATTATTCTCTTTTCTCACATCTGGTAACATATCTCCAGAGAGAAACAGTGATACATCTTTTCACAGAAATTTCTCAAATTTGTCACATCTAAGCTTCTCTTCTTTATAAATAATTCCTTTAATATGTGCCACAGCCCAACTTCTATTTATCATATTAGTTAGGTTCTTTTTCATTGAATCATGACTATTTTCTCTATTTGGTCTTAAAATACCACAAGTAGAATTAGATGCTACTAACAGGCACACACCATTTATAGCATAGGTCATTTTCAAGAAAGAAGTCAGTAAAAATGAAGGCAGAAAAGAAGTGAGGGGATTGTTTTCAACCTTGAACATTCCCTTCTGTTTTTTATTGTCTTTTTTTTTTTTAAATTGAACTTTCCCATCTTAATGAGACTAAGGGTTATTTGCACAGTTTGAGTCATCTGCACATACTTATTTTATTTTTTTTAATGTTTGTTTATTTTTGAGACAGACAGAGTATGAGCAGGGGAGGGGCAGAGAGAGAGGGAGACACAGAATCCGAAGCAGGCTCTAGGCTCTGAGCTGTCAGCACAGAGCCCCATGCGGGGCTTGAACCCATGAACCGTGAGATCATGACCTGAGCCGAAGTCGGGCTCTCAACGACTGAGCGACCCAGGCGGCCCATCAACTGCACATACTTATACCTGGAACACAAAAATGGTAGTATTACAGAGCTGATGGGAATAACAGAAGAAATTTTCTTTCAAAATTTTAAGGGCTATTTAAGAAAAAACACAAAGAAAAGAGAGAGAGAGAGAGGGAGAGAGAAATCACAAAACAGACTCATAACCATAAGGAACATAATGATTACCAGAGGTGAGGTGGGTGGGGGATGGGTAAATGGGTGATGTGGATTAAGGAGTGCAGTTGTGAGGAGCATAGGGTGACGTATGGAAGTGTTGAACCACTGTGTTGCACACCCCAATCTAATATAACACTGTAGGTTAACTGTGTTGGAATTAAAAGAAAAATTAAAAAAAATAATTGAAGCTAGGGAAAAAAAGAACCCAATTTTAAGGATTAATTTTTAAAATTAAATGGCCTGAGAAGCTAGGTATTAAAAATGGCTTAAATACTTTTAAAAACATATTAATAATTAATTTATAAAGCATAGATAATAATGCCAACTTTTCTATTCATGGCCCCAGTTTAATAAACAAGCAGGGTATTATTAAGTTTGAAGCATTTTTTGTATACACATTTATCAATTAATGGAAATGATCTACCTTTCTTCGGGTGATTGAGTGCAGTAAAGAAATGATATTAATCCTAAATAATGTAATTCTCTTTATGACTTTCCAGAATTGACATTAGTAATACTTGTTTCTTTAAAACATTACCACTGAAGCCTTTCCAAATCTCTATTTCTTCATTCACTCTACTATTATTTAGTTAAATCTATTTCATCATGTTTCAATTTACTTGTTACACAAATTTGAAAGATTTTGAATTGGAGGATTAATGTAACTTACTTAGAATATTATACATATGCAGGTGACCCTTGAATTTCATGAATCTGAACTATGCTGATCTCCTTATATGTGAATATTTTCCAATAAATACAGTACAGTGCTGTAGGCATATTTTGTCTTCCTTATGATTTTCTTAATAATATTTTCTTTCTTCTAGCCTACTTTATTATAAGAATAACATACAAAATACGTGTTAATTGACTATGTTATCAGTAAAGCTTATGGTCAACAGTAGGCTATTAATAATTAAGATTTGGGAGAGTCAGTGTATTTTGGGAGTAAATATCCAGTAGTGCAATTACCTGATTATAGGGCAGTTCTATTTTTAACTTTTTGAGAAAATGCTATACTGTTTTCCAGAGTGGATACACTAGTTGGCATTCCTACTAACAGTGCAAGAGGATTCCTTTTTCTCCACTTCCTTGCTAATACTTGTTGTTTCTTGTGTTGGTGATTTTAACCATTCTGACAGGTGTGAGGTGATATCTCATTGTAGTTTTGATTTGCAATTCCCTGATGATGAGTGATGTTGAATATATTTTCATGTGTTTGTTATCCATCTGTATATCTTCTTTGGAGAAATGTCTGTTTCTGTCTTCTGCACATGTTTAATTGGATTATTGTGTATGTGTGTGTGTGTGTGTGTGTGTGTGTGTGTGTGTGTGTGTAGTTATTTAAGTTCTTTTTCAAAAGGATACATGCACCCCTGTGTTTGTAGCACCCCTGTGCTATTATTTACAATAGTCAAATTATGGAAGCAGTCAGAATGTCTATTGATAGATGAATGGATAAAGAAGATGTGAAATATATGCACACAATGGAATATTATTCAGCCAGAAAAAAATGAAATATTGCCATTTGCAATAACATGGATGGAACCAGAGAGTATAATGCTAAGCAAAATATGTAAGAACAAGACACATACCATATGATTTAATTCACATGTGGAATTTAAGAAACAAAACAAAAGAGCACAGTGGAAAAAGAGAGAGAGAAGCCAAGAAACGCATTCTTGACTGTAGAGAACAAACTGATGGTTACCAGAGGGGAAGTGGGTAGGGGTTGGGGGAAATAGGTGATGAGCACTGATTGCTGTATAAATTCTTAAATCTTAAATTTACCTGAAACCAATATAACATAGTAGGTTAACTATACTGGAATTTAAAATAAAAAATAAAATAAGAAAATAAAGTTTTGGGGAGTCAAAAGTTATATGCAGATTTTCAGATGTGGGGGTGGGTGTCCCTAACCCTGCATTATTCAATAGCCAACTATAATTAGTATTTATAATATTAAACTACCATTAATATACAAACAGTGATTTTATTCATCCTGAGGTTTGTCTGTTGGTATCAAATACACTGTAAACTTTCAAATGTCATTTTCAAAATAAGGTGACATTATCAGAGATAGGATGTGGCATGTCATTAATTTTGTCTCCATAACAATTTGGTGGAGAGTAAGATTAGACCAAATGTAAAAACTACAGAATACAAGATTATTTATGTGGCACATTATCAAAATTTTTACATGACATGGGATTTTATACATAATATTGCCCCATTCATGTATTTAAAAAATAGTTCTTGGGGCACCTGGGTGGCTCAGTCAGTTAAGCATCTGACTTCAGCTCAGGTCATGATCTCATGATTTGTGGGTATGAGCCCCACATTGGGTTCTGTGCTGACAGCTTGGAGCCTGGAGCCTGCTTTGGATTCTGTGTCTCCCTCTCTCTCTGCCCCCCACCCCCCACAGTTGTGCTCTCAACAGTGTTGAGAGAATTTCTCTCTCTCAAGAATAAATAAACATTAAAAAAAAATTTTAATGGTTCTTGAATTTGTACCATGTGGAAAGTGCTATTTTAGATTTTGTGAATATTATAATTAATTGTTTAAATCCTTAGATTTATATTCTTTCTAACCAAAATAGTATTGCAATATATTTGTAATTAACGTTAACTAAAACATGAAAATAAATTTTGAAACCATCAAACTATTCTCTAATATTTTTAACATAAATTAGTGTTAGTTGATAAAATTACTAATTATCAGGGGCACGTGGGTGGCTCAGTTCATTGAGTGTCCAGTTTGACTCAGGTCATGATCTCGTGGTTCAGGGGTTTGCGTGCCATATCCGACTCCCTGCTGTCAGCTCAGAGCCTGCTTTAGATCCTCTGTCCCCCTCTCCCTCTGCCCCTCCCCTGCTCATGCTTTCTATCTCAAAAAATCATTAAACATTTTTTTAAAAATACTAGTATCAGATATATCTTATTATTTCTTCAAAAATTAGTTTTAGATCACACAAAACTAGACTACGTGTCAGAATTTTAAAAAATTAAAGTTCTAAGTAGAAATGTAAAAATGTTCTTTTCCAATCTCCACTCTGAGCTCTTTGAAATATTTTCCATCTCTTTAGCTCATGCATCACTGACGTTGTATGCTATAATTTGGCTTATAGTTGGAGAGAGAGCAGTATCTATAGCAATATATATATAGAGAGAGATATAGATAGATAGATAGATAGATAGATAGATGATAGATAGATAAAATTCTACTTCCTAGTGAAGTTATTAATTTACAAATATTATTGAATAATATTTCTGTGCTAAAATGCAAGACTACTTTGAAACTATTATTTAGTAAACATTTTCCATCTTTTGAAGTTTCAGTATAATCCTCATATATTTTATTTTATCCGTGGGAGTTTTGTGAAATGAGTCCTGCCATCCTTTTTGAATTTTTGTTTTTCATCTAAAAATGACTAATCACTGGGGTATTTGTTAATTTAATTGATTGAATTATAAACAAAACCAGGATTGTAGTGTAGTCATTATGGGGACGGATTTTGAAGTCAGACAACTGGGTGAAAACTCAGAGTTTGGAAATAAGTAGCTGTTCCATCTTGGATAAATTATTTATTTATTCTATAACTCAATTTACTTAACTGTTCAAAATGAATCATAATGAGAGTAATATCTACCCAAAAAGATTATTCTGAGAATTACAAAAGTTAATATATGAACACTTAGAAGAGCACTTAGTGTTTATAAATTGATTAAAAAAATAATAAATTTTAAGCTAATTGAGTAAATCAATAATGGATATTGAAATAATTGTCAAGACAAACAAAAATCCCATCAGAGCCATGTCAAGAGATCATTAACCTTGTACAAGGGACGCTTAGTAGGGTAAATTGTATTAGTGCAAATGTCTAGGAAATACACTGGAATGGATTACACCTCAGCATACGTTTTACAATTAGATTCAGTGATTTTTCTTTATTTAAAATGAACAATATGTCTCCTTCTCACTTTAATGGGCAATTATGTCAAATATATAAATCTTAACTCTATGATGTTCATAGTTCTCATGCAATAAAAATGTCTAAATTAAGTTTTACTCTGTATTAGAGAGGGAATTTCTTGCTTGACATATTTAATTTCAAGATAATATAGCTGTTAAAGTAACAAGAGAATTCTCAATATACAAAGCTCTGTAAATTCACAATGACAAACTAATTATAATGGTGGATGCAGTTCCTTGACAAAGGTTATTCTGACACTCTGTAAATCTGCAGTTCATAAATCCCTGTAGTTTAGATTACAACTCAATAATAGAGGGAGGACTAATCAAACAATACTTATGACAGCCAATATTTGCTCATTTCCTTCTTTACCCATGCACGAGAAGTCAATAATTAGTCTTTGCCATAATTATTCTGTCTATGAACCAAGATTATTATTGTAGCAGGATTATACCTTTGCAAAAGGATTTCATAAATAAAGGGTTCCCCAGACACTATTCTATATTATATTTTAAATGTCTGCTAAAAAAAAGTTTGTTGTGTCAAGAAGTTTAAGAATTATGGGGTAAATTTATCTTAAGTAATTGTTTTTGGTAGAGAATTTCTTAATGTTTCTACTATAGGGGACATAATATGCCTCAGTTTCCAAACTTGTATGAACACAGAGAACTTCATTTTGGAATGCTATGAACATTCACTAATGCTATATGGGGAACACTATCATACACTGAAAAATAGTGAATTAGTCTATCACCAAAGTGAGTTAACAGTATGTATGTAAAAAAAAAATTCTATTTTAGCTGAAAATCTGTCTCTTGCTGGATTTAACAAATGTTTAAATAAAAATGCAATACTAAAATAGTAACATTTTTTAAACACAGTTTTTCAATCCATTTCAAAGGTGTCTAGAATATTCTCTCTCTCTAACACTACTTGTAATTTAATTCTTGATGATTTTATTATCCATAGAATATTATCTTTTGGCTTTGTCAAAAGCCAAAACAGAGTTGACCTCCCTGTTTCTAAAATCTATTCTATAGTCTTCCCTCATTTTACTTGAGATATTTGAACACTTGGTTGCTCCATTCTCTTCTATGTCTACACTGAGTTCCTGGATTCCATGTTTTCAAATGACATCAATATAAGTTCAACTTCCAAATATATATAGCTGCGGCCAACCTAAGCCTCCCCTCTGAATAACAGAATTGTATATCCAATTCCCATTTTGGATTCCACAAAATGATCTTTAACTTACTGTGTCCAAATTTAACTTTTTAATCCTATCTAACTCTGTTCTTCACACTGCCTTCTGTATTTCACTAAATGGCAATTTTGTTCTAATAGATTAGTACCAGACTTTGGAGTTCTTATGAACTCCTCTCTTTCTCTGAATCCATAAACAAATCTTGAGGACTCTTTTTCAAAATAAATCAAGAGTGTAGGGGCACCTGAATGGCTCAGTCAGTTAAGCATCTGACTCTTGATTTTGGCTCAAGCCATGATCTCACAATTTAGGGGTTCAAGCCCCACATCAGGCTCCACACTCACAGTGCAAAGCCTGCTTGGGATTCTCTCTCTCTCCCTCTCTCTCTACACCCTGCCACTCATGCTCTCTCCCTGTCTCTCTCTAAGAATAAACAAATAAACTTTAAAGGAATGAAAATTAAAAAAATAAATATCCCTCCCTTAAAATTAAAACAAATAATAGTCTGACCACTTGTCACTTTGCCCACCATTATCATCATGGTCAATGATCCTACCATGTATTGTAGGATAATTGACTCTCCTTTTTGATATCTCAGTTTCAAATGTATAGTCCATATCTAGTACATAAGTCAGAAAAGACATTATTATTAAATGTATGTCATATTGGGAAAATCGTTTGTTAAAATTCTACAATGGTTGTGAACTCAGTAAAACGCAATACCTCTACCTTCTCTAGATCTGTATCCAATGACATTTCTGTGACATTATCTACCACCCTCTACACTGTTTTTCTTACTTATTCACCTTATATTAGTTACTACTACTACTACTGCTGCTGAGTGACTAATTTCCCTCAAATTCAATGGCTTTAAACAATGCACATATATGCTTTCAGAGTTTCCGGTCTAGAAGTCTACAATGTAGCTGTCCTCTGTTTCAGGTCCTTTCACCAGACTACAATCCAGATGTTGGCCAGGGGTGAGGCTTGACTGAGGAAGGATCCACTTCCAAGTTGACTCATGTGTTTTTTCATAGAATTCACTTCTTTGAGGCTGTCAAATTGTAGAGGTCAGCTCCCTTTTGGCCGTTAGCCAAAAGCCACACTTAGTTCCTTGCCGCATGGCCTTCCCTATAGGCCTACTCACAATATGACAGATTGTACCATCAAAGCAAAGCTAAGAGAGAGAGAAAGGAAGAAGGAGCAAGAAGGGGAGGAGGCAAGAAAATGAGGAGGAAGAAAAGAAGGGGGGAGAAAGAGAAGTGGGAAGAAGGAAGAGACAAGATGGACAGAGAGCAAAACAATCATTTATAAGCTAATCTTGAAAATTACATCCCATCACTTTTGCCACTTGGTATTCTTGGAAGCCAAGTCACTAGGCCCAATTCTGACCTAAGTGGAGGGGATTGTGCAGGGTAATGAATACTGAGAGTCTGGGATCCTTGGAAGTCCTTTTAGAAGGATGCCTACCACACAGCTCACCTCCACTAAGAACCTGTCAGTGCTTCAAAATTATCAAGGATGCTCCCTTCTGAGTGCTTTATAATTGCTACTTCTGTCAGAATCCTCTTTCCTCAGATTATGAAAATTTTGATCCTTTATACCAGTTATGAAAATGTTAGCGAGAGCTTTGTAGATGGTAATAATTTAATAACTAAAATGATTTCTATGACCCCAACCATTGCTTTACTCTCTTTCCCATACCCTGCCATAGTTTTATAGTACTTGATATCACCTGATATATTTTACATTTACCTTCATATGGTAACTCTAAGAGCACAGAAACATCAGCTGTTTAATTCATTGCTGGATCCTCACCAATAAAATTACTGACTGAATAAATGAAAAAAAATCTTAAACATTTACAGTCTTTATTCAGCAATTATTATTCAGAAATATTGCACAAAATAAGTGACTCAAGTTTTTTTAGATGTATAAACTCATAATTTTGTCTTTGTACAATATAAAAACTTTAGGATAATTTAAAATGTGTATATTAACTGTGATGCATGCAGCCATTCAAAAACCTCCATAAATTCTATTACCAGAAATTTTTCATGATATAGTAAATACAAATATTTAAGAAAATTTTTGTAGAAATATCACTTATTTATATAGATAAAGAGATTTAAATATGGGTTTATTTGGGAGATAGATCATGGATTTAAAAACATTATCTGTGTTTTCTCTTTTCTCTAGATGTATGATGTTGCAGTGGGTATTGAAATGAGTAACATTTACATTTTAGTTGCCATAGAAAAGTATTTTTAATTTTTTTTGATGTTAATGTAATTTTATATATGATATAAAAAATGTAGGGAAAGGAAAAAATACGAAAATTAAATATAGGACTAATATGTGTGAAATTTCTGAGTATGTTCTGAGCACTAGTATACACTTTATGAGCATCTCTTTTAAAATCAAACAACACCCTTTGAAGTTAATATTATCGGGGCGCCTGGGTGGCTCAGTCGGTTGAACGTCCAACTTCAGCTCAGGTCATGATCTCGCGGTCCATGAGTTCGAGCCCCGCGTCAGGCTCTGGGCTGATGGCTCGGAGCCTGGAGCCTGCTTCGGATTCTGTGTCTCCCTCTCTCTCTGCCCCTCCCCCGTTCATGCTCTGTCTCTCTCTGTCTCAAAAATAAATAAATGTTAAAAAAAAAATGAAGTTAAAATTATCTACTTAAGTTGATGAAGAAATTGGAGCTTAAGCAAATTGAAACTTTTTTCCAAGCTGGTAAAATAACTATATCTTTATAAAATAATGTATTATTTATATGTAATATATCTAATGTTACATATCTCTATCATCTTATTATCTGTATATCTTTTTGTTGTTGTTGTTAAAGTTTATTTTGAGAGAGAATGAGTGGGAGAGGGGCAGCGAAGGAGACAGAGAATTCTAAGCAGGCTCCATGCTGTCAGCACAGAGCCCAATGCTGGACTTGAACTCACTAACCGAACTGAGATCATGACTTGAGCCAAAACCAAGTGTTGGATGCTCAATCCAATGATGTACGTAGGCACCCCTGTTTTTTTTTCTTTCTCAATGTTTTTTAAAATTTATTTTGAGAGAGAGAGGGAAAGAGCATAGGTGGGATGCAAACAGAGAGGGAGAGAGAACCCCAAGCAGGCTCTGTGCTGTCAGAGCAGAGCCCAATGCAGGGCTGATGCCATGAACCAAAGACTGAGATCATGATTGAGCTGAAATCAAGACAGAAACTTAACTGCCTGAGTCACCCAGGCACCCCATCTTTCTTTCCATAACCTTTTGCCTAATATTTATTCAGAAGATAAATGTTAAACTAAAATACATCACTCACGGCATAAAGCACAATAAAATTAACTACAAATTGATGAATAATTTGTATTATTTTTGTATTTGTATTTTGTATTTGTATTCAGGCTATTTCAGCCTGAAAATAATTTTAACAATTATTAAATTTAAATTATTTTAATTATTTTCAGGTTGAAAATTAAAAAATTTAAATTTTATATTTAATTTTACATAATTAAAACTAAACTCTAACTTGCTTAAAGGAAACACATTTAAATGTAAGCACACAGAACATAAAGAACACAACAAAATAAAATGGAAATATATGCTATGTTTATTGGTCAGGGTCCAGTTAGGAGAATGAAATCACTTAAGACATTTTAATGGAAAATTTAATAAAAAGAATTCTTAACTAGTTTTAAGGTTATTAATTAGTTAATTTGACTTAGAGAAAAGAAAAAAAAAAAGAGTCCCGTTACATCCCCAAACTTATAGCAGCTATCAAACTTAGGGCAGGGAAAAAAAAAAAAAGGAAAGATTTGGCATTATTAAAACTTAGAAGTCCAAGAAAGCAATTCAGTGGAGGTAAAAGTCAGACTCCAAAGAGCCTCTGTGGAACGTCAGTTTATTTACGGGATGCCAATACACTGATGTTAAAAAAAATTGTTGCTACAGAAAACGACTGACTTCCAGGGTAAGGAAATATTGTGAGGGTGAATCTCAGAGGAACAGGAAACAGATGAGAAGCCAAAAGGAAATAAACAGTAATGCAATTTTCTAAAAAGTGTCAACATTCATGAAACTTACAATGAAGAGTTTTCACAGGGCTCTGAATCAAATAAGACTTAAGTTAAAGTCTCTAATTAAAAACATTTTATAAAATGAATGGAATTTAGTAATTATGCAAATTTACCCCAAATTTCTTGTTTTTCTGGTTTCTAAGGTTCACAGCATTTGTCATGTTCCCCTAGAATTTTCTTTAATTAAAAACTAGCTGGAGGTATAAATATTATCTGACATATCACTGAAGTAATAATAAAAGTTTTTATTATTTTATTATTAACACAGAGCTTCTATAAGTATATTACAAAATGGGTTTTTACTTTATGTGTTTTTAAATAGTGAAAGGACCTAGTAAAAAGTATTACATAATGTTCAATCTGGGAAATTACTCAACTACATAATGTTTATATTTGAGTTAACATAGAAAATTACAAATAAACACAGCTTCATCATATAACATATAAGAAGACAAAGATTGCAAAAAGTAATCTCCAGATTGTTTTTAGTGAATACATAAAATTGTGTAACTCTAGTGAATTTATTCTAAACTTATAATCATTCACTGTTCTTACTGTTTTTTCTAGAACACTTTATCTCTTTATTTCTATCGTTTTAAATTTCACAACAGTATGGAAAACATTTTCAGCAGACTATTTTGTCTATAGTTCCCAGTTAACTAAATATTAACCTCTTCATAGTATAATTTTTATCAGTTATATCAAAGAAAAAATTTCATCAGATTTGAAATTGGTTATCCTCAAACTTAACTTCTTCTCTATTTTTATATCTTAGAAGAACTAGAATAAAATAAATTCATTGAAAACCACTTCAATTATTTCCTATTTACCATTAAATTAAAAAAAATTTAAAAAATAAATAAAAAATGGTCTGTTCTCATAGGATTGATAGATAACATTTTCTCATAGTTTGTAAGAGTTTTTTGTAATATAATTCATTCTTCCATAGATAATATGAATCTTGTTATATACACACACACATCCTGTATATATGTACACTTAAATAAGTCATTTTTGTCCATATGACAGTTTCAGAGAATATAATTAAAATAATTTTTCCAACTTTAATGCCAATAACCAATACCTGCCATTTCTAGTTTTATGCTTCCTATTGTTTTAAATTTTGAACAAAAACCAATGTAAGGAAAGATATCTATAAAATATTTCCAAAAGGATTGAAATACAGTATAGTTGAGGCAACCACTATCTACTTAAAGTGAGTGCTTGGTGACTCTTTGTAAGTCATCACACCCTTAGAGCCACTCTTCAGATCAAGAAAGAGAACAGGACAAGCACAACAGAAGTTCCTGTGGAAGGCAATTACCTCCTTCTTTGTAGCAGAGAGCTGTACTATTCCAACTTCTATCGCTGTGGATCAGTACTGCTTGTTTTGATCGCAATGTAAAGAGAATCAAAGTGTAAGCATTTTTTTGTGTGTCTCAGTTCTTCTATTCAGTGGTATGTTTGTGAGATTCTTCTATGGTATTATGTGTGGCAGGGGTTTGTTAATTTACATTAATATATAGTATTGTATTTTATAAAACTGCCACACTTTATTCATTCTATCATTGACTGATACTTGGATTATTGCTATTTTTTGGCTGCTACTAATATTTCTTCCATGTATGTTCTTGCTTTTTGGCCGCATAGAAGTATTTATTCTCTTGACTACATACATAGTAATCAATCTCTGAGATCAGATAATACGCTTATGCTTATTATTAACTAAAGACTTCAAAGTGTTTGTACTAATTTGTACTCCAACCAGCAATGATAAAGGGCCTAGTTGTTCCAAACTCCAGCTAATACACTTTGTAAAATTTTCAGTTCCTTTCATTTTTATCAGTCTAATTATTGTATAGTGGCACCCTATGTTGTAGGTAATTTTGATATATTTTCTTGGTGTGAAATGCTTGTTCAAAAACCATGCTGGTGTCTTGCCCTTGGGATACAGTGCGTACCTCAGTTTCTGGGGGACCAAGACCCCGCCTCCCGGTGTGTGTACTCTTGAGTACCAGAGTCGACCCAGGGGAAAGCGGTTCGGTGCAGGCCTAGTGTACCTTTCTGTCTGGGAATGGAGAAAGAAAACAATGCAGACGGACTTAAGGCAACTAGTGTCTTTAGACTGGATTGGCTTTGGCTAAGCCGCACTGGTTGCTTCTGGGGGGATCATTGGCTATGTAAAAGCAGGTGGTGTCCCATCACTGGCTGCTGGGCTTCTTTGCGGTGATTTAGCAGGCCTGGTGCTTATCAGCTGTCTCAGAAACCAGGAAACGTGTAGTTTTCCCTACCTAGATCTGGAACTGGCGTTATGGGAATGAGATTCCACCACTCTGGAAAATGTATGCCTGGGGCTCAATCGTGGCTGCCAGTTTGCTGCTGGTAGTCACCAAATTTGGAATTAGTGTGTTCAAAAGACCCTATGAGTAGTAGTCATGTCCCAGCTTGGACTCCTGAAGAATTTAAAAACTTCCAGTATTTTTAGTGCATTAAGAGAAGTAAGCAGCATTTTCACATATTCTGACATTTTACTTAAGACAAAACAAACAAAACAAAACAATTGGGGAACCTGGGTGGCTCAGTCGGTTGGGCGTCCGACTTCGGCTCGGGTCATGATCTCAGTTTGTGAGTTCAAGCCCCGCATCAGGCTCTGTGCTGACAGCCCAGAGCCTGGAGCCTGCTTCTGATTCTGTGTCTCCCTCTCTCTCTCTCTGCCCCTCCCCTGCTCACGCTGTATCTCTCTCTCCTTCAAAAATTAATAAACTTAAAAAAAAAATTTAAACAAAACAAAACAAGACATTAAACTTCCCAGAAGAGAAATCAGTTATTATCATTACAACCTTAAAGAAGTAGGTGGTATAAAGTCAAGAACTTACTATTATAATCTCATACAGTTTGATTTTTATATGTTGATGTTATCTCTTCCTTCTGTATCTGTAGATAAACTCTTAGGGGGTAAAATGTTTGGGGGCCCTGAACCTCCATGTCCTACTCAGAACAGTGTGAAAAAAGTCTTTTCTGAAATTTAGGATTCTGTTCTTTGGCTCATGTTAGAGCACAGAACTACTTTGAAATTATGTCAAATGATATATCAATGAAAATAAAGTTTACTTTAAATAATAAAAAAATGCCCTTTGGGGAACCTGTGTGGCTCAGTTGGTTAAGTGTCTGATCAGGTTATGATCTCACAGCTCATGAGTTTGAACCCCATGTCGGGCTCAGTGCTGACAGCTCAGAGCTGAGAGCCTATTTCAGATTCTGTGTCTCCCTCTCTCTCTGCCCCTCCCTGCTCACACTCTGTCTCTCTCCTTCAACAATAAATTAACATTTTTAAAAAGTTTTTTAAATAAAAAAAATTTACAAATGCCCTTTTCTCATAGGATTTATGGATACCATTTTCTCATTTGTAAGAATTTTTTTTGTAATCACTTGGTATAATTCATTCTTCCATAGAGAATATAAATCTTGTTATATATACACACACAGTCCTGTCTATATGTATAATTAAACATCAGTTATTTTCTCACTAAGTGGTTTGCTATTTAACTCTTCTAATGATGAATTCTGATGAGCAAAGTCCTTAATTCAAAAGTAGTTCAAATTAGCAGTCTCTTCCTGCTGTGAAGATATTTTCTGAGGTTTGTGTCTTGTTTAAGAACTCTACTCCTACTCCAAGTAATCAAGAAAGTCTCCAGTGATTTTTTTCAAATGTTTCATTGTTTCAGTATTTATATTTTTAACCACCCTCTATATATAAAATTTTGTTTCTGTGGTATGATTTTGAGGGTCAGTATTATTATTTTTTTTCTTATGGATAACCAATTGCCCCGGTATTATTAATTGAAAAGACATTTGCCACATATTGTACCTTTATAATTAATCAAATATTTTTATATGTGTGAGACTATTTTCACTCTCTGTTCTGCTCCACTCTTATATCACCGGTTTGGTTGCTCATATTCTCTTGTAATTATATAATGTTCTTGATTAGGAATGACATAATTTTCTTTTCTTTGAAAATCCTAGTCAGACTTTGGTGTTGGCCTCATAAAACAATTTAGGGACTTTGTCTTATACTCTTTTCCTTAATAATTGGTTTGAGATTGGGGCAGGTGGGTGGCTCTGTCAGTCGAGCGCCCGACTTCAGCTCAGGTTATGATCTCGGGGTTTGTGAGTTTGAGCCTCACATTGGGCTCACTGCTGTCAGCCTGTCAGCACAGAGTCTGCTTCTGATCCTGTCCCCCTCTCCCTGCCCCTCTCATACTTGTGCTCTTCCAAAATTAAATATTAAAAAAAAATGGTTTGTGATTATTTTATCTTTTTTGATGTTTGGAAGAATTTGAAAAATTCTTCAAAAAATTTGAAAACTTTTTAAAAATATTTATTTATTTTTGAAGGAGGGAGACAGAGCGTGAGCGGGGAGGGGGAGAGAGAGAGGGAGACACAGAATCTGAAATCAGATCCTTGAAAGTTGTATAAATATATATTCAAATTATTTAATAAATATGCAAATTTCAACATTTTCCACTATTTTTGTACAATCTGATTAATTACCTTTACCTAGCAATACTATCATTCCATGTAAATTTCCAAATATATAGGATATGTATATTGGTATATACTGATAGTTCATAATGAACTTTAAATGTATATTTATATCTTTTGGATCAACAATGATGTTTCTGTTCTTTTTCTTTAAATTTTTTTAAGTTGTTATTTCACCCTTCTTAATAAGTCTTGCTAGATGTTTACCAATTCTACTAGCTTTTTCAGAGATTCAAATTTTGGTTTTGTTGATTTTTTCTAATATCTATCCATTTTCTCATATATTGTATAATATGTATCTTGTATCTAATATATAGCTTTACATTAAGTTCTCATTGTTGCTTTTATATTAATTCTGTTTGCATTTAATTTTTGTTTAATTCACACTTTTTCTATCTTTGATTTTAAGCCATTTTCTTATTCTGAATTTAGATTTACAACTATACTTAATTGAAACTTACAACTATATATCAAAAATTATCATTTTGTTTATCATCCAGTTTTCCAATATGATTCCTTATTTTATTTGTACTACTTAAAAATAATTGCTAGCTCTGAAAACATTTTTATTCATCATTTAGTCATTGATATCTCATCAGGAGTTTGTATGATTTACTCTTCATTCTCTTAGAATAGGAAGTACAAAATTTTCTTACTATTTATTATCATAAAAGATGTGAAGGCAGAAAGGGAAAATACTTGAAAAAAAACTTTGTATTTTACATACAAAGATTTTTGATGATATGAAAACACAACTTGCAATTATTGACTTAATCTGATATAATTTTATCTCAGAGGGCTTTCAAATCATCAGGGAATTTCATTTACTTATATAAAAGTTTAGGTGAAATTACATATTAATGACTATATTAATTACCATAAAATCAATATAAAAGAGCCTCAATTTTACTTGAAACATAAGATATTTTCTTATTTCTTGAAATCTACAGAAATTCATTACTTTCCAACTTTATTAATTATGGAACCCATAAAATAGGAGACCTTTAAAATTCATCATTTTGACAAAAACAGTGTAGTGACACTTTATTTTCAATGTCTGTTATCAATCATAATGAATCAAACACAATGAACCAGAATTAACCTACCATAATAAACATCTAGAAAATTTGTCATATGACATATAAAACAATCATTTTCAGACACTGGAAAAAAGTACTTTACAGACCTGTGATCACCAGTTGGATAGAAACAAAGTGAGAGCTCTATGGGACTTGCCACCTAGAAACTCTTTTTGGGGTCATAGTACAGGAAGGGCTATCTGAAGCAAAACATACTTCTTACACATACGATACAGTAGAGACCAAATTTCAATGGACTGTGACTAACTTGTTACCTGCACTTCACAGAGGAGAGTGACATACAATGAAAGAGCTCCAGAAATCGATACTATTCCCTTTGAATCTGTTGCTAAATGTTAAGGTATGGTGAAACTCCACAAGGCTAGTAAAGAACAGCAGGTAGCTATAGTCTGAACAATTTACAAATTTCACATACAGCTTGAAAACATATCAGTTTTTTTCACCTATAGTGGACAGTCCTCATTTACCATCCAGAGTATTTAGAAGGCCCAAGAACAGCCATGCATTGGTAGCAATATTAAATTATTTCTAGAATAAAGGCTACTTTAAAAAACTTACTAATATATATTTTTAAAAAACATGCAAAAATTGAGGGGCACCTGGGTGGCTCAGAGGGTTAAGCATCTGACTTCAGTTCAGGTCATGATCTCATGGTTCATGGGTTCAAACCCTGCATGGGGCTCTGTGGTGATAGCTCAGAGCCTGAAGCCTGCTTCGAATTCTGTGCCTCCCTCGGTCTCTGTCCCCTCCCCACTCATGCTCTGTCTCTCTCAAAACTAAAAAAAAAAATAAAAATGAAAAAATAAATGCACAAATTGATCATACTGACCAGATATGATGTAACTACTTTTAAGTGTTATATATAATCATAAGGAGGAAGAACAGTTTAAAAATCCAGATACAATAATATAAAGATCACCATATGGAGAATCTAGACATGCAACAAAGCAATGATATTGGATGCAGTTAGGAGCAAAACAGTCAATGGCAGAAATGGTGGAATTAGCAGAAAAAGTCCATAAAATGCTATTATAAACATGGCTATTAGGCTGAATATACAAAAGAAAGCATGGATATAAATAGGATATTAATGGAAAATGTTGGAAAAAACAAAAATGGCATTTCAGGAGAGGAAATATATGCTATTGGAAATTTCAGTTATGCTAACTGGAATGAAGAGCAGCTTAAACATTACAAAGAGAATAATCAGTGAACTTGTAGACATAGCTATCAAAATTATGCAAATGAAGACAGAGTGAGAGGAAAAACAAAGCTGAATAAATGAACAGAATCTCAGTAACTTTTGAGATAATATCAAGAGTTCTAACATAATTTTTATTAGAGTACCAGATAGAAAGGGAGGAGAGGGGCACCAGGGTGACTCATTTGGTTGAGCATCCAGTTGATGTTGGCTAGGTGGAGCCTGCTTGGGATCCTCTCTCTACCTCTCTCTCTGCCCCTCCCCTGCTCACACACTCATGATTTATCAAAAAAATAAATAAACTTAAAAAAATGAAAGAGGGGCACCTGAGTGGCTCAGTTGGTTGAGCATCTGCCTTTGGCTCAGCTCATGATCTCAGGGTTATTGAGTTAGAGACCTGCATATGGCTCACCGCTTTCAGCGTGGAGCCTGCTTGGATCATATCCTCTGTCCCCCTCTGTCTTTGCCCCTCCCCTGCTAGTGCGTGCTCTCTCTCTCAAAAATAAAAAATAAACAATAAAAAAGAGAGACAGAGAGGAGAAATTCTATCACTTTAGATATTTGTTTCAAGGCAATTCAGGTTTTGGGGCATCTCAGTGGCTTAGTCAGTTAAGTGTTCTACCTCAGCTCAGGTCATGATCTCACAGTTCATGGGTTTCAGCCCCACATCAGGCTCTGTGCTGACAGCTCAGAGCCTGGAGCCTGCTTCAGATTCCGTGTCTCACTCTCTCTCTGCCCCTCCCCTGCTCATACTCTGTCTCTATCTAAAAAATAAAATTTACATTGAAAAAAATTTTTTTAAAATAAAGGCAATTCAGTTTTTAAACAGGATTAATAGCAGTGTATTTAAAACTACTAACATATATAGAAGGACATTATATAACAATAAGAATACAAGTGATCAGAGAAGAAAAATAAAAGGATATTGTTATAAGTATCCTATATTAAATTAGTATAATAACATTCAAAGGCATAAAATAAGTTAGAGATATATATTTTAAATAGTAAGGTAACTAATGAAGAAGCAAATAACTCCTAGTGATATAACAAAAGATGCAATAGTGAAAATACAAATGGAATCCTAAAATATATACAGGCTGAGTTTTATGCCCTCCAAACCTCACATGTTGAAGTTCTTTTTTTTAATTTTTTTATTTAAAAAATTGTTTTAAGTTTATTTATTTTTGACAGAGACAGAGTGTGCAAATGAGCTGGGGAGGGGCAGAGAGAGAGGGAGACACAGAATCCGAAGCAGGCTCCAGGCTCCAAGCTGTCAGCATAGAGCCTGAGGCAGGGCTCAAATTCACGGTTTGTGAGATCATGACCCGGGCTGAAGTCGGACGCTTAACCAACTGAGCCACCCAGGTGCCCCTCACATGTTGAAGTTCTAACTCAGAACACAACATATTTGGAGATAGGGTCTTTAAAGACACACTTTGGTTAAATGGCATTGGCAGGGTGTGCCCTAATGCAAATGACTAGTGTTCTTACAAGAAGAAGAAATGAGGACAAAATCATTAGGAAGAAGAAAATCAAGAAAACACATTAAAAAATAGAACTTAAAAAAATCAATGAGATGCAAGGCTCATTTTTTTAAGGTTAAATTAAATTGATCTTCTGTCTTGATTCATCAAGCAAAAACAGAAGAAACAAATTGTTCTATATTGTACTGAATCTTGAACATAGCAATAAGACAAATAAATAAATGATGTACATATTGCAAAGGACAATGATATGATTGTGCATGCAGAAAATCCTAAAGAATGGGGAAAATTGGGGCAGGATTAATCATTGTAAAGTTGCAGGCTACCACATTATTATATAAACTCAACTGTATTTCTCTAAAACAAAAGTAAAACCTTTGCCAGCGTAATTAAAACCATGTGATTTAGAGAATCATCTGAAAAAACGAAATGCTTAAGGGTATATGTGCAAATTATGTGCATGATTTTCACATTTACTCTGAAGCATTGATGAGTGAATTTAAAGAATACCTATATTAATGAAAAGATGTATATCTATCTATATATCCAATAGATAGATATAGATATCTAAATTGAATGGCCATGAAATAAGGGAATCAAATAAAGTATAAATACTCTACATTAATCTGTAAATTTAATGCAATGTCAATCAATATCCTAGCAAGCTTATTTGGAATGCTGTATAGTGGACAAATGAAGTAGATGCCGAATTATCCGTTTTTTTATTGTCAATTTTGGCCTCATTAAACCAAATACAAGAGGTGAAACCTTAATAATCAGAACCCATTTCTAATGAATTCATCTGAGGACTGCATATATAATTAGCTATGTTTCACTGCTTGCATTAAAGAAAATTTGGGGTGGTTCATACAAGCAGCTGTGAAAAGACTATTAAAATCTCCAACCTTGCTTCGAGGCTGGAGTTGCATAGCATGCTCTAAGGCATCTTATGTTTACTAAATGATGCTTTGGCTTCATTAGTGAAAACAAAAACTGTGTGGCAATAATTACAATATGTTCCAAGGGTGTTGGCTCACAGCACCATTGCTGCCAACTTAATAGATGGAAGGAAGAGTGCCTGAAATATGCCAGCATTCTGTTTTAGGATGAAAGGTGGCAGGTAAGGGTGGTGGGGATTTTCTGCCTGCTTAGAGAACCTAGATGTTGTAGTTTCTTAGCTGTAAAATCCACACGGCTGGGCTAGAGCAGAGAAGGGCTGAACCAACCACATTTCTGCCTCCACTGTCCGTCTGGATGGAAGCCCTGGAGCCTCTGTGGGTCCCTTCTTCCTTCTCCTGCTCTACCCCAGTCCTTTGTGGACTCCTGAGCATGTGGTAAGGACCCTGAATTCCTGGAGAAGATCTGTCTCAGCTTTCTTGCCATGTCCTGTCCTTTGGTAATCTGTGATCTTGTACATAGAGGCCTGGTCACCTGTGGGTGAGGTTTCTCCCAGCCCTCCAACGCTGTCTTTGGGCTTCAATGCACTAAAGCCATATACCTGCTGAAGGCCCTGGGAAAGAACTGGCACAGAGATATGGATGCACTTTGTAACTGTAGGTTCTCAGAATCCCATGCCTCATAGTAGGCCACTGGTGGCTATTACAAGGATGTTAAATTTGGCTATTACCCCTTACCCCTCTCCATGGTGTGCTTGCCCTTCAGTTCATCCAGTAGCCAGAGGAATGGAAACTCCTCTCTCTGAGAATCTGCACATCCCATTTTGGAATTTATGTATGTGAGTTTCTCTGTCCTCAACATTACGATGGTAAAAATAAACAGATAAGCAAATAAAAGTAAGTCTTACATAAAAAGTAAGATTTCGTAACTTGTATTGCTCTTAGTCTCTGTGAAGATGAAAATATTGATCCTTGCAACTTTTACTTTCTAACCCACATTGGAAGACCCTTAGCGATGCGTCTATTTCTGTTTATTGGAGTTTAAATATTTAAATATACATAATTCCCCTCTTTCATATTCTCCTTTTGGAGTTTAGATTGAGTACCTTTTATTAACTATATATTTATAAAGAATATTTTATATATGTGTGCACATTAAGCTGTCCCAGAATTGTTTAAGGAATATTTTAAATTGTGTTCTTTATCCTTGCCAGTCTCATAATACTGTGATTCTGAGAGAATATTAGCTAATTCAGAAAACTGAATCTAATTATTTAGGTTTAAAGGGTTGAATCAAACAATAATAGAGTTAAATTACAATAAACCCAGGATTGAATTGTTAAGATAATTGAAATAAACAAAGTCACTTCTATTGGACTAATCTGATTCTGAAGCTTCTCTGGGCAAAAAATAGATTTGATTTTGCTCTGTTATACACTTAAGCATTCGTGATAGAAACAATTATTTTGGCAAGATGAATATAATCAACTTCATTTTAGTAATCTGTCATCTTTAGTGGTCACCTTTGAAGCTGATTTAGAGGATTTTAGAAAAAATAAATGATATGCTGTAAAAAGATCTTTATCAATTGCTTTGCTAGCATTCAGATGGAGTATTTATTAGTAGGTTCACACAGGTAACGCATACTGTGATAGAAGCGTCCTGATTACACAGCCGAGGAAGGACTGGGTATCCTTGATTGTGCAACCAGACAGATTCTCCTCTATATACAGATTCCTAATATATTTTATTTCTTGGAACATGATGCTAAGAAGTTGATAAATTATTTATTTGAAAAAAAACTGAAGGCATGATGGAGGCCTATTCCTATTTATTTTATTGATCTAAATAATTTAATTAATTGCCAACTATGTACCATAGTATTCAGCAGTAGAGTTCTGACATTAATTTTCTTTTCCTCTCATAACTCATGACAATTATGTTTTACATCTTTAAGGACATAAAATCATTTTTCTTCCTTTGGAAGAAGTCACCAAAGGGATGTGACTTCAGATTGACCCACAAGCTGGTGTTAATTGGAGACTCCTCTCCACCTCCACTGTCCTTGGAATGTGTGTTCCACTCACCATTCCCAGACATGGAGCCATTTCAAAGATGCAGCCTTGAGAGAGCGAGGTGTTGTTGAGACCATCTTGACAGTGTATATAATGGCACTCTATACACATTTTGTTTAAAAAATTAAGTTTATGTATTTATTTTGAGAGAGACAGACAGACGGACAGAGAGAGGATGAGAACACAAGCAGGGGAGGAGAGGGGCAGGGAGAAGGAGACAGAATCCCAAGCAGGCTCCACGCCATCCGTGCAGGACCCACTGTGGGGCTCAAACTCATGAACTGTGGGATCATGACCTCAGCTGAGATCAAGGTGGGATGCCTAACCAACTGCGCCACCCAGGCACCCCTAAATTTTTAAGATTCTGGACATCTACTCGTTTTGCAGGGGCCCCTGTGCAGCCTCCTCTGTATGTTCTTTTCCTTATTAAACATGGCACCTACCAGTCTGAAGCAGCCTGCCTCTTTCTTGGTTCCTGCTTTCCCTCTGCCTACAGGGATCGGTTTCAGATTTTACCAGGGGAAATCCTAAGGTTACAAACCAAGAGTTCCATTTTATAATTTTTTCTTCTTCCATTACTGAGTTTTTCTGATTCTTAGCTTAGGAATCCCACATTGTGCTTGAACTACTTTGGTCAATGGCAAGACGCTATTTTCTTATCAGATTTTAATACTATTTCCATGATGTCACTCTTCTCTCTCTTTTTTCCTCTTCTCTCATTTTTAGTTGCTGATAATTCACTTGGAGTACAGAACCATTATTAACTGCATTGTAAAAGAAACTCTATTTCCTTCCATCACACTTTAAAAATGCTCACTGCAATACCGATATTAAAGTTTCGTTTTTCTTTGTCTTCTGCCTGTGTGTTCTGTGATCTCTCATCACCCTTCTGATATGAAATATATGTTGGTTTTATATGACACAGCACTCAGTGTTATGTAAATGTATCCCTTGTTGGACAGAAACAAAATCTATGACAGTTCCTGTGTAACATAAATGCATATCATCTCTAGTTACAGCTACTGGGGGCTGTTTCTAATGTTTAAAGATGGTGCATTCACTGAATTTTGCATTACGTCAAATCTGTTTGACTAATAGTTCCACACATACCTGGCACATAAAATATATGAAAAGTGTATCAATTATGATATATACACATTATGCCAGAAATGTTCTCTTTTTAAAAATATTTTCAGTAAGAATTTAAAAAGGGGGGGTGGTGCTGGGTGGCGATTGAACATCGACTTCAGCTCAGGTCAGGTCTTGTGGTTCACCAGTCCGAGCCCCGCCTCGGGCTCTGTGCTGACAGCTCAGAGCCTGGAACCTGTTTCGGAATCTGTGTCTCCCTTTCTCTCTGCCCACCCCGGCCACTCGTGCTCTGTCTCTCTCACTGTCTCAAGAATAAATAATAAACATTAAAAAAATAAAAATTTATTTATTTTTGAGGGGGAGAGAGAGAGAGAGGGAGGGAGGGCGAGAGGGAGGATGAGTGGGGGTCGGGGAGAGACAGGCAGAGAAAGGGACAGATTCCCAAGCAGGTTCCATGCTGTCAGTACACAGCCTGATGTGGGGCTCTCTCTCATGAACTGTGAAATCATGATCTGAGCCAAAATCAAGAGTCAGACTTAACTGACTGAGCCACATAGGCAACCAACACTTTTTGTTTTTATAACACTTTTAGGTTCACAATTACTTCTCTTTTGTTTTCAATAATATATAATAGGTAAAAAGTTAAATTAATGAAACTGATATATGATGTGAGACATAACTAATGATTAAGTCTAACGCAATTAAAAAATACATTTCCATATTTACAGAATACTTAGTACATGCCAATGTTTTCCTCAATCCTGAGAATGCAAAACCAAACAACAACAAAAAATTACAGTCACCATTATATTAGTGCTTACATTCTAGAAGAAGAAGATAAGAAGACAGGGAGTTAAAAAAAATTTGCTAGAAAATGTGTCCTTCCAGATGATGCTGAAGAAATTAGTCTGAGTGCTAGATAAAATAATTCTACCAGACAAGTCTAAAGTGCTGTTATCATATTTCCAACAGGCTCGTTACTGAGCATACTTTCATGTAAGGTGTTTTGTAGTGCTAAAATCTGTTTCATTGAGGAAATCTTCTATTTGGCGTGTTGAATAAATGTTAGTAGGAAAGACACATACTTTAGTTTGGTCTCGATGAGAGGTTCAGTAATTCTGTTCAATAGATCACTCTTATTTGTGAAAAGTAATGTTCATCACTGATATGAAGTGAGAAAAATACAGGCATTATTTTAGATGTTTCATAAATATGAAACAATTTGATTAAAGAGTTATTTTTTTAATCATTTTTCCCTGTATTTTTTATAATAAACTTTGCTTGCTTTATGAAACCATAGTGATAATCGGTAGTTATTCTTTTAATACTGATAACTGAGAGAATTAAAATAGAAAACCCATTGTTACTTTTGAAATTTAAAAGTCTAGAAACACCTAGAAATATTTTAGAGCACACTAACATGCTCCAACCACTCCTTGAAAACTTGGCAAATTTGTTAAACAACTTATTAGTCTAGTTGATTGAGCAATGTGACCAATAATTTTTCTGAAGTGCCAAAACGGTGTGATTACTTAGTGAAATCTACCCAATTATTCATGCTGTTTATTGAAGTCTAATAGTGTGAAATTTTTGGTGCCCTCAGAATATGCATTCAAACCAATGAAAAAATAGGTTGCAAGAGGGTATACGTCTTTTTACGTGGCAAAAATATCATGCGTATCCTATAATCTATATTCTATAGTTGTGGCTAAAAACAATGTTGAAAAATGTCCAATACTAGATAACACCAAAGCTGACAGAAAGTTGTTTGTTTACTAAGATGCATGAGTCCATGTCTAAGATGCAGACTTACTATGTTCTAACTCTTGAAGATCATGATATTTAAAAAATGGAAAAAGGTGGATTAGAAGCTATGTGTGTCTTATCCTAAGGTGAGTTTTCTTTCACTTCGTTATTTAAATTTCTAATTTTACTGCAGCTAAAGTAAACGATACTGGTTTCATAAAAGCAAGCCTGTCTATCAAAGGTAAGTATTATTATATTGTAAATATCTAAAGGGCATGTAGTATGTAAGATGTTTGGGTGATCTCTGTTCAGCTACAGGGTTGTAAACATATGTCTTGGCTTTCTTATTCTGGTGAATCTAGTATAAACTACCATATAGTCCTTTTGCACACTGGTTGCAACAAAAAAAAAAGAGATCTGTCATGAAGAGGTTGAGTACAGTGCACTGACATGGTCTGTAGTAAAGCTGGGGGAGAGAACAAATCACATATATTGAAGTATATCCTTTTTCTCATCATAAGTCTTATAAGAATGGTTGAAATTTGGTTTTAGATTTGTTTCTATTCCATTTACAAGAACATATTGCTTTGAGGTGAATGCAATCCTGTATTCACAGGTTTCCATTAAGGGTGAGATTGTGTGTTTTCCATTCCTAAGTAAACCTAAAATAGTGTTTTCTCCACATGTTTAAGCAAGCTTTGTTCAGAAACAATAATCATAAGATATTTTCATATTGGGCATGTTCATATGTGGCATTGATTATTATAGCAGAAAAGAAGAACCCTAATAATTATTTAATATTCAAAAATAGCTTTTTTTGTCAATTTGATATTAACTGATTCTTTAGTAACTTGCATTTTGCAAATTACACGTTCAATTCTTTGGTTATTTCAATCACAATGTGCATTTAGTTAAGAACTATTTCTGAATAAATTTGCAAGACGATGGGATTTAAATTAAGCCCTTGATATTGTTTCCCTTACCCAGTTATCTACATACTAACACAGATTTTAAAGTGTCAGAAGGACTAAATTTCTATGTGATATATTCACATATTAATAATGCATTGAGATTATCATTTGGATACTACAAATAAAATCCTACTGTTAAAGAGTAACAAAAAACAGTCATTTTAATATTGTTCTATAAAGATACAGTAGTTAACAATTATGTTTTGGGATTTGAGGATCCTGTGCTGTTTGCCTATGCAGTTATCCAAATGTTAACCACACATACTAGCTATTTTCAATTCTTTTCATCTGGGTTCATTTGCATGAGGCATGCTACATGGAGAAGAGCCAATTTTAGAAATTCAGCTGCTAGGTTTGGCTGAAAAACTATAACATTGGAAGATGATCATAAAATGCTTGGTTTGAAAACTGAAAATTTTTAGGTAATTCTCTTGGTTATACACTCATTTACGAATACAATGGAAAGTAGGTCTTATGCATTTTCTTTAATATCAAACATTGCATTTCTATGAACTCCAATTATCTCCAAATAAAAGAAAAAAATGTCTCCATACACAAATTATTACCATAAATATTTTTATCAGTTATTATTGAAAATATAGCTATAGATTAATATTTCTGTTCTAAGCATATGCATACCTCTAGAGCAATAACAATAATAAATTTTAGCTTAATTATTTTTACCATTTATTCCTACTTTCTCCTGTATTTGTGATTAAATTTTATTTATTATTCCTGATTACACTAGGTCAAACAACACCAAAATATTTGTTCACAATAGCTTTTGAAATATATATTTTATTTGCATTTGGATATATTTCCAAAAGTTCACATAAAATAATGACAATGTATTTGCATTTGCGTGGCACTTATAGCCTTTTCTTCCTTTTTTCTCAATCCACCTAACCTGGATCCCTCTATATGGTAATGATAAACATTCTTATATATGATGATTAACAATGAGCAGATTTTTACATTCAAAACATGTTTGTTGGCTCATAGAATCATTGTTCTAATATTTTTATGAAGCTACTTTCTATTTTTAAATTTTAGTTTGAAATAATTTGAGGTACAAAAAGTTGCAAAATCAAGTATTAGATTCCTCAAAAAGTCCTCATGGCAAGAGAATGCCCTATGTTTTTGTATATAGAAAATAATTTTTCTTAGAGCTTTGATCCTTGAAGGATAGGTGGACTGGTTATAAAATTATTTGGTTCACATTTGTTTCATTGAGTTAAAAAGAATTCTGCTACATTTGCATGTCCTTTGGTCATAGTTGCTTTTGAAAAGTCTGATGACAGGCATACCTGGGCGTCTGACTTCAGCTCAGGTCATGATCTCACGGTTTGTGGGTTCAAGCCCCGCATCAGGCTCTGTGCTGATAGCTCAGAGCCTGAAGCTTGCTTCCGATTCTGTGTCTCCCTCTCTTTCTCTGCCCCTCCCTTGCTCGCGCTGTGTCTCTGTCTCTCAACAATAAATAAAAAATGTTAACAATTTTTGGAAAGTCTGATGATAGAATAATTGTTTTGTCTTCATAAGTTGTTTCATCATTTTGCCTGGGACTTTAGGATCTTTTCATGTATCTTTAAATTTTTTTAATATTTATTTATTTTTGAGAGACAGAGTATGAGCGGGTGAGGGGCAGAGAAAGAGGGAGACACAGAATCTGAAGCTGGCTTCAGGCTCTGAGCTGTCAGCACAGAGCTGGATCCAGAGCTGGAATCCACAAACCGTGAGATCATGACCTGAGCCAAGGTTGGACACTTAACTGACTGAGCCACCCAGGTGTCCCTTTATCTTTAAAATGTAGTAGCTTTACTGAGATAGGCCTTGAAGTTGATTGTGCTGGTTAATTTTCCCAACTATCCAGTGACACATTTTAATATATAAATCCAGGCCCCTTGCTTTCCCCTCAGAAGATCTTCTTAGATTATAATTTTAAACGTTAATTCTGTTCTATTATTTTATTTTTGTTCTTCAGAAGAGCCAGTAACACAAATGTTACTTCCTCTTGCCTGTCTTCCACTACCTGTACTTTCTCTTGAACCTTTTTCTTTCTCTATTCATTGTCATCCCTTTGATTGGTTTCCTGTCTTTCGTCAATGTTCCATATTAACTTTTTTGAGTCTATACTGTTTTAGGCACCTGCATTATAATCTTGACTTAAAGAAAATTATTTACTTGGAGAGAGATAGAGGTGGGGAGTGGCAAACTGAGGGGCAAGAGAGAATCTCAAGTAGGCTCCACACTGCCCAACTGTGAGATCGAACTCACAGACTGTGAGAGATAATGACCTGAGCTGAAATCCAGATTCGGAAGCTTAACCAACTGTGATGCCCAGGTGCCCCTATATTCTTGACTCTAAGAAGATGGTGTATTCTTCCACTTCTTACTTGAATTTCATAAAGACTTTTTCTAAGTTTATTTATTTATTTTGAGAGAGAGAAAGAGAGAACAAGAGAAAGAGAGAGAAAGAAAGAAAGAGCAAACAGGGGAGGGGCAGAGAGAGAGAGGGAGAAAGAGAATCTGCACTGTCAGTGCAGAGCCCTACTCGGGGCTCGAACTCATGAATCATGACCTTAGCTGAAATGAAGAGCCCAATGCTTAACCGACTGAGTCACCCAGAAGCCCCATCAATTCTATTTTTTTTTAAATTTTTTGTCTGTTTATATTCCTAGTTTTTGAATTTCTTATTTATGGTTACTTTTTATACTTGATAATTTGCTTGAGAATATTTAAATCCATTTGGAGTAGTGTCTTCAAGTTTTCTTCTGCTTTATGCTTGCATTTCTAGGGAATTGATAAATGATATACTTTGTTTTCTGATTTTTGCGAGAGATCTGTCAATTGTTTTGTTATTGTTCGTGTTTGTGTTATTGGGCTGTACATAGGCTTCTTAATTTGAGCATCCTCATGTCTGAGTACAGCAAAGCCAGTTATTTAGTGTTTATTTTGTTTTTGTTTATTTTATTTGTTTTGGTAATAGAAGGGGGTTATATCCCCTCTAAGTCTTTAGGTCTCCTACGATGTGCAGAACCTAAAATTTTCACTTTTTCTTCTTACTCCTATACCATCTAATGACCAAAGAATACTGTCCCTTCGTTTTTGACTTTTTTGTCTCCCATGAGTTTCCGTAGGTGTCATTCCAAATCACGTGGATGTTTTCATCCTATCCTTGGGGATATATTTCGTCCATGCACTGAACCACTACATGCAGTTAGCATTTCAAACTGAAATACCTACAGGCATAGTCTTTCTGGTGATAACTCGAGATCACTCTTAGGACCCGCTACTCACTCTCTTTCATTCAGTGTAGGGCTGTCTCTGTTTGCCACGCACACTGTCATGGGGTGGAATTGGTGTCAGTCCGTGAGAAATTGCACCCTGTGATTTCTTCTTTTTTTTTTTTTTTTCTGTTTTTACCTATATTATTTTAAAGTTCAGGCATTCTCTTCATTTAAGTTAAGCTGAAGGCATGGTTTTATGTGCTTTTCTTTTTCCCTCAGTATTACTTTTCGAGAAAATATGGGAGATTGAGTCCTGGTGGCTGCCATTGTCTTTAGCCCCCAGAAATCCTTTATTCCTTTATTTTTAATATTTTAAATTCAAGACATATTACAGTATTATTTCTATTTTTGAATGATTTACACATATTGATTTACATGGAATTTACAAATTTAATGCATAACTTTTGTTATATTGTTTAAATGTCTCTCAAATATTCTTGCTTTCATATAGAAGGAAACAAATACTGTCAAGGATTATCATACACTAAGACCTCTATATAAGTTATTACTTACACCACAGAACAACCTTGCATAGTACATACTATTGTTCTATTCTCAGATATTAAACGATTTTAATTCAACAGCATAATTGTACATTTCAATATAATTTTATATAACTTCAATGATAATAAAGTTTCATCAATATTTTCTCCAAATTTCAAGTTCTAGTTAAAATTATATATTTCAAATTCTAGTTAAAATCAAATAACAGAAACATACAACCTTAGATCATCCAAATCCATAAGAGTACAAAGAATTTTTAGGACAACAATTTGTTTCAACACTTTATATTACAATTTCATACATAAATGTATATCTGTTGGTATCAGCAGGTGGTCTGTCGTATAGTGCCACACACATTTTATAGTTTTTTTGAATGGGTTTTTACATCATTTTTCTTGATCATTATTTGTTCACTTGAAGGCGATGTATAGCTTCTATTGCATCAAACAAGATGTTAAATTGAATTTTCTAACTGTAATGCAGTTTTATAAATGAAATGAATTTAAAATTGATTTTGACAAATTAAATTTAAATCTATTTTGTGGAACTAGAAATATAAGCAGCTTAATTAGAAGTAAAAATAGATATGTCTCTTTTATCTCACTTATGATCATTATATCAGTTAATAGGTAATCCTACTGATTGGGTAAATAAACTAGTTAAAACTTGAAAGTAGAACAGAAAAGAGTGCTATATGAAGATCATACACTCAAACTAGTTCTATAAAGTTGAGTAGGTTTATGTTTACAGACTGACCATTCCCCCGTATAATTGCATGCCATATCCTAAACCATCAAAAGGCAAAATAAATTGAGTAGATCAGCGAAGGGTTGCATTGGTAGCAATGGAAGTTCAGACATTGGCTTTTTTGTACAATGTAGAGGTGGAGCCAGTCAAGTATGATAAATCTCCATTTTGCTTTTATAGTTTTCTTCAGGGTCTTGGTCTACATAGAAGGAAGTGAATTTGTCCTGGTGAGAGTGTGAATTCACCAAATTATATTTTTAAAACTCATGTTCAAGGAATTCTTTAAATTGTAGTTTGGACAACTTAAAGTGTATTCTAAAATAGCACTCAGTAATAAAAAAAATTTTGGATGTGTGTAAGCACATGTATATTGAAAATATGTAATCTATCACCTCTGTTGAGGCATATTTGTTAAATGAAAGAAAATTTCCTGAGCTTCTAGTTTGCACTCTGTGTTTTGTTTTGTTTTGTTTTGTTTTGTTTTGGTTTTCTCTTTCCTATCATCTCCTTTCCCATTCCGGTAAAAAAGCCCACCTAGTGGGAAAAGTAATCAGCACCTTTGCACATAATGTCGATTTCTTACAGTGAATACATTAATCTATTAGATGGTCCTAGATTAATATCTACAGACAAAATTTTAGCCCGAATTACACACAGTTGCTCAGGCCAACTGCAATTCATAGGGTAGGGGGGAAAATGAGGAAAGTGATGGAAAGGAAAAAGATATCACATGTTTTGCATTTATTATGTGTTTTACTGAGGGCTAAACAATTTAAATACATGGACTCATTTCATCAACTAAGTCTCTTATTATCTCCCTTTGCCATGTAACTAACAGGCTCAGTGAAGTCCAAGTCACTGTTGAAAATCACCCAGTTCTTAGATGATAGAACAAATGTTTAAATCCACATTTACTTTAGAATAAAAATATATTTAATTTTAATATGAATAACTTAGATACAAGACAATTTTGTAAAAACAAAATGCAGTTTTGTATTATTTAAATGGTAGATGTTTGATGTATACATTAGGATGATTTCTGAAAATATGCACTGAGCTAGGTATTGGGACTCTGTCCATAGTAAGGAGCCTAAGGAGGGAGCGTAGGGCAGCCATTCCCAAGCTGTGAGCTAAGGCACCTCAGAGCACCACAGGTAGCTCACGGGGGTACTGCAGGGTATTTTAAAGTTTCAGGGGAAACTGAGATATTTAACATTTGTCAGTCACTGTACAAAATACTAGCTAGAGGGTGTTCAGTGTTTTAATATTTGATTCTACGGCCTACTTTCAATGATGACGTATCTTTGTGAATTTGAGTTTTCATAGTTACTATTGATAAAAAGAAAGCACTGCATGAAAATCAGTGTAGAACTGTAGATCAGGGTGGTGTTGTCCAATCTGATTCCAAGTTGTACATGCCCAATAATTGCACAGATCCTATCAGTGAATCATTGTAATTTTTGAAGACAGAAATGAAAATGTTCCTATTTGTCTTTCAGATAACGTGTGTTGTTATTTCAGGTGACTGCTACGTTTTAAGGTGTACATATTTGTTGAGGTTTTGGACTTTAGCAATTAAAAATTGAAACCTTTAGATACTCATTTATCAAAGTGGCAGTGCACTTAGACATGGTGAACCAAGAACATTTTGGAGCTCCGACATAGGGTTTGTTTCAGTATCCTTGGGAGGGAATCCCAGTTTGAGTGACCTCAGATATAATCTCACTTAGTTTTCTTACCTGAAAAATGTGAACAAAACATTCAGTATCTCAAAGCTTATTTTTTTTCCTCCAGAATTAAATGCTTTAATATACATTAATTGTGGGGTGCCTGAGTGTCTCAGCTGATTAAGCGTCCAACTTCATCTCAGGTCATGATCTAATGGTTCCTTGGTTTGAGCCCTGCATTGGGCTCTCTGCTGTCAGCACAGAGTTCACCTCAGATCTTCTGTCCCCTTTTCTTTCTGCCCTTCCCCTGTTTACTCGCTCTCTCAAAATAAACATTAGTGTGTATATATATATATATATATGTATATATATATATATATACACACACACACACACACACACACAGAGCATATGAAGCAGCATAATAAGCCTCATTAATATTAGTGCAATAAGTGTTAACTATATACCTAAGTAAACTATGATTTTGGTGGTCAAGAAACTGAAAAAAATTTTTAGATAATTTATTTACATAGAGGGTGCGAGCAGGAAGGGGCAGAGACAGAGGGAGAGAGAGAATCTCAAGGAGGCTCTGCATTCTCAGTGCAGAGCCTGACACAGTGCTCAATCTCACTAACCGCAAGATCATGACCTGAGCTGAAACCAAGAGTTAGACGCTTAACCAACTGAATCACCAGGCACCCCGGGACTGAAAATTTTTGAAGAACGAACTGGCAACTGCTCAAGTAGCTAGAAGTCAGATGGTATAAGCTTCATTATAATAAATAAATTCATATGGAAGTGGGGAGAAAAATCTGAGCAGTCTATTACTTAATCTACAAGAACATTTTGTTTAGGGGAATCTCTGTTCCACAATCACACGCCTAAGTTAAAAACACTGGTTAAGTTCACAAGATTACATGAGATAATTTAAAATGTTAGGTTTTAAGCCTCAATTTACATTTTTATAAAATATCCTTAAAAAATTAATAGGCAAATCTACACAATGTGGTAGTTTATGGATGCAGACATGCATGAGAGCTATTTCAAAGTGTAAGAGAAAGGTTAATATTGAACCCAGTACACTGGTTACTGCTTTGTAGTTCTGTGTCTGGGGAGGTCACAAAGCCCACCTAGGGTATCAATGAAACTATATGATATGATATGATATGATATGATACAATATCATTGCATAGCACATCACATATCACATCATATTATCATATCATCATATCATATCATATCATATCATATCATATGGGACTGAGAATACTGATGTTAATTTTATTATTTTTAAACTACATTCTATAGTTTGATTCTTCTTATATTTCAAAATATAAAGAGAGAATATAAAACATAACACCCGCTTTTGAAATGTAGAAAAGCCCAGCAATCCATCTGTTCTACAGATGATCTTACTTTACATTCACACCACATCCCTTTTTGATAAGTCAACACCACTGGAACATAGGAATTTCAACTGCAGAAAACTGAAAAAGAAACTGGATCTCTGCTAACGTCTTTAACAGTGTAAGCTAACTTTTTCTGTTAATAATCATGTAAGTACTTGCCTTTGAAAAATAACACTGACTAAATTACCATAATATTAAAACATGAAATAGTTTTAATGAATGCTACCTTAAAATGATCTCACAGTGTGAGATTTATGAGGAACCAAAAATAATGTGGTGACATTTCGTGAGACACATTTATGACTGTCCTAGGAACACACACCAATTTTCCTCATATGACTCTGCAAGACAGTGTCTAAATGACAATGCTCACTCCTATTAGAATATTAAACTTAAAAGGATTGCCTTAAAAATAACAAAGCCATGCTACGAGCCTACTTTGGGACATGCAGTGAACTAGAGACACAGAAAATGACAGATTTTTCCTGATTAGTCTGACAGGGCAGCAGGCCTAACTGATACTTATTCTTGGCACCATCATCCTGAAATACAGTTGTCAGAAAATAGAATATCTGCCAGATTTTATTATGCTGGCAAGCTTTTTTCTACTTTCTCAACCCTCATCTGCTCTTCAAAGTTAGGGTAAAGAAAAGTCTGACAAAATGTAACAGCTCTAACGTTAAGATTCTTCTTCCCTCCCTCCATACTTCCTTTCTTCCTTCCTTTCTTTCATTCATTCATTCATTCATTCATTCATTCTGGAACTTAGTGGTCCATCAGTGTGAACTATCAAATGGTCTCTCTTCTCCCTTAAACTCTTTGTTCAGTACTAAGTCATTTTTAATATCATTACTTTATAAAAATCAACACCATACGTTATTAGTTTTTGTTATATAATTCAAAAATTAGATAAATTGTTAATAGAGTATTTGAGAACAAGTTCCAGTGAGAATCCACAGATGACACAACTGTGAACATTGAGGATGGAAATGCACCTCATCAAAACAGATCAGGTTAGCAAATTCATTATATAGTACCAATTTTAGGGTAAAAAATACAGTATGAACATAAATCTACACATCAAATATATTAATAAAGTAATTATGCATTATGAAATTACTACTGTGTACCAGAAATTTAATGTAGTTATACTTCCTGCCTTTGGGAAATTTGGACTATTGTGGGAAAAATTGACTTGTAAACATATAAAGTAAACTGTAACATAATGCCATATGTGGAGCTGTATCCCTGAGATTTATCAAGAGTAGAGCTATGAATATTCCTATATTCATAGGTATATTTCCTATACCTATGGAACTAGGTAGGGAGATATCAGGAGGTGTCAATGATGCAATAATTTTTACAATCTGAGGAGCAGAAAAACAAACATTTATGAAATTTGAAAACTTCTAGAAAATTCTCAGAAAGATACTAGCCATAATGTGTATGTTCAGCTTTATGTGATTGGTTATATATACAGAAAAGTGTTGGAAATATATATTTGAAGCCTCATATGGTCAAGTGTTGTGAAGAGTAAGTTATTTTTTAAATATAATTTATTGTCATGTTAGCTAACATACATTATATACAGTGTGCTCTTGGTTTCAGGTGTGTGAGAACTAAGTTATGATGTAGAGACATTTAAGTGATATATTTTACCTTGCTACTGATGATAGTTAGATTATTAGAATTTTCTCTAGCCCAGTGAGTTGTTTCTAGACCTGTAAGTTGCTGGTAGTGATATCACCAAGAAAACTAGTTAAAAAATAAAAAAAAAAAGCACTAGGTAAATAACTGGATAAGTGAGCTGAAAAATAAGCCTAGGAACTTGGAAGCCATCAAGTTATACTTCAACAGGCAGGTGGATAAATAAACTGATATATCCATACAATGGAATATTATATAGCACTAAAATTAAGTATTGATATCAAGCCATGATAACGAGATATTAAGCCATGGAAAAACATGTAGGAAACTTAAATGCATATTGCTAAGTAAAAAAAGCCAATCTGAAAAAGCTGCATTACTATGGTTCCAATTATATGACATTCTGGAAAAGTCAAAACTATTGGAGACTATAAAAAGATTAATTGTTGGCAGGAGTTGGGAGGAATGGAGCAAGGGCTAGGTATGATTTAGCAGGTGAACCATATTCAGTATAATACTACTCTCATAGTGGATACATGCCATTATATATTTGCCAAACCCACAAAATGTACACCACCAAGAGGGAATTCTAATATAAACTACAGATTTTAAATAATAATAATATATAATAATATATAATATTATGCCAGTATTGGCTCATCAATTGCAACAAATATACCATCCTAATACAAGAAGTTAATAATAGGAAAAATTCTATATGTGTATGCATGTAAATGCATAGGGACTTTCCATTCAATATTTCAGTTAACCTAAAGCTACTATAAAGAATAGAATTGATTACTTTTAAATATAGGCCAAATAATCAGGGAGATTTGAGAAAAAAGAGAGTAGGAATATTTTGTCTCTTAATTCAACAAATATTCATGCAATGATGTCTATGTACCATGCATTGTGCCAATTACTGAAGGAGAAATGAAAATAACACAAACACAATTCTTTCACAAGGCTTATAGTCGATTGTGGCCACTAAGTCCATTGTGAAATTAAAACAATGAGACTATAGCACTATGTAGATTATTTCTTGTGGCTATATGAACTTTAAAATACCATGTAGTCCTCTTCTTCAACACTAATATTCGTGACTACTTGTATCTACAGAAGAGCAGATTTTTTTTTTAAACCATGTCACTGAATGTTGATTGGAGATCTTTACAGTTAGGACATCTCAGTTAAGTTCGTTAAATTATGTTGCACCCGCAGAAAACCATTGGTTATCCATAGGCTTTTCCCCAGCATCGTTCAACACTGAATAGCAATGGAACAAAACCAGTTTTCTTGCAGAGAAAAATTGTAGCTTTAATATATGTGACCATAGCACATTTTCTTAACATTAAATATGAGAGCCATACAGAGAAAGATAGATACCATATGTTTTCATTCTTATGTGGATCCTGAGAAACTTAACAGAAACCCATGGGGGGAGGGGAAGGGAAAAAAAAAAAGAGGTTAGAGTGGGAGAGAGCCAAAGCATAAGAGACTCTTAAAAACTGAGAACAAACTGAGGGTTGATGGGGGGTGGGAGGGAGGAGAGGGTGGGTGATGGGTATTGAGGAGGGCACCTTTTGGGATGAGCACTGGGTGTTGTATGGAAACTAATTTGACAATAAATTTCATATAATAAAATTTAAAAAAATACAAGAGACCATTGTCAAATATGAAAGATTTCAAATATAAAACACCCATGAACTTTTTACACCAAATGCATTTTTAAGTTTTTCTCCCTAGCACCATGACCATATTCATTGTTTCTGAAGTTTTCATTTGAAGAATGTGCAAGATTTATAACTCTTAAAATTTTATGGAATGATTACTATTTGGTGGTACTATTTTGCCTTCTTAATGAATTTAACAGAATGATCTTAAAACATTATGGCAAGTACAGTAATTGTCCATATTTTATATCAGGGCCATATTTGAAGGAACCATGATAGATGACTTATCAGGATAACAAGCTATTAAGTGGTAAAAGCAAGACTTGAATTCAGGAAGTCTGATTCTAAGTTCTATATTCCCTACTACTGTGCCCTGTCTCTCTCATGGATTAGTATAAATAGATTTACATAGTTGAAAAATCCAAAATCTTAAGGGAAAGCAATAGATTATTTCTTTTCAAAAATGAATATGTTAAAAATTTTTTTTCAATTGCCTGTCTGTCTAGGGACAAAAATCCTCCATCTTTGTTCAATAACTTATTACTGTAGTTATTCAAACATTCAATTATAAAACCTATTCTTATTTTGATCCAACATAGCCTTTTCAGAATTTAATCTGTTAACCCTAACTCCCTCTCTAGAGGTGGAGGTAGGGAAACTTGTGCTATCCTTATAAAAATACTTTACACAAGTGAAAAATATAATCTAAGATTTTATAAATGTGCAAGGGGAAATGAAGGAAACCACAGTGGAACTGGAAAGAATTAGGTTGATTCAAGCTCAATATAATAGCTCAGTGTCCTTTGACACTTTTACTCAAGTGAATATAAGGATACTTTTAAAAGCATATTAATTCATTCCTAGTAAATGTGATAATTTTTTGACTCATGATAAAAATATGCTGTGGAACTTCGGGGCATATATCTGAGTTACATTCGGACAGTTATTTACACTGCTGAAGCATCACCCATGCAATCAGTTATTTTCGGGAATGGCAAAAAATGTTAGAGACCACTTTGCTATGTTGATGAGGACTTCCAAATGCCCCTTTTCAATATAAATCATGACTATTGGAGACGGGGTTTTGAAAAGCACAAAACAACAAAAAGTTAAAATTAGCAAGTATGGAGCGATGATTGTCAATGTTTGTGGGAAAGAAGTATCTGGGTCCTTCTGGGGTGATTATTTCATAAAATATCTAATGGAAACAAAAACCATAGGAGACTACAGTACAAGGAGAACACTGTGCTGGATGAAGCATAGAGAAGGTAATTACTAGAGAAAGAAAATTAATAAATTCACTAGGTATCTTGTATCCTTTTATCTCTTTCATAAGCATGCAGTGCAAAAGCACACAACAGAAAGAGCATCTTTCTTTTAAGGTATTGCACTTCTTTCCTTTTCCAAGGATGTGGTAGGAGGAACTTCCTACAAAGGTAAAGATCACAAATGCAAAGAAACAAGAGGTAAAAATTGTCCACAGGCATAATGAAGTAAGTTACATACAAATATAAAAATCAACACTTCTTTGAATAGTAGACTTAAAATGGTTTGAAAAGTGCAAGGTCAACTTTATGGGGGATAATAAGGCTTAATGTGCTGTTCTACGTGAATAGCTTGCTCCCTTACTTTCGTGTATTTGAATGAAAACAACCTTTTCCTTTCACCTTCAACGACCTCCCCTGACCCATGTTCTGTGAATCAAATTTTTACTCCCACTTCACAACTTAGCTCTAGGCTCATTATCCTACTTATAAGACTCTTCTTAGCAATAACTGCACAATTAGTCTTTATATAAACGTTAAGATGCACAAAAGCGTAGTGTATGTCTGTCAGTGCAATAGAATTAGCCTAGAGTATAGATTTAAATTGTCCACTGAATAAAAGATAAAGTAAGGTGTCTAGAACATAACCTTTCATGACTACCAGTACTTTCCTATACTTCTAGTACATATTCCCCGCTCCAAAGAAGGTTGAGATACCCAAATTAAATGTCATGTTCTCCAGTCTTCCCAGGTGACAAGTATGCCTTTGTGTTTATGAAAGTGAGCTACTGGGCACCTGGGTGGCTCAGTCGGGTAAGCATCTGACTCTTGATTTGGGCTCAGGCATGATCTCACGGTTCATGAGTTCAAGTCCCACGTCAGGCTCTATACTGACAATGCGGAGCCTGCTTCGGATTCTCTCCCTCTTCTCTCTCTCTCTCTCTGCCTCTCCCCTGCTCTCTTCTTCTGTCTCTCCAAATAAGTAAATTAACTAATTAATTTAAAAAGTGAGCTACCTATGCTAACTTAAGGAATTCATGTTGAGGGAAATAAAGTAAGCAAATATGATAGCCAAAATTAAAACAAACATAAAAAATTGTTATTTGCCTTTACCTTCAAAGAGAAGTTTTGACTGGAAAATATTAGGTGGAGAGAACAAAATTTGTTCATCTAATTTATAACAAGATTTCAAAAAATATAAGAAATTCTCTGCACAGTATGTCTTTAAATATTATAGAAGAATAACACATGTCCTAATATGTGATATGTATGAATGATCTTCACAGTACAAATTTCTAACTGGAGTTTGACAGCAAGGAAAAAATTATTTCTAAGTACATGTATGTTGAAAAGCTCTCAGAAAGTATGATTTTGCACTTTCAGATTAACAGAATATGTGTGAATTGTAGTTGATGAGACAAAATAAAAAGTATTCATGGAAAAGTGACAGTTTCAAATCAGATTCATAGGATGGATGGATGCAATTCTGAAAGGATTTTACAAAAAATAAAAATGAAGAGATTCATGAGGGAGGAGCCAAGATGGCAGAACAGCATGGGAGTTTTTTTGTGTCTCGTGTCCATGAAATGGAGCCAGACCAACACTAAACCATCCTACACGCCTAGAAAACTGATTGGAGGATTAACATAACAATCTGCACAACCTGAACCACAGAATTCAGCAGGTACGTGGCACAGAGAGTGGTTAACTTGGAGAGAGAGAAGCTGGCAGCGGGCAGGGAGCCACCTTTGCAGGTGGAGAGAGGACGGTGTCTAGGGCAGGGGAGAGTGTGGGAAAAGTACCCCTCCCCAAAAGCAGCTGGAGAGCAAGTGGAAAATTGGAAATAGCTGTAGGGACTAAACTAAACAGGGAGAAAGGAGAAAGGAGAAAGGAGAAAGGAGAAAGGAGAAAGGAGAAAGGAGAAAGGAGAAAGGAGAGGGTTTAAATTCCATGAAGACTGTAAACAAGGGGAGTGCAAAGGCTGCAACTCCACAGCTCCATACCTGGCAGTGCTCTGGTGGGAAGGGCGAATCCCCAGGAACAGAGTGGGGTCCGGGAGGTTCTCGGGCCACACAGGGAAAAGCGGTTCCACTGCTGGAAGTCTCTACATGTGGTAGAGACTGTTGAAGCCACCTGGTCCCAGCAGACCCCAGAAAACGGCCACATTCGCTGGTGCTGGAACAAGGTCCTGGTGCCAGATGTGTGTTGTGATTTTCCATAATCCCTGAAAAGCTGCTGTTACACTATCTCGTGAACTTTTTCTGGGATAGGCTGGCACCTGGCCACAGTCTTGGGGCTCAGGCAGCAGCTGGGTCCAGCAGGAGTTCCTGGGTGCAGCCAGAATTTGGCCATTGCTTGGTGAGACCCTCCCACAGAGGGGCGGAACAGGTCAAAGCCGCAGTCCTTCAAAAGTAAGTGTCCAGGGAAAACAGCCGCATCTGAGGTAAGACTCAGGAGAGAGGTGCTGCCTGGGGCTTGGTCACGGACAGTGAAGAAGCAGGGAGTGGGCGAAAGCTGAAGACAGAGGACGGGTGTGCAATTGCTGATTGGAGAGAACAGAGTTCCCATATTACAGAGACTGGGTAACTGGGCGATGCCATGTTCACTGCCCCCGCGCATGCACATAGGCACCTACAAGCGCTGCAACGATCCACCCCAGTAGGCTAGCAGTGCCATCTGGTGGAGAGCGGAGCCATTACACTGAGCCCTGCCCAACTGGGCCAACCTCACTCTTCAAGAACACAAGTCTCACTGCCTACTTAGTTTATGGACTATAAAGCACTACATTAGTCTGACTTCTGGGGAAAAAACGAAGTAATTTCAGTCCTATTTCAATCTGTTAGCAGGTCCATCTTTTTTTTTCTCTTTTACACTATTTTTTCTTGAATACAGAAAGGGAAAAAATTCTTTTTATTTTCAATTTTTAATAAAAATATTTTTCTTTGATTTTTTACTATTTTTTTACTTTTGTGTAAATTTTTTCAAATTCTATCTTACTTCCGTCATTCTATTTTAGTCTACTTCAGTGTATTCACCTTTTCAAATTTTCAAACGATTTCCTTGTTTTCTTTTTTCTTTTTTCTTTTTTGTTTCTTTTCTTTTTCTTGAATGCAGAAAATGAAAACCTTCATTTTTACTTTCAATTTCTATTAAAAATAGTTTTCCTTAATTTTTTTACTATTTTTTTCTTTTATGTAATTTTTTTCAAATTCTATTTTACTTCCATCATTTTATTTTAGTCTACTACAGTGTATTCACTTTTTCAAATTTTCAAATGATTTCTTTTCTTTCTCTTTTTTGTTTTCTTCTTTTTTTCTTGAATACAGAAAGAGAAAAATATTCATTTTTATTTTTAATTTTTATTAAAAATGTTTTTCTTTAATTTTTTCCTACTATATTCTTTACTTTTGTGTAAATTTTTTCAAATTCTATTTTACTCCCATCCTCTCATTTTAGTCTACTTCAGTGTATTCATTTTTTCAAATTCTCAAACGATTTCCTTTCCTCCCACCTTTTTCCCCCCTAATCTGTCAAACCACTTTCAACACCCAGACCAAAACACACCTAGGATCTAGCATCATTTATTAGACTTGTGTGTGTGTGTGTGTGTGTGTGTGTGTGTGTGTGTTTAATTTTTTAATTTTAATTTTTTTAATTTTAATTTTTCTACCTCATTAATTCCTTTTCTCCATTCAAAATGACAAAACAAAGGAATTCACCCCAAAATAAAGAGCACAAAGAAACGACAGCCAGGGATTTAACCAACACAGATACAAGCAAGATGTCTGAGCCAGAATTTAGAATCACGATAATAAGAATACTAGCTGGAGTCGAAAATAGATTAGAATTCCTTTCTGCAGAGATAAAAGTGTTAAAAAATAGTCAAAATGAAGTTAAAAATGCTATAACTGAGCTGCAATCACGGATGGATGCAGTGGCGGCAAGGATGGATGAGGCAGAACAGAGAATCCATGATATAGAAGACAAACTTAGAATAAGGAAGCAGAAAAAAACAGGGAGATTAAGGCAAAAGAGTACGATTTAAGAATGAGAGAAATCAGTGACTCATTAAAAAGGAACAACATCAGAATCATAGGAGTCCCAGAAGAGGAAGAGAGAGAAAAAAGGGTAGAAAGGTTATGTGAGCAAATCATAGTGGAAAACTTTCCTAACCTGGGGAAAGACACAGATATCAGAACCCAGGAAGCACAGAAGACTCCCATTAGATTCAACAAAAGCCAACCATCAACAAGGCATATCCTAGTCAAATTCAGAAAATACTCAGGCAAGGAGAGAATCATGAAAGCAGCAAGGGGAAAAAAAGTCCCTAACCTACAAGGGAAGACAGATCAGGTTTGCAGCAGACCTATCCACAGAAACTTGGCAGGACAGAAAGGAATGGCAGGATATATTCAATGTACTGAATCAGAAAAATATGCAGCCAAGAATTCTTTATCCAGCAAGGCTGTCATTCAAAATAGAAGGAGAGATAAAAAGTTTCCCAGACAAACAAAAATTAAAGGAGTTTGTGACCACTAAACCAGCCCTGTGAGAAATTTTAAGGGGGACTCTCTGAGGGGAGAAAAGATGAAAAAAAATATATATATGTATATATACCAAAGCAACTAAGATTAGAAAGGACCAGAGAACATCCCCAGAAACTCCAACTCTACAAGCATAATAATGGCAATAAATTCATATCTTTCGGTACTCTAAAAAAAATTAGAAGAATGATGTACATGTTTTGCATGAAAGGAGAGTTGATAATTATAATTAACACCGGAATTAATGAACAAGGAAGCATAATTACATCATGCTTGTCTATGTATTTTGTATGATTCTCTAACATATTAGCATTCTCAAGAGAAAAAGGACCAATTATGTGTATGTGTGTGTGTATGCATATATGTGTATATATATATATATATATATATATATAATCAATATATTTGATGCTATATGCCATATATATACACATTCTGTATAGTGTGTTGCTATATTTATACATAATGTATAATCATATATATAATATATAGTAGTGTATGCATAATAGCATATATATCATTAAAATACATATATTACTATATACAGTATATGTACACACTATATATATATATATATATATATACACTATATTTAATAGTGTATATGTGTATAATAGTATATCTATTTTATATCTAGATATTCTACATGTAACAGATATATTGTTAGAGACACCATTATAGATATATACACTATTATATATAGTGGGTATATATAGATTGTGAGAGAGAAAAAATTATAAAACAAGTGGGGTAAAATGTCAACAAGAAATAAGCCTGGATAAAGATATACTATGCAAGCAACTTCTCTGTAGGTGTAAAAAATAAATAACAATAATAATAACAATCAAAAAAATAAAAAAGGGCTAGAGTAGGAATAGTCATGGAAGAAATTAAGAGGAATTAAAGTCTGAGAGGAAGAAGGAGAGGCTTACCTAAGGTGTTGATAGGTTAGATCAGACTTAAATTAGAGGATGGCCAGTAGTAAAGAAAATACTTTAAGTAGACAAACATATGAAACATCCTGAAAGTGAGTGATAAAGGTAATTTTAAGAAACTAAAGTGAGCAAAAGAGCTAAGTTGAGTGGAGGGGGACCAGCAAGCAAAGGTGGTCAGCAGCACAGTCATATATGTGTATTTCATCCAATATGAGGAATCAGACTTTATTTGCTGGGATCAACAGGATTTTTAGCAGAAGATTTACTTGGAAACTAGATTAGGTTAGTCTTTTGAGATCATTAAAAGTGGACCATTCTGGATCAACAGGACCACCTTATATTCTTGCAGTTTTGAGATAAAATGTATCACTGATTTGAAATAGTTTACAGTCACACTGATACTTGGAATGAAGATAAAGAGATAGACTGAATAAGAGATTAAGAAGTTGAGCCAATGGACATTTGGCATAGGGTTCATGAGAAGGATGAGTCAAAGATATGGCAGCTGAGTTAGGTTCCATGCGCTCTGTTAGCTGCAATGGGTTAGAAAGAAGGATTCACTTTAAGGGTGATTTTTGGATGGTAGCAAGCAAAATTTTTCACCCCAAATACCCAGACATCATCCTGGATAACTCTAACCAAAAGGAAAAAACCAAGAAAACAACACTAATTCTCATATAGTAACGTGTCTCCAAAAACCAACTTTCAGAGCCAGATATTGGACTACTTGATCACTAAAAAATACCCCAATTCAAAAATCTGCAATTGTTTGATATGACCTCAATTTCCTCCTTTGCCAACTTCCTAACTCAGTTACTTCCACCATGTTTTTTCTAACTGAAAAGTTTTACTAAATATTTTTTTCTGAAAATTCCATACTGGATCTTTTCTATGCTTTCCATGTTTATTGGTGTTTTTCTGTTATCTCTTGATAGGATGGACTCTGGAGCCACACTGCTCAAGAGTTTAAATATTCCTTTCCTACTTATAGAGCAAGTTCATTAACTTCTTTGCACATGGGTTCTCTCATTTGCAAATGGTGATCACTATAGGACCTACTTAAGAGGGTTATGGGAAGGAAAATAGGCCAACAACCTGAGGACTCTGCAACTGAAAGTTGTTTTTACAAACCATCTGTGATTTATAGCAGTCTTGGTTTAGTACTTTTGCAAAATATGGATTAAACTGCATTAAAATTAGCCTTTAATAGATTTTAAGTTCCTTGATGAAACTACCAAATTTTTATCTCTCTGTATTTTGGGCCTTGTCTTTTCTTGGCCATATACCTAGTCAATAACTGTGTTGAATAGACACATTATCAAAGCTAAGTCCATCCTCAATGGACTAATTTTTATCTAGCTGACTTGTCCCAAGCCATTGCTGCATGTGTTATAATGGCTACTAAGCCTTTTAAGAATGCCTGACATCCCAGTATGTCTCAGGATTAAGTTTAATGATGTCAAGAGAACTTCCACAGCGGCTTATGTATATGTGTTAGTCTCCTTCATTAGATTGTAAATCCCTGTATTGGAGAAACTCTATTTTATTTACTTCTGTATGCTTCACGGCACCATCACAGAGTAACGTGAATTTAATAAGTCTTCAATACATATTGACTTGAACTGGTTATTTGCTTCTTCAAAATCCAGCCCCGATATCACTCCTTAGGCAAGACTTCCCCGAGTCTTCCATCCAGAACTGATTATTCCCCATCCTATAGCAAGGATTGACTTTTGACTGTGAAGTGGCCTTTTAAATATGAACATTTTCCACCTATACACAGAAGTATACATATGATCACAGTGATCAAACTATACTTCCCTTCTTCCAAACATACTGATTCATTAGTCCAGAACAGGCATTTTACCTCAAATAGTCCTCTTGAAAAGCTTCACAAGAAAACAGAAAAAAATCACTAAAGAAATTCCGTCAAGATAAACAGTATTCAATACCCTGAAACTTGTGTTTCCTGCAGTTCTGAATTTGTTTCTGTACACTGTCCAGGAAAAATTAAATTTATTCAAATAACGTGTAACTTACAACCAACAAAAGTTACACCAATACATCTTATGTCATCAATTACCTAAAAATGTTGTCTGTCTTTTTTTGTTCTCTTCCTTTCCTTTCCTTCTTCCTCCTGTCTTTTCCTTTCTCCTTTCCTCTCCCTCCCTGTTCCTGGTCCAGCTCTCACTCTCTCCTTCTTCCTAGTATGTTTTTTTATCTTTCTTAAAATGTTAACAAAATATAATTCATCCCTATTCATTTTAACTCAGAATAATTTTCCAAATTTACTTACTTATAGTTATCTCCACTTCTTCTATTCAAGGAAAAGCTGAATCCTGAGTTAGAAGGGGGGTGGGTGGGTGGCTGGCTGGGTAGATAGGTAGGTAGGTAGGTAGGTAGGTAGATAAGTAGAGGATAGATAGATAGATAGATAGATAGATAGATAGATACTGTATTATGTATCACCCTTTCTCAAAATCCTCATTAGCTTTTTGTTTTGTTCAGAATGAAATCAACTTTTTTTGTATGAATTACTTAGCTCTACACAATACCAGATGAGATCCTTCCCTATCTACAACTTCACCTACTTCCCCTGACCCTTTGTTTAAAATTATTCAGCCACATTCGTCTCTCCTTGTCCCTTATGCACACAGAGCTCACTTCTGCCATGGATCTTGGAACTATTTTTCCTATTTGGTGTGCTTCTCATGGCTGAATTATTCTTACATTCTCCATAATCCTTACCTTCTCAGAGATCCTTACCTTGAACTCTCAATATCAAGGAATTCTTCTTTCCCTTCCTAGTTTCACATAATTTTATTTTCATTACAGCCCTTATCATCAACTGTTATTTATTTATTTGCTTATTACCTGTCTTCCTTACACTTCATGAGGTAGAAATCCTGTCTGTCTTGTTCACCTTTGTAAGACAAAGCACAATGATTGGCTTGTTTGTTTCCAACAAATGTTTATTGAATTAATTTTTCTAAGTTAATAAAAACAAGGCCAAAAGAACACAGATGCACAAAAATATACCACTTTCAATTGCCATGCTAAAAGTATAATCAAGATTTTTTTAAATTTCAAAACAGATGTTTTGTTTCCTATATAACATTGTTCCTTTATTTTTTAACCTGTTATTTATTTTTTAATTTAAATTTTAGTTAACATACAGTAAAATATTGGTTTCAGGAGTAGAAATCAGTGACTCATCACTTACATACAATACACAGTGCTCATCACAACAAGTGCCCTCCTTAATACCCATCACCCATCTAGCCCATCTCCCACCCATACTCCCTCTGACAACCCAGAATTTGTTCTCTATCATTAAGAGTCTCTTGTACTTTGTTTCTCTCTCTTCTCTTTTGTTCCCTCTTTCCCATATGTTCATCTGTTTTGTTTCTTAAATTCCACATATTAGTGAAATCATATGGAATTTGTATTTCTCTGATTGGCTTATTTTGATACCACATCTTCTTTATCTATTCATCAGTCGATGGACATTTGGGCTCTCTCCATACTTTGGATATTGTTGATAATGCTGCTTAAATATTGGGGTGCATATACCCATTCAAATCTGTATTTTTGTGTCCTTTGGGTAAATACCTAATAGTGTAATTGCTGGATCATAAGGTAGTTCTATTTCAGTTTTTTGAGGAACCTCCATACTGTTCTCCAGAGGCTGCACCAGTTTGCAATCCTACCAACAGTACAAGAGGATTCCCCTTCTCTGCATCCTTTCTAGCACCTGTTGTTGTTTGTGTGTGTGTGTGTGTGTGTGTGTGTGTGTGTGTATGTATGTGTGTTGTTAATTTTAGCCATTCTGACAGTTGTGAGGTGGTATCTCATCATGGTTTTGATATGTATTTTCCTGATGATGGGTGATGTTAAGCATCTTTTCATGTTTCTATTAACCATCTAGATATCTTCTTTGGAAAAGTATTCATGTCTTCTGCCCATTTCTTTGTTTTTTTTAATTTTTTTAACATTTATTTATTTTTTGGAGACAGAGAGAGACAAAACATGAGCAGGGGAGGGACAGAGAAACAGGGAGACATAGAATCTGAAGCAGACTCCAGGCTCTGAACTGTCAGCACAGCACCTGACGCGAGGCTCGAGCACCTGAACCAAGAGATCATGAGCTGAGCCTAAGTCAGACACTTAACTGACTAAGCCACTCAGGTGCCACTCTTCTGCCCATTTCTTAACCGGGTTACTTGTTTGTTTGGATGCTGAGTTTGATACATTCTTTATAGATTTTGGATACTAACCCTTTATCCAATATGTCATTTGCAAATATCTTCTCCCAAACTGGCTGCCTTTTCATTTTATTGATTATTTCTTTCCGTGTGTAGAAGCTTGTTATCTTAATGAAGTCCCAATAGTTCATGTTTGCTTTTGTTTCCCTTGTCTTAGGCTATGTTTTAGTAAGAAGTTGCTATGGCTGAGGTCAAAGAGGTTGCTGCCTGTGTTCCCCTCTAGGTTTTTGATGGTTTCCTGTCTCACATTTAGGCCTTTTATTCATTTTGAATTTATTTTCATATATGGTGTAAGAAAGTGGTCTGGTTTCATTCTTCTGCATGTCACTGTCCAGTTTTCCAGCACCAACTGTTGAAGAGACTGTCCTTTTTCCATTGTATATTCTTTCCTGCTTTGTGAAGATTGGTTGACCATAAAGCCATGGGTTCATTTCTGGGTTTTCTATTCTGTTCCATTGATCTATGTGTCGGTTTTTGTGCCAGTACCATACTGTCTTGATAACTACAGTTTTGGAATATAGCTTGGAATCTGGAATTATGATGCCTACAGTTTTGTATTTCTTTTTCAGGATTGCTTTGGCTCTTCTGGGTCTTTTGTGGCTCCATACAAATCTTAAGATTGTGTATTATAGCTCTGTGAAAAATGTTGGTGGCTTTTTGATAGGATTGCATTAGATGTGAATTTGCTTTGGGTTCTATAGACATTTTAACGATGTCTGTTCTCCCAATCCACAAGTTTGGAATGCTTTTCCATTTCTTTGTGCCTTCTTCAAATTCTTTCATAAGTGTTCTACAGTTTTTGGAGTTAAGTCTTTTATCTCTTTAGTTAGGTTTATTCCTAAGTATCTTAGTGTTTTTGGTGAAATTGAAAATGGAATCGATTCCTTGATTTCTTCTGCTGCTGCTTCATTATTGCTATATAGAAATGGAACAGATTTCTGCACATTGATTTTTATATCCTGGTACTTTGCTGAATTCATGTATTAGTTCTAGCCATTTTTAATGGAGCCTTTTGGGGTTTCTACATAGAGTATCATGTTGTCTGAAAATAGTGAAAGTTTGACTACTTCCTTGCTGATTTGGATGCCTTTTATTTATTTTGGTTGTCTGATTACTTAGGCTAAGACTTTCAGCACTATGTTAAATAATAATTGTGAGAGTGGACATCTTTGTCTTGACTCTGACCAAGGGGGAAAGTCTCTTAGGTTTCCCCATTGAGGATGATATTAGCTGTTGGTCTTCCAGATATGGCCTTTATGATGTTGACGTATGGTCCATCCATCTCTACTTTGTTGAGGGTTTTTATCAAGAATGGCTGCTGTCTTTTGTCAAATGCTTTTTCCTCATTTATTAGCAGAATCATATAGTTCTTTTCTTATATTAATATAGTGTAGCACATTCATTGATTCGTGAATATTGAACGAGCCCTGCAGTTCAGGAATAAATCCCACTTGATTATGATGAATGATTCTTTTAATGTACTGTTGAGTTCAATTTGCTAATATCTTGTTGAGAATTTTTGCATCCATGCCCATCAGGGATATTGGCCTATAATTATTCTTTTTACAGGGGTCTTTGCCTGGGTTTGGAATCAAGGTAATGCTGACTTTGTAGAATGCATTTGGAAATGTCCCTTCTATTTCTATTTTTTGGAACATTTTGATAAGAGTATGTATTAACTCTTCTTCAAATGGCTGGTAGAATTCCCCTGGGAAGCCATTTTGCCCAGGCCTCTTGTTTGTAGGGAGATTTTTGATTACTGATTCAATTTCTTCACTGGTTATGGGTCTGTTCAAATTTTCTCTTTCTTCATGTTTCATTTTGGACAGTGTGAGTTTCTAGGAATTTGTCCATTTCTTCCTTTAAACTTACCTACCTCTTTCCAATTATTAAAGTTCTAATATATTCTTATATTTGGATTCTACACTATTCTTATCTTGTGTACCCATTGTATATAAGCTGTCTAAAATAATATCAGAGAATATTGTTTGGGTGTGATGATTTTCCATGAAGTATTCTGAGGGGATCTGAATAGCCTAGACACACAGTGTTGACATTCCTGAATGCTGCTATGCAATCTGATTTTACAAGTGAGTTTAGCTAATTAAATCAAAGTGGATTGACTCTAGTTTCATAGACATACTTGTAGGACAAAAAAAAAAAATCTTAGAAAAAAAGGCACCATTTCTTCACTTTACATTACTGTTAAAATTAATAGACTAGCTTTAAATATTAATAAAATAACAATATAAAACTATGACAAATTAGCATCTTTGAAAAATTGTTGAAAAGTGATTACATCACAGATTTGAAACTCAGATATTTACCAGGAGTCCTGGGTCTACTCCACTTCTAGATTGTGTAACCTTGAGAAAATTATTAAACATTCCTGGATCTTTAGATTTTTCCATGTGCAGTGTGAATTATAGTGGAACCAATGTCACCAGGATTTTACAAGTATTATATAAGGTACGAGTTTGGGGGGTCAGACCTGCCAGAATTAAATCTGTAACTGTTTCAATTTTCTTATGATTTTTGGTCATACTTCCGGTAGTCAGTGCCATATCATTGTATGACAGATATCCTGGCTTGCTGAAACCCACACTGTGAATCTACAGGTAGGGCAGAAGTGACTGGAAAAAAATTGTACAGCAGAGAATAGACCTTCATTAGTACCAGAGAAGTATGGGGTTACTAATATTCTTATTCTCATTCCTCTTGGCCACAATACATCTAAAGCATGTATTGTGCATCATTTCCCAGAGTGATCCAATAGGATTACTCCATGTCACTGCCTACAGAAGGTACTCCTCTTGTCTGCATTCCCTTTCCTGTACCACCCTCCTTCTTGCCTGCCAGTGCATAATGACCCCTCCAAATAAACTATCTTAGCTTCAGCTTCTGCTTCCAAGGAGAAGTGGACAAGGACAGAAAATAAAACTATTGAAAACTCAGCACAAAAGGCTCTTGCGACAATCTGCCATCTCCCCTCCACCCAACAGACCCATCTTGTTTAAATACAGACTTTACCATAACTGACTCTATGACTTCGGGCAAATCATCTAATTTCACTGAATTGTAACCACATCTGGAAACCAAAGCATTAATGTTTAAAGTTATAGTGGTTTAAATCTTCAGAAGAAAAATAAATGTAATACAACTGAGAAAAGTCATATAAATCTCAATTAGGTGTTTCATAAAGTTATTACAAAAGGGAAAAAAATCTGAGTACAAATAAAAGCATGATAAATAGAAAGATGAGAATATCTTTCCCATTTGTACATCAAATCTGCAGTTGCTTACCAACACTTGTTGCTGATTATCTTTCTTTTCATTACTCAAGTGTCACCAAATGATGAATCACATCTATAGAATGCCAGGTGCATCAGAGAGAACACCAACTTCAAAATAGTGAAAGAATTTCAGAAGCTGGGGCAGGAAGATACTTTCATGTGCATGACTAGATGTGGCCTCTCTCTGTGTCTGAAATGATTACTTCGCCTATCCTTTCTAGTTTCATTAAGTTGGTATCCTCTGTATTTTTACCTTGATCTTCAGAAAATCGCCTCATTTGGCAATGCTTATTGAACTTCTACAACATCTGAGTGTCTTAAACCTTAACTGGACAAAGATAATTAACACATGGAGGTAACTTCTGGATAATATATAACATTATATGTACATATATATATTTACATAATATATATTATACATATAATACACATTACACATATGTGTATATACAATACATGTATACAATACATATATGTATACAACATGTTTACAATATGTATACAGTATACATATATATACATATATACACAATGTATACACATGTATACACAGTATACATATATATATATACATATATATACAATACATATATACAATACACATACACACACACACACACACACACACGTATACACAGTATACATATATATACACAATACATATATGTATACAATATATATACAGTATACAATATACATATAATATAAATATATTATATGTACATATAAGTCATGAAAAACAAATGTTAAAACCTTGAATGTGACTTGACTATTTATATCTTTATGACTGATGAAATAATAGGCTAAAAATAGTCTAATGACTAGAATTTCTTCTCTGTCTGCCTCACAGTTTATTCACAAATTTAATATGTTCAAGAAGTTGTATTTTTTTCAAATAAACAAAGATAGATAAAAGATCATGATTAACTTAAGTGATCTCATTATAACAGCAGTATGCAAGCAGTCAGTTTAAAAATTTGTCTTGATCTTTTTCCCCCATCAAAAACAAATGGTCATCATTCACACTTCCAGAATATAAATTCTTTAATTGGACTAAAGTTTCACTGGGAATGATACTGTGTCTAGCTTGTTTTCATACATCCTTGCAAATGTTTGTCTTTGTAGAAAATTCCCATCCTGAGAAATTTTAGTTTTTGAAAATAAATACAAAATTTCTTCCATTGTTTGGTTATAGTATCTTCAATAACACTCAACTTCCAGAGTCAATCTGTGCTCTCTGTCAAAGTGGCAGAAAGAGAATGAGAATGGAAATGTGCCAAATGTGGGTGTCCCACAACTCTCCTTCCATTGGGTATAATTTAACATATGACTTCATCAAATTTTGAGGGAGCCCAGTAAATATAGTTTAACTTGTGCCAGGTAGAAAAGAAAAATAGTTTTGATAAACAGTAATCTTTAGCGCATTATCTTAATTTCTCCTAGATTTTAATCAGAAATAACCGTGCCCTGCTTGCACTAGAATCTCAGCTAACTATTGGTGAGGACTTTATCCCTTCACAGATACTTTGTGTGTGTGTGGTTTTTTTTTTTTTTTTTTTTTGGCAGGGGGGGGAGGTTAAAAATATACACAGTAAAATTCATTATTTCTATTGTGTACTTTTTAAAGGTGTATTTATTTATTTTTGAGAGAGAGAGGGAGAGAGAGAGGGAGAGTGAGCGAGGGAGACAGAGAATCCCAAGCAGGCTCTGCTCTGTCAGCACAGAGCCTGACGTGGGCTTGAACTCATGAACCGAGAGATCATGACCTGAGTCAAAACCTAGAGCCAGATCCTTAACAGACTGAGCCACCCAGGTGCCCCTCTATTGTACATTTTAATGGGTTTTTACAATCACAATATATAATCTGAATCAACTAAAACAACTCCATTGTGCTCCTTTGCGGGCAATCCCCTGTCCCATCCGCAAGACCCTCTCAACCACTGATCAATTTTGTGTTTTTACAGTTTTGCTTTGCAAGAAATTTGTAAGAATGGGATCATGCAATGAGTACTGTTTCATGTTTAGCTCCTTTTTCTTAGGATAATGCATCGGAGACTCATCTGTTTTGTGTGTCTCACACAACAGTTTATTATTTTTATCACTGAGTAGTACTCAATTACATGAATCACTGTCTGATTACCCATACACCAGTGAAGGGATTGACAGTTATGAATAGTGGTATTAAAAAATTTACACAAAAGTTTTGTGTGCACTTGGATAGCCAGTAAGATTACCCTTTAATATGCTATATACATGTTCATCTCCATAAGAAATCACCAAACAGTTTTCCAAGGTAATTCATGGTCTTTACAGGTAATAATTTTAATGCAAAAAAGTAAAATGTCTAACAATATATTATTTCTACTTAAAGTATGCTATTTCTTAAACATGTTAAATATAGAAATCACACAATTCCTTCCAAAATCACCATTTAGTTTTTATTCTGTTAAATATATAAATATATTTCTTAAATATATAAATTTGTTAAATATATAAATTACACAATTCCCTCCAATGTCACCATTTAGTTTTTATTCTGTTGTCTGATCTTGGGATTTAACCTTATTTTAAAATATATGGATTCATTTGTCATTGATTTTAAATGTATGCAATACCTGTATAAAAGGAAAATGTACTTCCTAGGCAGTTTGAAACATCTTTTACAGGTCAATCCCGATTAAATACATACAAAATGAGGGTCACAGAAGTAAACCAATACTCAGTAAAATTAGTCATAGGACTAATGTTACCATGTCAACTTAAACTTATTTACCAAATACCCAACAAACTAAAGAAGCATTTGCATTAGCACATTAGCCCAGCAGGCAAATTCACTAGGGCTGTTAATGGTGTCACACTAATTGAGGAATAAAGATCTCTGTCACATTTATAACTTATGAGAAATAATAAGAGGAAAAAATAAAATATGTGTGGAAATGATTAGAGTGGAGATAACAGTCTATTATATGGTTTTAGAGTTTACCCTTCTTTCCTTCCTTCCTTTAAGCTAAAGTTATGAAAACTGGCAAACTTTGATAGATAATTAGCTATCATCTGCTTACCAGACTTTATTTTACTTCTTAGCACTTCTCATGTCTGAGAAAATTTGACTCTGTGAGTTTAATTAGTTTATTAATTGTCTTGTGTAGCTTCCCTTCACATATCTTTGCAAATTCATGAGTTTGCAAGTTCATGGACCTGCAGCACTTTGAACTACCACGCAAGTTCAGAAGTTAAACACTGCCGTGTTGTTTATTCTCTTTGAATTAGTGGATAAACAAATAAAATAAATATTCAATATGTAAATAAATAATTTCTGGCCATATAAAAGTAAATTTACACAATTATGGCTACTTTACAGTTAAAACTGCATTTTTCTGATACGACAAACTCTGCCCAACCCACCCATTGCATCGACTTCTAGTAATATTTGAAAGATATTTATTCAGTGTCCATACCATTTGCAAGATACTGGTTACTCCAATGGGATACAAAACGAACAAAAGAGTCACATTTTAGCCAGATGTATGATTACACAGTTAATTATAATAAATTTTGAAAGTTGCTAAGAAGGGAAATGTTCAAATTGCTATGAAGGAGCAATGGAGATGATGTGATTTTACTTATTACTATAAGGGAAAACACAATAACAGACTTTATGTTGTATTAGGAAAAAATGGAGTAAGTCAGAAAGAGGATAGATTAAAAGCATTGCAGTGAAGACCATGTCTGAGAGGGGGGACTGAATGGAGATCAGTGGGGTGAGGTCTATTGAGTGTGAGCACACAAAGCATTGTGTGAAGGTAGGAAGTATAGGGCTTTGTGTACCACGAGAAATACTCTCTCATCCCAGGAGCCACTGAATTGATTCAATTGATTTGAACAGAGGATGTCCGTGTGAAGGTGTGCAAGCTGTACTCAGGCAGAAAAGCAGGAGCTGTTGAATGTGGCACTGTGGTGGTAGTGGAGTTTGAAAAAAGTAATAATACTAAAAATATAGTTTGTGAAAAAATAAAACTACCTAGGAGAAAACTAATCTGATTTAACAAAAAGTGAAGACACCATTACAAAAAATATCCAATACCACTTAGTTGTTTTCTGAGTTTTTCAACAAATGCCAAAATGAAAGTTATAATATATTTTTAAAACACCATGTACTCACCACTGGATTTCAACAACTCTTACCTCATAGTCTGTCCTATTTCATTTATACCTATTCTAACATGACCCATCCCGCAAAGGAATTAATGTGAAACAAGTCTCAGGAAAGATATTTATTCATTCTGTCTATCTCTAGTATACACATACAATTTATTTTAGAAATCTGACACCTTATGATTGAAAATAAAACATATACGGGATAGTGCTGTTTCTGTGGATAAACATTTATATGACTTGTTCATTCTTCTTCTATAGAAGAAATGCAGCCCCCCAAATTGTAATTAAAAATTCCATTTAAGATCCCAAAATGGAGTGTGAAACAATATTTTTACCCTGCTTAATTTATCCTCATTTAAGATTGAAGGAAATATTTAAAATCCACTGATTTGGGGGATGAAGCTTATTGAATATAATATATAGTGTCCACTTTTATAAAATACATTCCTTTTAGAATGTGGGAAGAGCATTTTCCTTCCAGGAAAAGTATATCCAGATATACTTTTATGACTTTTCCGAACTGATATGATAATTATGGATTACATTCTATTTTTTAATACAGAGAAATTAATATTAATTTCATTCAAAAGTTGAAATTGTAACATTATATTTTTTAAACTCTGTGGGGACAATATAGCATTAATTAAGTATTGGGAAAAAATTCTAAAATTTGAACAAACAGGTAATATAAATCTAAAATGGTTCTATACATCAAATTTTAAATATTCATGCAAATTATTAATCATGTTAAGATTTAAAGAGCACAACTGCTTTCCAGTCATTCACATAGGTTGAGAAAGATGGGAACTGTCATGAGTGGTCAGACATATTTATCTAGAACTGAAATAAGTCTTCTAAAATAAGTGTGTGATCTTTCAAAAGTAAATGTAGAGGCATAAGAAATTAGTATCATAAAACAATTGTCTTTCTAATTTTCTTCTTAGATTGTCATTTGTTCTTTTTAAGCTTTGATTGATCTTAATCAACCCAACTTCCTAGGGTATTCTCCATGCCTTGCCTCCCTTTCCTTTAATCATGTATTTATGAGCATAATGTATGGTTGAGTACTTCCTGTCATCTACTGCCCTCCTCTGCCAATGAGCTCTGGTCACATCTACCCTGGTTCACGCAGATCAGTTTCACTAGCCAATGAATGCTAGCCAATTTGAATGCTAGTCAATATAATTGTCATTTTAATATAGTTTTTTTTACTCTCATATGGACTGTATCATCATTATAAAAATGCGCCTAGTACTTTTTTCCAGAAACATTCAGCCTCTGTGTTTGTAGTTGCCTAATAATCTTAACATCTGTAGACAAAAAAAATATTCTGACACTTCAGACAACTTGTATCGAGGACTCCTCGTGATGGTTGTGACAGGTGTCAAGACTGTCGCAAAATGGGAGAGGGATTGAATTCAACTCCAGACAAAACAAGCACAAGGGGGTATTTATGTCCAAGGACCATGTAGGGGGTGTCAGTGAATGGAAAATTACTAAGAGAGAGAGACATCAAGGATAAGGAGAATTGTTGCTACACTGACCTAGCAGGATTCTTGTGAAGGGCAGGCTAGGGTGATCAGATGTGAGTGTAGGGGAGGATTCCCTCTAAACTGACTTAACAGGAGTTTTGCTAAAACTGGGCTATGCATACCTGGCAAGGAATGGGACCAAGGTCAGGCCTAGTTGAAAAGAGGGCTTAGAGGAGCCTGATTAAAGTATGGTCAAGGAGTGTCTGTCACACCATATGCAATATCATTATGAATTAATTCCGCAAAATGAATTTTTTTAAGTAGGCTCGATGCCCGACGTGGGGCTTGAACTCATAACCCCGAGATCAAGAATTGAGTGTTCCGTTGACTGAGCCAGCCAGATGCTCCCGCCCCACACCCAAAATGAATTTTAAATTATTTTTGACATAAAAATAGCATGTAAGTGTGAATTACATTCATGTTTGGATAAACTAATTTTGGTAATCAGGCTTTAATGGAAATATGGTTGAATTAGCTTTTCATGTCATTTCAGAGTCCTATCTGTAATGCATATTGTCAATTGAGTTTCCTGGAAAGACTGTTTCTTCCTTTGGTATGAAAATCTGAATCAGAAGACAGTCATTTACTAGGCACATATGCCTTTTTCTTTGAATCACAGAACTCTAAAACATCAGATTGCATATAGCGGTCTTAATCAGCCACCAGTATATATATATAGAATAAAGATACAATCTTTATTACATATATAATTGCATAATTATTTTTAGTGTTTTAGGATATTACTGCTACTCTTGTATTACTCAAGTGTTACTGAAAAATATATGAACAAAAACCACAAGAAAAATGTTCATGCATTAAGAAAAACAACAACAACAAAAAAACAAATACTTTGAAAGCCTAATAAGTCCTAGGGACTATGCTAAGAGGTGGGGAAATGTAAACTAGTAAGTTAGACTGCTTACTGCCCACGAGCACTTCACGCCCTGCTGAAGATCAAATAATAAGCATTTGCATATACTTTTTGATATTATTGTTTACCTTCTTAATTTTAAGTTTACCTGACTCTATCTGAGGATCTAAAATCTCATGAGCTTTCTGTATAACGGCCCAGTGTGCCCTCTGTGTTAACAACCCTTGCAATTGTGTGTATCTGCTGAGAGGTTGTTTACTTGCTCTATCTAAAAGACAGGAAATCACCTATTTAGAGAAAAACCCTGCTGTTCCTGTCTCTTACTTTGCTCTTGCTCTCAAACTCACTTTCCATCTTTAACTATTTGATTATCGAGTGTAAACTTAGTCAAATCTGGGTGCAAATGAAGAAACATTTTATTTATAAATGATTTCTTTTGAAAAATACCATCTTTTAGTCTCCATATTCTTATCTGTGAAAGAAGAGGAATAATACCTAATCCATAGAATCACTTTAAAAACTAAATGAGGTAATACCTATAAAGGGATGTAGACCAGTAATCCAAGAAATATGATCCCAAATGATAGTTAAATTCCATTTCTTTTTTTATATAACTGATTAGAACTTCTTTATTACTAGTATTTCATTTAAGAAGTTGTGCTATAGTGGAAAGGTATCACATTGAGGATAAAAAAAAATTAAATAGAGAGATAAAAGCAAATATTCTGAATGCCTACTATGTTCCAAACACTGTGCAATGCTCTTCTGGTTCTAACTTTCTCTGTGATCTTGGGCAAATACCCTAATATATTAAGCCTAATGTAAGTTGATTTGTCTTCAAAATGAGTAAGTTAAAAATAATTTTCATTTCCCCAAGAACATTCCATGGACACCTCTCCAGGCTATTAATAAGGATTATTGGGGTGTAGAAAAAGTTTTCATAGTTAAGTAATTTGGGGAATGATGGATTAAACCTAGTTAGGCATTGTTTCTCTTTATCTCTCTTTTATTTTTCCCTTGGATTTGGATATAGATAGACGTAGATCTGATTACTGGTTTCCCACTTATTAGCTACATAAACTTGGTTAACTTTCTTAGCATCTTACTTTAATTATCATTAAAATAGAGAAGAATGAATAACTGAAGAATGTTGCACAGAAAGGAAAGTGTTAGGTCAAATCTCTAAAGTGCACAGAATGGCTAGAACATAGTAAAAGGGTAGTTATTATTGTTATTATTTTAATTAGCCTCATTTCTTCAAGTGTATAAAATATTAAGTTTTTTTTTATTTTTTTAATCTTTATTTTTGAGAGAGAGAGAGACAGAGTGAGAGCAGGGGAGGAGCATAGACAGAGGGAGACACAGAATCTGAAGCAGGCTCCAGGCTCTGAGCTGTCAGCACAGAGCCCGACGCGGGGCTCGAACCCACGAACAGTTGAGATCATGACCTGAGCCGAAGTCGGACGCTTAACCGACTGAGGCACCCAGGTGCCCCTAAAATGTTAAGATTTATTTCCTGCTTTCCTTTCTGGAATTGATTAGGCAACTTTTTAAAAAGCAAGACCAGATTCCTTCTCATGTGAGATTTTCTCTCCTTCAAGCTCCAATTCTGTAGGTAACTTCTCAGCAGAAGTTATATCATCACCATAAAAAGAATAACTAGTTATTCTTTCTACAACATCAGCCAGGTAGGAATTCGTTTACATAACAGTACACAGGAGAATAGATAGCTAGAACCTACTGGCTCTGAATTAAAACCAATTAGTAATTAAAACCAGTTAGTTTTTCACACCCAATTGTACTGTATTTTACCCTGTACAATTTAGTGCATAAACAGGTAGATAAAAGTGCATGACTAATTATAGAAGATTTTTTTTTGTAATTTAGAATGTACAACTTTATATTCAAATGTGAAATGTGAATACAAATTTATGAATAATTTCTATAGGTAATAAACCAACAGATTGGACAAATCTGAAAATGATGAGCAAAAATACTTAGGCAAAGGAGCATTATTGGGATATATACATATCTCCCACAATGACTATGTTGAAAGACAATATTTGAATGCAAACATACATAAACATCCAAAAATTTCAATGCTTTAAATTGTACCTAAATTTTTATTTTTGCATTAACAATTAAAAAAAATATTTATTTATTTTTGGGAAGGAGAGATAGTGAGACAGCAGGGGAGGGGCAGAGAGAGAGGGAGAGAGAATCTCAAGCAGGCTCCACAACTGTCAGTGCAGAGCCCTGACTCGAACTCACAAACTGTGAGATCATGACCTGAGCAGAAACCAAGAGTCAGACACTAAACTAAAACACCTAGATGCTCCATATTTTTGCATATTTACTTATTTACTCATTTATATAGCATTTTTTAATGTTTATTTATTTTTGAGAGAGATACAGAGTGCCAGCAAGAGAGAAGCAGAGAGAGAGGGAGACACAGAATTCAAAGCAAGCTCCAGGCTCTGAGCTGTCAGCACAGAACCTGATGCAGGACTTGAACTCACAAGTCGTGAGATCATTACTTGAGCCAAAGTCAGATCTTAACCACCTGAGCCACCCAGGTGCCCCAATTTTTGCATTTTAATTAAAAACTCTGTAATTATAATAATTTCTAAGTGTTTTAGATCTTCATAGCAGAATAATTCTTTAAAAAATACATATGCTATAATTTTGATCCTTTAAAAAACCAAAACCAAGCATACCCTTATGCAATGAGGAGCTTAAAATGTTTTGAGCAATGGAATAATTACTGGAATAAATGCCCAGAAACCCAGGTGCCTCACTTGAAGGGAAAAATGAATTTGAAATCGTAAGTCATGTTATGTTTCTTTTAAAATCTGTTACACCAAAATTTTTATATAATTATTATTGGAAAGTAGCATGGGAGCTAAGTGTTTTGAGGTAAAATCTATGTGATCTTGGAATGTTTTCTAAAGACTTCTGACCAACAAGCTCCCAGTTTTTAAAATGAGAATGACTATATCTAACTTGAAAAGTTGTATGTTGTGAAAAATAGTGAAATATTCAAAACACCTGGCACACAGCTAGTAAGCAAAATATCTCTAGCTGAACAACTGTGTAAACGGCAATGACATTTATTGAAATGGGGAAAGTAGACTGAGACATGGGTAGTTTTTTTTAAAAAAAGAGGCACAATTCTGGATATCTTAAATTTAATGTGCGGTGGAACAAACATTCAAGACAAGAAATAAGAAATTTGGTATAAAAAGAGCCAAAAGTTTAGATCTAAAATATCTATTTTTCAGAAGCCATCAACATGGAGGTAAATATATAAAATATGGAAAATGATGGGACCAATAAAAAAGAAAGTATATAGAGAGAAAATATGTGGCTCCTGTGAAAAGCCTGGGAAGATAGTCATTAGAGGTCAAGTGATTGAGGAGTGTGAAAAAGTGACTGAGAAGAAACATCCAGAAGTGAATAATTCAAACCAGGATGAGGAGCCCAGAGAACTGCATGGTTCATAGGGAATGGAGTAATGATGAATACTCCTGAGAGCTCAGAAAACTGAGAAGTGACATCAAGTAAGGAAGAAAGTTTGATGATTTGATATGAAAATTAAAGCAATAAAGGGGTAACTGAAGAGGTAGGGGGTGTTTTCCTGTCTTTTTTGGTGTTTTTATTTTGTATATTTGTTTGTTTAATTATTGGTTATTTTAGAGGAGATCAATGAACAATACTTTCATGCTACTAGACTTGAGTTAAAGATGTGGAGATCAGTATGTGGAATGCAGAGGGAACAGCAGAAAGGGGAAGATGGAATAAATCGGCAGGGCAAGAGGATTTTTAGGGCAGGGAAACTATTCTGCGTGATACTGCAGTGGTGGATACATGTCAGTATACATTGGTCAAAATCCATAAAATGTATGGCAAGAGTGAACCCTAATGTAAACTGTAGGCTTTGGGTGATAATCGTGCATCATTTCAGGTTCATTAACTGTAAGAAATGTACAGCTGTGGTGTGGTATATGGACAGCAAGTGGGTCCAGGCTGTGCATGCATGGGGGAGGAGTTTATATGGGAATTCTCTGTACTTTCTATTCAGTTTTTCTGTGAACCTAAAACTGCTCTAAAAACAATGTCTATTTAAACAATTCATGAGTGGAATGTGAAGCTGATCATTTGTATAAAACTCTGTGTCACAAGGAATGATGATGGAAGTTGGTGTGTCACATATGGTAACACCAACTACTATGAAAGAACACTTTTAATTTCCAGCTCTAGAATTTTCATTTGGTATGTATTTATATTTCCCCCATGCTTTGGTGATAAATTGTGTAATTGCCCCCTAAGGTGTCCATGCACTAATCCTCAGAACCTAAGAATATTATATCACATGGCTAAAAGGAATTTGCATATGTGATTTAACTGAGCATTTTGAGATGGAGAATTTCCTGAATTACCTGTGTAGGCCCTAATTATAACCACCAGTGTCCTTATAGAAGATAAGTAAGGGAGATTTGACATATTAAAGGAGAAGGTGATGTGAAATCAGGAGCAGAGATTTGAGTGATATGGCCAAGAGCCACAGAATCCTGACAGCCTCTAGAAGTGGAAGAAGTGAGAAAAGGAATTTGCCCGATGCATGCAGAGGAACCAGGTCTCCTGACATCCTGACTTTATCCCAGTAAACTAATTTCAGATTAGTAATCCCACAATGATAAAATAATAAACTTGCATTGTTTTAAGTTACTGAGTTTGGAGTAATTTGTTATAGCAACAGTAAGAAACTAATACAAACTTTCATAGCTCTACTCATATGATATCATCTTTATCAATATTTTATATTTATCTGTGAAATCCAAAATCTGGGGGCACATGGAGTCACTGACTACTTTCTTTCCTGATTACAAGTGATAATCTCCTGTGTCTTTTCATGTCTATTATTTTCTGGTTGAGGACTGGACATTGTAGATAACACATCAATAACCATGACTTGTTTTCTGTGAATTGCGATACTAGAAAGTGCCCCGAATGATCTCAAACTATACAATCTGTTTCCTCTGCCATCTGTGGGATATAATACTTGTCCTTATCTAACTAATTTTACCTCTTTATGTGGGTGTCTCTCCTGCCACTCCTTAGCCTCCCAGTAAATTAAAGATTTGTACAGCTTCAAGACTTTTGGACTTAGTCTTTCTGTAGTTCTCTTGTTGCTGTGTCCTCCCTGTATTTTCATGTCCTTTAAGAACCAAGAACAGTTATTTGCCATCTCAATCCAGGAAGACTTTCACATTCTGCCACCTGAGATGTGTGTGGGTTGCTGGTTTTCACCAGGCTCCCTGGGTTCTCCCACGGCACACAAAATTTAACAATCAGCCAGGGATTGGAATAGAGTTTATACTTAAATTTCAGATTTCCAACGTCTGTAGCTCTCTCGCTTCAAGAATGTTAAATTTCCAGTGGCTCAGCTGTTCTAAAATCTATTGTCTTCCCCAGACCTTGTAAGACTACAGGTTTCCACATGAGGGGAATCTGGGAAGATCCCAGACATGATCATACAATTTACAGTTCTTACCTGATACACATTATAAATTCTTTTAAAGTTTTGCCTTTACTCTGCTCATGTTTTAGGCCCTTCAAATATGTTATCAATTTCTTTGTGAATTTTAATTGTTTTCTGCAAGAGTAAATACTCAGTCTCTCCATGCCCTATTACCAGATAATCTCTGCCAAATTTTATGAACATATTTGATAGAGTTGCTGAAATAGTATTAAAATGAGGTCAACTCTTTTAAGATTAACGGGATTATCATTACCTTGATACCAGAATGTTACAAATAAGAACTTAGTCATTTAAAGTATATAAGGACATTAACATTTTTAACAACTAGTGTAAACTCTCAGCATCAAATTTACACTTAATTTTTAATATTTACTTATTTTGTAAAAAATTTTTTTAAATATGTTTTAAATAAAAATATTGAGAGAATGAAATTGCATAGTTTCACCAATATTATTATTTTTTAAATATATGAAATTTATTGTCAAATTGGTTTCCATAAAACACCCAGTGCTCATCCCAACAGGTACCCTCCTCAAAGCCTACCACCCACTTGCCCCTCCCTCCCACCCCCCCATCAACCCTCAGTTTGTACTCAGTTTTTAAGAGTCTCTTATGCTTTGGCTCTCTCCCACTCTAACCTCTTTTTTGTGAGAAACTTGACCAATTAAAACAACACTAAAATATTATTATTTTTACACCATCGTAGATTTTGCAGCTAACTTTTCTGACATTTAGACTTTCTTTACAAAAAACAGTCACCAATGAAAGGTTACAAAGTTCACCCATCCCCAGGAATTTAATCTATTGCACGTCCCCAGATCCACTCATTCAGTCAATTATTCTCAGTCAAGAGTCACAGTGGGATGATTTCCCACCAGCATCCAGATGCCATGATTATATTTATCTTCTTCACATCTAAACACATAGCATACTTTTTTACTTTCCTAATGTTAATTCAAAAATTTTCAAGCTGTGGCATCCTGAATGCCTTGAAGAATGAAGAGATGTTAATTGTCCTAAAGCTGTATTTCATGGACTTCTAGAGTTTACACAAATTAATGTGGTTTATGTAAGTCACTTATTCTACGTATCAGCACAGATTATTACATATTTCAAAAATAATAGATTTCCTATATCCAAGCAATGAAACACCAATTTAGAAACAAATAAACATAAAACAAATCAATGCCTTTATAGCCTAGAACACAGAAATCTTCAATAAATGAAAGAGATATTTTATGTAACTGGCAATAGATAGTCAATTATTATTTAGTCAACTATGATTCGAGTCATTTGGGTAGATAAATGGCGTTTTGTTATCTGTAATCACACATCTTAAAAAGTAGAGGAAGTTTCATTTTAAAAATTGAGAGGTATGTATCTTTTTGTTAGTATCCCAAATAGGCACAAACTTTTTCCAATTACTGTGTCTGAAACTCAAAAGAAGATGGAAAAAGGGAATTAGTTGATGCCTTTAGGACTCAGAGTTTTTATTTAAAATGAAAATCAATAAACTACCACTCTTCTCCTTTCAATTTTAAACCCTTTCATTTTGATTCTTTTAGTTTCTAAAATAGTATGGAACGTCAAAGCCACATACTGGAAACTATAAAAAGGGTAAGTTCTTTAAAAAGTTGTTGCTTGCAACATTTCATATATTTGACTTCTTTTTTATATAAAATCCACTATCATATCATTAAGTCTAGAATTGAAACACCTACCATAACGGTTTTTACTATATTACGTATAATTTTGACCAAATAGTAATAGATTAGAAAGTAATCACTTTATAACTCTATACATACTATAAATAAAATTAATATAATAGCATGTTTATATTGAAAATATATTGAGAAATTTACTACTATTAGTAGTTTCTCAATGAACTACTATCTATAAATTGAGTGCACAATAATATACATGAATTTATTTATTTAAAAATTTTTTTGAAGTTTTTATTTTTGAGAGACAGAGAGAGACAGAGCGCAAGTAGAGGAGGGGCAGAGAGAGAGTGAGGGAGACAGAATCTGAAACAGGCTACAGGCTCCAGGCTCTGAGCTGACAGCACACAGCCTGATGTGGGGCTTGAACTCAAGAACCATGAGATCATGACCCAAGCTGAAGTCAGACGCTTAACCAACTGAGCCACCCAGGCGCCCCTACATGAATTTAAATAGGATAAGTTTTGCTACTATAATTCTGTGTACTCATTTCAATATTACTCTATTTGCTTTTTCATGTTTTTAATCTAACACAAGGAAAATAATCTAAAAATTCAAATATTGTTGAAAATTTCAAATAAACCTTCCAATGTCCCTGTTATTTCATCTGCTTCCAGAATCAAATACTTTGACTGGTACATACAAGTATTTTCAGTTGTATTTGCTTCCATATGTCTAAATATTTTTTCTCTTGATTCAATTGTAATAGAACATTTTTCTTACCATTATGACAATTTTAGCTCAGATGCTATGAGTCCCCTGATTTTTGATTCATATTACATTGTGAAGCACAAAAGAACTGATTAGAATTTCTGCCAAGTGTATCAGTGTGTGTGTGTGTGTGTGTGTGCGCGCGTGCGTGGGCACACGCCTGCACATGCTACTGCATGTTTGGGAGAGCTAATGGTATACTGGCTGGTCTTCAATGTAAGATATTTAATGAATTTAATGATTCTATCAGTTAGGTTCGATGCAGGTTATATAAACTTAAAGTGGGAAGAGATTTCAGAAGGGATTAGTAGTTGAAGTTTTGGTTGAGGGTCTAACGGCGAAGAAGGCACGCTGATATTTTAGACTGTTTAGTTCAAGGGCACATGATGATACTTGCAATATAGGTCAAGAAGTCATTGCTGCTATTACAAGAAATTTGCACATCTGTGGTGATGGTGATTAGACACCGTGCCCCTGGATCAGGATGCCATGAACTTTCCCAACAATCTTATTTTTTAACTAGCATTGCCTATCAGCACCAGAAAGATAATTTCACCCTATTTCTACTTTGCATAATTTAGTAAATTGTGAGGTTACATTTTAATCCAGAAACTTATTTACAAGGGAATCTGAGGAATGTGGTTTATAATTCTTGGAGAAGGAGCCAGAATACTACACTTTACGCTTTATAATTAAAGTGGAGTTATCATTACTTACTGATCTTTTCTCTTGAGCAATTTAGATCATTCGTTAAAATATCCTCCAATATCCTGCCTGTGAAGGTAGGACTTTATGTGGATAAGAAAACTTGTTTCCTCAAATGTGAAAGGAACCTCATTCCTGTTTTCCTCATGGCGTATTATCACCATCATCCTCAGAGCCTTCTCTCTTATCTTAGTAGAGGAGCTTTTCCTTGTAGTGTAGGCGTTAAGTGTGAATATAAAACTCAGACTTTATGCTTTTTAAAATTGTTCTTTTCCATCACTACGCTCTCCTTATCTTCATTTTCTTGTGTGCACGATGCCTCTGGTTCCTGAAATATTACTTAGTTCCATGGTGTAAACCATTTTATACACACACACAAGTTTTACCTTCCTCATCTCATTGTTATTTGTTCTTTCTCCTTCCCTCCATTTTTTATCTTCATGTAGAATGATTTGGAAAAAGAGACATCTCTAATTTTCATCAAATATGGAACAAATGTTTCTCTTTTAATGCTTTGTTTTAGGATGTGTGTTGTCACTTTGAACTCAAAATCTTAACATTTTTCTTGATGAAACTGTCATTTTATGAAATTACTGAGTGAATTAGTAGTCCAAATGAAAAACATAAATTAGAGGTAATCCACACGCACTTGTAAAATCATTGGGTTGGTTGTCTCTTTTACTTACAGTCTCTTTTACTCTTTTACTTAGGTGTGGATTTGTTTTGTTGACTTTGATGGGAGTTCTCTGTGTCTCCTGATTTTGGATAAATGTTTCCTTCCCCGGATTGGGAAAGTTTTCAGCTATTCTTTAAATTAAATTCTGCCCCATTTTCTCTCTTCTTCTGGGATTCCTATAAAATGTATGTTATTATGTTTGATGGAGTCACTGGGTTTTTTGTCTTTTCTCATTTTGCATTCTTCTTTTTCTCTTTCTTTTGTTCAGCTAACTCACTTTCCATTACTCTGTCTTCTAGATCACTGATTTGTCCTCTGTTTCTTCCAACCTGCCACTCGTTCTACCAAGCATGGTTCTCATTTCATTTATTGAACCCTTTATCTCTGCAGTGTTACTGCTATCTCTCACTCATATCTTGCACTCTTTTCTCAAGTCTAGTGAGTATCCTTATGATCATTAATTTAAATTCTCTCTCAGACATGTTACTTATATCTGTTTCACACAGATCTTTGACCATAGCCTTGTCCTGTTCTTTCATTTTGGATAAATTTCTTTGTCTTCTCATTTTGTCTAGGTCTCTGTGCCTGTTTCTGTATGTTAGGAAAACCAACCATGTCTCCTCTCTTTGAGGGCAATGGTCTTATGAAGACTCTTCCATGCACTTCCATGTAGTGTCCCCTGTTTCCCAGGGCCTGGTGCTTCCAGGAGCATCTCCAATGCGTGCTGTGTGCTCTGCTGTTTTATCCTGGCTACTCTATCCTTCAGGCCAGTCATCTGCAGAGGCTCTCTTTGCCTGTTGTGGGCAGTGTTTTGTTCCTGACCTGAATGTAGTGCATTTTAACTAGGTGTGCTCCAGTCTATTTGTGAAATGAGACCTGGCACCATTGCCACTGAAACCAAGACTCTGCAAAACTCTGCTGCCAGGACATGTGGTATGAGCAGGGGTTTGCACTAGTCTTTTTGGGGAGGGGGCCCACATCACTGGGACTGAAGCAAGCATGACTGGGAGCAGGGGTTCCACAGAAACATGGGGGTGGGGCTTGGTGTAAATAAGTTAGGTAGCAAGTGTTAATTCTGTGTTCTTCCCATGGATGGGCATATGCTTATGCTGAGGGGTAGGGGAAAAAATGGTGCTAGCCAGTTCTTTTGTTCCCAGTGGGGGACTCTCTGTGATGGCTATCCCTCTGGGATGCACTCTGAGATGAGCAAATAACCTCCCCACTGTGTGTCCCAGGTACTCTTCAGACCACTGTTTCCAGCTGTACGTCCACAGTTATTTGCCTGCCTTCTCTCCAAGAACAGCACAATGCTCTCTGGTCTCTACTCTAGCCAAGCCCATTGACTTTTAAAACTTTAAAAAACCTGACTTTCAGGTTTTATACCCTGCTGGTTGCAAGAGCTCATGAAATTTGGCCCCTCTCACTTTCATGTGCTTCCCTGTGTGCTAGTCTGCTCTAATCTTTCTCTGTGATCACAGCTCTCTCCCCACCACAGTGGCCACAATCCATTTCTCTTCCAAAATGTGTCTCCACACTTCCTACCTTCTTTGATGTGACCTCTTCTTTGCCTTTAGTTGTGGAGTTTGTTTTGCCAGTCTTCAGGTCAATTTCTGGGGTATTTAGGATGATTTGATAGTTATCTAGTTGTATTCGAGGCACGAGGTGAGCCTAGGGTCCTTTTACTCCATTGCCATCTTCCCCACACCTTGTCTAATTTAAATAATTCTAAATGTTGTTACATATGCTTTAATGGTCTCATTAAAAATTACCTTGTTTGAATTTTTAAGTTACTATATCAGATCTCAAAAGTTTTTATAAAATATATATTTTATACACTCATGTCAGAAAAGGACAAACAGTCTGAGTATCCTTGAACCAGCAAAGCCAAATGCAGTTTTTAAATCAATATTCTTTTTCAAAGTTATGTTTAATGATTTCATCTAGTAGTGGAATTTGCAATTCAATTTGAAATTCAGTTTGCCAGATACAAGTAGTCCATTTACCTCTTCCTAAAACTTTAATCATAGGGTTTAACTCTTAAAGAATTTTGGATTACAAGTATCAAACTTATCCTCAAATCATTTTATTGCTTTATTGTTTCCCCTTCATTTAATTGGATTCTCTTGAGTTTAATTAGGTTTAAAGCATAGTGATTATAGAAAGACTATGCTTGTTTAATGCACACATTCTCCCAAGTGGTCTTTACAAATTCTCCCACTTTACTTAGTGGATATTCAATCACCTTACTAATTACTGGAAGAAAACAGCTCAAAGCACATTCCCTACTGATGGTTGTTTAGTATTATCATCCTATTATAGAAAATACAGCATAATTAAGCTAAGAAGTTAGTAAAGCTTACAACATAATTATTATTCAATGTTTTTAAAGAAATGCAGTGATATCCTACTTATCTTGTACTTATGTTCTTGTCCAAGTGTAAAATCAATTTAGTTGCTAATATGCTTTCAGAAAATCAAATCCAAACAAATTGAAATAATCTAAATAGCCTACAAAATTATAATTCTTTTATGAAGACTATATTCTGTGAGATTCATATTTTAATATTTCAAATATATATGAACAAGCTTAATTTCACATCTCTCTCTTTTTTTAAATGAATATACACTGGAGAATAGCAATTGGTATGATGAATAGGCTCATTAAGTAAGACCTGGAAATTCAAATAAATTTCTATTTTGCTCAGGCCACTTTTAACCAAGTTCTTGGATCTGGATCCTTGTTTACTTGTTTTCAATTTTTTTTTAATGATGCAATTTTATGCCAAAAATGGTAATACAACTTATCATTGAAGTGGTTCTGTGACAGTTAGATAATTATATTTTTAAAAATAAATAAATGTATATCCTGACAGTAAATACAATTTTAAAGAGTCAACTCATATTGATTAAAGAACAAAGTAATAAAATTTGAAATCTAAAGAGAAACAGGAAAAACAGTACATGTTTTGATTTTAGAATGTTTTGTCATTTTATTCTAAAAAAATTACCCCCCCCCCACCACAATTCTTTTTTCCTTTTTCTCTATCCATGATTGGTAATGTATTATGGTATAATTTTTCTAAAATGTCATCTATTATTCACTTTTTTTGTTATAGTTTTATAGATGTATAGTTCACAGGAAAAATACATATATACTTTTAGTTTCTTGAGTTTTCCTTTGTAGCTTACTAATTTAATTGAATTGAATTGATAATATTGCTGGAAAGTGGGAAAATCTCTGTTCCCAAACTTGTGACTACAGAGGAATGTAATAGCAAAAAGATCATACTTATTTATATTTGTTCAAAGCTTACATCAGCACTACTAAACTTTATGAACTAAACCCATCGATTTCTGAGATTTTCAAATTCTCTTTCTCTCTTTCTGTATGTGTGTCATGTATTTTAAGAGTGCCTATTTATGAGGTTCAATGTTAAGATTTTAATATTTTATTTGTGAAATTTTCCTTTTTATTGTGAAACCATTTTCTTCCATGCAGTTATAATTTGTTTGTTCTCCAATTTTTCCAATTGCATCCAAGACAGAGTAATAGGTAAGGGATCTCCCCTGCCATTGAAACAAAGAAATTGAAAGACATGTGAGATAACAGTTATCAGACATTGCAGATGAAGCAGTGCAGAATGGTGATCCCTGAGACAGTGGAAATAAAATAGGTGAGCTCGGTGATTGTTCAAGCCTATTTCTCAAAAAGAGTTTTCAGACTAAGTCAAAAGAAAGATTTTTGAAACCAACCCTACTGGTATTCCTGAGTTAAGAAGATGGAGCTGTGAATCAGGGTGGGAAGTTTGGAGTGACCTGTCTATGACTACAGAGGTGAACGACTTTAGACTTAGATCAAGTTTGCTGTGCTCTTGCCCATCAACGTTTAAAAGCAGATCTTGAAAAGATCAAATTTCTTCCATGTGATTTATCGCATCTCAGAACAAAACCATAGGATTTATAGGAATACAAAAATATTCTGCATCCAAAAGTTGAAATATATAATGTCTATCATCCAATCAAAATGGTCAGGCATGCAAGGAATTTGGGAAATATGACACATGTTGATGGAAAGTCAATCCGTAGGAACAAACCTAGAAATGACAGAATTATTAGACAGGATTATTCAACACATTTCATATGTGCGAGAAAGTAAAGAGAAAAAAATCGGCAAGAAGAGCTATGCAAGATATAAAAGAGACCCAAATTGAACACCTAGAAATAAATAATACAATATGTGAGGTGAAAAATACCCTAGGTGGGATTAATATCAGCTACTGAACTGAAAGACCTATCAGAAGAAGCTGTTTGAATCAATGATAGAGAAAAAGCTAAAAAAGTAAATTAATCAACCATCAGTTAACTGTGGGACAAATTGAAGTGGTCAAATATCTGTGTAATGGAAAGTCTGAAAGAAAGGGGTGGGGAGAAAAATATTTGAAACTTAATAACCAGACATTTAAAACTTCGTGAAACTACAAACCCACCTATCCAAAATGTTCAATAAACCCCAACCACAAGAACCATGAAGAAGATTTCAACAAGGGATGTCATCAACAAATTGCTTAAAGTCAGTGTTAGCAAGAAAATCTTGCAAGCAGGCAAAGGAAAAAAAAACAACAACAAAGGACATATTAGATATAGAGAGAGGGAAGGGATGAAAGAAAACTTCAACTTGGAAACAAGGCAAGACAGAAGAGAGTAGAAGTACTTCTTAAAATACCAAAAGGCAAAAAGTTCCCAGCCTAGAATGCTTATGAAAATATCATTCAAAAACAAAGACAAAATAGATGAGCAGCAGACATGCACTAAAAGAGATATCAGAGGAATTCCTGATGGCAGAGGGAAAATGATAGATGGAAATGTTAATCTATACGCAAGATTAAGGATGCTAGAAATGGTAAATATATAGGCAAACATAAATGATATTTTATCTTTAAAATGTTTTATGTTGTTTCTTTTTGTTTTTAAAGAGTAAATGGTCAAGGAAGGAAAGGCAACTCTTGCTTTAGAATTCTACTAGCCGTGTCCTTATTTCAGTGTTAATATAAAGAAGAGTTTAGGGGAAAAAAAGGAAGACAATCAACATGGAGTCTCATTTATAGAACTACTGAAATATATTCTATAATACACATAAAATTGATCTCAAAAGTTACAAGTTGTGTTTAAGATAGGGCACAGAGGGGCATCTGAGTGGGTTTGTTGGTTAAGTGTCCGAGTCTTGTTTTTGGCTCAGGTCATGGTCTCACAGTCCTGAGATTGAGCCCCATGTTGGGCTCTGCCATGGGCATTGGAGCCTGCTTAAAATTCTCTCTCTCCCTCTGCCCCTCTCCTCTGCTTGCACTGTTTCTTAAAAAACAACAACAACAACAACAACAACAACAAAAACAAACAAAAAAAACATGAAATAACACAAGAGGTATGATTTTGGTATACAGAAATATTTTCTTACTATATCATTAGAACAAATAATATTATTTAGAAAATAAGTTATGCATTGATTCTAATATACTACACAATATTCAATAAATAAAGGGAATTTTATTCACTCACTTATTCTTTCAATAAATATTAATAATGATTATCTAATGGGAAAACAAAAACAAATATTTCTCCTCCATGTATCTTCTAGTCAGAGAGGATAGAATGAATTCTAATGAACTAGTATACAGATAAATAATTTGTCAGTAAGTGCTATAGAGACGAATAGAGCAGAGTAACATATAATGGTCAGGGGAGGTCTCTCTGGAGAGGTTGCACTGGGGTAGGCAGAGACCTTAAAGAAGAGTGGGATTAAGCTTTGGAGAAATAAGATGAGCTTTTCAAGAAAGGGGAATATTATATGCGAAGATCCTAAAGCATGAATAGTATAGCAAACAGAAAACAGTAAGACTGGAGAAATAAGGAGAGAGGTGAACAGGGTATAGTCCAGATGTAGTGATATGTGTTGTCGGGGCCAGAGAGGAGAAGGAGGGGCATACTGTAAGGCCTATTGATCATGATGAAGATTTTGAGCTTTACCCTGAATGAAATGGGTAGTATTTGAACACTTTGATCAGAATTACTATGATCTTATATTTATGTGAAAAGATTCACCTTGTTTTCTTCTAGTAAATATATCTGAATGTCCACAATATTCTGGGGCCTGTTCCCAGCTCGAGGAATGCAATCCAGGCAAAGTGGTGATGCCAGCTATGGTGGCCCCGGCTGCCACTTGAGCCATGTAGTCTCTGACAAAAATTCCATAGGTACAGAAGGATCAGGGGTTGGGATGTGGACCATAAATGCCTTGATCTTCCATTTAATCCACATGCCAGTCTCCTCCCCAGACTTCTCTTTAACCAAACATTAATTACAAGCCAGAGGGTAGGGGTGCCAGAATGATGAAACCCACAGAAATAATCTTTGCAGACCACAGAATGGAGAAGAAAAGATGGATGATGGATCTGGCAGAATAGAGATTATCTGGCACAATTACTACTGACTATATGCTTCATAACAACAGAACCACAAAATCATCATACATTGTTATATTCCCAGCTCCAAAGACAGTGCATAGTAAATAAGTCATGTCATGCATCACACGTTTCTGTGCTTGACAGCATTCTCTGCCTAGACATCTATATACAAACCCCTGCTCTGTTCCTTGAGACACAGTATAAGTACCATTTCTATTTGAAATCTCCTTAGCTTCTCCCTCTTCCTTCTTTCCCTCTCCACATCACCCAAGACCTCTCTAGGTGGAAATATGATACATCTTTGTTCTGTTGTTATATATAGTCTCATACCTAACTCCATTTTATTATGTACCCTTTAGCATGTTGTAGACTATTTCTGCAAGGCAAATTTATTTTGTAGCCTATTTCTGAATGCCGTAAGAAGTGAAAAAAATTATTTTAGTCTTTGAATTTTCAGGACCTTCTATAGTTAATTGAGGACAATAGCAGCTCAATAAATATTTAGTGAATTATGGGGGTGTTAAAGAATGAATGAATGAATGGATGAGTGAATATGCAAAAAATATTTTAAAATCTAAGGATGTCCTACCTCTATATCCTTCTGATTCTACTTATGACTTTCTTGCTATTTTATTGTACAGTTTAGTGATCTAGCATATTCTCAAGAGAATTCAACTCGATTCTTCACCTGCAGAACAATTTTAAATTAAAGTTTGCATCCTTATTTGATGTTCTTGTCTCTTTGCCCCAGACCCTCCCATGTGATCATGAGACTGCTTTTAGGGAATGTGGTATGATTGATTGTATTCATTTTACATAGCAAGTATCCTCCCACATACATATGCCACTACCTGAGGAAAAGCCAAGTGACTAAAAGAGGCACAGAGTTTTTTACTCTAAACAATCACCATATATAATGGATAAAAGTGGAACTGAAATTATATGTGAAAACAGGACAATGCAAAACATTTTGACAAGCACTAACTACCAACAAATAAAATAAATGAAACATCTACATTGTAAAAACCATTCGGCTATATTCCAGAATAATGCTACTGAGGGAATTACATGCCACAAAGTTTATTTGCATTATCTACTCTTAGGCACCAAACTGATCTACTTAAAGACAACAACCTTATAGTCAATAAAACCAAAAATTTTTATTTGGAGTTTTCATTGTATAAGTGCATGGATATGTCAACATTTCCAGTGCAAACTTTGGAGCTAAGAGCGTTTAAAATTGAAATGAAATGAGGTCCTTTCACTAACAGTCACTTTAACAAATATGTAAAGGTTAACACATAAAAGTCCTGATTTTTAAAAAAAAAAACAGTTTTTGAATATTCTGTTGAAAATTGTTATTTTCAATTTTTTTCTTTATATTACTGTGTACTATTATTATGTAATATAAGAATAAAAGTCCATAGGGGCTCCTGGGTGGCTCAGTCAGTTAAGCATCCAACTTCGTCTCAGGTCACGATCTCACGGTTCATGAGTTTGAGCCCCAAGTCGGGCTCTGTACTGACAGCTCAGAGCCTGGAGCCTGCTTTGGATCCTGTGTCTTCCTCTTTCTGTGCCCCTTCCCTGCTTGTGCTCTGTCTCTCTCACAAGAATAAAATAAAAAATTAAAAAAAAATTAAAAATAATATAAGTCCATAAAAAGCAGGAATAATGATATTATTGAAATAATGTTAATATAATGCCTACACTATAACATTATTGAAACCCAAGACAGAATTGGTTCTGACCAGACACAGTCACGAATCAACCCTGAATTTTGAATGTAAGTGTCTTCTTGCCTAAGAGAAGGGGAGGGAGGGAAGAAAATGCAATAGTTCCTACCTCACAGAGTCTCTCTCTCTCTCTCTCTCTCTCTCTCTCTCTCTATATATATATATATACACACACACACACACATTTATATATTATATTTTAGAGAGAGAGCATGAGCAGGGGAGAGGGGCAGAGTGAGAGAGACAGAGAATCCCAAGAGGCTACATGCTCAGCACGGAGCCTGACATGGGGCTCTATCCCATGACCCTGGTATCATGACCTGAGCTGAAATCAAGAGTCAGTTTCTCAACCATCTGAGACACCAAAGCAGCCCACAGAGTCAGCGTTCAGATTAAACATAACAATGTTTAATCTTTACTAATACAATGAATGACCAATATTATACACATAATAAATGTGTATCTCCTTTTGAGATAACTAACTTCTCCAAATAGGACTTGAATTATATTTTCTTAGATTAACATTTTCCTTTACTATTTTTAGAAAACTTTCTAAGTCTTTTATTTACATTATTTTATTATTTCATTTTTTCATTTTCAGATATCAGTCCAACATATCAAATATAGGTCATATCTTTGTTCATGTGAGTGAACAATCAAGGTTTATATTTAAATAAGTTAAATAGCTTCTGAAACGATTATTATTAAGTGACAGTGATTGTTTGTAGCATATTTTGGGGGTACCATCATTAATATTAGTTAGTAACTATTCTGTGATTAATGAGAAAATTACCTATGGGTAGGTAATTTACTTCAATACTACGTAAGCAGAACATCTACAAAATAAATTGCTTTCAAATAAATTGTTTTTGCCATCATTGCATAAATTACATATTTGTGCAGTTGTTATAAGCTCCCAAGTAATGACAACCTTATCTGTAAGGCCTCAAGACATAATTCTCTTTCCCATATTACATAGCACTTTAGTGTTGAACCACTTCAGCCCCAGTAGTCATGCACATCAGAGGTTATCATTCTTGTTTTGAACCTAGGAAACAATTAAAGTCAGAGACAGCAAATGGAAACAGTAGCAAACCCTCATGGGCCAAGCACAGTCCCATGTATCTAGGTATTAGAACTGCCCTCTAAGGTGATTACTATTATTAAGCCCACTCTACAGATGAAGAAACTGATAGAAGTTACATTCTTTTCCTCAGGTCATACAACTTTGGCATGTTACTAGAGGGCTTCAAACTCAGTCTCTCAACTGGATTATTTTACTTTTCATCTTTTAACATATCTTATTGTTTACCCACTGCCCCCCCCCCATTTATACTGCTTTCTTTATTTTTACTGCTACTTTTTACCAAGTAATACAGATTCCTAATATGTTGGACTTAAGCTCTTATAAATTTAATACTTGTAATGCGGTTGCATGGGTAGTTTGGAAGCAAATGCTCTCCTTCGTGACTCTGGTAGAATAGCCAACTGTCCGGTGAAGTCAAAGGGTGGATGGTGAGTTTGAGGGCAATATGTTTACTGTCTACAAAATTTACCAGAAGACTGCAGAGAAAATGTCTGCATGAGTATAGTTGTTGGAGACATTGATGCAAAAAGCACTAGCTAGATTATATTTAGATTCCAGGACTTCTGTGCTACTTATCCAGAAGATATGCCAACAGAGTAAAAATACTCTCTTCTAAACTGAACCAGGAATAATTGGAACACCTTCAACCACTTCCTCTAACAGGACAGCAAGGGGTATACACCAGGGATGGGGCATGGTGGGGTACCTGGCATGTAGCAGGGAAACAGGTTAACAGATATTGCAACCATGTGTATATGGGCTATTGGAAGACTGAGTGAAATTAATCACCCATGCCATGTGAACCCTCAAAAACAAACTGGATAGTTGAGGCATTGCTTCACCAAACAATCTACAATTGGATATACTATACTTTCTCAAGCTTGGAGAAGGGGGTTGGGGCTCAGTAATTGAGTCAGCTAAAAATGAAAGCCTCTGGGACACGAGATTTCAGGCCCCACCCAGGAAATTTCATACTGGGCTGCGGGATCTGAATCTTCCCATATAAGACAGTCATTTATTCCAGTATTTCTCATACCACAGCAGTTTCTGGAGACTCAGACCATTTTCCTGGGCAGTTCAATCATAAAACAAAACACTGAATGCCTTCCTTAGAGAAGCTTCTTGGGGGAAGGAAGCTTTGACAAGTAAAGTCTTTAAGTTGTGTTGGAATCTAGGAGGTTATTACAGTTTTTTGGGTGAGGAGGGCCTCCATTCTACCAGCTCTGAGTCCTGGGTCTCCTGAGATTCTCTGGATCACAGAAGGCAAGAAATAGAGAGTGAGTGATGGGGACTATACCAGTTTTATTTAAAAAAAAAAAAAAAAAAGCTGAGACCTCAGGCTTTCTTTTTTAAAAATAAAGGGGAAAATTCCCCCCCACCCACCCAAATTCCCAAGTTGAGGAGGCAAGCAGACAAGTCTTCAGAGTAGAACAGGATTGGATGTAGTCATCCTAGAAAGCAGGATCCAAGTGATCACTGTATTGAATTTGTTTTATGACAAGTGTCTGAGCCACTTCCCATTGTAGAAATTAGCTATGCTGAAATAATGTTTAGTCTTTACATTTGGGGGTATACCTTTATCTTTCTGAGGTAATTATTTGCCTGGACCAGTGATAAGTATCGAAGTGGGTTGACTCTGCTACTTTCTTATCACTCAGAGATGATGATTAGAGCTTATTCCAATCAGCTAATTCTTTACTGTTTGCTTCTGGTAAACACCGGATAGCTAGAAGACCTCTTTATTTACTTTCTATATGCCTGTGCCTGTTGAAATATAACTTCTGAGCAGATGTACAAGCCTTCAGCTTTCATTTTCCTGCCTGGGGTTGTACACAAGGGACACTCTTTTGGAACTGTATAATAACCATGAAGTGAAATAATAAATTATAGAGAACATTCCAAGATACTTGTCAAATTGTGAGGTATGAGTCTGCAAGAACAATTTAGGATAGATTTAAGTGATATTCTATTTTCCATGACAAATCTATAAAGAGAGCATTGAAAAATATATAAATAATTCATGGTACACTAAGGAATTATATTTTTGGCATATCTAAATCCCAAAAGTATTAATCATTCATTGTGGTGGTGCAAAAGACATTGTCAAGATATACATGTGTGGTGTCTACTATGCTCTTAATAACATCAAAAATTCGATAAGTATACTATCCCAGAATTCTAAAAATGGATTATTTTCTGGGATGACACTGTTTTTCATCATTGGATTTGTGTGTTATTATTAAATGTATATGACTTGTAGGAATATAGATCAAAGCTGTCAACATATATCACCTGAGTTATATCAATGTGAGAGTGTCAGAGAGCCCTGAGCTGTCAGGTTTTAAGGTGGTCAATTAAGATCATAAAACAAACTAAAAGTTACCATCAAGCCTTTATTCACTCCACAAAAATGCAAGTGAGAAACCAAAAGAGAAGGTACTGGCCTCTTCAATGTTCCATTTTCCCCCAATAGATCTAAGGGTTTGCTATATCAGTGCAGAGGGGGGCAGGGAACTGAGTCCTTGAGTATGAGTTTTTGGCTGAGTTTTGTCTGAGATCACAGAGGTGAACTGTCACACATCTCTCATTATTCTTCAGGCCATATCATGGCTCTTCACAGGATGGTCATGACAGGGCTTCCTCATCACAGCAAGAGATGATGTCCCAACGAACACGTAAGTGCTTTTGGAGTTTTTGCTTAGGTCATGTTTGGCCATTGACCAAAACTCTGTGTGGCATTTCAAACTTAAGAGGTGGAGAAAAAAATCATAACTTTTGTTAGGAGACGAAAAACTGTAGGCATTTTTTGTTTAATCTACCAAAAAGTAAACAGGCTACTTATAGAAGGAAATGGAAGGTCAGATATAAAATCATTTGACCAGGATAAGTGGAAGATACGGAAAGATGTTAATAAGCACACTTGATTATTACCAGTAAAGAAGTGGTTTATTTAAAACCGATGCTTAAAGACTATGTCTTGGGATGCCTGGATGGCTGAGTTGGTTAAGGATCTGACTCTTGATTTCAGTTCAGGTTATGATCTCATGGTCATGAGATCAGGTTCTGCCCTGAGCATGGAGTCTGTTTAACATTCTCTGTCTCCCTCTTCCTCTGCCCCTCCCCTGTTCTCTCTCTCTCTGAAATTTTATATATATATATATATATATATATATATAATTTATAGAATATGTATTATTATATTATATTATATTATATTATATTATATTATATTTATTATTATATTATTATATTATGTAATATATATTATATATAATTTATATATAAATTATAATTATATAAATATAATTATATATATTTATTACATATTATATTATATATGATATAATATGATAATAATATATATTATATATATATTATATATATATATAAAGAAAGGACAAAAAAGACTATGTCTTATCACTCTGAATGAACATAATTTTGTTTATGCAAAAAGAAAAAAAATAGCAATTCTCTTCACTGTCAGGTAAGAGCATTCTCTTAATAATTGCCTATGTATACCTTGAGTTCATGAAGCAAAAGGAAATAGATGAAGTCCTGAGACTTTGCTAAGCTACCTGATTTAAAGTTCAAGAGCCTAATAGGACTCTTTACTGTTTTTTAAAAACCCATGGCAAATATAAACCATTACAAGATTATGCATTTATTATTAATATCTGAATGCAGTGGAGATAAAATGTGAAAGTTATAATAACAGTTCTTGGGTTTGGTTGAACGTGGTTAAAATACAATTTTATATTTTCTTTGTAGAATCATTAGATAAACTAAAAAATTAGGCAGAATACATACTATGAATAACAATCATTCTAATTTCTCACTCTTTGAAAAATATGAATAGGAAAACCTGAACATTCTCAGTACTATTGTTTAGGTATAGAATCTTGCTGTTTAACCATGCCTTTTATAACCATCAAATACCAGTACATTGCAGCACATATGATAACCGAGTTGCTCTTTCACCTTTAGAAATCAGTTCAGCATTTTCTCATGCATACAGTCATTTCCATTCATAAAATTTGCATTTTCTAGTCACAAAATTATTAGATTTAAATTAGATGACACAGAGGACTAGAGCTAGAAGGCATTAATATTGTATACCAAGTATGCTCTGTGCTTTTGCTTTCTTCCATATGATAAGAAGATATTTCTCCACCACTTTGCATTTCATTATTGCCATTTGAATTGCTCTGCCAAGTGAAATATGAACAGAAATTATATGTGTCTCTTCTTGGCTGAAAGTGGAATAGGCAGGGCATGGGCTATCATGTTTTCTTCCCATGCTTCCCATGGAAGCACCACACAGATGAAACCCCTTTTTTTTTCTGGTTACTTGAGTGACTTTGGTGATCAAAGATACTTGCTCTCCTCACTACTCCCCCATACCCACCTGGATTAGACATTTAATATGCTAGAGAAATAAACTTTCTGGATTAATTCCCTGGGATTTGGGAGTGGTTTGTTACCACAGTATATCATACCCCATCTTGACTAAAACAGACTTTGGCTTCTAGAAGTCTGGTGTTGTCATAACGCAACAACAACATAACAGCAGTTGGCTAAGAAACTCTTTTGAAGTCTTGAAGAATGGTCACCAATAGAATTCAGTGGCTTTTGTATTTGGTAACATAGTCACTAGTAATCACTAGGAAAGCAGATAAAATACATAATAAACTTGGCAAACTTACAGAGTAAGACTGGAAAATAGGAAATTATTGCTACGTGTTTGTTTCTGTGCGAGGTAATACAAGAAATTGTTAATTAAGTGCTCAAAATAATTGAGCCATTTGCAAGCAGAGTTGAACAGGACTAGAAAGTATACATACATTTCAGGAATTACAGAGCAAGTAGCAGCAGGTACTATTGTACAAAAACCAGTAAAATATAAAATGGAATAATTTTTGGAGCTACTGATTCATGAAGCAGGAATTAGTAATGTGACCTTTACCCCCATTGTTAAAATGCCTATGACCCATTGTTAAAATGACTATGGTGGCATACATTCAATTCTTCCATCTGAAAAACACGGCTCAGGGAAAGTCATTAAAAGTGTGGTTCTCCCACAGAAGTCCATAGAGTCCCAAAGTACCCCAAATTAAGTCAAAATATGTAAAGACATGATGCAAAAAGATATACAATTCCTAGGACGTAGGTCTAGTAATATCTAGGAGTGTGGCTCTGGGAACAGATTGGAATCAAAGTAGGGGGCAGATACTTGTCTTTTTTTGTTCATGAGCATCCAAGTCCAGAAAAGCTACCTCAAGACATAACATATAGGCCACGCTATATTTCACCAGATGTAGAAACTTTCTTTTTAAATATTTTCTTTCTTTCTTTTTTTTTTTTTTTTCAACGTTTTTTATTTATTTTTGGGACAGAGAGAGACAGAGCATGAACGGGGGAGGGGCAGAGAGAGGGGGACACACAGAATTGGAAACAGGCTCCAGGCTCCGAGCCATCAGCCCAGAGCCTGACGCGGGGCTCGAACTCACAGACCGCGAGATCGTGACCTGGCTGAAGTCGGAAGCTTAACCGACTGCGCCACCCAGGCGCCCCTCTTTCTTTATTTTTTGAGAGAGAGAGAGAGAGGAGAGGGATAGAGAGACGGAGACACAATCCAAAGCAGGCTCTGAGTTGTCAGCGCAGAGCCCCACGTGGGGGCGCCAACCCACCAACCATGAGGTCATGACCTGAGCCCACTGAGCCACCCAGGCATCCCCAGACTCTTTCATTATTCCAGAGCTTCTAGACTCTAAGCTTGATGATCTGAGTGGATGGGAAGAACACTTTTGGGGAAAGCCTGAGTTAAAGTTTTGTAGGATCAATTTGAAAATGACGTTGTGACTTGATCGGAGTTCCATGTAAATGATGTATTAATTCGATCTTGAGTCTATAAGCCACTGTCTGACTTGCGGGCTCCTGCTCCCGCTCCGTCAGTGGCAATGGGAGGGATGAAGGATGCACTTGGGTTTTTGTTTTCGTTTTTGCTTTTTCATCGCCGCAAAATAAACCTGTTTGAGGGCAAACTGCCTTGCACAAGGTCAGAGGCGATCTGAGATCCCAGACCCAGCTTGTCTCTTAAAAGGATCCCACCATGTTGCCCGATTTCATGTCTGCATTTAACCCCGCACATTGCTGAATCACTGTTTACACAGCAAGCTCAGCATCTGTGGCCAAGCTTCCCTCTCTGGGGGCCCTGGCGCTGCGGCCCTTGGGCGCAGGAGGGCCTGACTCAGGCCGCTGTGGCCACAGGCTGTAAGCGGACAGGTCCCGGCACCTTGCAGAAGCAAGTTGCACACCACGACCCGCCTCCTGAGCCAACGGTCTCTGCCCAGTTTCCAGCCGCGTGGCCGCGTGCGTACAGCACAGAGCGGGCCCTCCCGACGCCCCCTGGCCGGCCAACGGGAGTCTGAGCGGGCGGCCTCGCCTGGGCCTCACCCTGCAGCCCAGGCGGGGGCCGAAGAAGCTAGGCTCCTGCGCATGGCAGCGCCGGGCCTGGCCGCGGCGCGTCCTGAGGATCTGGGCGGCGCGCGCACCCGGGGCAGGTGGGTCGCCTCAGCCAGCCGGGCCCTCCCTCCGGGTGCCGACCCCTGTGCTCGGCCTGGGCGCCTGGAGGCCTCCTCCTGTGGCCGCGAAAACCCGTGCACGACCCGCCACCCCTGCTGCTTGGCCGTGTCTGGCGGGGGCACCACCTGGTAGCTCGCCGAACATCTTCGGGAAGTTCTCTGGGAGCAGGTCCTGGCTGCCGCCTTGTCTGGATTCCCCCGGGCGGCACCTGAACTTGCTGAAGCTGACCTGGTCGCCCTGCTGTGGGGACTGAGTGAGCAGCAGATGCCTCTTCCTGAAAGTTCTCCGGGACGAGGTAGGCCCGTGGCGCGGGGGTCCGTCTGGGTGCTTTCGAGGTGTTTTTATTTATGTACATGCAAACATTTATCACAATTATAGTAACTACGAGAGATGTAGTCTAAATTGTGTTTATACTAATGTAACATCTACATGTACATATTATGTACTCTATATATGTGTAAGTTCATATACATATGTTATATGGGTATATAATATATAATTATATAATATTATATAAATATATAAATTATATAATTATATTATATATTGTATAATTATATAATATATAATTATATAATATATATAATGGGTATATATATAATAAATACATTTTGGGTATGTAATACACATTTTAGCATATATATAATGTATGTGTTATATAATTTATAATACATACATAGTTTTGTATGTATGCATTATCCATATATAAAATCTTTCCATATCTGTTTACATATAATTTTTTCAGTTTATTTTTTATTTATTTTGAGCGAGAGAGAGAGAGAGAGAGAGGGAAGAGAAGAGAGAGAGGGGAGAGAGAATCCCAAGCAGGCTCCTTGCTATCAGCACAGAGCCCAACTTGGGGCTTGAACTCACAAACTGTGAGATCATGACCTGAGCTGAAAGCAAGAGCCCTGGCTTAACTAACTGAGCCACCGAGGCGCCCCTATTTATACATATAATTATGTACAAACCAGGACCCTGACTTCTTCCATAGCAAAATAGAAATTTTACTGTGCTATACCTTGAGATTTGGGGATGATGGTTACTACAGAATGACCTGGCTCACAATTTATTATTTGACAATATATTATTTATTATATATTATGTATCATTTATTATTTTTACTCAGTGCATAAGAGTAGCTTTAAGCAAATCTCAAATTCTCTAACTCTCCTTGTGCATATTCTAATTAAAGAAAATAATGTCTGTCCTTCCTGTGTGTATGAGATGATGCATGTGAAAATTCCTTTTACTTTTAATGCTTTGAAAATTATATCGTTATAGAATAATCATTGAGAAGAGTAAGAAAATTAAAAAGTGAAAATTTGCAAATAATCAAAATTTCAAAAATTCAAAACTGCAGTTGTAATTCTGTAAGAACATTTCCCTGAATTTCATAATCTGAGTTCATAAGGTTTCTGTCATAAATTCTCTATATCTGAGCAATATAAAACCAGTCACTTAATCTTTTTATTTGACAGAGACTACTAACGAGAAAAAATAAAAGATAAGGTTGAAAATACTATATATGCAAATTTTCAGCTAAAGTAATATTTTTAAATAAAAATAAGGATATACATGTTTATTTACAGATATGAAAAACATTATTTAAATATGGGTACACAAATTTGAGTGCAGTATCACTGTAGAAATATCTTCTAAATATCACATTATGGTTTTTAACCAAATATATTGTATAAGAAATGTTTATGTAATATTATAATATTCAGAGTTGTTCCCAGCACTAATCCCATAGTCCTGGATATTGTGTGTAATATTTTTCTCTGTACGTCTGACACATTCACCACCCAGGAGAAATTATTTTGAATCTGTGCAGAGAGTGTTTTCCTAGTTTGATTTATTATTTACTCAAATATATTCCTTAGGCATTCTTTGTTTCATGTTGAAAACAAATAACATAGAGTGTTCCCTTTTTTTGAACTTAAAACTTGCAATTCTAATGGACAGATACCAATTTTTCAATAATTTTTAGAATTAATCTTAAATACACTTTTATACATTATCTATGTTATACACATTTATATCTAATACTATATATCTAATAATATTTTATATTTTCAAAAGTTCAGAAATGGAAGTAAAACCAATGAGTCTCTGAAATAGTAATTAGTAAAAGTTTATTATGCATCTGCTACAAAGACAGTTTGAATTCCAGGAACACTCAAACTAAAACATGGAATGAGGCTCTGGGGTATATTGTCATAAAGCAGCTTATCTAGTGAGAAGGCAGTGACTATTTCCTCTTCATAGTGATTGGCTATACTATTAGAATTTTCTTGGGGCGCCTGGGTGGCGCAGTCGGTTAAGCGTCCGACTTCAGCCAGGTCACGATCTCGCGGTCCGTGAGTTCGAGCCCCGCGTCGGGCTCTGGGCTGATGTGTCGGAGCCTGGAGCCTGTTTCCGATTCTGTGTCTCCCTCTCTCTCTGCCCCTCCCCCGTTCATGCTCTGTCTCTCTCTGTCCCAAAAATAAATAAAAAACGTTGAAAAAAAAAATTAAAAAAAAAAAAAAAGAATTTTCTGAAATGATAGTGAATTGGTCAGTGGTTGCCTCATATCAACCTTGGGAAACAGTTTAAGTTTTGCTTATGATTTCTAGAGGCATAAACAAGAAATGACCCAGGTGAAGTTAGTCTTGCAAAATAAGCTAGACTAAGCTTTATTTGTCTGAACTAGTTTTGTCTGCTCTGGGAATTTTCAAGGCTGGTCTCTTTTTTATTTTAACTATGTGAGTGTATATATATTAATTAGCACATGGTGAAGAATCAAAGAAGCAGGTTTAAGTGAAGTTCTTCCAACTACCAGTGGTAGTTTTAAATAGTTTTACCTTATTGAGAAGGTAATAAGTAGACAAAGAACGATGTAACGATTTTGGAACTTCTATTCTCTAGTCAGCTTTTGATTCTGTACATAGGAGCACTGCACAACTTCCCCACAGCCCTATGCTTCAGACAGGGTTCTTCAAAACCATTAGCTCAATTCTAGACCTGAAATTGGAGTGCCTAAGAAAACCATTTCTTTTTTTATTTATTATTTTTTTAATGTTTATTTATTTTTGACAGAGAGAGAGAGAGAGAGAGAGAGAGAGAGAGAGAGAGAGAGAGAGAGAGAGCGCGCATGAGCGGGGGAGGGGCAGAGAGAGAGGGAGACACAGAATCTGAAGCAGGTTCCAGGCTCTGAGCTGTCAGCACAGAGCCCGACATGGGGCTCGAACTCACAGACTGTGAGATCATGACCTAAGCAGAAGTTGGATGATCAACCGACTGAACCACCCAGGCACCCCATAGAAAAACATTTCTAAGAGGAGATGCTCCATTTGAAAGAATATCAATGATATTTATTTTATCAAGGCTATGTCTATCAAGACCCATGCAATAAATGACTTAAAAGTTAAATTCTACTGAAAGCTTCTGGAAGAAACTTTAGATTTCCTTCTGTTTCTTCTAGACATACATAATATTTCTTTATGTTTTAATCCTGAGAAGAGTAACCACAGAACTTAATGCACAGGAAAAACAGGTCACCCTTTCCACTCCCACCCCCAAATTTATAAAGTTCAGAACGTGTTAAAATGGAAAAGGAAAATATTTGCGTAAATGTTAATCAGAGTAAGCCTTTAGTACTCAAGATATTTAGTTCTGAAAGGTGACAATTTTAGACCCATTTCTCTCTCCTTTGAACATTTTTTTTCCTTAGAAAATTGAATCGTTGACAGCTCTTTTTCAGAAGCTGGCTTTAATAAGCACCGACTGAATCAGCTGTTTTTGGACTCCCAATTGAAGTAGAGTGTAATCAAGCTATTTTGCATCTGTGAACATATTCTGGCATTTTTCATAGCTACAGTTCTTTGTTTGTCAAATAATCATTTCCTATAATAAGGGAGCAGGGTGTAAACATGTTTTTTAATAATTTCTCTATCTTTAGACTTCTGATTTTTCATAGAATGAACATGAAATTCTGATAACTTTTTAACTGTATAGTGTGTTTCCAATTAGAGATTTGATGAAAAGAAAGTGAAGCTTAACAGTGACATATTGTAAAGTATTGATTTGATAATCTTTCTGGCACATTTTCCTATCTTCCCCATTCTCACTAAAGAGTATTTCATTTTGTAAAAGTACACTATTTTCCAACCTTACCTACAAAAGTTATGGATTCTATTAAGTGTTACTTTATGGGTATTGTTCATACATCTAAATTAAACATATATGTTTACAATTTTTAATTCATATTATTATTTTCAGAAGAATTTAAGTCATGTTATGTAACTTCTGGCTTATAGAACTCTGATCAACTTCTTGTAAGAAATATGATAGGGGTGCCTAGGTGGCTCATTTGGTTAAGTGTCTGACTCTTGATTTTGGCTCTGGTCATGATCTCATGGTTCCTGAGTTGGAACCCCACGTCTCATTGGGCTCAGCACTGACAGTGTGGAGCCTTCTTGGGATTCTGTCTCCTTCTCTCTCTGCCCCTCCCCTGCTTACTCTTTGTATCTTTCTAAAAATTAGTAACAATAAACTTAAAAAAAAAAACATGGTAAAAACGGAGATCTTATTTTTGTATATGGTACAAGAGAGCAGTACACTTTCATTCATTTGCATGTAGCTGTCAATTTTCCCAACACCATTTATTGAAGAGACTGCCTTTTTCACATTGTATATTATCCCCTCCTTTGTCATAGATTAATTGGCCTTCTATGCATGGGTTTATTACTGGGCTCTTTATTCCATTGATCTATGTGCCTATTTTTCTGCCAGTACCATACTGTTTTCATTGCTATAGCTTGCTAGTGTAGTTTCAAATCAGGGTGCATGATACCTCCAGCTTTGTTCTTCCTTCTCAAGATGGCGTTAGCTCTTCAAAATTTTAGAATTATTTTTTCTAGGTCTATGAAAAATGCCATTGAGAACAAACAATTCTACTTCTGGGTGTTTATCCATATAAAACAAAACACCAATTCAATGAGATATATGTGCCCCTATGTTTATTGCAGCATTATTTACAATAGCCAATATCTGGAAGCAAACTGTCTATCATTAGATGAATAAATAAAAAAAAGATGTGGGGTGTGTGTGTGTGTGTGTGTGTGTGTGTGTATGTGTGTGTGTGTGTAGAGAAAGATAAAGAGCACATACTTAGATAAAAAAATTGTTAAACTCAAGTGATAGTATTTGTGTCTACAGGAATAAGGAGGCAGCCTATTCTCTTTACTTTTTTCTGGTTGATAAATGTTCAAATTTATGTTATTTAGTATATTACATATTAGTCTTTAGAGAAATTTATCTGAAATCTTATTCTTAAAATAAATCAAAATATATGCTATACAAGGGGAGAGATAACTGCTCTAAAAATACCAGGCTAAAATATAGAATTGTTATTAATACTAGAAACTATTCCTTTTAAATTTTGCACGGGTTCCATAGACAGTATATTTAGTATGTATAATTGTATATTATAAGACACAAAGCCAAGATTAGATGGATTGTCTTGCAGTGTGATTTAATATATTCTATTTTTAACTAGTCCTATAACTTAATTATCTAAAGGAAGACAAATATTCCCTAAAAGTAGTATTTGCACTATATTTTTGGAGCGATTTAGTGACAGGCCAAGCTGGGAACTCAAACACAGCTTGGTGCCTGAAATAATTTTCTATAAAATTGCAAAGTTTAATAAAGAAATATACTTGGAAACATGACGCTGCATTTAAAAAAAAATGTATCAGGGGGCACCTGGGTGGCATGGTTGTTTAAATGTCCAACTCTTGATTTCAGTTCAGGTCATGATCTCCCAGTTGGTGGGATTGAGCCACTCATCAGGCTCTGCACTAACAGCATGGAGCCTGCTTGGAATTCTCCCCCTCCCCCCCGCCCCTCCTGCTCTCTATAAAATAATTTAAATAAACATTAAAACAATTGTATCTGAATGAGAAAGTAGTGTATAACAGAAAGAGCAAGAGAATTCAGTACAATTCATTTAATCCAATATTGATTGAGCCACATTCTAAGCTTTACAACAATATTAATATTAGAGAGTTACTACAGAATTATATAGGTACACAGTCCTGGATTATACAATAGTCAAAACATCTGACTCCTAACATGTCACTTACTATATGTTTCAATTTTATAATATTCTCTCTTCATCTCAATTTCCTGATACAATTTCATTACAGATTACTTCTGTGAAGTAATAATGTTAACAAAATCTCTATTGCAATTATTGTTTGGAATGGAATTAAATGTTACCATGAATTTTAAACTGCAAAAGCTCTATTGCAAATATCAAGGATACATAAATTGGCCAATTTTTAGTAGATGTACCAATCTGGATAGTGATTCAGAGGCTTAGTTTTTTAAATCAAGTTTTTAAAATTTTTTTAATGTTTATTTATTTATTTAAAAAAAATTTTAAAGTTTATTTATTTTTGAGACAGAGAGAGACAGAGCATGAATGGGGGAGGGTCAGAGAGAGGGAGACACAGAATCTGAAACAGGCTCCAGGCTCCGAGCTGTCAGCACAGAGCCTGACGTGGACCTCAAACTCACGGACCGTGAGATCATGACCTGAGCCGAAGTCAGCTGCTTAACCGACTGAGCCACCCAGGCGCCCCATAAATCAAGTTTTCTAAAAGTTAAATTCAGGGACGCCTGGGTGGCTTAGTCAGTTAAGCGTCCGACTCTTGATTTTGTCTTAGGTCATGATCTCTTGGTTCTGTTAGACTGAGCCCAGAATCAGGCTCTGTACTGACAGTGTGGAACCTACTTGGGATTCTCTCTCTCTCTCTTTCTCTCTCATTCTCTCTCTCCCTCTCTCTCTCTCTTTCTCTTAAAATAAATAAACTTTAAACACACACACACACACACATACAGAAAACAAATATCAGTCTAATTCTTTATCTACTCTCCCACTTTTTTCTCTGCATAGTACATGGACAAAAATTTATTTTGCTGGTTAACTCCTGTAATTCACTATCTGAGGTGCAGTAGATCACTAATCAAGGCAGATTACTGTTTTTCTGACCTTGAATAGATTATTTGACTCTCTGTAGCTATTTCTCTTGAACTGGAAAATTAAATCTAAGTAGAACCTCAGTGCCAAACAGATGCTACCTTTGGCTTGAATTGTCTTGGGTAAATTATAAAATAATAATTAATAACTAAGAGCCAGTGCCCAGAAATTATGCAGGCATATCCATTACCTCTGTACATAAACAAAATCAATTTTCATTAAATATGTTAATTCCACACAGCATCACTATCAAAGCTTTGCCAGTGTCTGAGTAGGCATTATGCCTTATTTTGCAAATCAAGCAAACCATTTTTCATTATTTGTTTTGATTATCTTCAATATGGCCTATCCTAATTGTGTTGAGAACAGGTGCATTTGTGTTGCTGAAGAACCCAAAATAACAGTCTGAATATAAACCTTTTATTTGCCGTGTGGTGCAATTATTTCATAGGGATGCACAGTGGGAAATGTTCTACTGATAGCAACCTTAGGTAATTACAGGCCGAATGGAGAATAAAAAGGAAGCAGGAGAAATGTAAATGATTATTTCCAACAGCATCTTTTAGTCAACTCAGTGAATGGTAATATTTGTAGATATTTGAGATTTTTAAAATAAAACCTCTGATTATTCAGAATTTATTCCTGCTCTACATTTATACTGTTTCATTAAAATGTATTTTATAAGAAAGTATGTAATGTTAATCTTTAGTAAATATATGTATATGTTCTGCAGCTCTAATTAAATTTACTTACTTAAAAAAAATGTGATGGCCGTAGAACCAAGTAGGTAAGTTGAAAAGGGATTCCAGCATTTATTAATTGAATTCAATATTTTCATTATTGATTGGAATAACAATAGGAACTAATCTATCCAATGTTCACTATTAATATCAGTGTGATAAGTGATTTACATGTCATATAGTTCTTATATTGATTATTTAAGCTGACACTATTATAATTTACATCTTAAAAATGAGGAAACCAAAGTTGGTCCAAGCAAAATAATTTGTCCAGTGTGAAACCCTTAGTGGATTAGTGGAAAGAACTTCAAAAATCTCTTTCAAAACAGCAAAGTCTGAGCACTATGTTCTGTATACATTTTTCAGAGCTGAGTAATACTGCGTATAATGAAATACTGCATATCACTCAGCAAGTAAAGGTTCCTGGAGCAGATGTTTATGTTTTTTGTAAATGTTATTTTCAATCTCCTTCTGCCTCACCAGTTGAACTTGTTTTCCATTGGAAAGGTTTAGTGTTAAAATATCTGTTTAAAACTGTGATAAAGGATGATAATAGGAAAATATATTCAAGTTTTAATTATATATACTATACGGAAACAAGAATTATCAAATAAGCGAAAAAGTGGTCATTCTCACCACCTGTTTCAATTCCCTCTCTTCCACACAAATGATAGGCCATCCCAGTAATGTATTTAGCTAATTTGTATTTTATATATTTTCTTTCATTTTATAATTCAAATTGGAATTGAGAGTAACATATATTTGACACAACATGTTTATTTAATGAATGAAGTCATGCTACATGCTATGGATGTACCCTAGTCAACTCAGTAAAAGATTTAGACAATTCATTTTAAAAGAAAAATAAGATATAATCTTTGTTTACTTTATCCTATGGCCAAGGGCAGTTAGAGTCTAAATCGCTCAGGCTTCTATATAAAATAAATCATCAAAATTTTTATATAATACTACATATACATCCTTGAGTTTCTTTCATGTAAGTTATGTGCTTCTTGATTATTTTTTCCCCTCTGATTCACTAAATCTCAGTAGGTAATGAAACTGTAATTCTGGCATTTCAGAAATAACTAAAGGCTATCATAGAAAGTGTAACATCTCATCTTATTTCAGAGGTCATGTTTAATTTTGCACTTGAATTCAAAACATATCCATACATCGAATATAGAATAAATATTTTAACCTACATATCTAAATATTAATTATTCGGTATGAGATGTCATATCCTCATATCCACTAATATGGGTACAATACTAATGGGTATCATTTAGTATTTAATACATGTTAGGAAATATCTTAAGCCTTTCACATGTGATGTTTCTTTAAATCTTCAAAATCACCCCAGATGAGAGAGAATTTATTGTCTGTGTTTTATTGATGAGGTCACTGAAACGTCAAAGAATTACATTCATGGAGCTTTGTGTAATCCTCCCTGACAAGCTGACACTTTATTCTTGGAACCATTAGCCTTCATTAATTTTTACAGTTGACCTATGTAGTGTAGCACATTTTGGTAATATCTATGATGGTATACTTAAGAATTTGTCTTACCAAGTTTATGATTTCCTAAACATGCTGTTGTCAGACAAAAGTAAAATGTATTTTATCTGATTACAAATACCCTATTTATAACTCCAGGTGATCATATAAAATGGTTTTATCACTTAATCAGTAGTTTTAAAAAATAATTGAAAACAATTATTATTCACATTCTTTTCCACTGTTATTAAAAGGATATATCTTCAAAAATATTTTAAAAATATATAAGGGCACATGACACAGTCAATCAATAAAACAGTATTATTTATTAATTTTTAGCATATGCCAAACATTGATCTAGGAACTGGAGAATCAGTGGATAATAACATAACAAATTTGCTGCTCTCAAAGAGTTTCCATTTTGGTCTGGAGAATACATAAATAATTCTAGGTAATAACAAATGCCAGATAATCAAAAAGGAAAAAAATAATTAGAAGATTTGACACAAGGAGAATCAAAATGAAAATGAAATGTTTGGTAACGTAAGACTAAAGGTTCTGGAAATGGAATCATTTGACGAACATGAATGGACTAGGTTTTATGACAAACTCAAGCAAGAGATTTTGTCCAGGATGATCTGAATAAGAACACACAAAGGAAGCTAAGAAAGTGTAAAGGAGAAGTTGCAATTTGATCCATACAATTTAAAGAGGGGATAAGGCATTGTTTGAGAATGAAAACAATGTAGTAGATTCACATTAGAGTATGAATAGGGACTAAATGGGAATGTATGGGTCATTGAAAACTACTCTTTTTTAAGTACTTGTTTCTATGTCTATAAATAATCTTTTACTCCTTTATTAATTCAACAATTATTAATTCAACACATGCTGTATTCAAATCTTATTGCTAAAGCACTGGAATAAGTAAGACAGACCAGATTATATATTTTATGAAGCTTATTGTCTGATTGGGAAATATAGCTAACAAACAAATAATGATATATGCTTATGAACTTACCAGTGCTATGAAGTGAAGTACAAAGTTAAGGGATCATGTAATAATATCTATAATAATTAGGAGTTAGGGAAGCATCCTTATGAAATTGATGATTAAGCAGAAGCCTCAAATATGTATATGAATTGTTAATCAGGACAAAGTATCCCTGGTAGTTGGAAGTGCATGTTCAAGATTCAGAGTATTAGGACAAAATATGCACATTCTTGAGTTCCATATGGCTGGAGAAGACTATGTTAATAAGCGGAATAAGGTTCAGGCAGAGAGCTGTAAGGGACTGTGTAGGCAACTTAGATACATAATTTATTTTAGTTGAAGGAAGCAAGTGACTAACATTGAAATTTGACTTTTCGGGCACGTGGATGCCTCAGTCGGTTGAGTATCCGACTTCGGCTCAGGTCATGATCCCATGGTTTCCTGAGTTCTAGCCCCACGTTTCAGATCCTCTATTCTCTCTCTGCCCCTTCTCCACTTGTGCTTGCTCTCTCTTGCTCTCTCCCCCTCTCTCAAAAATAAGTACACATTAAAAATAAATAAATGCGATTTTTAACACTCACTCTCTGTTGTGTGGATACTGGACTATAGTGTGCAAGACTGATGGTAAGAAGACACATAGCAGAATATTTTACTCCACTCAGTTGAGGCAAGCTGCAGAATAGACATCATAAGTGAATGTCATCATCAAAGGTGACTTAAAGTGAATGTTTTTTGGTTTTGGGTTTCTGTGTTATTTTTTGGCTTTTGGTTGTTTGTTTATTTCTTTACATTTAGTGTTGGCTGCAAGGAAATAGAGAAATGTGCCTGTTAGAATTATTTTCTATGGTTGGCAAGCTGTGGCACATGTGAGTTCAAGGAAAAGGAATTGAAAGTAATTGACCAGTGAGGTAAGCAACTTAGACAAGTTGAAAGGGAGAAAAAAATATATTCAAGAGATATGTGATATGTAACAGGTGGAATTTCAAGATAAAAATGTTCAAGATGCTGAAATATTTTGAGTTTCCTAACTTAAGGAATGTGGTGAATGATTATAATTTTTCCATTGTTTTTACTGCGTGTTTCCCAAACATTTTTTTAAATTTTTTTTTAATGTTTATTTATTTTTGAGACAGAGAGAGACAGAGCATGAACGGGGGAGGGGCAGAGAGAGGGAGACACAGAATCGGAAGCAGGCTCCAGGCTCTGAGCCATCAGCCCAGAGCCTGACGTGGGGCTCGAACTCATGAACCGTGAGATCGTGACCTGAGCTGAAGTCGGACGCTCAACCGACTGAGCCACCCAGGCGCCCCAACCAAACATTTAAATTAGTGTCTGACACAAGTAAGTAATCAATAAATATTTTGAATGAACAATTAAGTGAATGGATTACAGATGTAGTCTACTGAGACTGTGAACAAGAAATACAAATACACATATACATACATTTTACATTAACATTGTTAAATACTATGGATATAAAAATGATATAAAGTGTTATAAATGCAGTCTGATGAAGAAAGATGGCATGCTAACAAGTTCAGTCTAGAATAATAACCCATATTGTGGAGTTACCTGCTCTTTTTAGATGTCAGTTTTTTTGAGGCATCATCTTTACAATTTTACCTAATGTGTTTAGGCAGACTTTAATCTGTTCTGTCACTTTTCAAAATTCCTTTTTTAAACAATTATGATGATTAATTCTATTTGTCAACATGTCTAGGCACAACACTCAAATATTTGGTAAAATATTATTCTTCATGCTTCTGTGAGGGTGGTTTTGGTGAGATATATATTTAAATCTGTAAACTTTGATGAATGGATAAAGAAGTGGTATGTATATACAATGGAATATTACTCAACAATCAAAAAGAATGAAATCTTGCCATTTGCAACAATGTGAATGGAACTTGAATATATTATGCTAAGCAAAATAAGTCAGTCACAGAAAGACAAATATATGACTTCACCTATATGTGGAATTTAAGAAACAAAACAGATGAACATAGGAGAAGGGAAGGACAAATAAGATGAAAACAGAGAGGGAGGCAAACCATGGGATTCTTAAATACAGAGAACAACTGATGGTTGCTGGAGGGGTGTTGGGTGGGGAGATGGGCTAAATGGGTGATGGGCATTAAGGAGTGCACTTGTTGGGATAAACACTGGGTGTGATATGTAAGTGATGAATCACCAAATTCTACTCCTGAAACCATTATTATACTATATATTAACTAACTTGGATTTAAATAAAATAAAAATAAATAAATCTGTAAACTTTGAGTAAAGCAGATTATCCTCCAGAATGTGAATGGACCTTGTCCAATCAGTTTAAGGCCTTTAGTTTGAAAAGAACTAAGACTGACCTCACCTAGCAAAAGGGAATTCTCCAGCATATTATCTTGGACTTTAACAGCAATGTTTTACTGAGTCTGTAGTCTCTAGGCATCCCCCCCATCAGATTCTGAACTCACAAAGCCTCCACAATTGAATGATTTTATTTTTTGAAATAAATTTCTTTACATATATATTTATATCTATCTGTCTATATCTATCTATCTATCTATCTATCTATCTATCTATCTATCTATCTATCATCTATCTATCTACCTACCTACTACCAGTGTATCTATCTACCTGTATATCCTATTGGCTCTGTTTCTCTGTGAAATCCTGATTAATACACTAATATAAACTCAGATTCCAGAAGCCCTATCACTTCAAAAGGAAGTCACATTTGTGTGTGTGTGTGTGTGTGTGTGTGTGTGTGTGTGTGTGTTTCTAAAGATGGGAAGGCAGACATTGTATAATAATATGAATCATCCCATATAACAGAGAGTCAAAGAATGTTGGAAGGGTAATACCAATATAAGTCAGGAGCTTAGAAAAAAGAAAAGATAAGTTGTGTAAGAAACACATGGAGAATAAACTAATGTTGGTGTTACAGATTCTTTCCCAGCAAAACCACAGATGGTTTTTGCAATCAGGTTGTACTATAATAGCTAGGAACCTATTAAACCATCTCTCTGAATAACCCATCATCATTGATCCCTCACTTGACTCCCTCTCCTGGTACCCTATGGGTGATTTTGTAGGTGAATATATCTAAGGCATTTTATTTCATATGCATCACAATCTAAATCTCTTTCTGTAGAGTGGAAGTCTTTGAACCATGTTTTACTTACGTTGTACTCTGATGCATTTTGCTCTAGGAAACTCTACAATAATTCATATTTTCTTGTTTTGCTTTCTTAAAGCCCCAAAGTGCAGGACAGTGCTTTGCAATAGTCGCTATATCCCAGCCGTTACACAGAGCATCAATCAAATTTTGTACACATTCACTGTACTTTCCCCTTCGCATCTGATCAAACTGCAGGCTGTAAATACAAATAGAATGGCAAAGGAAAGAATATGCTTTTTTGGTTGATAAATTCCAAGAAATTGATGAGCCTTTAAATGCAATTTGCCTATTTTTCCTCCTCCTTCATTTTTATATTTTATGCTTTAAAGTTTAATATAGTCATCTACTTCATTTTGAATTTGACTTTCATTTTATAATTATACTTTAAAAACTTTTATTAAAGTATGATTAATGAACAATATTACACCAGTTTCAAGTAGACAACATATTGATTCAACAATTCTATACCTTTCTAAATGCTCACCATGATAAGACCATACAATGTTACTGGCTATATTTTCTTTGCTGTACTTTTCATCTGCATTACTTATTTATTTTATAACTGGAGGTCTTACCTCTTAATCCATTTTATCTATGAAAGTGTACATTTTTATTTAGCTAAGTTAAAAAAGGAAGCTTCAGGTAGTAAATGTCAACTAATACGAGAAAATAGTGGACTGATTTAGGTATATAGAGATGGTAAGATAAGGTGGTGTAGAGAATAACTTAAAGGAGAACCTATATTGGTACCTCCCAAACTTTTTTGTACATAGGAATCACCTAACAAACATTAAAGTCAAATTGTGATCAGGAGGTTTGGGATTGTGCCCCAAGTTCTGAATTTCTAACAAGCTTCTGGTAGATGCTTATGTTCACAGACCACATTGTGAGTAGCAAAGAGCTATATTGCAGTCATGAGAATCCTCAATGTAATATAAAAGAAGATCAAATATGAGTCCTTGAAATGTAAAACCAATATATTCTGTCATTTCATAAGACTATACCGATGGTCAAGCACTGATCAATGAAATTACACATATTAACTTATTAAACACTTGCAAGAACTCTAAGGGGGGCTACCATTGTAAGTTCCATTTTCATGTGAGGAGGCGAATGCACAGAAATAGTCTTATACTTTACCAAAGTGTTAGAGACTTTGTCATTTTCAATAATTACATTGTCTCTTATCAGTAAGACATTACTAATGAATTTTGTCACAGTTCTCACAAAATTAAAACAAAACAAAATGAAATATTACCATATAATGAATTGACCTTGGTGAAAATTTTAGTATGTTGTAATAATACATGCTCTTTTAATCATTTGAATCACATTAGCTGATTCTGAATACGTGTTTGTACCAAAGACCTAATGTGATACACACAAACACCTCTATCATTTATGAAAATAATAAATGATTTGAAATCCCATAAAACCATAGAACTTTAAATCATAGATACAAAATATCAATTTTTTTCCTGCCACAAATATTACTTTTAGGTCAAACTTAAATCTTGCCTTATACTTGACTAGTAGTGACTTTTGAAGAAATAATGTACCTATGGAACTGCTTCAGGCAGCAGAGCTCTAAGGATTAGGACACCTCAAACATATGTGAGATTGATTATTCTTCCACCTCCCTGCAGAGATCATTATGATGAGAAGATTACATCCTAATGTGTCTTTAGATCACTCCGTGTGATGGTCACAGTTGTGCAATCAAAATGATTAGGTTCATTTTAATACATGCAGAAAAAGCATTTGATATGCAGTCATGATAAAAACCCTCAACAAAGTAGGTTTAGAGGGAACATACCTCAACATAAGAAAGGCTATACATGAAAAACCTTCATCTAGCATCATACTCAATAAGGAAAAACTGAGAACTTTCCCCCAAGGTCAGGAACAGGACAAGGATGTCCATTCTTACCACTTGTTTTTTTCAACAAAGTACTGGAAATCCTAGCTGCAGTAACCAGACAATAAAAAAGAAATAAAAGATGGCCAAATTGGTAAGAAAGAAGTAAAACTTTTGCTCTTTGCCTGTAACATGCTACTGTATATAGAGAAACCTAAAGACTCCACCAAAAACAACTAGAACTGTTAAATGAATTCAGTAAGATCACAGAATACAAAATCAGTGTACAGAAATCCATTGCATTTCTATACACTAATAATGAAGCAACAGCAAGAGAAATTCATAAAACAATCTCATTTACAGTTGCACCAAAAAAATAAAATACCTAGGAACAAACCTAACTTAGGAGGTGAAAGACCTATACTCTGAAAACTATAAAATATTGATGAAAAAAAACTGAAGACAACACAAAGGGAAATATATTTAATACTCCTGGATTGTAAGGACAAATATTGTTAAAACATCCATACTACCGAAAGCGATCTATAGATTTAATGTAATCCCTATCAAAATACCAGCAGCGTTTTTCACAGAACTAGAATAAACAATCCTCAGGTTTGTATGGGACTACAAAAGACCCCAAGTAACCAAAAATTCTTAAAAAGAAAAACAAAGCTGGAGGTGTCACAATTCCAGATTTCAAGCTGTATTACAAAGCTGTAGTAATCAAAGCAGTATGGTACCGCCGCAAAAATAGACGCATATATCAATAGAACAGAATAGAAACCCCAGAAATAAACCCACAATTATGTGGTCAATTGATCTTCAACAAAGAAGGTAAGAATAAGCAATGAGCAAAAGACAGTCTCTTCAAGAAATGGTGTTGGGAAAACTGGACAGCTACATGCCAAAGAATGAAACTGGATCACTTTCTTACACCATACACAGTAATGAACTCACAATGGATTAAAAACCTAAATGTGAGACCTGAAGACATAAAAATACAGGAAGAGAACACAGACAGTAATTTATCTGACATTGACAGCAAAAACATTTTTCTAAATATGTCTCCTCAGGCAAGGGAAACAAAAGCAAAAATAAACCATTGGGACCACATCAAAATAAAAAGCTTCTGCATAGCAAAGGAAGTTACCAACAAAACTATAAGACAACCTACTAAATGGGAGAAGATATTTGCAAATGATGTATCTGATTAAGAGTTAGTATCTGAAATATATAAAGAACTTTGCAGCTCAACACCCAAAAGACAAATAATCCAATTAAAAATGTGCAAAAGACATGAACCAGACTTTTCTCCAAAGAAGACATACAGATGGCCAACAGACACATGAAAAGATCATTTATCATCAGGGATATATAAATCAAAACCACAATGAAATATCATCTCATACCTGTCAGAATGGCTAAAATCAGCAACACAAGAAACAACAGCTATTGGCAAGGATGTGGAGAAAAAGGAACATTTGTGCACTGTTGGTGTGAATGCAGACTGGTGCACCCACCTTGGAAAACAGTATGGAAGTTCCTCAAAAAGCTAAAAATAGAATTACCCTACAATCCAGCAATTTCACTACTGGGTATTTGTTTACCCAAATAATACAAAAGCACTAATTCAAACGGATACATGCACCCCTATGTTTATAGCAATGTTATAATAGCTAAATTATGGAAGCAGGCCAAGTGTCCATCAATTGATGAGTGGATAAAGAAGATGCAGTGTGTGTGTGTGTGTGTGTGTGTGTGTGTGTGTGTGTGTGTGCACGCACACAATAGACTATTATTCAGCCATAAAAAGGATGAAATCTTGCCATCTGCAATGGCATGGATGGAACTAGAGAATATTATGCAAAACAAAATAAGCCAGAGAAAGGAAAATACATATTTCACTAATATGTAGAATTTAAGAAACAAAACAAACAAAGGGGGAAAAGTGACAGATAAATCAAGAAATAGACTCTGAATTATAGACAACAAACTGACGGTTACCAGAGGGGAGGTCGGCGGGAGAATGGTTGAAATAGGTGATGGGGAAGAAGGAGTGCACCGGCTGGTATATGGAACTGTTGAATCACTACATTGTACACCTCAAACTAATATAACCCTGTATGTTGATTAACTGAAATTAAAATAAAAACTTAAAAATACCAAAACACTAATCTCTGAAATTCTGTCCCTATTCTGTGTGATGAGAGCTTCATAGCTTTCTGCAGATAACTTATCTGCATTTTAATCCTACTTATAACAACTGTTAGCTGTGTGACTTTGGGCAAGTTACATAAAACCTCTTTTCACCTGAATTTCTCCATCTGCAAAATGGGGATAAGAGTAGAACCTACTTGATAATGTTAATGTGAAACTAAATGAGTTAATATATACAGAGGTGTCTGAAACACTGGCAACATTGTTATCACTAGTCCCTTTCAGTTTTTGTTAGACTCATACTGAAATAATTTCAGTTTATATAATGTACTTAAATTTCCTACCTCCTAGATTAAGTAGATGTTATTGCCCTTGTGGGGAATTTTCCTTTCTCTTTGTATCCTCACATGGCACAGAGCAGAGAGAGGAAGGAAGCTCTCTCTTGACTTTTATAAGGGCACTAATCACATTCATAAGGGTCTCACCCTCATGGCGTCATCTAATCCCAATTTTCTCCCAGATACCCTACCTCAGATACCATCACAGTGGGGATTAGGATGCCAATGTATGAATTTGGGGCTATACAAATATCCAGTCTATAACACAATGTATTCCAGGGGACAGGAGTCTTGGGCCATTTTGTCATTCTGAGTACTACAGTCCATCTTTTGACCATAATGTTTTACTTCCTTCCCACTTTCATAGCATATTAATCCTTACCAAAAGTTTCCAAGAGCCTCATTCCATGAGAGCATCAGTTGCAAGTCCGAAATCTCATTATCTAAATTACCCAAGTGTAGGTTGTGGGGCACAGTTAGTCTCCATCTGTGCACAAAGCTAAAGACCCCTAGCAGTCTCAACATACAATAGTGGGACAGGCATAGAATAGCAGTTATAGGCATTTGGTTCAAAAAAAAATGTGAAAATGAGTCACTGGACCCTAAGAGTCCTGAAATCCAGCCGGGCAAATGTTGGGTTTTCCTTGATTAGGTTTCAAGATCAGGGAATAATCCTTCATGATTCACTGCTCTTACCTGTGGACTCTGTTCCACCCTCTGAGTCATTGTTCCTTTCTTCGTGAAAGGTATTATGTGTTTGCAGCTGAGTAGTTTTATCATGCTCCTTCCTGCTAACAGACTTTTGTGAGAATGACAGCCTTATTTCATTACATACTCTGTCCCTCTCAGTCCAAGCTGACAGTAGTCCTGTTGAAACAATTTTCTCAAGAACTCTGTGAGCCTTCATGGATTTCAAGGGGATTAAATTCATTAGACAAAAGCCACAGCTACCAATCTTTCTGAGATAATTTTTTTTCTATCTTTGGCGCCTGCTGAGATGGCTGAGAGACAAAGTTCTTCCAAGGGACCCTCTCGTTTATTTGAGACCTTCTGAGAGGTACATCCTTAATCTCTTCAGTGAGCTCTGGTCACTGTGTGTTCTGATCTGTTACTCTTTCTGAAGTTTTAGCAAAAAAAATGTACAGTCCCGCACTTGGCCTATTCTCTTTGCCATCCTTTTAGCAGCCATTTCCAAATTTTAGCATCTTTTACATTTTGAAAGCCTAAAGCTTAGCCACTCTTTCCTTAATTGACGTTTCTCATCTCGCATGTTAGTATAAGCTCCAAGAAGAAACCAGGCAGCATCTTCAATACTTTTCTTCGAATCTCCTTAGGAATATCCAAATTAATGCCTTCTTACAAGGTCTTCTCTTCGTATAGCTGCAGGGCACAATTTTGCTAAATAGCCTTACTTATTTATCACTACATAACAGGAATCCCGCCCTCTTTAATTCCTCAATAATATGTCCCTCACTTCCGAGGCTTCAACATCCTCGATAACCAGATTTCCGCTAACAGTTTGTCAATTTGATTCACTTTCTCCATCATGTTCTCTCAAATTCTATCAGAGCCCACTGTCCAGCGCCAGCCTCTCCCACATTTAAGGTATTTGTGGCAGCACCACACTATTTCTTATAGCAAAGTCAATATTAGTTTCCTCTTTCTGTGTAACAAATCATGACAGACTTAGCTTCTCATTGCACACATTCTTTAATCTCGTGGTTCAATGTGCTAGGGAAGGAGTCGAAGCCCATGCAGCGAATCCTCCCTTCGGGTTCCCTCAGAGCAACAATGAAGATGTTCGCTTGACTACATGTCCCTTGATATCTAACGGTCTTCTTTCAACTTTATTCAGATTGTTGGCAGGAGTTAGTTTCTGGTCATATGTTTGAGGCTCTTGACCCCTAGAGGCTGCCTTTTTCCATAAGAAGCTCCCAATAGCAGAATTATCTCTCTGACTTCTGGACCTTATTTTATAGGGCTCTACTGATTATATTAGACCTATACCGGAGATTCTTACTTTTAACTAATTCAGTATCAAGTTATTTGGACTCTAACATTTCTAAAGTATCCCTTCTCCTTTGATATATGAAACAACATAATCATGGGGATATTAAACATCATGGTCACAGGTCCTACTATCGCTCAAGAGAAGACAATTGTACAGGGATGGAAATCCTGGGGGCCATTTTAGAATTCTGCCCACCACATCAGCTAAAGCATCACTTCCCATTTTTAGTCCCTCTGTGTCCTCTCAAAGTAACCAGAACCCTTAATATCTGTCACTCCTGGGGACTTTATTAATTCATATAATTATTCTGCTTTTTTATTATAATTTCCATGTGTCCTTACAAAGTTAGTCACTTTACTTGATTCTCAGATACTTTTTTTTAATGTTTTTTTTTTTTTCTTAGCTTACTTTTAAGAGAGAGACTGACAGAGCATGAGCAGGGGAGGGGCAGAGAGAGAGGGAGACACAGAATCTGAAGCAGGCTCCAGGCTCTGAGCTGTCAGCACAGAGCCCAACTCGGGGCTCTAACTCAGAAACTGTGAGGCCATGACCCAAGCCAAAGTCTGAAGCTTAACCAACTGAGCCACCCAGGCACTCCTAATTCTCAGATTCGTAATGTATCAGATGGAAATAACACAAACCCTCATCTCACAAGGGAGAAATACTGTAAGTTCTTTGTAATTATAGGTTGCTTTAAAACTCATGGTGATGTCTCCAATAAAAATACTCTCTAACCTTCACTAAAAGCAAAACAAAACAAAACAAAACTGTTGCTAACATTGCTGTTCATATTAGACCCAAATGGAAATGATGCAAATGTCTGCGAAGAGTAGACTCGATAAATACAATATGGCATATTTATATAATGGAACAGTGTGCTGCAATAACAATAAGCTACAGCTACACTCAAAATACAGATAAATTTCTTTCATACTATATTTAGGGGAAAGTCAAATGTAAGTTTTGTGTGAACAGTAGGATTACATTACATAAAGTCAATAAAACAGGCTAAGCTTATTTATTATGTTCAAAATTAGAAGGGAGGGGTGGTAATGATTGGAAGGGAAATTCAGTGTTGTGGTTAAGTTTCTATGTCTCTATCTTGGTAATTATTTTATTTTACTATTTTAAGAGGGAGAGTGTGAGTGGGGGAGAGGGACAGAGGGAGGGAGAGAGAGAGGGAGAGGGAGAGGGAGGGAGAATCTTAAGCAGTCTCCACACTCAACACAAAGCCCAACGTGGGGCTCAATTCCATAACCCTTGGATCATGACCTGAGCTGATCTCAAGAGTTGGACACTCAACTGACTGAGCCATCCCAGTGCCCCTGATCTCAGTGATTTTTATATGACTTAGCTCAGTTAGTGAAAATTCACCAGCCTCTGTGCTTTGAATTGTATTAGTTTCTGCACATGATTTATACTTCAATAAAACGTGCAAGGAAATATAAAATAAATGGTGACTACAAGAAAATATATAGAGATAAAATATCCTCAGATAAATAAAAAAAACAAAAAAATAAGTATCATCCATATGAAGAATATGTTTGTGATAACATGTTCCCTGTACTTACAGTGCTATTGACTTCTAAATTATTTTACAAATTAAATCAGATTACTAAGAATTTAGAATTGCCTATCACCTCATACATATTGGAACATAAGCACATTTTTTTGGACTAAAACTGTCCCTTTTATGTCTCACAGATCAAGTAGATGAAGAAATTCTTCCCTGAGGCTTTTTCTGCTGTCACTTTCATTTCAAAATAGAGTTTGGAGTTTATTATAGTAGAATTGCTATATGCCCTGTAGCACCTCAGCATATTTTAATGATATATTTGTTTGGCGTATTTGTGTGTGTGTGTGTGTGTGTGTGTGTGTGTGTGTGTGTGTGTGTGATTATTCAAGTGCAAGAAGTAAGTAATTATTTATTTTTTAAAAAATTAAAAACATAATAAAATAAAATATATAACCTCGTAGTTTATTTCCAGTTACTTTGTTTACACAGGACAAAATAAATTGTGGCATATCATATTTAACCCAAGAATAATCTTCTCAAAAGGTGTTTATAAATTTCATTAAGGGAACACAGATACATGATTTTGTTTGAATATTAATTGTAACGTGCCTTAGAATGAATGGCATCTATTTTGACAGGAACTCTACATTTCATTTCACATTTAATTCTGGAAAATCCTAATTGCCATAACACTTTTCTTATTTTGTGTGTGTATCAACTACTGGTAATAGATTTCATTATTTCTATGGTAGTTTTCTATGTTGAGATTGATTAAACATAGAGTAATTTAAACCAATGGTATCAGAAGTCTTTTCTTTTAAGTTTATTTATTTATTTTTGAGAGAGAGAAAGCATAAGTGAGGGAGAAATTCATGGAGAGAGGACAGAGTGAGAATCCCAAGCAGGCTCTGCATCAGCAGTGTAGAGCCCAGCACAGGGCTCAAACTCAGGAACTGTGAGATCATGACCTGAGCCTAAGTCAAACATTTAACCTACTGAGCCAATCGGATGCCCTTCAGAGGTTTTTCAGTGGTTAATATATTTGCGTTCTGTTCCTACTGGTCTTGTCTTAGACTTTGTATCTTCTCTTTTTATATATCTTCCCTAGGAGATCCAATCCAATCCCTTGCTATGCTTTACAAAATCTTGACACACCTGATTTTTTTTTTTTTTTTTTTTTTTTTTTTAGCAATAGATCTAATGACCTACAGTAGACTACCTGGGTGGCCACAAATATTTAAGCAGAGCACATGTAAATGGAAATACAGGAATTACTAGATTCCATTTACTTCTTAGTTTTCTATCTCTACAGATGTCAGTAAACATAATTCTCTAAGATTTAATTACTGCATTTTCTCTTATTCAAAATATTTAACAAATTAATGTGCCATATTGATTTTCTCTTCATACAAATTCTTGCATCCATCCATTTTTCATCATTCTGGTGACTATTTCTCTATCCAGGGAACTCTCTAGCTCCTGGATTAAAGTCACACTCCACTCATTCTCTTGGATGTTAATTTTTATATTTGCTTATACATTATCAAGGTATTTTATGGATGCTTTTTCTTTCTTTTTACTGACATATAATTGACATAATATTGATTAGTTTTAGGTGTACAGCACAAAATTGAAATATGTATTACAAATGATCACATTAAGTTTGGCAACATCCAAGGATGTTGCAAAGGATACTCTTTAAAATTATGTATTTTCCATTACATTTTCCCTATGGCTTATAACTCTCCAGTGTCTCTCAAGTTTACTTAGAATAAGCACTTTAACAAGGCACATACCTTTCTCCAACTGGCTCCTGGCTAGCAAAAGCCTGCATTTTAACCCTTTCCTTCACACAAATATCCCTTAAATTGCAACAGACTTCCATTTCTGTAAGTGTGACATGTTCTTTCTTTCATGTCTGGTTCTTCATAAACAGCATTTATTTTGGTATATTAGAACCTGCCTAATTCCTACTCATTCTTAAAATCTCAACTTAAACAAGCACTGGCGTATCACGAATATCTAAGTGCTGTGTCAGAAACCTTGAAAATTTCACCTAGAACACATTAGAGTTTTCCTATTGCACCGTTCACCCTACATCAATGGGAAATATTATATGTTTTCAATATTTATAAGATTGAATAAATAAACTGTTGAACACACTGATGGATTTACAGAATTATATTAGGGTGTAATTCTGACTTTCTTCCTTGGGTGATTAGATGATAGCAAAAGAATATTTTAAATGCATTTTTAAAAATATGGAGCCAAAATGCTGAGACAATAAATTTATTTGTATTGGCATTGTTTCAAGATTTTAAGTAATATTCAACCATAGTATTCTGGAAACTGATAATAAAATACCCAACCTTTTAAAAAGCCGCCGTACTTTAAGGTGAATAAAATTAGTAACATCTCTATACTAAAAAATAAATTACAAAGAATGTCCAATAATTAATTTTACGTGGTCAGCAACATCAGCAGCGTTGTCTACGTTGGTATTTTTGTAAGATTCTAGTGGATTTACTACTATTTTTCCGCATAAGTTTTCCTTGCATTTATTTGAAAATTCTAATTGTGCCTAGATGACTCTAGTATGGATCAAACGTGATGGTTTTCTTAATTGATAAATATAATTTGGAAAGCAACTGCAGAGCATGCGTTCTCTATCATGTTTTACCACTTTGGTGTTCCTGCTGCTCTTAGAATGAGAACTACTCCCATAATCCTGTTGTGGCCAAGAAAGGAACTGGCATCAAATTTTGCAATACTGAAGCAGAGGCTTTCTTCCTGGAAGGTATGATCATCAGACAGACTGAGCCATAAACACAGAAATGCCCAGGGATTTCTAGCTTGTCTTGGCATTCTTCCATTCTATCCTCGCATAACTGTCTGTATCCTTAGTACCGTAGGTGTTAAACCCCTCCAGATAGAAATTAGTTTTAGAACGAGAGTGTTCACTCTAAATCACCTATGGAGCATCATCTAAGTGTCTTTCGTTGTTGTTTTTCTTCTTCATACTTGGGAGAATTTATGTCCTCATAAAACACTACGTCTGAATTCAAACGGTTATTTTAAACAAAAGTCACACCAACAAAAATAATTTATTATTCACGAAAATGTACTTTCTGTATAAGATTATATGCCTTATTATTTGTATTATACACCAAAATGTAAATTCCTAGAGATAAATAATTTAGCCTTTGCACTGTTACACCCATGGAATATGACTAACACAAACTGTCACTCAATAAATTATATTGACTGATTTTTTTATATGTGTGATCATTGTTCAAAATGCTGTAAACTTCACATTGAAAAGAACTAGATTGAAGAGAGGTTATTGATAAATAAAGTAGTTTCCTTTTTTACCAGAAGCATGGTAAAAAATTATGTCGGCTGCAGCACTCATTAAATTTTTTTTTTTTTTTTACATATAGTATGATATAATATGATGTAACCATACAGAAGAGTACAGAGAATTACCTAAGAAGCCCCCTTGCATAAACAAATCAGCTTTAGCAGTTCCTACCAATGCGTTATTTAATTTAGGATATTTTGAAGTAAAAATTATATATAGGATTGTAAACCTATTTTTACAGCTCCCCATTCCCACACTTCTATCTCCTTCTCTTCCTTCTCTCTCTGAGCTCATGCCATAGCAACCACTAACAAATAAGTGCTTTGTATCCTTCTTCATTAGACTTTTATAGTTTAATTATATAATTGAATCCAGAAGGAATTTATTGTGTGTCTTTAAACTTTACTTGAACTTTGGGATGCCTGAGTGGCTCAGTTGGTTAAGCGACCAGCTTCAGCTCAGGTCATGATCTCACGAGTGAGTTTGAGCCCAGAATCGGGCTCTGTGATGACAGCTCAGAGCCTGGAGCCTGCTTCTGCTTCTCTGTCTCCCTCTCGCTCTCTGCCCGTCCCCCATCTGCACTCTGCCTCTGTCTTTCAAAAATGAGTAAATGTTAAACAAAAATCAAAAAAAAAACCAACTTTACTTAAAATTTAACTGTGCATACTTATATTAAATGCACTTCCTTCACTCAACATTAGGTTCTAGAGATTTTGCTGTATTCCTATAACTATTTGTAAATTTTAGGTATGATATAATATTCTATTGTATGGATATTCTGATGTTTTGTATGTTTTGTATTCTTTTCTTGATGGGTAATACATTTTCTAACTTTGTGTCACTGCAAATTATGCTGCAGTTTCTTTGTATATATTCCTTGTGCAGACTTGAAAAAAGAAGTGGGGCCTACAATATAGATAGACATGTAGAATATGTATAACCCTTATCTAAAATCCAATATATATTGATACATTACTTTTCAAAATAGTCACTGATTTTGTTTCCTGGGTGTGTAATACTATCTTCTTTTTTTTTTCCCCCTGTAATTTATATGATGACTCTTGTGATTAAGTATCTTAACAGATAAAACAGTCATGTTTCTTCATCCATGAATTGCCTATATAAGGCATATTTTTTATTTGATTTTTAGTTCTATACATGTGTTACATATAAATTCTTTAAAATTATTTCTAAAGCCACAGTTTTATATTGCTCAGCAAAATTTTGTTTCTAGTTTATCTATGGTAAGATAAAATATGGCATATTATTCATTGTGAAGTCATGATTTGGTTTGAAGGACTATAATTATTTTGTATTTATTACTTCTCCTTTCTTCACGTTTTTGTGATTACCGTCAATACTTCTCTGGCTTGTTGAGCTATAAAATTTACATATTGGTCAAACATTTTTAAATGAATTATTTTCTACTTACCTCTTTAACTATGAGCCACTGTTTTTATATGCAGTATTTTTATTGCTGTTCAGTTTTAGTGTTTAATATCCAATGTTATCTTAGTCTTTGATACCTCTATTATTTAGAAGTAAATCTCTTTTTTATAGTCCACATATGAAAGACATTTTCTCATTCTTCTTTTTTATTTATCCTTTTTTATCGCACTTTTATTAGAATTTTTTTCACTGTACAATAGCACTGTTTAGCTATTTCATGCGGTGATTTTTCTGAAGTTTTTAGAATATATGTATATCCACCTTGTCAGTTTGTTAATTGCACTGCCGTAATGGTACCTTTTTTCTAATTTTGAGTTTTCTCCTTTTCTTGCTCATGGTATTGGGTTGAAATCTTTCTAGGTGTTGCAGCTTCCTTAATTTTTCCTTATATTTCTATGAATATATTAGTTCTATATCATTGTGGTAGTTTATACCATCATCATTTTCTAATTTCTCCCTTGATTAAAGAAGTTATCTTAAATATTTTAAGGAATTGGTATTAATAGATATGCTTCTCCAGTAACTGTCTGCCAGAAATATAATGTTCCTCCTTTTCTATTAAAATGTTTACATCATTATATGTTCGGTGTTTTTCCTTTTAAGTTATATATTACGTGGTTTTGTTGTTTATTGAATTAGAAAGGTCTCTATTTGAAAAGTTCTGTTTGTATTTACTTAGTATCATGGTTATATTTTGATACATTGTTCTTTCTTGCACCTCTACAAATATCTAATAAAATGTTGATACTCATTTCTGTGTGTGTGTGTGTGTGTGTGTGTGTGTGACAGATAGAGAAAGCATGTATGTATGAACTATCTGCATGTGTTACAATTTGAATCAAGCAAAAGGGGAAACATGTATCTAAATTTAACTCTTCAAATAGAAGTCCTTAAGTGAAAATAATCTGCAAACCATTGATATATTTGTGGAATTTAAGCATATATATTTTAATAGCTATTTTCTTGCTCATTCCCAAATCAGTTTTTTATGTTTTTCATCACCTTGCAGAGCAATATTTAAAAAAAATCTTCCCTCTCTCCCCCATTAGTAAAGGATACTTACGCTTTCAATGTTAATTACATTTATTTTTTTCTGTCTTTAATATATATATATATATATATATATATATATTTATTTATTTATTATCAAGTTGGCTAACGTACAGCGTATATAGTGTGCTCTTGGTTTGGGGGGTAGATTCCTGTGATTCATCGCTTACATACAACACCCAGTGCTCATCCCAACAAGTGCCTTCTTCAATGCCCATTACCCATTTTCTACTCTCCCCCACCCGCCATCAACCCTCAGTTTGTTCTCTGTATTTAGAGTCTCTTATGGTTTGCCTTTCTCTCTGTTTCAAACTATTTTTTTCCTTTTCCCTTCCCCCATGGTCTTCTGTTAAGTTTCTCAAGTTCCACGTATGAGTGAAAACATATGATACCTGTCTTTCTCTGCCTGACCTATTTCACTTAGCATAACACCCTCCAGTTCCATCCGTGTTGTTGCAAATGAGAAAGATTTCATTCTTTCTCATTGCCAAGTAGTATTCCATTGTATATATAAACCACATCTTCTTTATCCATTCGTCAGTTGATGGACATTTAGGCTCTTTCCATAATTTGTCTGTTGTTGAAAGTGCTGCTCTAATCATTGGGGTACAAGTGCCCCCATGCATCAGCACTCCTGTATCCTTTGGATAAATTCCTATTTCTGGGTCATGGGGTATTTCTATTTTTGATTTTTTTGAGGAAACTCCACACTGTTTTCCAGAATGGGTGCACCGATTTGCATTCCCACCAAATCACACTTTAGTAGAGCAACATTTATCCAAAGGAATCTTAAGCATTCCAAAGTGTGATTTACTAAGAACAACAATTCAAGTGGTTTTTAAAAATTTGATGATTTCCAACATGTCATTTCATTTTAGAGAATGGCAAGATTTCTGAGGATCTGAAAATACAGGTCTTCTTGAGTTTCATGCTTGAATTAGATTCTAATGGGAATACATTTCTGGATCCCTTTCAGTGTTTTCATAACAAGTTTCATTTCAGTATTACTGTGCATATGTCTTTGAGGACAGAAAGAGAAGAGACAGAAAGAGAGAAAAAGGAATAATTTTCTCACCATGAATTCTCATTTTGTTGCCATTTGTACTGACACACAGTTTCATTGTCCTAAAGAACTATGTAGAGCCAGGCTTTCTGTTTAAAACAAGATACTTTTCTTTAAAGTTCAACAAAGAGTGTTTAATGAAAGGGTTTAAAAAATATGTGTTTTCCCACTTTAAGTAATTTGTTGCTCTGGCAAATTTCTTAACTACTCAGTGCTGTAGAATTCTGGAAATAAAAATCTCTAACAAGTACACATAAGGTTATTGTGATGTTTACATTGAAATAAGTTTTGCTAATATATATATATATATATATATATATATATATATATACTAAAATATATATACTGAAAAAATATATATATACTGAAAAATTATAGTAGTGTAATTGTTAGATTAAAAAAAATATTTCCATGGCACGAAGGTGGGAGGTGTTTCCTGTCCTGTTTTTACACATTTGGGAATTTTATTAATAAAGTTACATTAACTACAATCTCCATAAAAAAAAAATACTTATTCACAGCTCAGCTTAAACAAAAAGATTCATTACATACATACAGAATTATTTTTCCTTTTCATGTTGAATGCAACCATATTTTCTACATTTCATATCCTGTCTTGCACATTCAACATATTCTGTAAGGATTAGTAGAGATTAATGAGAAAAATGTATAAAAATTTCATTATGAATGAATGCATTTTTCTATCATTGTAATTCACAAATTAAAGTAATGCTTTTTTGTTGTTATTTTTGTTATCATGGCTTTTTATTCTTCTTCACAGTTAAATTGACTTTTTACATAGAGTTGTGCTAATGATTAAAAACAGATTTTGTGTAAGGTATTTTGCACCTAATCTGTCTACCATTGATTGAGTCTGTCTATTTATGACTGCCTTTGCTCTTGGCATTTTTCCTACAGAAATAGTACCAGGGAAATACTCGTCATTTTTGAGAGACCTATTTAATTATCTAAATTCTTCAATGTAGGCTTCTTTTAGATATATTAATTGATTCTTTCATTAAAAAAAAGTAATTTCATTACTTGCCACATGCCAGGCAGTTTGCTAGGCCTGGAAATGAGAGACAACATGACTCATTCTCAAGGATGTTATAGCTTAATGGCGGTGAGGTAGGCAGAAAGGTTGTAATCTTGCAACAGAATAAGCTATACAAAATATTAAGAGCACAAAATATTACACAAATATATGGTATGTATGTACATATATTTCTTTATTTTCATATGTATGTGCACATATGTTTATATGCACATATATTGTAGATTATATTTTTATATGTATTTATAAATTTTAATGCTGTTGCAAAATATGTGTAAAAACGGCCTTTATGGAGAGCTGAAACTGGACAGGTAGGTAGGTAAAGCAAAGAGGACAAATATAGTATGGTTTGAAAGGTCTTTTATATTTAATTATGTGTTTAAATAGTTAAATCATTTAGGAGAGATTATATACAGATGGAAGTTTGAGAGGACCTGCGTTTTAAAGACAGATCATGTGCAAATTATGCAGGCTGTCGTGATTCTAATGCATCTTTTTGTTTCATCAGTTGGCTTGATGCTCCAGGTATTAAGCAATTGTTTCTCTGCTCCAAACTCACCATTCTATACTCTCTTTTGGTTTGCTAGGATTCTGATAACCACATTTCTTCTTTTCCAGCTGGGTTTATGCAAGGCAATGCCAACAGGAAGTACGAGACAGAGACTGTAAGGGTGTAAAAGAAAGATGAGAATTACTTCTGTCTACTTCTTAGGGATTCCTTGTAGGCTTCCTCATTCAATGGGCAGCTGTCCAGTAGTGCTTCTTTATCTCAGGGGCAGCAATTCCTTTTTGTAACAGTTGATGAGTCAAGTCCAGTTTTTCTAGTGTGCACAGCCAGCCTCACTGTGTTCAGCCTCAGAGACACACACACCAGCCAGCTGGTACCCCTCTTCAAAGGTGTGAGCGTCAGCTCTGGACTGGGGGGAGGAAGGGGGGGTTCTGAACAAAGAGATAATAGCTCCAGCCAGGGTATCACCTCCACTTCTGAGCTCTGAGTTTCAGCTCGGGAAGCCCCTTTTAGAAATTTCTAAGTTTGAATTCTTACAACTACTTTAGTTTATTTCCTCAGCACTTAAGCAGATGCAGCTTGAAGTTTATACTTCAATGATCCCTTAAAATTCTCTTACCTTTCAGTTGTCTAGATTAAGAATCTTCTATTTAGTTAATAATGTCTTACATTAAATTTTCTTTTCTTTTCTTTTTCTTTCTTTCTTTCTTTCTTTCTTTCTTTCTTTCTTTCTTTCTTTCTTTCTTTCTTTCTTAACTTCTGTGGCTTTTTGACTGGGCACCAACTGGAATTAACCAATGCTTTTCACAACTAGGAAATCATACCTCAAATACAGTACTTGTTTATTATAAAGATCCTTCTCTGAGATTTCAATCCTATTGTTCTGGGTCTGGATATACATGTATTTTTCAAAACCTCATATGATTCTGGTGACTGGTCAAGTTTTAGCAGTGGTCTTATAAACCTTTAGGAATCCCTTTAAGTGTTTCTTAACTGAATCATTTTAGAAAGATATTTTTATAATACATGACCCTTTTTTTCTTTCTTTTTCAAATGTAATTTATTGTCAAATTGGTTTCCATACAACACCCAGTGCTCATCCCAACAGGTGCCCTCCTTAAAGCCCATCACCCACTTACCCCTCTCCCCCACCCCCCATCAACCCTCAGTTTGTTCTCAGTATTTAAGAGTCTCTTATGGTATGCCTCCTTCCCTCTCTGTAACTTTTTTCCCCCATTCTGCTCCCCCCTGGTCTTCTGTTAAGTTTCTCAGGATCCACATATGAGTGAAAATATACGGTATCTGTCTTTCTCTGCCTGACTTATTTCAGTTAGCATAACACTCTCCAGTTCCATCCACATTGCTAAAAATGGCCAGATTTCATTCTTTCTCATTGCCAAGTAGTATTCCATTGTATACATTAACCACATCTTCTTTATCCATTCGTCAGTTGATGGACATTTAGGCTCTTTCCATAATTTGGCTATTGTTGAGAGTGCTGCTATAAACATTGGGGTACAAGTGCCCCTATGCATCAGCACTTCTTATCCCTTGGGTAAATTCCTAGCAGTGCTATTGCTGGGTCATAGGGTAGATCTATTTTTAATTTTTTGAGGAACCTCCACACTGTTTTCCAGAGTGGCTGCACCAGTTTACATTCCCACCAACAGTGCAAGAGGGTTCCTGTTTCTTCACATCCTGCCAGCATCTATAGTCTCCTGATTTGTTCACTACAAAGACCCCAAATAACTGAAGTAATATTGAAGAAGAAAACCAAAGTGGGAGGCATCACAATCCCGGTAGCCTCTACCACAAAGCTATAATCATTAAGACAGTACGGTATTGGCACAAAAACAGACACAGAGACCAATGGAATAGAATAGAGACTCCAGAATTGGACCCACAAATGTATGGCCAACTAGTCTTTGACAAAGCAGGAAGGAATATCCAATGGAAAAAAAGACAGTGTCTTTAACAAATGGTGCTGGAAGAACTGGACAGCAACATGCATAAGAATGAAACTAGACCACTTTCTTACACCCTTCACAAAAATAAACTCAAAATGGATAAAGGACCTGAATGTGAGACAGGAAATCATCAAAACCCTAGAGGAGAAAGCAGGAGAAAACCTCTCTGACCTCAGCCACAGCAATTTCTTACTTGACACATCTTCACACATTTTTTAAAAGCAAAAATGAACTATTGGGACTTCCTCAAGATAAAAAGCTTCTGCACTGCAAAGGAAACAATCAACAAAACTAAAAGGCAACTGACGGAATGGGAAAAGATATTTGCAAATGACATATCGGATAAAGGGCTAGTATCCAATATCTATAAAGAACTCACCAAACTCCACAGCTGAAAAACAAATAATCCAGTGAAGAAATGGGAAGAAGACATGCATAGACACTTTTCTAAAGAAGACATCCAGATGGCCAACAGGCACATGAAAAGATTCCCAACGTCACTCCTCATCAGGGAAATACAAATCCAAACCACACTGAGATACCACCTCACGCCAGTCAGAGTGGCTAAAATCCATGACCATTTGAAATAATTTTGTTGAGGGAAAGGCTGGAAACTTGAGGTTGAGTTATAAGACTTCATGTGTGAGGTCTAGGCTGGGCCATAGAATTTAGGCTGGATAATTGGAGGAGCCATTTGCAAATATAAAGCTAATGGGTAAAGGCAATACTTAGTTAAAACTGATTATTAGTAGTTTCATCAATGTTTTAGGAAAATTATCTTCATTTTTAGATTATATTTGCCCCACAATCCTTCTCTATGAATGACTGTCTCCCCAAAGGGACTATATTCTAGTCAATGACAAGAACCAGGGATTCTGTCTTTTGTTTTCCTAGATTAGATGCAGCTATATGGTAAACATCCAGTACATGTTTGCTAAATTAAAAAAAAAAAAAAAGCTATAAGGAAATACACATGCACACTTGCTTAATACATTGCCTCACATTTAAAATTTGAGTCTTTTAAACTACATATAAAACATGTACAGCTTTTATTATGCATCTAATCTGGATTGTGTTATGCCACAAGAGAGATTATATAATCAAAAATTACCAAGATTCCACTTAAATAGAGCATGTGTTCATAATATTCTATTTGAGATCTAATTAAATTTTAAGTACAATTCTAGAATACACTCATTCTGAGGTTTTGTTGGACTCCACAAACTCTCCATCTGAGCCTAGCTGTTAAAATTTCTTTTTAAGTTAACTGTGTTAACATCTTTCCTAATTTATTCTCCTGAGCAGTAGAGTCCCCTACTGCTTGTCTGTTTTAGTGTTTAATTGCTTCACAGACTCTCAGATTGAATTCTGTAGCAATTTACTTTGATCTCCTGGTGAAACAGTGAGATTTTCAGCATGAATTAAACAAAAATGGAAATGTTAATAAGTAAAAATTGTAAGGTTTCCTGAAACACTCCATCCTTTCATTTGATTGGAAGCTCACAGTGAATTAATCAATATTACAGAATGTTGTTAGCAGATTTACGATTCCATTACAAGGAAGTAAAGACTACTTAAGCTATCCCCAGTTCAAAATTTCTGACTGCACCCACTTAGCTGAAAGAGGAGTCGCTGTCTCATATTGAGAATTAATTATAAAGTTCTTTATAATCTTCTAAATCAGCTTTTCAGATTTTCCCTGAGTTATTAAACTGACCAATGCACATGCTTTGCACTATATTTAAAATCTTCTATTGAATAGTGCAAGATCTGAAGGGTTGAGTATATGTCACCAAGTTAAAGAACTAAATAACAAATGGAATTTTAAAATAAAATAGTATGAATTTTGTATACAATGCCAAATTTCTGAATTTTAATTACAAGGGCTAATGCCTAATAGTTTTTTTTCACTGGGAAGATACTCAAATATATTAGACTCATGTTTAATATTCTGTATTTCTGCATTTTCTGAATCAGTATTAAAAATTCATAGAATAATTGTACTCTATATTGATACCCAATAATCATAACAAATAAGAAGCAAATTTAATTTTCCTAACCTAGACCTGTAATTTCCAATCAGACTTTCAAAAGTAACTACTCATACCAAATGGACTTTTACCCTTTGGAAGGCAAGGACTGCCATCCACTGTGTGAGAGGCAACTAACCTGAAATTTGATTAGAGTGAGGTGATTCTAACTGAATTATCTTGTATATAAAACTATTGCAAATAAAAATGTGAATGTAATTTTAATCAGTAAAATTCTAAACGGAAAAAGAATACTGACTAAATTTGTATATATTGTACAGATAATTTTAAAAATCAACATCTAATCCTTGAATCTTTGCTTTAATTCACCTCATTTTCATTCTGATTACAGATTTTTGTATTTCAGAAACGTCAAGAACTATGTTAATGAAATCAATATTAAAAATATCATACTGAAAAAAAAATATCATACTGATTTGAAATCTTATTAAGGCTTTATTTCAGTAGAAAGAACTGTCCTGAGATGTTCTATATCTGCCCTGTTGTCTACCATTTGTTAGACCCAAGTGGCTACTGAGTGTATGGAATGTGGCCAGTGTGACTGTAAAAGCTATTTTTTTTTAAATTTAAGTGTAAGTAAATTAAACTCATATAGTCTCATGTGGCTCATAGCCACTGTATCTGTAGGACAGCAGGGCTCTGTAGTATTATTAGTTAACTCTATTATTTTTTCTTATTCTTCTGAAGTTCCAAAGCAAATAGGTATGTTATTTCTTTACTTTTGGTTTTGTTTTATTTCAAGTTTTCTGGTTAATTCCAGTTAGTTAACATATAGTATAATATTAGTTTTGGGAGTAGAATTTAGGGATTCATCACTTATACAGAACACCCAGTGCTCATCATAAGTGCCCTCCTTAATACCCATCACCCATTTAGCCCATCTCTGCCCACCTTCCCTTCTGATAAATTATATATAGTAATTTTTCATAGGTTCTCTCACAGTGCTTCGAAAGTTTGAAATTATCTGTGAATAATAAAGGTGTTTGTTTCAGTTAAAAAAGAAAGAAGAAGAAACAGCTGCAGTCCATGTTAAAATAACAAACCCATTGTCACTGGAACTTGCTGTTGAGATATTAAAAAATCATTTCCCCACATTGTTTAGTGTATTATAGAATGCATAAAAAAATTGAAGCAGTTTTGTATAAGATGAAAAAAAAGATAACACATGTATTAAAAGTGTCCATGGGGAAAAGATAATGAGAGGATTTATCTCTTGCACATATAATTCTTGGATTTATATCCATATTAAAGATTTCCAAAGCAATTCACTGAGTTTATTTCTGCATTGTAGGCAGTGAAAATGCCATCTCCAGGTTTCACATTTCATTAAATCATTTAATCAGTTGATATGACTAAATTCCAAAGAAAGGAACTGAATCAAGTTTCATAATTTATAATTGACTTATCTTAAGATATGCTACCTCCAGGGTACAGAGCATTCTTAGGTTTTCACAGTGAATAGAGTATCTCCATAGTCCACTCTATTCCTTTCCTGAACAGTTGGATTTAGTACTTGAATCTCTATCCTGGAACAGAATTTTCAGAAATATTTCTCAAACTCTAAGTCCTTGTGAAGTTCATGCCCTAAGCTCATACTTGATGAATTGCACTACAATTAAGTTGAACAAGGTGGGCCCTTTATTTTAACTCATAAGGAAAAGAAAACACACACACGCACACACACACACACACACACACACACACACACACATATACACAAAGGTATATATACACATAAGTAAAGGATATATCCAAAATAATATTTTCACAGTGATTATCATATGAAAATGGAACTAATAATCATTGCTTTACTATTCTTCTTTTATAAATTCTTCACAGAATTTTAATAGACACTAGCAGTAGAGAATTTAAATTAACATTGACATATGGGAGTCAAATTTTATGTTTCACACTAAATGATTTTCCTTAATGTGAATATTTAAAAAATATTTATCAGTGCATATGCTAATAATATTTATGAATAATTTTGAGGAAATATGTGAAAAATAATTGAAATTAATAGTTTATCATGCATTCATTCTTTATCAAGTCTCACACTTAAGTCTCCATACACAAGGATTATCTTATTTTACAATATATTTCATTGAAAATGTCATTATTTAACATTTGAGATACTGATTTTATTTATTTTTTCCCAGTGTTATTTGTATTCTTTATTGCTTCATATCTTAATTCGTATATTTTGATTTCTTCTTTAAAGGATGCATTATTCAAATATAAAAACAACTTTTATTATCTTTTTTGTTGAGGCATAGGTGACATAAAACATATCAGTTTCAGTGTGCAACATACTTATTCAGTATTTATGTATATATTGTGAAATGATTGCCACAGTAAGTCCAGTTAACATCCATTACCACATATAGTTACAATTTTTTTCTTATGATGAAAAGTTTTAATATCAGCTCTGTAAGCAACATTCAAATATACAATAAAGTATTAATTATGCTGTCCATTATATATCCAGGACTTATTTATTTTATAGCTGGAAGTTTGTACCTTTTGACCCCCTTCATTCATTTTGCCAACCCCCATCCCCTGCCTCTGGCAACCACCAATCTGTTGTCTAAGTTTGTTTTAGTTTGTTTTTAAATTCTACATGTAAGTGAGATCATATGTTATATGTCTTTCTGTCTGGCTTATTTCACTGAGCACAATGCCCTCAAGGTCCATCTGTGTTGTCATAAAAGCCAAGATTTCTTTCTTTTTTATGGAAAATAGCTCTGTAAATAAATGACATTAGAGTGTTTATTTTAGGGCTTTAAAAAGTATTCATCATGTTAAATTATTATTAATATTGTTATGGAATATATCTTCTAGAGATATAACAACTCCTTGAAACAATTTGATCTCTCAATGCATCCAAATGCAACGTGTAAAAAATTTGAATTGAAATAGTCCATCTACCCTAAATAATATAGATAATTGAATCATGACATATCTTTATTGCAATGTTCTGCTACTCTTTCATTACCAGAACTCTCACTCCACCATGCCCGATGCTTACCCTAGGACATGATTTGGCCTTTAACTTTGGCAGAAATTAATGCTAGCCAACATGCAAAGGAGGAAGTTATAGCCAGGAGCAGGAAACATTTTCCAGTCCTCTCCCTCCACCTTTCATGTAGGTGACTCACTACAGCTCTTCTTTCCAGTATGTCAGTGAATCATTTCTTGACTGAGTTGCTAACATATGTTGGTATGCCTTCCTACACATTCTCATCTGTCAGTTGTTTATTTTCTTGACAATCTTAGGAAACCACATGTTTAAAATAAGAAAGGCAAGTGACTGGAGCAATTGGTATTATCTTGACTACTATAACACACATTCTACTTTTTTCAGGATAAAGTCAATTACACACAACAAATATTTTGTTTTGATATTCTTGTTTTCACAATAAACATGCCACAGTTTACTAATTTATGAAATCCATTGTGTGATTGAGAATTCCTCCTAAATAATGTGGAATAAAGAATACAAAATGAATTATTTACCCAAATAGGGAGACCATTTTTAAAAGGATATGTCAGCTCTTATGCTGAATTAAAGAACCAAAATGTTGACTTCTGATACTAATGTAGGTTTGTTGGTTCAGTTTTGTTTGCTTATTTGAAATGATTGAAAAATCTTATATGAAACCATGAAAATAATTGATTGAAAAAACAGATCAAATAAAATTAAGTCTATTTGTCTATAATACAAAATAACAGATTTTTAAGTGTGTGTGTGTGTGTGTGTGTGTGTGCTCATGTGTATTCTCATTTTACTCTTAGGATTTCTGTTATTGGGATTGTGTAGAATTTATATAAGGCACTTGTACTTCCAAAACCCTCTATAGAAAATCTGATGTTTTGTGTTTGAAAATAACTTCTTTAATATGCTTACTAAAATATGTGCTTAGTTATGCTAAATCTACATAATGTATTATGTTTAAGACCTATTTTACCTTTAATTTTACTAAGAAAATAAGGTTAGAAAATATGAGAAGCAGAAAATTATAGCTTCTTTATTTCAATATGTCTTTGGAATATCACTTTACTATTTTCTGTTTTTTTTTTAATTTTTTGTATCTGTAAATAAAGTTTTATTGGAACACAGTCATGCTTATTCATGAACATGGTGTCCATGGCTGCATTTGCACTTCAGTGGAAGAGTTGAGTAGTTGCAACATAGAGACTTTATAGCTTGCAAAGTCTGAAATATTTACTATTTATTTTAGGTTTAAACCATTTATTTATTTATTATTTATTTATTATTTTTTTTATTTGCAAGTTAGTTAACATACAGTGTAGTCTTGGGGTAGAACCCAGTGATTCTTCATTTACATGTAACACCCAGTGCTTATCCCAACAAGGGATAAGGCCCATCACCCATTTGCCCCAGTTTCATCAACTGTCAGTTTATTCTCTGTACTTAAGAATTTCTTGTGGGAGCACCTGGGTGGCTTAGTCAGTTACGATCTCACAGTTTGAGGGATCAAGCCCTGCATTGGGCCTGTGCTGACAGCTCAGAGTCTGCTTGGGATTCTCTCACTTTCCTTTCTCTGCCCCTCCCCGGCTCATGTGCTCTCTCTCTCTCTCTCTCGCTCTCTCTGTCTCTCTGAACTTAGAAACACTGCCTCTAGTAAATCACTCAAAGCATCACATACTGTGAAGAAGGCAAAACTGAAAAAGAACACCAACCTTACAGATGTCTAAAATGAACCCTCTTAATGATAAGAGTAAATTGCTAGTACTTACATTGCTAGCAAGAAGGGGGGAGCCTTAAATTTCTCAAGACAATTTTATCCTTCAGAGCTTCTATAAGTTTTACAACACAAAGTTTGGCCAAAGGGTGGAGGGTGGGGGGAAGCATGATAAAAAACCAAAATCAAACCCAAGAGAAAAAAAAAAGGCAAATGGGAACAGACTATCAGAAAACCCAAACAAAGGCATGGTGAGACAGAACTTTAAAATATTTATCATTTGTATGTTGAAGAAATAGAGAACTTTGGAGAATCTACAAAAGTAACCAAATGGAAATTCAATTTATTTCTAGATATTTTGTTGATTTTGATATTATTTTATATGGTGCTTTTTTTCCAACTTGTATTATCTTAGATTGTTCAGTGATTTCACATAATCTTAGATTATTGCTTTTTTTAAGGATATGCAGTTGACTTTTATAAAATGATATATGACCTTGCTATATTTACTCATTAATACCAATAGTTAATGTATTCTTTTGCATTTTCAAAAATTAGCTTTCAGGGAACCAGTGTTTTCTATGTATATATATAACTGTGTGTGTGTGTGTGTGTGTGTGTGTGTGTGTGTGTGTGCGCGCGCGCACGCACATGTGCGCTGGTTGCCCAGGTGTATTCAATTTATGAAGAAAAAAAAAACCTCCAAAAAAAAAAAGAAAAGAAAAAGCAAGATAGATATGATTAAATCTCCCAAAATAAGCTGCAGACATTCAGAGAGATGGAAATATAAAAGCAAAGTCTGTAATCAGTTATTTAAGAAAGGTATGTCATCGAAAGGATGGGGAAGTATGAATAAAATAAGTATAAATCTATAACAGAAATATGGTGTGGAAACTGCTGAATCTAAATGACAATATTCAAATCTTAACTTACCAGACAGAAGGGAAAAATTACCCATGAACAAACACCATTAGAATAAAATGCTTTGTTTAAGTAAAAATGAGGACCAAAGAACCTGGAATACTTTATAGTAGATAGATATCAGATTAGGCTTCTGTAGTAAATTAAAGTTTCAGTCAAGAGAGAGAATCGAATATAAATATTTTCAAGCAAACTATAAAATTTTTCACAGTTTAGATCTTGATTGAAATTTTAAAAAAGATTTTGTAAGCAACAAAAAGAAAGAATGGGGAGAAAGAAACACAATAAAAATACAATTTAATGAGATGTACTGATATTTTAAATTAAATAGTGAAAATGAAACAATAACCATTTTGTGATAAAGTGAAACAACTAGTCTCTTCTAAGCAATAGCAGAGAATGTGACTTTTTTCTGTGGGGTTATAATGCTATAATCATTATTTTGTTCCAAAAAAGATAGAAAGTGTGAATATATTCAAAGAACTCAATGATATATGTAAAAATTTTGCATAAGCACTAAAAACTATTATCTATTTTAAAGTATTTTGAATAAAAGAAGTGAAAACATTTTAAACTTTATTGGTCGAACAGAAATGAGGATAGGGTAAATAAAAAGCTTGAAGCACAGAAAATACCCACAAAATAGCAGATTTGCCAATTTCTTTTGTGATCACAATAAATAAAGCATATAAGAGCTACTTCTAGTAAAAGGTATATAGACTTGAATGCAATATAATAAGAAAACAAGTATGTAAAAATGAAATGGAAAGGAGATGAAATTCAAACATGTTAAAACAAATGACGTGGTAATGAGAAAGGAGAAAATATTAATTGCCCAATTTATAATTGGCAAAAAGGAGAAGGAGCATAAACTTCCCTAAAATGTTGAACTGTATAAATGAAAAGTAAATTGATACAGAAATAATGTGAATTATTTATATTGGCTCTAGATAATTTAGAAACCAAAATTTAGTATAAATATCAGAAATATTAAAACTGTTGTATAGAGGGCAGCCTGGGTGGCTCAGTTGGTTAAGCATCCAATTGGATTTTGGCTCAGGTCATGATCTCTTAGTTCGAGGGTTCCAGCCCCACACTAGGCTCTGTGCTGACAGCTTGGAATGGCTTGGGATTCTCTCTGCCACTCCTCTGTTCTTTCTCTCTCTCTCTCTCAATCAAAAATAAATGAATAAACATTAGAAAAAAGTTATATAGAAACAGAACATACACAAATCACCTCAGACAGAGAAGTTTCTATAAAGGTTCAAACCATGTGATTTTGTTATCATAAAGTTCTAAAGGCTATAAAAAGATAGTGTTAGCATCTCTTTTACAGTAGAGAAAGTGCAAGATCTCCCTTATAAATATTTTGTAAACAGTTACTAGAGACAACTAGAAGTATGAATTTATCAATTGTTATTTATTCATCATTGTAAAATAGAAATATTCCAAGAATGTAAAAATAGCTAATCATAGATTCTATTATATTCACAATAATAAAGACTTTTAAAACATGAAATATTTTGTAAACCTGTTCCTAGGTATGTTTGCTTGTACACTGGATTTGAATATGCAAAATTGTGGAAATAATTGGAGGCAAGTGATGATTATATCTTCCTCCAGAAAAGAAGGAAGGTCCAATGAAGGTTTTTTTCTTTATAATTATAATGCTGGTTGATTGCTAAACAATTAGTTAGGTTTGAGCTTGGTAGTTTTATTTTGTATCTTACTAACATATGTATTGTTTATTGAGGGCTGAATTAAATTTCTTTGTAATCTAATTAGAAATGTATAAAGCAGAACCATTTTCTTAGAAACTGTGTATCATGGAAGCAATTCAAGGTCCACACAGCACAAGGAAAAAGCTAAGTATCTGACTTTGGGTACCCACATTCTCACTTTGATCTAAGCATTTTGACTTAAAATGGTAAGGGGATCCATGTCTGATTTATGTATCTATTACATTTGGTTGTTTTTTATATAATTTAAAGCTATGTGTCTCATAGAAGTCCTTGTAAAAATAAGTAAATTTTAAAAATCTGTTTAAAAAATATTAAGGGGTGGCTGGGTGGTTCAGTAGGTTAAACATCCAATTTCGGCTCAGGTCATGATCTCAAGGTTCGTGAGTTTGAGCCCCACATCAGCCTCTCTGCTGATAGCTCAGAGCCTGGAGCCTTTCAGATTCTGTGTCTTCCTCTCTCTCTCTCTCTGTCCCTCCCCTGTTTGCACTCTGTGTCTTTTTCTCAAAAATAAATAAATATTAATTTTTTAAACATTAAAATGTAAGACCTATTAATTGACATGCCATAAATGGGTCTACAAATGGCCAAATAATCTTTGACAAAAGAGAAAAGAATATCTAATGGAAAAAAGTGTCTTTAGCAAATGGTGTTGGAAAACTGGACAGTGACATACAGAAGAATGAAACCAGACCACTTTCTTACACTTTACACAAAAATAAATTCAAAATGAATGAAAGATAGAAATATAAGACAGGAAACCATAAAAATCCTAGAGAACACAGGCAGCAACTTTTTTGACCTTGGGTGCAACAACTTCTTACTAACTATGTCTCTGGAAGCAAGGGAAACAAAAGCAAAAATGAACGATCTCATCAAGATTAAAAGCTTCTGCACAGCAAAGAAAACAATCAACAAAACTAAAAGGAAACCAACGAAATAGGAGAAAATATTTGCAAATAACATATCAGATAAAGGGTTAGTATCCAAAATCCATAAAGAACTTATCAAACTCAACACCCCCCCCAAAAAAAATAATCCAGTGAAGAAATGGGCAAAAGACATGCATAGACACTTTTCCAAAGACATTCAGATGGCTCACAGACACATAAAAAGATGCTCAACATCACTCATCATCAGGGAAATACAAATCAAACCCACAATGAGATACCACCTGACACCTGTCAGAATGGCTAAAATTACCAACTCTGGAAACAACAGATGTTGGCAAGGATGTGCAGAAAGGAGAACATGTTTGCACCATTGGTGGGAATGTAAACTGGTCCAGTTACTCTGGAGAACAGTACTAAGCGTCCTCAAAGAATTAAAAATAGAAGTATCCTATGACCCAATAATTGTACTACTAGGTATTTATTCAAAGGATACAAAGTGCTGACTTGAAAGGGCACATGCACCCCAATGTTTATAGCAGTGGTATCAACAATAGTGAAATTTTAGAATGAGCCCAAATGTCGATTGACCGATGGATGGATAAAGAAGACGTGGTGTGTATATACATACATATATTATGTATGTATATACATATATATAGTATATGGTGTGTATATACCATACACACCAGAAGACGTGGTGTGTATATACATACATATATATGTATGTATATACATATATATAGTAGATCAAAAAGTGATCAAAAAGAATGAAATCTTGTCATTTGCAACAACATGATGGAACTGTAGTGTATTATGCTAAGTGAGATAAGTCAGTCAGAGAAAGACAAATATCATATGATTTCACTCATGTGGAATTTAAGAAACAAAACACATGAACATAGGGGAAGGGAAAGAAAAATAAAAACAGAGAGGGAGGCAAGTCATAAGAGATTCTTAACTACAGAGAACAAACTGAGGGTTGCTGGAGGGGAGGTGGGCTGGGGATGGGATGGGTTATTGACATTAAGGAGGACACTTGTTGGGAGGAGCACTGTTGTATGTAAGTGGTGAATCATGAAATTCTACTTCTGAAACCAATATTGCACTGTATGTTAACTAACTTGAATGTAAATTTAAAAACATATAATTAAATCAGAAAGTCAAGTAATTTGATTCTATCTAATTCTCATATCTTACAAAGTGGAAAATATCCTGTCTTTTCCCTCAGTGTCAAAATGTGATTTGTGGACTCCTTTTGTCAGTATTTCCAATGACACTGGGAGGCAGATTCCTTGATCCAAAATAAGACATTCTTACTTGGAATCCAAGGGAGTCCGATCCCCAATCTTCATTTTTTATAATTTTGCTAATTGATTTGTAACTATCTTTTAATATTTTTTAATGTTTATTATTTTTGAGAGAGAGAGAGAGTGAGTGGGGGACGGGAAGATAGAACAGCAGTTCCAGAATCCAAAGCAGGCTCCAGGCTCTGAATTGTCAGCACAGAACCCAACGCGGGGCTCAAACCCCTGAACTGAGAGATCATGACCTGAGCCAAAGTCGGATGCTCAACTGACTGAGCCACCCAGGTGCCCCTGATTCTCAACTATTTTAAACATACAAAACTAAAATTTGTGTAATTATTTTTTAATTATTTGATTTTGTAGTGTTATAAAAGTACCTAGTATTGGGCAAAATATTCTTACAGACCCCTCTTCACACCTTAATTTTACTTCATGTACACTCTTATTATTAAAGGATGACTACACCGAGGATGGAATTTTTTTAATATGAAGTTATGATTCTGAGAAAAAGTAAATTCGGATATATATTTTATACTATATCACCTATATTTTAAATTTTCTTATTATTGAAGTTAAGAAAAACAATGTAAGAAAAGACTTGTGGAAATAAACTACAAAAATGCTTTTTCCTCAGATAAAGATAAGTTAAAGAAAATAGAATTGGTTTGGAAATAATCTTTTTCAGCCAACTAGGGTGGAAGGTGATGTGGGGAAAATATCCCAAATGATTCAGTTAACATTTTTAAAAGGTAGGATAAAGTGTCTTAAAGTAATATATCTAGAGTATTAGAGTGCAAAATAATAAAATGAGAAGTATCCGATATAATGTACAATTGTATGTAATTACCTTTTATGAATCCCTTGAAGTTAAAAAAAAAAAAAAAATCTGGCCAGTATTAAGCCACCTCACGCTGAGTAATACAGATCATTTGAGTGGATGTTGTCATCAATTTTATGGACTTCCATGAAACAACTGGATTGCTTTTTTACATTGATGGCACCAGGCATCCCAAGTTTATACTCACTAGCTTAGCAAATGCCACGTATTAATGAAACAAAGCTGCATTTTGCACCTTCATTTCACATAAGCTGAAATCCCTGGAAACAAAGTCACTTTTGGAATAGTTTTTTATTGTAGATAGGATAAGACCAAACTTACCAGTTTCACTTTTACAAGCACACATATGCACAAATCATGTCATACCTAATCAAAGAAAATGAAACATTGCTATGTGATTATAACAAACATGATATGGAAGAGAATCCAATTGTATATTAACTACAAGAATGTGTTTCTTCAACGAAATTACTGTGAAGGAAATTAAATTTCACTATACCCTACAAATATGTCATTAATAGCTGTGTTACCTTGGTCTAAACAATTCTAAGGATTTTATTTTTCTCAGTTTTGGAACCCAGGGGATTAATTTAGAAACTCCTCTAATACATTTTCCAGCATTAAATATCTGTGGTTCTATTTAGACAATACGAAAAAAAAAATATATAGGACATAAAAAACTTAACATAGCTATAAAAAGTTGAAATAAAGAACCAAAATTCTATCTTTTATTAAAATTTTAGGCTTTAGTTAAAGAGTTACTTAGGTGAACTCTATCCTCCATCTCAAAAAATTTATGAAAGTAAAATGTGCTACTTAGGAATATGTTTCACTGCCTGTAGGTGTCATGACAGAAGGAAAACATCCTCATGTTCATCACTTATTTTCCATGGAGATGAGAATGCAAAGCCATTGTAGCTAGGAGTTGACCATCTCTACCAATTAGTCACTCTCCTCTCCTCAAGTCAGGGAAGTGAACCTAGGGAAACTGGACTTACACCCCACCTGATAGCAATGAGGCACCCTTTCCCTTCCTCACTGGGTGGTGTCAGAGGAGGCCAAATAGGGTCAGGACTTTCCCCACCATGCGACAGTAGCAGTAAACGGACATCATTCCCTTTATCTGGTTTGATATCAGTGGAAGATTAGCGAGGAGCCTGAGTGCTAATATCCATGTCAGTGGAGGCTAAGGGGAGAACCTGGCCTTCCTGGGAGGTGGGCATCATCACAGTGATGCCAGATTGTCAGGAGCCATTTGTTTAGTAAACCGAAATTAACAGGAAGTGATTTCATTAATGGATAGTGCTGCTTGATAAGCTCATTCCAATTCAGGGCTTAGTTTTAAAGTGTCCTTAACCTATGGGGAATAGGCTGAAGAACTGAGTCTGATTTAGTGGAAATTGCTTGACATGGATATCATATCTGGGAACATCGAGACATAGAGGGCTTTCTCTTGAGCTGTAAGGACCCCTCCAAGCCGCAGGGTTCTCCTTGAAGAACAGACAGGGGTAGACAGTGGCATGCATACGTGAAGCTAGGCTCTGGAGGTATTGGGCCCAGTTAGAGAAGGGAACTCAACTCAGCGAATCCTTCTGCACCTGGGCAGCTCTCAGACTGGCCAGGACAAGGACACAGAGAGAAAGAAGTCACAGACTTACCTAACTTGTGAGGGCTAGAGATATGGGATGTACCATGAGCTGATGTCCTGTCCCCCAGAGACGAGAAGCCCCATATAGTAGTTACCTCAAGTCAGGGCAAATTCATGTAGCCCAAATCACCCCCAGATCCAGTGTAAACTGGATGAACTATTCAAAGTGACACATAGTGCTCGTGACAAGTAGTTTCAAAGAAATTCCAAAGTTACCTTGACAGCCCATAAGGAACATCTTGCATTTTCCTTTCTTTCTACTCTCCACAGTTGTGCTGGACGCTCTTCCTTTTTACCTCTTGCTCACAACAACTGTCACCCTCAGTTGTTTATTATGTCACTCAACAGCCTCAAATATTTTCCATTTCCCATCACCCAGATTCTCTAGTCCCAGAGCAAAATCATCTGCACCACCTAGGAACTCATTAGAAAAGCAGGTCCTCAGACACCACTGCAGACCTTCTGAAGTAGAAACTCTGAGAGTTTTAACAACCCCCCTAAGGGATTGAGAGGCACAGTTGAACCACTGCTTTACTTCAAAGAAGAGCCCAAGAGCTAATTTAAGAAAAGCCAATCAACAAAACAAAAAGAAAAAAAAAAAAAAAAAACCTGACAGTAGAGAGTCAGCATCCCCCTTTCACCAAATAAGATTCCATTTTGTCTCATATCAATAATGTCCAGGTTTTAATAAAAATCACTTATTATAGCTAGAAGCAGGAAAATCTGAAATTGAGTCAGCAGATGACAGCCCTGAGATGACACAGATGTTAGAATGATCTGACAAGGATTTTAAAACAGACGTCGTAAAAATGCTTCATGAGCTATTATGAACATGCTTGAGGCAATTGAGTTGATGTGAAGACTTAGAATAAGCAAAAGAGGAGTCTCAGCAAAGAAAATAAAGATACAGAGAAGAGACAAATGGAAATCTTCGAACTTAAAAAGACAACAACTGGAATAAAAATCTTAATGTTTCAGGCACCAAGTAAAGGGATTTGCAAACATGGTCTTATTTTCTCTTCATAACACCATGAGATGGAGAAGAGAAGTCTCTTGTTTAAGCTCTCACAGCTGCTAAGAGCTGGGGTAGGGTCTCAGTTTCAAGTAGATTTGTAAAAAAAGCACTTGCTGCAGCTACATTGTACAACTTCCTGAAGAAACTATCTAAAACACAGGATAAAAAAATATGTACAAGAATATGCACGGCAGCATTGTTCAGAGTGGAGAGAAAGAAAAAATAATAAATGTCCACCATCAGGATAATGACTAAATTAATTATAGTATATCCACACCTTAAAATATTTTGTAGCTGTCAAAAAACAATGAATTAAAACTGGTGCCAGTTGAAAAAAAAACCTCAGCGTCTGAGTACAATGGCCAAATTGGAAGGACTGAGTAAAGAATCTGTGAATATGAGGACAGAAAATACCTAATCTTAACATAAGAGATAAATGTACTGGAAAATTGTTTTTAAAAGAACAGAGCTTCTGGGGCGCCTGGGTGGCTCAGTCGGTTAGGTGGCTGACTTCGGCTCAGGTCATGATCTCGCGGTCCGTGAGTTCGAGCCCTGCATCGGGCTCTGTGCTGATAGCTCTGAGCCTGGAGTCTGCTTCTGTTTCTGTCTCCCCCTCTCTCTGACCCTCCCCCGTTCATGCTCTGTCTCTCTCTGCCTTTCAAAAATGAATAAATGTTAAAAATAATAATAATAAAAAAAGAACAGAGCTTCTGGGATATGTGAGACTATAACAACAATAACTCACATTTGAAATCCATCAATCTATATACCTGTCTACCTAAAATCTATCTGAAATCTTTTGGCTTCTGTCAATTAAAAAAAAAAAAACACCTCAAAGTATTTTGGGACCGCTTAACCAAAATTCAGAAAAAAAAATGTAATTGATAATATGAATTTCCAGAAAATGGAGTAATTTACAGAAATTTGTTTTATAAAAAGTTTGGAATTATTTGAGTAATGGTCCTCAATTTTCTACGTACAGATGGATAGTAATATCCATTGATGAGAACCACTTCTGGTATACTTCCTTGAAATACAGGCATATAGTATTCCACAATTAAGTGTGTGCTGGCCTTAAGAAATATCAGCTATTATCATTTGGTCTCAGCCAAACAATTACAGAAAAATATTAATCTTTAATTCTTTCACTCTGTAAAAAGTACACCAACATTTATTCTGTGATATGAATTATTTCATTGACACATTCCTACATAATATGCAATGATTTTGCTTGAGATATTCCATTGATGCACATAGGCTTTTGAAAGAGCTTTCCAATTTTGTTATTAAAACAATAAAATCTTGAAATCATTTAACTTGCATGAAGCATAAGTTAGTAATGAATATAATACATAACAAAAGGCCATTGTTCAGTCAGGAATACTGAAAACGCACCAAAAGAGTTACACCTTAATTTTGACAAATTTAACACAAATTTGCAAAAATCTTACCTCTCAATACTAACTATATAGTATTTATGTGGCATTTATATATAATATGACATATAATATGTATATTATATAGACTATAGTATAATATATACAGTGTATACCATAGTATATGGTATAGTATATACGGTGTATGGTGTCAATACTATATAAAATAGTATGCTATTTTATATAGTATACTATACTATATAAAATAGAATATATAATTTATCTTATATAGCATTATTACATAGCATTATGTATTCATTTCGTATCTTGTTCTTCAAATTCACTTTTAAGAAAATATCATGTTTGCCAATATATTGTCTATTCACTTGTGCTGAAACTCAAGAGACATTTTTATCACTTAATTTTCTCCTTAAAATGATGCTTTGAAAATATGTATGCTTTTGTGTTTCACTTAAATATTTTGGGATCATTTTAAACTCTATTAGAATTCGAAATTACAGGGCATATAAAAATATAGGTTGAAATGTGTGTGTGTGTGTGTGTGTGTGTGTGTGTGTAGGACAGTGTGTTAAAATTTTAAATTTATGAATAAATTCATAATTGAAAATTTATGTATAATATTCCAAAGGGCATTTAATAAATTATCTAATTTTACCTAGTTATCTAAAAATTTAATGAACTTTCCTAAGGTTAAAAATTTATTTCTTTCTTTAAAAGATTATTTCTATATAATTTAAATTAGATTTAAATTTAACAATGATGTTAGAGTTTCTCCATTTTAATTAAAATTATTGATCTAGTCTCTTTATATTTCAATGATATTAACTGAACAAGGGAAATATCTATTTTCTTTTGTCTTGCATATAACGGTAATAGTAAAAATTCAATATAATATTTCCAGTTTATGCTCTTTCTAAATTTCAGTTAATATGAACCTTTATATGAGGAAACCATTTAATAGAATTGGCTATATTTATATCGCCATCAGCTGTATTGTTTGGTTTCAAAATATTCCTTATGTCTCAGTTCTCAGGAAACAGAAAAACCTATAAAAGAAAATGTAATAAAGGCATAGTTTTCAAGGCACAGAGTTCTTAGAGAACTATCAAATGCTCTAGTTTGGGTGCTAAATAGTATTAGAATAGTTTGTTTGTTTTTTTCCGCTTGATTCCATTTGTTTGAATTTGCATATAATTCTATTTCCTGGTAAATTAAGGAATACAGAACGAACTTGACATACAAAAGGAAACTATTGTGGCTTGGGAAGATTTCAAACACGTTAAAATTGTCTTTTCTTCAAGTTATTCTTTTTTTTCAGTAGCTTAATCATTATTCTATTTTTTAGATTATCTGAATTTTATGAATTAAAAACGATTTGTGAGAAATTTAATAAATTAAATTATACCTTTTTAAAAAAGGAATGACTTTTCAATGGATTTATAAAGTTCCTGTAACTTAAAAGACCTTCATGTTTCTCTAACTTCATGAGTGATCTCAACACTGACTTTGGAAAGCACCTTCGTTAAGTTTTCACTGATCCATAAAGATTTAATTGCACCATATGCTGCAAATTCACTGCTAACTGAAGTGTAATCAGTAGTTTGCATTTTTCTGATTACCATATTTCTTTGGGAATATTTCATTAATGTTTTAAAATAATTGAAAACTATTTTTTAATTGATAATGATTCCCTTCTTTCTTTACTTCATGGTCATCACTCCCTAATGCACCACTCCATATTATGATTACCAGCCCTAGAGAACACTTCACTTGAATAATTTTCTAAAAGCCATTTTATTTGCTCAAGTCAAGTGAATTCCACTTATTTTTTTTTCTGACTAAACTAAAACAACAAAAAGGATCTCTTAAGAAATAGTATCTCACTTACATGCCTTTTCACCCTTTTTAATGAGAAAATTAACAATACTGGGTTTACATAAGATGTAGAGAGCATCATATTATAAACATTCTGACAGCAATTACATTATCTCCATGTTAGCCCCAGGGAAAGTTACCCCCCCAAGGGTTTCTATGTATAATTAGAAGTCATAAAAATGTATTTAATTTTCACATCATCTTTTATTGTTTTTTTTTTTGTAGCTTTAGCTATTTTTATTATTGCAAAATATATCCATTAGGGTATATAGCTTGGAAAACATAGGAAACTAATGGAAAAAAAAATCACCTGTAATATTACCTCTTAATAATGAATTCTGTTAAAAATTTGGTTTATTTGTATCTAGAAAAAAATTATATTTCCCACACTTCCACAACCTAATGTGCAAATCTAAGAGGGTGTTCCTGACGTCTCTTGCATCTACACTATTCTTGGCAGCATCGAAAAGGACACCCAGATGAGTAGCACATTGAAGACCTTCTTTAAAAAAAATGCCAATAGTTGGAGATAAACACAGTGATGACTGAGGGGCCCAACACATCACTGAAATGATTAGTAATCTACAGGAATTGACCATGACATAAAAAAACAAACAAAAAAAAAAAACAACTTTCTAAACAAACCAACAAACAAACACACAAACACATTATCATTGCATTTTGCACCTACCAACACTAAGAACACACACCTAGTAACTGTTTATGGAAACATTATGTTTAATACTTTGAAATGCTGTACCAACACATTTACAAAAGGAGAAATAAGTCGGCCAGGTTTGAATAGGGTCTAGGGTAAGAACAGGTTCTGAAGCAAGTGCATACCATGTATAAATAGTCCTATCTCTCCTTTTAACCACATGAGTGAAAAGACACTATAGACTTAGAAATTTTTCTAGTAGAAAACAATTCCATGAAACTAAGAGTAGTGTATGGCAAGCTTCATTAAAAGGGGAAAAAAATGGAGCCTAAGTGGCTTCTGGAAAAAATCCTTATTTCTGCCAAAAGAATTACAGGCTATTTGAAAAAAAAAAAAAAAGCTTCTATCTGGACCCAATTCTGGAGGAGGATTACATGATGAAGTGACCATGTGCCCAGAAATGGGTTATGTTAGGCTTATGGAATCATATGAGGGCAAAACCACCAGAAATCAACTCAAATATGGTATTAATATAAATTTTACATGAACCATATACCGTAGATTGGACAGAGAATAAAAGAGAGTCACACAGCAAGTGCCTCAGTCTGTGAAACCCACCATCATTGGACCATTGCCTCTCCCTCAGCTCACAACTATTCTGCAAAGAAGCTTCCTATAACAAGCTGATTAAGGTTGAAAAGGGCCAAGCCTGGTTCATGGCCATGGATGGGTCAACACAGGATGTGAGTGCAAAATGGAAATGATGTGTGACTGCAGTACAGCCTATTTAGGGTGGTCCTGAAAGCCAGAGCCATGGGATTATTCTTCCAAATAAGCAAGAGTTTCACATAGGTCTGTTGATATCCTTTGTGTCAAAAGAGATGTGGCTTGTGATTAGAATGTGTATGTTAGTTGGGTAGTTGAAAATGTTTTGGTAAGGCCTGATGGTAAAAAGAAGAATGAAAGATGATTGGGAAGTATGTGTAGGAGAGAGGAACATATAGACAGACCTATGAAGGTGTTCATGAAATATGAAACTATTTGTATCACGTGTTAACATTCTGTAGAGAATTCTCACTATAGAAGAAGAAGTAAACAACAAATTAGACATAATGACCCAGCCAGCTGAGTCAACTGGTGTCAGCTAGTAGATATCAGCCAGTCCCTGTTATTGATTACCAAAATATCTGCACAATAGGCTTATGAATATTGTACCTATGGTGGCAAGAATCAGCGTATGGATGGACCCACCAGGATGAGCTCTCAACTCACCCATGCTGTATTAGCTACTGAGAATGTCAATTATATAACCCACTACCGACTGAGATGAATGCTAAGGAGGGCAAGATCTCTTGAGAAGGCCAACCAGCCACTTAGTAATGAGTGAATTATATTAAATGCCTTCCAGTAAGGAAGGGGCCTGATTTGCTTTCACTGTAATTGACATATATTCTGTGTATGAGTTTGGCTTTCTCACCAAAGAGGCTCAGCAGGCTCCACTGTCTGATAACTTAAATAGTGTTTGATACATTGACATAGGATTTTGCATAACATCACATTCAAAGAACTTATCTTACTTAAAGCAATTTTGGCAGCGTGCATATAACCACGATATCTGTTGACCACCTCATAGGTCATACCACTCAGAAACTATCCATCTCAGAATGAGAGCATGACCCTTGAAGGCATGGTTGACACAACAGCTTGGAGATGATGCTGTCTGAGAACAGGGTTCTATCCCCTAGGATACAGTATAAATCATTTTGTGAGACTTTGTCCCAAATAGGCAGAATGTGTGGTGTGGGAAACAAAGGATAGAAGTTAGGAGTCTTTCACTGACCATAACTTAGGAATACAGGCTTTCTTTTCTCACAAATCAAGGCTCTGTGACTTTATAGGTGCTGGTTTCCAGGATGGAAGTGCTTAACTCAGGAACCACAAGGAGATTTCCATTAAACTTTAGACTGCCTGTCACTTGGAGCCCCTTGTGAGAAGAGATTAGCTGGAAAGGAGTTATCTTGCTGGTTTTCTGTTGCTGTGTAATTATTTATCCCACAACTTGACAGCATAAACCATTCTTATTATGGTCATGGATTCTCAAGGTCAAAAATTTGGACAGACTAGTGTGGGTGGCTCCTCCATGATACCAGGATTTTCAGCAGGAAGACCCAAAGTCTTCCTCTGGAATCATTTGAAGGATTGTTTTACTTTCATGTCTAGTGATTGATACTGGCTAAAAGCTCAGGTTTTCTCTCTGTGGCCCTTTCCATGTATCTATCAGGTGAGTTAGGACTTCATCAAAACATGGTGACTGTTTTTCCCAGAGCTGCAAGCATCCCCCAATGAGGAAAACCTAGCATCAATCACACATCATCTTTTCCACCCTTCTCTTGGTGAAGCAGTCATAAACCTGCCAGGTTTAACAGGAAGTACAGTAGACTCCACTTCTTGATGGGAAATTTTCAAGTTTCAGAAAAAACATGTGGAAATAGATATACAACTGTGGTAATTTTTAAAACAAAATCTGTGATATTGGCCTGGGAACACTGTAATATTGTTTGGGGACATGTAATTGAAAGTTATTATCAGCAACAGGTAAGGATGCTGCTATACAGTAGGGTCAGAGACAAATACCTTTGTACGCAGGTGATCCACTGAAGTGTTGCTTCTGAATCGTCTACCTAGTCCCGGTAGTGAGTAGATGAATGCAGAAGCAAGGCCTGGGAAGTCATGTGATGAGTGCCTTAGGGACCTCTTAGATGAGAGGGTAGTTGGTCCTGTTAGATAAGCCATAGATATGAGCAGAGAAGCTACATGAGGATTAGGGGAAAGAAAGGGCTGATAAAAAAGGGCTGTGATGCATATCTGTGATGATTAGCCTTAGGTGTCAATTTGACTGGCTACAGGGTGCCCAGATTAAACATTTCTGAGTGTCTATGAGAGCTTTTCCACATGAGATTAGTATCTGAATCATTGGATTTAATGAAGTAGATTGCTCTTCCCAATATGATATGATTGGGTAGCATCCAGTCAATGAGGACCTGAACTGAACTAAAGGTGCAGGAATACAGACTTTACCCCCCTTTTCTGTCTCACCGATTGTGCTAGGGCATCTCTTCTTATCTTCTTCTCTCTTACAACTGAAATTTACACTGTCACCTCCCCTGGTTCTCAATCCTCTGGATTCAGACTGAATCATACCATTGGCTATCCTGGGTCTCCAGCTTGGAGAAGGCAGATCATGGAACATCTTAGACTCCAAAACCACATTTCGCCAATTCTTCATAAGAAATATTTTCATCTATCTATCTATCTAAACTATATTATGAAGATAATATATAATAGGATATAAATTTTATATATGATATGTATGAGATAGATGTAAATATATAAACTCTACATATAAATAAATATAAATATGAATATATATATACATACATACATACATACATACATACATATACACACATGTATCCTTCTGGTTCTTTTTTCTCTGGAAAACCCTGACTAATACAGCATCAGTTACAGACTTGAAATTGTTTGTCCCAGTACCTAATTCATACCAATTTCTCCTGGAAAAGATAACAGACTCTAAAGGGAAGTACCTACCTTAGCTATGACTATCGTATGAAATAGGTGGCTCTAAGCAGTGCAAAGGATGGAACATAATGGATTGTAAGTGGATTCTGTACTGCAGGGTTCAGACCTCCTGGAGGACTGAGACACTCATTCCTCCAGCTCCTGGGGATAATGACTCTCCGCTAAATGTGTCTCTGATGACGTTCAACTAAAGAGAGCCCCTTTACTCAAGAGCGCAGCTAATCTCAGGAACAGCCTGGAAGCAATGGCTAGGTGATGTTTGATATGTAAGACCTTTCCCCTGTTGCATCAAACTGGAAAGACAGAGGCTGAGACCTTGGTTATGATAGTGTTACCATTCAACTTCTTTCTACACTCAGCCCTACATCTCTAACATTTCCAAGATATTTTTATCAAAGCACCGCAATATATATACTGCATGTAAACCTCATACTGTTTTCCGTGGATGCTTAACTTTGATGTATAATACCACACCAAGAAATAAGAAGACATCTGATACAATAAATAGTTCTATAAGAATAATAACAATATTTAATAAGGATTAAGAAAGAGAGCTTTTCTCAAAATTATATAAACATTATGATCCCAAAGAAATGAAATGAAATGGAATATGAAGTCATTTGTTCGCACGTGTGTGCGTGTATGTATGAGATAAAATCCTTGGAAAATTATGACAATACAAACTCTTAATAGGTTACACATCAATCATTTAGTAAGAGAGAGTCAGAGATTGTTTTAAAAAGAAATTTCCACTATAACAAGTATTCAAGTCTTCTGATTTGTCTGATTTTAAAATATGATAATATGTTTTTAATTTTTTAGTAATAATAACCAATAATTTATACCTTTTGAAGTAATACTCTGTTCTCAGTTAAGAAGAATTTTCATTCTGCTATAATGTTCAAATATAATATACAGTTGCCCTTAATAAGGTCTACTGCAACTACAAAGTAGACAGCAAGATTATCCCTTTTCTCATAGAGAATACAGTCAGTTAAGTCTCCTCTAGAATTTCATTTAAAAATATTAATGTAAATATAGTCATTTAAATACAGCCATGAATTTTTTTCAACCATGCATTGTTATAAAGGTCATTTATTATATATGTCTTTAGATTTTAATAATTGCCTTCTACTCTAGGCCAAGCTTTTCAAATTTCTTTCCCAAAAATATTGTGACAGAAAAAATTCAAATTGTTATACATCAATAGAAAAAATGTAAGTTTCAAACAAGAATTACTGCATCAAGTTATTAAGAAATAAAGAAAGTAATAACAGACCATTTTTTTCATATCCTTTTGCATCAATGTTCTGTTCAAAAGCTAAGTGCTGTCTTCACAGCCACATCTCAAACACACACACACACACACACACACACACACACACACACGCACACACACACATACATTTATTTTCTATTTTTGGATTTTGTATGCTCTTCCAGAACTACCAATAAATGAGAGTTGATTATGCATAAGTTAATAGGATGTCATTCCCAGTGTAAAATGTTCAGTGTTAGTAATCACCACCTTCCCTGCATAAGTGTGCAGTACACTAATTTTACAGTCTGTGACACAGTTAGAAAAATGACAGGTGGTATCATGCTCTGTGCTACACTTGAATAACTAATCTACATAAGCACAGTAAGAAAACTCATTACACAACAACATATGTGGACACATCATTTCAGGGTGCCATATGTTTCTAAGACACATATAAAATAATTATCACAGCTAGCCTCAGATCGTGTCATGTGTGTTTCACCGAGCTTTAGCTAGGAGGCTTAATTATGCCATCATCTCACCATTTCTTTTATGTTCCTCCCATCTCAAGTCACTTTAGTCTCATTATCACTGGCAGTTTTATTTTCTACCAATAATATTTTTTCTTTGTCCCTGGCCCCAGAGAAATGAAGTAAGGTTTTAGTTATGATCCTTAAACCATAACTTTAATTTATTGTTGTTTGTTATTTTTATTGAAAATCTGTACCTTTTTTGTAGATTTTTGGATGCGATTGCTTTTTTCTTTTCCAGATTTTTCCAAGTAATTTTCATTTTATTATTTTCACCACTGTCATTTGTTTAAAAGTTGATATTTGTGAAGATATCTGAGGACGATTTGAATAATGGGTTTTAAAAATTCTAATAGGTGAGGCGCCTGGGTGGCTCAGTCACTTAAGTGTCTGACTTCGGCTCAGGTCATGATCTCATGGTTTGTGAGTTCGAGCCCTGTGTCAGGCTGTGTGCTGACTGCTAAGAGCCTGGAGCCTGCTTTGGATTCTGTCTCCTTCTCTCACTACCCCTCCCCCATCTGTGCTCTGTCTCTCTCTATCAAAAATAAGTAAATGTAAAAAAAATAAAAATAAAAATAAAAATTCTAATAGGTATATTAACACAAACTAATGAAATCTTGCCTAGAAAATGGACAAAAGGGAATATATGATTACAACATATTCAAATTGATCCCCAAATTCCATGTATAGTTCACTACCTGATGTGGATTCAGTTGAAGAGTTTTAGTGTAAAAATTAATGCCCAATTCTGGACAGCTTGGGCTGGGGATCTTCAAACTACACTATACGTAATTATGTAAGTACCAGGAGACTACCTTTAGGTTACAGGTGCAAAGATAGTTTTAAGCAAATTTGTTTTTAGTTCACAGCGCCCATCTATTCACAGCCTGAAAACATGCCTGCTTCCAGAAAAACAGGCAGATTATATATGCTTACCATCCCTGCGTTAATGACTTTTTCCCTATCTTCACAAAGAAAAGAGAATCTCTAATCTGTCCCATATGTAGTCATGCTACATCCCACACCTATCCCCAAATGAAAAACTCTGGCACTAGAATTGAAAAAGTAAATGGCTGGATAACAATATCCCTTTTTATACCTATTGATTTCTAGTTGTTTTCTTTCAAAAAGTGAAAGGAATCTAAGTGCGCTGTCAGTGACCAGAACATTAGTTATAATTTTCAAGGCAAATCCCTATTGATTTTCAGCATATATTTGGGAATTTTTTTCAAATAATGGAATGCCATTGCTTAGCAAAACCCCTTTTTAAATTCCATTTACTTATTTCAATCTCAGTGCCAACAGACCCCCAAGAACGCATTCTATTCAAACAAGTTTAAGTTTCTTGACTCCCTTCAGCAAGTGAGGAAGCACCAAGGCAAATATAGATGATCTCCAAAAGGAAGAATGAGAGAGGGTTCTTAAAGGTGTCATATACCAGAGCTAATCCTATGAAAGGCTTGGCAGAGACTGGTCAGAATTTGTAAACTAAGGAATTACTGGAAAGTTTAGTAGTCTAAAAACATTTAAGTCCTCAAGAGCATCGTGACTTGGTTGGGCACAGTTTAAAATTTTTGTGTGTATTTGGAAAGGTATGATTTTAAATCTACTACCACTCCATAGGCTAAACTCTAGTGTGGCCATTTTTCAGTTTATTGGGACTTCCCTTCCAGTTAATTTTCACCTTAAAGTGAAAGATTGTGCCATTATCTTTTGTGAACATGGGTAATCTTGACCTGTACCATTTCACTGATCAGAGTGTTGTTCGGAGAATATTGTCTACAGTTAAACGAAAACAGCTCCCTTGGGTTTGTTTTGCTGCAAATTGATGTAAAAAAGGTTGCGCACTGGCATTTTGTCTTTGATAAACACGTATTTGGCAAAGTCAATAAAGACAACAAACTTCAGTATTTTTGTTAAGTTTGAAACATGTTTCACATATCCTGTAATCTATTTGGATATTCTTAAGTAACCAAGAATCCCAGGGTCCCTTTGTTTTGGTATGACTGGTCCAATTTTTTTTTTTTTTTTTAATGTCTGAAGAATTGATCCCATGTTTACAGATTGTCAAATGTAAGAGAATATCACGGGAGTATCTTGCTTAGAAAACAGGCATAACTGCTAACAATGTAGACCTGACCAGTGGAGAGGGAATAAAAAACCGAGTATGAAGAACAAAACACATGGGAAGTGTGAGAGTGGTGCCCAATATCTAGTTGCTTTTACTTCTGTGATCCAGGGCAGAAAGAGTCATATCTCTGTGTGCATTAAAACGTGCTACATTATACATTTTTTTGAAAAGTTACTGTAGGGGCCCCTGGGTGGCTCAGTCGGTTAAGCATCCAACTTCGGTTCAGGTCATGATCTCGCGGTTCATGGGTTTGAGCCCCGCCATTGGGCTCTGTGCTGACAGCTCAGAGCCTGGAGCCTGCTTTGGATTCTGTGTCTCCCTCCGTCTCTGCCCCTCCCTTGCTGGTTCTCTCTCTCTCTCTCTCTCAAAAATGATTAAACATTTAAAAAATTAAAAAAAAGAACATTTACTGTAAAATCACTTTCTGAACAAGCTTACACCGTTATCAACATTAATAACGTGTTTATATTTTTATTTAATCCAATTAAACACTCCTCTCTTTCAGGCACATTTTCACTATTACAAGAGAGGCATTAGTAATATCTTGTATTACTGCACATTTGCCTTATGATTTGACATTAATCCCAAAAGTAGAATCTCAGATTTATAGGAACATATATTTTAAGTTTTTAATAAATAATCACAAAAGTGGTATCCAGAAAGACCATTCCAATGTACACTCCTATCAGTGATATTTATACAAGCTATCACAAACTGCAAGGATTGTTAATTAATCTTTGCCAATATGTTAGATGAAATCATTTCTGTTCTTGTTTTAATTTCATTGTGTAATTATTTTTTGTGAAACTAAAGTTAGTTATTTTTTCTTTTGAAATTTATACCAGTAGTAAATGGAATTTTATAATCTGGATTCTGTACTATCTGATTTTTATGATGAGACTTTTAGTATTGTATTTATTTTCAAAAGTTGTACAATGTTAACATTTATTCTTTGAGAAGTTATGTTCTATGTGTTCCCAATTTGAATTTTTGTTTGTATTTGACACCTGATGGTTACTTTTTGTTCCTGTATGGAAGACTTTAATTATTAGGTAGTGAAATTTATCAGTGTTTTCTTTAAAGTTTCCTGATTGTGGGTCACACTTAGGAAAAGGCCCCTGGGGGCATTTGGACGACTCAGTTGGGTAAGTGTCCAACTCTTGATCTCAACTCAGGTCTTTATCTAAGGGTCTTGATCTCAGTGTGGTCAGTTCAAACCCCATGTTGGGCTCCGGGCTGGGCATGAAGCCTACTTGAAAAGAAAAAAAAAAAAGTAAAAGCTCTTGGTCTCTAAGATTATAAAAATCTTCACCTATTTTTATGATATTGTAGAATAACATGTAACCATGTCATAAAAAATCAACTTTCTGCAGTAGAAAAGGAAGATTGCTAAACACTATAATAGAATTATGTGAAATATATATTTTACGTTGCCACCGGCAATAAATGAGATTCCAAATTCTCCACATCATAATACTTGTTATCTGTCTTTTTATTTTTTCTGTCTTAGTGATATGGTTTCATTCATCCCCATGGCTTTGAATTGCATCTCTCTAATGACAAATGATGTTGAACATCTTTTCGTGTGCTTATTGGCCATTTGTATATTTTTTTGGTAAAATGTCTATTCAAATAATTTGCCCATTTTTAACTGCATCATTTGTCTTTAGAGTGTTGAATTATTGTTGAATTATATTTGCTCATTATGTAAGCTGTATTTTTTCTTTGCAGTGTTTTTTTTTTGGTAGAAAAAAAATTTTTTTTCATGTAGTCTAAAATATTTTATTGTTTTCATATTTTGAATCACATCTATAAAATGATCATCTTACATTCCTAAACTATAATACAGTTCATTCACATTTTTCCCCAGTACTTTTATAGTTTTATTTTCTTACATTCAGATATGTGATCCCTTTGGAATTTTTTCTTGTCCATTGTGTGTGATATGGTTGTGATATTCTCATTTTCCGGATAATTTCCTGTTTTCCAGAACCTCCCTGATTCTCCCACATTTTGTTAATGAATCTCTTGATGAGTTTTTTCTTTTTTTTTTAACTTATTTTATCTTAGAATTCACCTACAACTGAGAGTTAGTGAGGATTTGTCCCAATGTTAAATGTTCTTAATTCTTCTCTATGAGATTTTCACTCAGAAAGTAGGAATAAGTATAGAGAAAGAGGATGAATACTTGTATTTTTGGTTGTTTTGTTTTGTTTTGTTTTTTGCTTTTTTGGTGATTTCTGTGTTGCTGATTAGAATATAGGTTAATGGAAATAATGGGAATGCCTATTTTGGTGACTTCTGAGTTACCAACCTCCTAGATTTTTCTCAAAGCTCCCCTTTGCCTCTGCGTGGGTCCTGCAGCACTTCTACCAAACCTACACCATTTGTGCTGTTCGTAGGCTGTGCAGCTGTGACTCTTCCCTGTCAAGAATATTTTTTAATGACATAATTCATGGGTTGATCTGTTGCATTCCGAGGTGCTTTGCCTGGTTTTACGAGATAACTGTACGTGTTTGAAAAAAACACATACTGAATTAGTTTTCTACTGCTGCGTAACACGTTACCACAGCATAGCAGCCAACACAGAACCTATTTATGATCTCATAGTTTTCTTGGGTCAGGGGTCCAAGCATAACTTAGCTGGGTCCCCTGCTCAGTATCTCACCAGACTGTAATCAAGGTGTCAGCCGGGTCTGGGGTACCATTGAGAACCAGGTCTCCTTCCAAGTTTACATGGTTGTTGTAGAATTAATTTCCCTGATGCTGTGTAACCATTGCTTCATGCTTCTACGGGGCCAGTAGAAGAGAGTCTCTCACCCCAGAAGCCGCTATTTTAAAGGTTTTCGTCTGATTAAGTTAGCCCCACCTGGGATAATCTCTTTTCATATTAACCCCAAGTCAACTGTGTTGGCACTTAAATTACATCTGCAACACCCCTTTACTTTTTCCACATTTTATTTTCTAGAATCAAGTCACAATATCCATTCACAGTCAAGGCAAGGGGGTTATATATTGACATGACTTAAGGGGTCCAAATTAAATTAAGTCCAGCCCACTCTGTCTTCATGGTTTTCCAAGTCCAGACCAAACTTCTATGTATGTAGGTTTCTTTCACTCTTCTTCCTCCATCAAGATTATTCTATAGTGTCCTATTCACCTCCCTTTACTTGTTATCTCTATGGAGCAGACCTCTAATGTCAAATCAAGAAATTTTTTCTGAGGACCTGTGGGACCTCCTGTCTTTATAATTTTGTGGACCAAGCTTGACCCTTTCATCTCCCCAATCCCTGTTAACTTCTGACACCATTAGGAATGGTGCACGCTACTCCACAAAACAATTATTTTTAGTCCTTTTGAATATGGTTCTTATGGTTGGTTCCAGTTCAGCCTTCCGCATTCTCCACCTGACCAACAGGAAATCCATTCATTGTTGACAAACAGGGAAAATACAGCCTCAGCCCAATACCTTTCTTAAAGTCCTCTCTCAACTTTTGCCAAATCTTTAAAATCCTCTGCTTCTTTATTTAGTGAGGTATGGATTTATAATAACAAGTATGTTGATGAATTTGATATCCAACAGGAAAATGGGATTTCAGGCCCATTGTAAGCAATCCAATTTCTGAGTGATTCTCTGAATTATATGCCTAATAAGAAAAAAAAGGACATTTCTTGGCATAAACTGTGCAATTCCCTCTCTAAATTTTTTATATGGGTAACAGAAGGAATGTCATCGAATGCCAGATGACTGTGAGGCATGTTAATAAGCCCTGGGGAAAGCTATTAGGATTCAATTGATAGTTGCTTTCATGGAGTATAGGGGTTTAAGTGTATCTTGATTTTAACTGAGGGTTCCAATACTTATACCAAGACCAGAAGACATCCTACTCCACTTCCTGTTACAAGTATTTGTATGAAAAAAATCAAAAAGGTTAATAAATTATAGTAGGACTATACATGCATATTATTTAAAAGGAAGATTCATTTCTTCCTTTTAAGATCCAAAGTGCCTTCATAATCTGTTCATATGAAACCTTCCCAAGTTCCAGAGTCCCACAACTTCCTCATCATAGTTAACATTGTAGACACTCATAAATTCAATTTGCACTATATTCAGGTCACATTTTAATCTTGGGTTGTGGTTTTTAGAAATTCAGTGATATGTTTGTAACAAATGAAGGTTCCTTTCAAGGCAGTCATAGTAGCTTTCTGGTTTCTGATATGGGCCTTGACCTGAGAATTTGCCCTGATCTGATATGTTTCTTTCTCCATCCGTTTCTCAGTGTACCTGGAAGAAACCCTCCCCCAACTCCCTTATACTCCTTATTTTCACTGAGATATTCTAATATTCTAGAACCTACTTGATAAATTAAAACTATACTTTCAGTATGCACTTGAGTACAGGTGTCTACAGGTGATAATTGAAGTAATTTCCCACTGACGTGACCTTCTGATGTCCCTTTTAACACTAGGAAGAAGGCATTTGGATCCTTAAATCAAATCACATAAGAGGACCACTGAGTACCGCATCTTTAATTTTTATTTCCTCTAGAATTACTTCTGGCATGAGTAACTGTTTCAGGCAGGATTGAACAGGAAAGTACAATGATTTTGCTTCTATGCCTGGTGGTAGCCCTGAGGTGACTGAGAATCCACTGGGTCAGCAGCTGGGAGAAAGAGCTGGATGCAGTAGGTGAGAACAGCAAATAGGAACTTGTTGGTATTTGTTAGCTTTCACACAAGGAGTAGAGTAAAGACAAGTGGAAAACCAACAGCATCTCTGAATTTTTCTCTTGGCTCATCGCATTGCAATGACCTTCAGAAGTTAGTGTATGCTGTTTTACTTTTGCCTCCAAATCTCACTCCATTTTCTCTCACTTTTTTACGCTCTAAATGGAAACCATGCAGAGAAGAGAATTCCTAGAAAAATAGTTCCAGATTATCCAAGGTGACATAGTATTAACATGAGAAAGGGGTACCTGGTTGGCTCAGTCGGTTGAGCGTCTGACTTCGGCTCAGGTCATGATCTCACAGTCCATGAGTTCGAGTCCGCGTCGGGCTCTGTGCTGACAACTCGGAGCCTGGAGCCTACTTCAGATTCTGTGTCTCCCTCTCTCTCTGCCCCTCTCCCACTTGCGCTCTCTCTCTGCCTCTCAAAAATAAAGAAACGTAATAAAAAAAATTAAAAAATAAAATAAAATGAGAAAACCAAACAGAAAATTCATAAGAATATTTTTTGGCATTTTTAGGAACTTTGTAATGTATTAGTAAAATAATCTCCCCCCCCACCCAGACTGTAACTGTATGGCTACTTCCAGTGGTTCCTATGTTATCTGTGTATTTTTTTAGCGTATTTTGTTTGTTTTTTTTTTTTAGAGAGAGAGAGAGAGTGCAAATGGGGGAGAGGGGCAAGAGACAGAGAATATTAAGAAGGCTCCATGATCAGCATGGGGCTCAATGCAGGGCTCCTTGCAGGACCATTTCTAGAGACCCTGAGATCATGACCTGAGCTGAAATCAAGAGTTGGATTCTCAACCCACTGAGCTACCCAGGCACCCCTGTTGTCTGCATATTTTTATTCCTGATACAACACAATGCATAGTTCAATTTGGGGTTGAGGGACATACAGGAGAATAGGACTTTAAACTTGAGATCAAATTTAACTGGAAAACTTCCATAAGAAAATATGTATGAACAATCATCTTTTTAATACAATGAGGTCAACTGCAGGCATAAGCAGAAATTGTCGTTTAGAATGTTCACCTAATAAAAGGAAGCAAAGAGCTGAATTGAAGTTTAGTCTGGAAATACTAATCTGCTTACTTTTTCAAGAAATGTTGACATCTAATCAGCAACTTTGAGGATTATTATGTTTAGCAAAAAAAAAAATGCTTACATATCATGTTCTATCCTTTTTTGTAACTAAGATTTTTGCATGAAGCGCATCTTTGTACCTTTATGGTTAATCTTTTGATGGGATCATAAAATAACTTTCATAGCAAGGAATTATGTCAAGTCACTTTTCATTTTGCATTGGTTGAGGTATAAACATAAAGATTTAAATGTTTCTTGGAAAACCAAGTTTCTTATTTTAAGTTGATGTTTTCTCAGGATTCCTTGAGAGTGCATGCTATGACAGTATAACTGTTTTCAATTCTTAAGAAAATATCTGAAATTAAAGAAATTTAGAATTAACTGCCTAATTGTACAATGGGTGAGGATTTGCCTTACCTTTCAGTAACTTTTAATAACTGTATGGTCTAGAAGGAGTAAATCAAAATTTCAATATAAGTGCCTTCTAATTATAAAACCTGTAAATTAACCCTCTACTGGGCAAAAGTGTTTTTTAATAAATTACTCTTACTTCATATTACATTTTTAAAAATATTAAGATCTTCCAAAATATTTGATGGCTGTTATCATGGTGATAACCTTTTTGTGACCAATTAAAATTGAAAGGACATAGGTCTTCTAGATTATCTGACAACTTTCCCAGGATGTAGTCAATCAAAGGAAATTATAATGGACTTGTATCTTGTCAGGTGAAGACCATTCTAATGCTTTCAGTGCTGATGGTTTCTGCCTTCTCCAGGATTGGATTTAATTTTTGTATGATTCAAACACTAGTTGACCCATTTAACATATTCAATTAGTATTTGATGTATTAATGACTTAATTGATTAACCAACAGGTGAATGAATGGCATAGTCTATAGAATCCCATGAAGTTTTGTAATGCTGAAAACTACATAGCAGTTGCCAAACAAAAAAGAGCCTTGTAAAATATTTAATAGTAAAATAAAAGCCAGTGGATGGGCTTTTTGTTTTGTTTTGTTTCATTCCTGAAAATCTCCTATGCTAATTGTCTTTAGACTCTGGGAATTATTTCTTACATGGCTTTATAAGTTTTAATTTGAGCAACTTTTCTTGTGAAACAGGCAATAATGCTGAAAATGCCGCCTATGACAAATTAATTTTTTCTCGACCTTTTGTTATAGTAATGCCATGCTTGAAAAGGAATTTAGAAATTACCCAACCCAATCCTATTATATTTCTGTGAAATCTGTGATCTGAGCCACTTAATATTTCCAGTTCTGAGTTTCTTTCCTGTGTGTAGATATGCATTCCACTGTCCAATGCTCAGTTGAGACAAAGGTGCTGGTAATACACTAACATTAATATAGTAGATTTAATCCTTTGGATATAAATAGTTATGAAATGTCAACTAGCCTGGAGTGATACATGGAATTTTCAATCTATACTTACTTAAATTCACTGCAAAGAACTCTGTAGAAAATTTAAGGTTTTTGCATATTTAAGGACAAGCACACAGTACAGTGATTTCCCACACCCCATATATTAATAAATAAGTAATAAAGAAACACTATTTTTCCATATGTCAGAAAGGCAGTATTTCATTTCAAGGTTTCAAGTTTCTTTATTTCCCCAAATCTTGTTTAATTTACCTTTCTATTACTAGAGTATGGGCCACCCACTTAGATTTGAAGGTTTGTTAATTATACCATTTTATAATAATGTCTTGTTTTAATTAGTGTTATTCTTCGCTCTTTCCTAAATTAGATAGCAGTTGAGTGGTATCTTCTTCATGATAGGGATATGTAAAACTGGTTCTGATTCAGGTTTGTTAATCGTTGAAAGGGATTAGTAATATTAATAAACCTAACCAAAGAGGTGAAAAATCTTTACACTGAAAACTATAGAAAGCTCATGAAAGAAATTGAAGAAGATACAAAAAAAAAAAAAAAAAGGAAACAATCCTAAAATTTGTCTGGAACCAGAAAAGATCCTGAATAGCCAAAGAAATCATGAAAAAGAAAACCAAAGCTGGAGGCATCACAATCCTGGACTTCAAGATATATTACAAAGCTGTAATCATCAAGACAATATGGTACTGGCACAAAAACAGATGCTCAGATCAAGGGAACAGAATAGTGAGCCCAGAAATGGACCCACAAACGTTTGGCCAACTAACCTTTGACAAAGCAGTAAAGAATATCCAATAGAATAAAGACAGTCTCTTCAGCAAATGGTCATGGGAAAACTGGACAGCAGCATGCAGAAAAATGAACCTAGAACTTTTTCTTATACAATACACAAAAATAAACTCAAAATGGATGAAAAGACCTAAATGTAAGACAGAAGCCATCGAAATCCTAGAGGAGAAACCAGGCAAAAACCTCTTTGACCTCAGCTGCAGCAACTTCTTACCCAACAAGTCTCCAGAGGCAAGGGAAACAAAAGCAAAAATGAACTATTGGGACCTCATCAAAGTAAAAAGCTTCTACACAGCAAAGGAAATAATCAGGAAAACTAAAAAGCAACCAATGGAATGGGAACAGATATTTGCAAATGACATATCAGATAAAGGGTTAGTATCAGAAATCTATAAAGAACTTATCAGACTCAACACCCAAAAAACAAATAATCCAGTGAAGAAATGGGCAAAAGACATGAATAGACACTTCTCCAAAGAAGATATGCATATGGCAAACAGACACATGAAAACATGCTCAATATCACTCATTATCAGGGAAATACAAATTAAAACCACAATGAGATACCACCTTACTCCAGTCAGAATAGCTAAAATTAACAACTCAGGCAACAACAGATGTTGGCAAGGATGTGGAGAAAGAGGATCTCTTTTGCACTTCTGGCAGGAATGCACACTGGTGCAGCCACTCTGGAAAACAATAGGGAGGTTCCTCAAAAAATTAAAAATAGAACTACCCTATGACCCAGCAATTGCACTACTAGGTATTTATCCAAGGGATACAGGTATGCCGTTTCGAAGGGGTACATGCACCCCAATGTTTATAGCAGAGCTATTGACAATAGCCAAAGTATGAAAAGATCCTAAATGTCCATCGAAAGATGAATGGATAAAGATGTGGTATATATATATATATATATATATATATATATATATATATATATATATACACACACACACACACACACACACACACAAAGGAGTATTACTTGGCAATCAAAAATAATGAACTCTTGCCATTTGTATCTACATGGATGGAACTAGAGGGTATTATGCTAATTGAAATTAGTCAGAAAAAGACAAATAGCATATGACTTCACTCATAAGAGGAATTTAAGATACAAAACAGATGCAACATAAAGGAAGGGAAGCAAAAAATAATATAATAACAAGGGGGGGGACAAAACATATGAGACTCCTAAATACAGAGAACAAACAGGGTTGTTGGAGGCATTTTGAGAGGGGGATGGGCTAAATGGTAAAGGGGAGTAAGGAAGACACTTGTTGGGATATACTCTGGGTGTTATACATAGGGGTATACACTGGAATCTACTCCTGAAATCATTATTGCACTATATGCTAACTAACTTTGATGTAAATTAAAACAGACACACACACACACACACACACACACACACACACACACACACACACACTTAACTGGGGCGCCTGGGTGGCTCAGTCGGTTGAGTGTCCGACTTCAGCTCAGGTCATGATATTGTGGTCTGTGAGTTCCAGTCCCGTGTCGGGCTCTGTGCTGACAGCTCAGAGCCTGGAGTCTGCTTGGGATTCTGTGTCTCCCTCTCTCTGTGCCCCTCCCCTGCTCATGCTCTGTCTCTCTCTCTCTGTCGAAATAAATAAACATTAAACAAATTTAAAAAATAATTAACTAATTTAAAAAAAGAAAGTGATTAGTAACATTTTAAACATCCCTTTATGATTTCAATCGATTAATGTAAATCCTCATGTAGCCTACATGGTATGCATGTGTGGATATTCCTGACATTAAGTGGAAACTAGTGAGTTTGAAAACTTTTTTATTTAGAGTTCACCCCAAGTTAAGATTTTGAGGTTTAATTTAATTTTAATTTTATTCTGGACAATACTGTGGCTCCTATATTGAGTTGCCCAAGGTAATTCACGTGGGAAATTCACATGAAAAAATTATTTAAGTACATGGCATTTTTTATATAATTAAAATATTTATGAACAAAAAATTTAAAGTTGAATACCAGAAACCTGTATAACTATGATCCAGTTTATGGGGGAATATATATGTAAATACTATACATGGAGACCTGTGTATCTCCATTATATAATATTTTCTTCTCCCGTTCATTTCTTTAGCAACAAAAAATACTTCTTAGTTGGCTAATTTGTGCCAGGGTCTATTCTATGCGGTGAGAATGCGGCAGTGTATTAGTTACCTTATTGCTGCGATAGCGAATGATCAAAAACTTAATGGTTTAAAACAAGACAAATTTATCTTACAGTGCTGAATGTTAGAAGTCCAAAATTCATTTTACTGGTCAAAAATCAAAGAGCCTTCTGGGAACTCTAATGAACCCTCTATTTCTTTAACTTTTCCAACTTCTAGAGGCCACCCACACATCTTGACTTGACATCCCTTTCTCCATTTTCAAAGCTAGCAACAAAACATCTTCAAATATTTTTCTGATACTGACCTCTATTCCTCCCTCTTTCACTTAAAAGGCAGATGTGATTTCACCAGACTCACTTGGGTAATCCTGGATGCTCTCTTAATGATCCTTAATCACATTTGCAAAGCCCCTTTTACAAATAAGGTAACAGCAGTTACTAAGATTAGGATATGAACATTTTGGGCGACTATTATTTTGCCAACCATAAGCAGTGAATAAAACGGGAAAATCTTTACTTCCAAGAAAGTATGTTTTTCTGATAAAAGCAGACAAAAAGTAGACACATAATTTGTCCTCTTTATTACTTCTACTACTTTTTTGTACCTTCAATCCTTTTTCTTTGTAATTTTATCAAGGAATGATCTATATTATTAACCTTTTAGTTGGTCAATTTTTGTATTTGCCAACAAACACACTCTATTTCATACATTTATGTTCATGTATATTTCTCTTTCCTTCTACTTTATTTGGTTAAATTTTATTTTTACCCCCAAACTTTATAACTTTATTAGCCTTGTTTTTCTTTTTTATTTATAAAACATTTATGTGAAAATTTTCCCCATAGGTACAGATAAGATGGCACATAAACATTTCCAAATGTGGTCTTTCTATAGTAATTAGGATCAAGTGTTTGTTTATTTTTCTTTGAACTATCTAATAGTGAAGGCATATGTACGTGTGTGTGTGTGTGTGTGTGTGTGTGTGTGTGTGTCTGATTTCCCAAGGGTTGGTGTAAATTTTAAAGCATTTTTAATTGTGGTAAAATGCGTATAATATAACAGTTATTATTTTAACCATTTTTAAGTAAACAATTCAGTGGCACTAAGTACAGTCAAAGTATTATCCAACCATTATCACTATTTCCAGAACTTTTGCATTAATCCCGCCAGATATCTGTGCCTAATAAATAACTCTCCATTCCCTTTCTCCCTCTGCCTGGCAATCTCTGTTGTACCTTCTGTCCCTATGAATTTGCCTAGTCTAGATACCTCATGTAAGTGGAATCATGTAATATTTGTCGTATTGTGTCCGACTTATTTCACATAATGTTTTCAAGGTTTAATTAAAAAAATAATGGAATTGTGTTAAAAATAATCCTGATCTGCTACCATAAATGAAATATATGGAGATGTGCTTTTGTCTTGTACTTAAATCATTTTCTGCATGTAATCTAATCCCTTTGTGCTCATGACAAATGTGTTTTCCCTAATAGTGGGGATAGATCAAAATTGTAATTGTGTTTTTCACATATTCCATATCTTTACTCCATTTTGGCCTTCAGGAAAAGATATATAGCATGTGCACTGTAGCAGAGCTATAAAGAACAAATGCAGCTACCTCAGGATTTATCAAAAAGAGCAAGGAAGAGCAAGAAGGACTTACTATGCTAATCAAACTGCCTTCTATTTTTCGCAGAATCCATCTTAGATTAACTTCCCCAAATCTTTACTCTTTTCTCAAATATAATCCAATAAACACACACACATGCACACCCACATGCACGCACACACACGCACACAGAAATATGTACACTGTAGATGATATAAACCTTCACATCACTATCCACCTTTCTCCAAAATCCTGCACATATACACAGCCATATCTGTATATACACAGAGATACATTCAAATATATGTTGATACTTATTTCATTAATATAGCCTTTGTAACTCTCTTTTCAAATATGAATTAGAATTCCAATTTTCCAATAACACTGGATTGTGTGGTTGAATGTCTTTGTGTCTACTTGAAATATAGAAGCTTTGTTTTACCAAATGAGGGCTGAGGGACACTAGACATTCAATGTGGGTGTATTTGAAATAGCCCTGTTCTTAATTTCTGATTCTAGAACTTCTTGCCTTTATGATACTGAAGGGGTTTGTTATTGTGGTAGGCAGAATAACACCCCCCACCACCACCAAAGGTGCCATTGTCCTAATCCCGTGAAAGTGTGAATATGTTATATTATGTGGCATAAGTGCATTTTCACATGCGATGAAAGTCATGGACCTTAAAATAGGGAGATTTTCCTAGACTATCGGGTGAATCCATCTAATGACATGAATCCTTAAACATACAGAATTTTATCTGGCAAGAGAGATGTGGCAGAAGGTGAGTCAGAAACTGCAAGCATGAGCAGGATTCAAAGCACCATTGCTGGCTCTGGGATATAGAGTCCCACGTGCAGGGACCGAGAAAAGTCTCTAGGAGCTGGGGGTATCTGCCAGCTGACAGGCAGCAGGAAATGAAATCTCAGTCCTATGACTGTAAGGACCTGAATTCTGCCAACAGCCTGAATGAACTTGGAAGTAAATTTTTCCCAGAGTCTCCTGAGAAGAGTCCAGTTGGCTGACACCCTGACTTTGGCTTTGTGAAATCCAGAGCAGAGAAGTCAACAGAGGCACCCAGAACTTCTGACCTAAAAAACTATGAGATACTAAATTTGTGTTGTTTTAAGCCACTGAGTTTGTGGTTTTGTGCTATGGCAACAGTAGAAAACAAATACAATCATCCCCTTCTGGTACTCAGGTACAGACTCAGAATACAAGAGCTTATAGTCCTGTATTGTGTTATAAGTGTGTATATGCCCTGAGTATTCAAAGTAATTGATAAATAAGTTATTTTCGCCACACATTTTAAAATTTAAATATAGGTTATACAAATCACTTTTTCTCTCTGAGTGTATGTAAGACATTAATCACCTTTAATTATCCTGGGGAAAAATGCCTACTATCTGATTACTTAATACTTTCCGTGATGTATCCAAATCAAATATGGTGATATGTCACAGTGAAAAGTTCCGGACATGAATGGCACGAATGAACAGGATGAGTATCCAGGGCCCAATTCTTGGGAATAGAGATATGCTACTCTGAAGACAGACAGAAAAGCTGTAAAATTTGATATATTTCATTAAAATACTATACATTCCTATTCAATAAGCCAATTTATTACCTTGAAAAATGCTTAAGAATGTTCTTGAATACTATATAAAATAGTAAGTGTTCTACTCTTGTTCATTAAAATTATTCTGGCAACTGCTTGTCTTCTGGTATTTTAAATTTAGTTTTGTTAATGAAAATATAATTTACACTGTATTTGATGCCTTTAAAATAGATACAAAATGTATACTCAATATTTTTAAGTTATGACTGACTGATTCCATATTTCAGTGGAAAACATGCCAGAAGAGAGATCACATGGCTTATAAAAGATTTTCATTGAACCTGATGCTTCAATTTTATTTTCACACTTGGATTTTTTTTTAGCAAGAATGAACAGGGTTTTCATTTAGAAAAAAAATTTTTTAATGTTTTTATTTATTTTTGAGACGGAGAGAGACTGAGCATGAGCAGGGGAGGGGCAGAGAGAGAGGGAGACACAGAATCCGAAGCAGGCTCCAGGCTCCGAGCTGTCAGCACAGAGCCTGACGTGGGGCTCGAACTCACAGAGTGTGAGATCATGACCTGAGCTGAAGTCAGACAGTTAACCGACTGAGCCACCCAGGCGCCCCCATGGTTTTCATTTTTAATGGATAATTCTATTTTCTTTTTCAGAACTTAAGTTGATTTGTGGATATATAGGAAACATGTATCAGAGATAGTATTTATATGTGGTTATAATAGTAATAGAATAGTTTTATGTATTTTCTATTAATTAGACAGTCAATTGGATATTATTTCATAGTATTATTTTCTTCCTTTTCTGTTACTGAATAGGGTAGTATTGAATGAAGAAATATTTGCCTGAGACTTTCCATTAATCCCCCACTTCTCAGAAAACATAATAGTTCATTCTGAAATAATACGGAGTTTATTTTGCTATTTCTAAAAAAAAATCATTGCAAAATATTTTAATGAAAATATTTTGACATGAAGTTTTCGGTAAAAGATTCTTTTAACAAAATAGCTTTGAATTAATCAAATAGAAGGTTTCATTGAGTGAATCGTTTCACTTTCTTTGTCCTCTCTTTCACTTTTTAAAATCAGTAATTTGGCCTCCAGCATTAGAAGTATCCATCAAAATTTGCTTATTGTCTGTCCTTAAGGAAGAAGCGGCAATAGTTTTTATAGGTTATTAACCATACATTCCAACTTGCGAGAGCCAGGGATCCACACAGGACTTTTTTACAGACTTCCCATGGTTTAGAACCTATTATATGGATTGTTGAATTGTTAAGGGTCTAGGGACACAAGCATCTGCTTTACTCTATATCTTTTTTGAAGTTATACTAACAATTATAAAGATAAATTGATGATTGAAGGTAACCGATGAAGTAAATTATACACACAAACACCCATATATTTTACATAAAAAAATTATTCAGTGTCCTGTTTTTTAATCTTTTGAGTACTCAATGAATAATGCTTCTTTTGCTGTGTCACAAGAAAACAATCTTAGAGGTCCAAGAATTGGCTACTGAATACAAAATACTGATGTTAAAATCCAAATTAAGATATGAAAATTCACATATAGTCCTAAGTTCACACAACACAAATAAGATATAAAAAAAGTGGGTGAAATATTAACTACCAAAAAAAGTTTAAAAATGGAATATTATTTCTTCTGCAAGTAGATATTACCTTTACTAATATATTTTGAATGCCAAGTTTAGAAAGAATTTCATATATTTGATTAATAATAATGTACATAGATATTCTATATATCCCTCCAGATAGAATTTTTGGTGTGTTCTGGTTAGTATACTATGTGATTATGAAATTTAGTAATAACAAATGCTCTCAGTATCATGTCTATATCTGTATTCATTAAAAATAACCTGTAAAGACCTTTGCCGATTCTTCCTTAAGGACAGACAAATAAAAAACAAAATCATACAAACAAATAAATTCAAAGTAATATTATTTACATCACCAAATATAATTTATATTTTTTACTTGTGGATAACTGGAAGATGTTTTATTGAGATATAATTTACATAGAGTGAAAAGTACCAATCTTAATTGCACAATACTATGAGTTTTGATGATGTGTATACTTGACACAACACTATCAACCTGCAGACTATTTTCCATTCCGGAAATATCTTTTGTGCCTTCCCAGTCAATCTTCTTAAGGGAGGACACTATTCTGATTTGTCTTTACACGCTAGTTTTCTCTAATTTACAGATTTGAAAATTCATGTAGTTAGGAAGATACTGTATACCATTTAAAGCCCCAATTCTTTTGCAGAACGACATATTTTTGAGAGATGTTCATGATTATATATATATATATATATATATATATATATATATATATATATATATATATATATATCAGTTGTCTGTAACATTTTTAAAGCTGAGTAGTATTCCATGGTATGAGTGTATTACGATGTGTTTATTGGTTTACCTTTTTGGAAATTCTTTGTATCTAGTTTTTGTCTTTTGTGACTCAGAATACCAGAAACATCTTTGAAAACCTACTTGCAGTCATGTATTTGCATTTCTCTTTGGTGTATATTTAGGAGTGGCATTTCTAGATCATAGAATGTGTGTATATATTTAATTTTCTACAGATTATATTAGATATATAGTCAGTGAAGATATATTTCTGCTTTCAGATAATATATGCTTCTGTCTCACCAGCTTTATTGAGGAATAATATTCATACATTAAATTACTCATTTTAGATGCTCTATTTAATAAGTTTTGTTCATTTTTGTACAGTTATGTTACCTTGACCACAAACAAGATATGAAAAAGTTCCATTATTTTAAAGTGTTTCCTCATTCCTCTCTGCAATCTTGCCCTCTACCCCTGGACCATAACAAATCTTTTTCTGCATTCTGTTACTATAATTTGGTCTTTTCTAGAATTTCTTAAACATTGAATCATATAGTATTTATGGCTTTTATCACTTAGCTGTTGCAGTCTTATCTATGAAAACCATACCAATTCCAAAGCTATTAATATTTTCATCAAGGAGTTTTACAGTTTTAGTTTTTGTCTTTAGATCGATGGTCCAGTGCAAATAAATTTTAGTATATTCTATGAAGAAATTGTTGATGTTCTTGATGTTCTTTTTATTTTCAATATAAATATCCAGTTGTCCTATTACCATTTGTTTGAAAGCATATCTTTTTCCCATAAACTTGGTCCATAATTATTGCAAAAAGATCTATTGAGCAGGTAAGTGATGGTTCATTTTTGTATTTTATTTTGTATTCAGTTATTTGAGGGTATTCGTTTGACAATACCACACTATTTTGATTACCATAACTTTAGGGTAATTTTTTAATTAAGGGAGTGTAAGAATTACATTTTTTACTATCTAGATTATATTCACTTCTATGTAAATATTAGAGCCAGCCTGTTAATTTCTACAAATTACACAAATTATCTTGTTGGATTTTGATTAGGTTTGCTTGTAATCTGTAGATAGTTTTGAGGGGATTCTTACCCTAAATGCTCAACTCTGATGCATATTTTGCTGTAGTTATTAGATTTTAAGGTAAAAAAAAATCTGTACTTCTAGCTCAAAATACCAAGTTGCTTATTAAGGATAGAAAATCAGCTACAACAAAATAATGTAAGACAACACTAGAGTAATGGTATTAAAAGACCAGAAAAGAGAGTCTCAGTCAAAGATTTTATATCTGAAATTACTTTCTTCAAGTATTGAAGTAGTTAAAAAGATAATTTACACACTCAAGAACTCAGGGAAAGTTTCTTTCTGAAGTTCTGAGGTATCATCTAGAGCAAAGGTTTTAGGGTTTTCTGGTTCTGTTTGGTGAAGGGCAGATAGTGCATATTTTAGGTTTTGCAGATCATATGACCGTTGTCTCCACTATTGAATTCTGCTGTTAAAACATGGAAGCAGCCATAGAAAACTGGTCAAGGCACAATTATGGCCCTGTTCCAATTAACCTTTGTTTCCTAAAACAGGAAGCCTATGGGTTTGTATATATATAGTTTGCTGATTTTGATCTAGAGCAGTGATTTTCAGTGTTTTCCCCAGATGAGCAGCCATCCATAACACTTGACAGAAATACAAAGTTTCACATTCTCTCTCAAACCTACTGAATCTGAAACTTTAGAGGAACTGCTTAGCAATACGTGTCACCAAACCTCCAGGTTATTCTAAAGCATGCTAAGGATTGAAAACTAATATCAAAGATCAGTCTTCTCAAACAAAGGCTGACTGAAGGGACATCAGCAAAATGACAGTTGATGAGTACTGGATACATGTAATGTAGACTTATACTAAAACAAAAGAAGACGAACTCCTCAATGATACTAGGCACAGGTTGGATGCCACCAGAGGCAAGGGTGGAGAAACAACTACGTCTTCTACCAATAGAAGGAAGAAGCCATGGCCACTAGACTGGAAACCTCTGATAACAAGGTAGAGAGGTAGAGACCTTAAGTCACTGGGGGCAGAGCTGGAAGCGTGCCTGTGCTCTGTACCCTGCATTCAGTAGGAGAAAGAACGTGTTCCTTATTCTTAAGGGCAAGAACTCTAAGAATGTCTAAACCTGAGACTAGACAGTCTATTTTGTGGAAGGAGCAGTGTGGGATGAGACATCTTATGCTGGCCTGGTACACAAGGCCTGTTGTGTAAAATCTGAGAGTAGGGAGAAATCCTCTAGTACTCTACATTCAAAAAAGTGACAGTGAAATTAACAGAGAAATCTGGAGCTTTAGAATGTGATGGGGGATGAAAAATCAAAGCCCAGATCCAGCACAACTGGGTCAAATGGACTGAATCCCACGATGAGCAGGATGATAGAAGGAGGGGCATGCCTACGTCTGGGCATAAGTATTGTTTACCTTACCTTCTGTTATTCTTTTACACACAATGTCTGACATTACATCATATCACACATACACAATTAGTAAACAATGATAATAGTGGAAAAGTGCACATGTTTATATAATAAATTAGTAGAAGGATGGAAATTATATAAAAGAGTCAAGTGAAAATGTACTCACAGGGACGTTTTAATTTGTATAGATCAAAAAATTTCTTGTCCACACTTGGTATTGTCACAGAACATATATATTGTTTCCATATGGGAAAATAATTTCCTGTTGTTCTTCTTCTGGGAAAAACATCCATCATTTTAAAAATAAGATCCAAACCTGGGCAACAGAAATATTCTAACCCTTGGGTCAGAGATGTAGTCTAAGTACCAATCAAAACCTTTGTATAGGTGATGATTTTAAACTACTAAAGTAGATATTTTATTCAACAGGTATATGGAAATACAGTTTTTATGAGAAGTTTGCATTGGTTATATGAACTTAAAAGCATCAATACAAGTGATTTAAGCCATTTTAGGGATTGTAGCTTGAGAAAAAGAGCCTGGAATTAAGGTAAAAAGACCTCCCTCTCTCCAAATTCAGGATTAGGAAAGTGAAACTTTAAACTATTCAGATGAACTTTCCAAATTCCTCCAAGTAGGAGGAAAACCAGGTGAACATAGTGTCATGAAGAGCCATACAAAGAGTTATTCAAGTAGGTCATGGTCAAAAATGTTGCACAGTTTTGTTTTGTTTTATTTTGTTTTGTTTTAATTGCTGCACAGTTTTAAAGGGCTCCACATTCACCGTTTTTGTTGTTGTTTTAAAGATACTGTTATTTTTTTATTAACGTTTACATGTATTCTGATTCTTTTTTCACTTCTGGGATTTTAGCATCCTTTATATTTCATAACATAATACAATGATTATAACTTTTGTTTGACAATTTTATTTCCACCATCATTTTCTCTACCAATAAACTCCACACTCCACACAATATGAATGGGCATATGTTCCAAGACCAATTATTTTCATCAGAATTTTTAACTTGAAAAGAAGCGCTTTTCAATAAATTAGTATTTTTGCCCCAAATCCTATTAAACTCCATTAGTGAGAATTATTTTCTAAAACTAGGGAAAAATCTTAACTTTTCACATAACATTCATTGCTGCCCTTGTTATTAGATAATTTAGTTGTATCCTAACATGTAACATTGTTATATCCTAACATTGATAGTAATTATTTTTAATAGCTACACTAATGTTTATTCCATATGGAAGTGATCATGCATATTCAGAGTAACGGCAAAATTCGACAGTATAGTTAATGAGTGTACTAAAATCAACATCTAAGTTTAGAATTATATAAAAAAGGCAATTATATTGGTCTTTTATGATTTATGATTTTCTCTTGCTGTTTACTGCTCAGCAATTGATTATCATCCAGATGCTTAAAACTCTCTGTTTTAACTTTCAATTTACTTGGAAATTTTGTCTTATCACCACTCTCAAGGAAGTGTGTAATTTCTTTTGAAGAGAAGAATGTATATTAGAAAACTAAAGTTGTTCTCTGAGATTCTCTTAATTTCTTTTTTTTTAAATTTTTTAATGTTTATTTTTGAGAGATAGAGACAGAGCACTAGTGAGGGAGGGGCAGAGAGAGGGAGACACAAAATCCAAAGCAGGCTCCAGTTCCTGAGCTGTCAGCACAGAGCTTGACGTGGAGCTCGAACTCACAAACAGTGAGATCATGACCTGAGCTAAAGTTGGACACTTAACCGACTGAGCTACCCAGGCACCCCTAGATTCTCTTAATTTCATTATCAATATACCTGTCCGTGTTCTTATTAACAGTTGATAATACCCCCAGCAGCAATAAGACACATCTATATTCCTACCATCCATGGTTACTGACTCCTTCTTTTGGAACCACTGGCATACAATCATTGTAACATCCATTATAGATGTTTAAACATTTTTATGTAGCCAGGAAACAGGCAAATCAGCAATTCTTACGTAAATTTAAACAACATTTTATTTGAATGCATATTATTGAGTAAAAAAATTTGAGGTAAAAAAAAAATCTGTTTGTTCCCTCCTACTATCCAAAAAGTATTTATCTCAATTAGACTGATTTCTAAATTTAATAATGCAAATCTGAGTATAGGTAGAAAAAAAAATGGCTCTGACAGGATAAAAAAAAAAAAGTAAGCAAATTTAGCAAGAAAGGTTTTCATGTGTATATGAAGAGGTGAGAAAGGGAATGAAATATTTCCTCCTAGCTAAGGATTAAAGATGCTGCTTAGGCTTTAATTTTGATGTGTCTTTGGGTCACTTTTGGTTTAGGAGGAGCAAATTAATGATGAAAGTAGCAGTACTTAGAAAAAGTAGGGGGAGGAAGCTACAATACAAAATAAAAGAATAAAAATCCTATAACTATAAATCTATGACAAAGAAACAGGTAGATAATTTTAAAACCCATTGATCTTTGTAAGGTACAACAGAAAGTGAAGATTTTGCATGCTTTTGATCACAGGAACGAAATATTTTTGTACATTCAACATAGAAAAACAAGGTACAAAAAAAAAATTGTACAGATCCAAAAGACTGTCCATGCTACCTGAATAAAGTTCCCAGTAGTGTTTTTACATGCTACACATGAAGACATTAAAAACCCAAACCTAGTTCAGGCCTTCTTTTAGGAGACTCTTGGACAGTACAGAGGAAGAGAAGTATCATCCCAAGGATTTTTGCATCTGTGTTGGAGCGATACTGGGTTGTTGTAATTTGCTTCTGAATATTTTTGTCTGGTTTTGGTATTCAGGTAACTCTGAAAGAGTAAAATTAGTTAGAAGGTGTTCATGTTTCTGCTACTTTCGGAAAGTTTGGATAGAACTGTTTCTATTTCCTCCTTAATGTTTGAAACAATAGTAAATAATAAACCCTGTGTCTGAGACACAATAATAGCATTGAAAAGATACTCATGTCCTAATTTTCAGAACTTGTGAATATGTATGTTGCATGACAAAAGGGACTTTGCAGATGTGATTAAGGATAGACCTTGTGTTGGACAGATTTCTTCAGTTACCCATCTGGGCCTAATCTAATTAGAATCCTTAAATGCAAAAGGCCTTTCCAGGCTGTGGCTAGAAAGTGAAATGTGAGAAAGAGAAAAAGATCAGAGATTTAAGAATTGCTGGCTTTGCCAAACCATAAGAGACTCTTAAAGACTGAGAATAAACTGAGGTTTGATGGGGGGTGGGAGGGAGGGAGGGTGGGTGATGGGCATTGAGGAGGGCACCTGCTGAGATGAGCACTGGGTGTAGTATGGAAACCAATTTGACAATAAATTTCATATTAAAAAAAAAAAAAGAATTGCTGGCTTTGAAGATGGAGGAAACAGTCATGAGCCAATTAAGAATCAGAAATCTTCTAGAATCTCTAAAAGGTAAGGAAACAGATTCTTCTCTAGAGACTCCAGAAAGCACTGCAGCCTTGCTAACACACTTGAGAATATGGGAATATTGGCTGGGAGCACATATGTATCTGCTAGAACAATAATACATTTAGAAATTCAAGAAAAAAATCCTTGAGTCTATAGATTGAAATTTCATACAGCATTGTAGGAACACCTAATACAGAATAACCCATAAGCATAGCTTTATAAATTACTTACACTTCAGAATAAGGAAAGAATTTGTCATGTATGTAGTTGAATGGTATGCCCTGATTTTTTTTATCTCTTATTTTTTTTTTTATTTTAGAGAGAGAGAGAGAGTGAGTGGGGGAGGTGGAGCAGAGGGGGAGAGAGAGAGAATCTCTATCTGAGCTCCATGCTCAGCCCAGAGCCCGCCTGACATCGGGCTTGATCCTACAAGCTTGAGATCATGACCTGAGTCAAAATCAAGAGTCAGACACTCAACTGACAATTACGAAGGTGTCCTGGTATGCCATGATCAAAACAAGAAAGTCATGTTAGAATTTTCCCAACTAACAGTCATTGATAAAAAAGAGAGGGTACATATTTAAAAAATTCTAGGAAGGAACCTGATAGATAAACGGACAGACCAGAGTGAATAGCTGGCTCTATTCTATAGGGTTGTCCTGGAATTTAGGTGTCTTCCAGTCTTGTAGTTCCGTAACGACTTGAGGGTGTTTTATTCATTTACATGGTCAAAACTGAATCACTCATAATGTGTCATTGTTGCAGCTTGCAAAGGAAGGAAAGAGAGAATAGAGGGCAAGCAGCTTTCTCTGATGGATATGATCCACAAAAGTTGCATATCTGATTTCTGTATCGTACTCACAGAATACATAGTCAATAATTACAAAGTAGAGTAGGATTGGACCAATGCTGTGTGGCCATGTGCTCACTTGTGACTTAGGGATTCTATTACTAAAAAAAAAAAAGAAAAAAGGAATCCGAAGTGTTTGTTTCCATATATTCAAGTTTCTATGTATGTCAATGCCAATGACTTTCCAAAGAACTTAATAGTTACTGAATGTAACTCATCATCCAGGTTCTTGGGGGAGGCACTATACTTTGTAGCCAATCAAGATATGGCTCTTCATTTCCTGAAGACATTTCCATTAAAAGACAAGTTATCTACTCCATCCAGTATAAATTGGGGAAGGGGGAGGGAGATTAAAAAAAATGTACGAGTCGCGAGCAGAATGGAAAGCATATTCAGTCAGGTTGGCAGAAATCGTGAAAACTCTCTGTTCTGCATGGGAAATTTTTCATGATTACCCATCTGGCAACTTTAGTTCTATCCTTTCGGATTCCTCTTTTTCATTATCCTCCATGGATCCTGGCTTTCCCCCATAGAAAGATCTTTCAAGTCCATTATTCTCTTTGGCCCCGTTTAAAGTGGGCATTGGTATCTATAGACTGAACAGCCTTTTAAACCTAGTGATTGCAGGTTTATGTTATCCTTGAGGACATAGATCCCCTCAGAGGCTTTTGGTTTATTTGCTTCCCATGATTTCAACAGTCACAGATCACATCTGGTCACAATTCTTGAGAGGCCAGCTGAAACAGCAGGCTTGGAGTGAACTGGGAGACTAGTGCCATTAATCTCTTCTTTGCAGCTGAGCTGGCTTCTACTGTCTGGCATTTAACTAGAGGCTCTTGAAAAAGACACTGAATGGCAATCCTATCTCCTGCTGCTTGGCCTTCAGAAGCCTTTGGCTTTTCCAACTCTGAGGACCAACATTACTAAAATTTCAACCAATTTAAATTGTAGGCCATATGCATAGAAATTTTCCTACTGCAGAGCTGAATTCCCTCCCATTTCTACTTCTGAATTAACTGATTTTTGCCCAAATCAGTCACTTCCTAGTAATTTTAGTTTTTCCAATCACTTTTATAGAACTACAAGCTCAATATGCACATGCTCTATCTTCTAAGTAATCATGGATGACCAAAGTACCACCCGTATTGCCAAAACAAGGGTACATTTTCTATCCTGTATCATATATATTGCCTGCATGCTAAGCCAATATCATGTATTTTAGACATTTTTATGACAGCATTATACTTCCAAGTATCATTTTCACATATTCATGGAGTGTATAAGTTAAGCCTCTCTAACAGAAAGTGCAACACTAGATGGATATTTTTCTTTCTTATGTAATAGTTCAGAGGATATTTGATGGTGCAGAGTTGGTAGAAACCTCTTCTCCACAAGAACATCAAAAAGTTCTTGGGATATCTCTATTTTGTGAAACACTCCCTGAAGTGTTACCATAGTTTGCATTGCCACCTAGATAACTATTTCTACCTTCTAGCCTGTACGATAATGTAAAAGGCAATATTCTATCTAAGGAGGTGACCTATAATCTGTGAATATCATTCCCCCACACTGGCCATAATTAGTCATAATTGGCCATAATTAGTCATAAAGTCAGGACTGTTTACAAATCAAGGTGAGAACTGCACTTGCAAGAATTCAGTAGTTATGTTACAATAAAGAAGAGAAAATTTAGTGGATAAATTAGCATAGGTAAAAAAAAATAGTAGAATTATTAACTTTTTACTATGTTCCAGGAACTGTGTTAGATCAACATCTACTATCTATAAGCAACTCATTATTTTCTGTGTTTATGAAATGAGCAATCTTAGCCAATATTTTGGGTATAATGTACATATTGGTTTACCCAACTGTAGATTCAAGAACTATAAACTCTTATTATTATTACTACATATTTACTGATATATCATATAATTGTAGGTTTTTAGAGATACTGCCTTAGTGAATAATTACATTCAGTTGTATCTGACTATATAGCTCTATCTGAATCAATTCAATAAATATGGATGATGAAACAAAACTTTTAGAATTGAACTGCTATTTAACAAAAAGACATTATGGGCTCTTAATTATAATGTTATATATGAACATCATATATAGTATTTACACATGATTTTCATGAAAACCATTGTCGGGACTTGCACGGCACAAAACGGTAGCTATACCCACATGTAACTGTTATAAATTTAAATGTAAATGAATTAAAATGAAAGAAAAGTAGCAATAGAGTTCCTTAGTTTTTCCACATTTCAAGTGCTCAGAAGCTGAGAAGGACTGGTGGCTACTGCATTGGACAGTACAGATATAGACCATTCCCATCACTTTAGAAAATTCTATCGCATAGTACTTCTCCAGGTATTTGGTAGAGTTTGGTGAATACAAATATAGATAAGCCTGGGGTGCCTGAGTGGCTCAGTCGGTTGAATGTCCAAATCTTGGTTTCAGCTCATGTCATGATCCCATGGTTGTGGGATTGAGCCCCACATGGGGCTCGTACTGAGCCTGAGAATGGAGCCTGCTTAAAGATTCTCTCTCTCTCCCTCTGCCCCTAAACCCACCTTATGTGTTCTCTCAAAAACAGAAACAAAACAAAACAAAACAAAACAATATATACACACATACGTATATAATGTATATAATGTGTAAGTATATAATATATATATGTGTGTGTGTGTGTGTGTGTGTATGTATATATGTATATATATATATATATATATATATGCATATAAACACCTGATTTGATTAATAATGTGACTAATAAACATCAAATGTTCTTATGAAAAAATGTCTAGGTGGCAAAAGTAAATAATCCAAATCACTGTTTTGTGAATCCAATTTAGAAAGAAAGAAAATGTCCTTTCTTTGTCATACTGGGTTCACAAAACGGTGATTTGAGTTATTTATTATATTAATTACTTATTTGCAAAATATCAATTTTCTTTTTTATTCATATGATCTCTAAATTAGGCACTTTACTTAGAAACATTTTTTGTGATATTCATCCTTAAGTAAAAATATATGAAATAAAGAATGACCTAAGAATGATCTGGATTTATTTTCTTATAAAACAATGATATTGAAATTTGCAATATAAATACGTACCTTTATTATTTAATTTTATACTTTTATAAAATTTATATTAATTTAACACCTTTCCTATTTATTGTTTTTCTGATTAAAACATAAATACAATGGCAGAGTAGGAAAAGTGTAGAAAAACTTAAGATTTAGAACATATAATATTGATAGAAGTCTAATTCTACTATCCAAAAATAACATGATAACATTTCTGTTCATCTTTCCATATTGACACAAGAAAATTTTACGTTAGTTTTAGTCAAAATTTTAATTTTTATTATTTTTTCTTAATATATTTAAATATTATTTTAATTACTATTTTTTGTTTTATGACTTTTTCTATATGTACCATCCCTAATTCTAAACTTCTAGACTAATTTGGTAGGGACAAAAAATGTAATTAATGTAGCTATTAGTAGTTTTTTATAAAAACAACAATATATGTGTGTTTAAGAGCCAAAGATGAACTCCTTGTCCCAAACCTTTGCTAATAAAATAAATATGCCTTACATTTAATAACTCTACATCAACTTATTTTTGTAATTAATGGGTCTAATTTAACCTACTTAAATTACTTTAAGATGTAATGATTACTTCTAAAATATTATGTTTTCATTAGGTGTTATGACTACATTTACAGGGATCATTTATAATCTGTGTTTTGTTTTTAAATATTTAAGGATTAATTTTCATCCTCTTTTTATTCTTTAAAATTTTATTGATTAGTGTTATAATTTATTTTCAAAGTAGTTTTCAGAGAAAGGACCTATTTAACTTTTTTTTATTTTTATATCTGAAAATATTTTCTTGTAGTCAACAGTTCTATTGTTATTATTAAATAATTTATGATTCCTCTAAGCTGCATTTCATTTATATTTTGGGTGAGGCAGTGAGATTTGTAGTAAAGAATAAGGTCAAACTATCTTTTGTTCCCTTGAGGACAATCATTTTTTTTCCTTATTTTATATTGATAATTTTTCAGATAAAATTGATTATTTTTTTTCTGTTTATTTATTTTGGGAGAGAGAGAAAGAGTGCTAGTGGGGGAGAAACATAGAGAGAGAGAACCCCAAACAGGCTCTTGATGACAGCACAAGGTCATGACAGCCCGAAAGTCATGGGGCTGGATCTCAAAAACCATGAGATCATGACCTGAGCTGAAACCAAGAGTCAGCTGCTTAATCGACTGAACCATACAGGTGCCCTAAAAGTGATTATTTTTAAATAATAATCTCAATAATAATTTTAAATATGACTGAGTCAAGTCTTTGTACAATTGAGAAATGAATAATAATTATTATTATTCTTTTACTCTTTTTTCAATTTCAACTTCTGAAATCTCCCATATCTGATTTGGATTTAACCCTCTGAATCTATCTTTGCATTTCCATATCACTTTTTAACATACCCTGCTTGTATTCTATATTCTTAAAAAACAAACAAACAAATAAAACTATTACTCAGGATAACCTCTGCATAGTATCAGATTATATTCTTTACATAATGAAGAAAAATTTATTTATATCAATGTTTACTATCCAATATTAGAAAAATCCTTCTCTGCATCCCTGAAACTAGAAGAAGGGTAGCCTAAGACTGACAATTATTATTTTCTGTCCTATGGGAATGAAGCAAGGGCGTGCAGGCACAGGGCAGAAGCGAGGCTGAACGCACAGAAGGTGCACTATGCCTGGAGGGATTAGGACGGGGATTGAGGGGGGGATTTTACCACCTACTCAGCAGCATATGGGTACCTGTTTCAGGCCCCCTTCCTATGTTCCTGCCATTGTCAATGCTATTTCCTGTCACTTTCTTAGAGACTGGATTTTTTTAATACATTCTTCCAATTAATTATTTTCCTGATTAAACTAGTATCTGCTGTTTGCAGTAAGATGATTAATATAATGTCGGGTGCTCTCTTGCATTATCTTTCTATTTAAAGTGTCTTTATTTCTATCTCTACATTCAAATCATTATACTCTCTCCAGTTTACTATTTCTTGCAAGAAGACACAGAACTCTTGTATATTTCTGGGTAGATCTAGTATATTTCATTTCTATTTTTTAATGTTTTTGTCAAACTTTCTGGCATATATTATATATTAAGAAAATATTTTGGTTAATAAAGGAAGCAGTCAAGGAAAAACTGTGAGAATGGAACATTCAACAAGAAATAAAATGCAAAATACTTTAAAAATCAGTTATTTTCCACAGTAAAGTCTTTATTGAAAATAATGATAGACACAGAAAACAGCTAGGTTTTGCTAAAAGAAATAAAGAAAGAAATCTTCTCCTAAGGTAATCTGTCTTATTTTTTTACTAGAGAAATAGTTGAGCTTTTCTTTGGCCAATTTGTCTTCTTTCAGGTGACAAGAACTATCTTACTTCCTATGCCTCCTATGAATAGTGTTTATCCATCTATACAAACTCCTCCCAAAATGAAAATTATAATTATCTTCTTTTTTACTTAAATCCACAGGTTACTGTTATGATTTTTGTTGTTGTTGTTGTTTGTTTTTTGGTCAACTTTTCCCCATTGTCCATTGGAAAATGGTGGACGTTGAAAGAAATGAATGACTGACTTATTTCTACACATCCATGTTAATCATGTTCACCTACTTCCTGAGCTATCCAGTCATGAATATCCCCTCAGACAAGGAGTCCTTCTTTCCTACACAGCAATTTCTCCTTAAAACACTTCTACCTCATGAATGTAGAGTATCTATATCTTAACTGTCCAATATATTTTTTTGAGTTTATTTATTTATTTTGAGAGAGAGAGAGAGAAAGAATCCCAAGCAGGGTCCATGTTCAGTGCAGAACCCAACACAGGGCTCTATCTTGTGACAGTGAGATCATGACCTGAGCTGAGATCAAGAGCCAGATGCTTAATCAACTGAGACACCCAGGTGCCTCAACTATCCAATATGTTTAATATGCACATTTTTAGCAAACAGAAAAGTATCGAAGTAAGAGCCCCAAAAACATCTACTAGAAAATTCATAGGTGGTAATGTAATTCCTGCACAACAGTATTGAGACTCCTATGGTGAAGAAGGAAAAAGACAGACATTAATTCACTCCAGACAGAAGTTAGAAGCAGAAAGAGAGCTAGTAGCTTGGGAACCATTGTGACTTGAAGGTAACTGCATAGAAACACAGATGATTGGTAATAACCTTACTAACACTGTTCAGTAACAAAACAAAGGTATGTCTAAAACCAAGGCAAGCAAATATGATATTATAGAAATTTTATAAAAATACACTTATAAGTCAGAAAACTTTGAAATCATTTTAAATTTATGTATGAAAAGAAAATGTCTTAATTTTGGGGCTAATTATAATTAAAAAAAGATAAATATGATTTTGATTATTTTTAGCAAGAAGATGATTATATAACAATACTATTTAAATGTAGTAAATAGATTTTAGGTGACTATGGCTGTAATCCAAATAGAAAATGGAGTCAGTCATATTAAATATAATATATGTTCTAAATGACAATCCATCATCATAGTTAAAATTTCCCTGGACTTGCCAAAGAAATCTTTAGCATAATCTCCACTCTGTGCATTCAAGATGACCTGAGTTTTTCCAATATGACTCCTGTCATTTAATATCATAATTAAAATGATATACTCCAGAGGTGCCTGGGTATCTCAGTTGGTTGTGTCTGACTTCCTTTGGCTCAGGTCATGATCTCATGGCTCCATGGGTTGGAGCCCCATATTGGGCTCTGTGCTGACAGCTCAGAGCCTGGAGCCTGCTTTGGACTTTGTGTCTCCCTTTTTCTCTAACCGCCCCCCCCTCCCCCCGCTTGCACTCTGTCTCTCTCTCAAAAGTAAATAAACATTAAAAAAACAATATACTCTGGGACTGTTATGGACTGAATGTTTGTGTTCCCCTATTCCCACAATTCCTATGTTGAAGCCCGAACTGTCAATGGGGCTGTATTTGTGGTTGGATTTCTAAGGAAGTCATTAAGATTTAATTAGGCTGAAAGAAAGGCCCTGAACGGATAGAATTAGTGTCCTTATGAGAAAAGATACCAGAGAGCTTACTCTCTCTCTGAAAGGAAAGGCCATATGTGGACATGCAAGAACACAGCCATTTACACACCAGGAAGAGAGCTATCACCAGATAATTGACCATCCTGGTCCCTTGTTCTCAGATTTACAGGTTCCAGAATTGTGAGAAAATACATTTCTGTTGTTTAAGCTGCCCAGACTGTGGTGTTTTGTTATGGCAGCCCAAGATGACTAAGGCAGGCATTTATGTTATTCTCTGTCTTAAGTATATCATCTAGACTAGTTGGTGATAACAGCATGGGTCTTTTTAACAATCAAATACATGAAGAAAGAGTACAAAATTATGCAAACATTATTGAAGTTCTTAAATTGAAATGTGGAGGAACAAAACATGTAAAATCATCTTTCTTGTGCTGTCTGCAAGCTCCCGCTGTAAATCACAATAAATCCATAGGAGCCGTTAATATATACTCTTTAAATACCCAAATGATTGCTATTCTAGTAAATAATTCACATATTAAAATAGTTTTCTACACTATTTGCATATGTACATAAAACACTTATGAGAAAGATTTGAAGATAACGTTTGGTTGTACTTAAGATAATTTGAGCATGGCTATGCATATTTCATAAATCCTTCTGCCAATACATGTGCAATATGATGCAAAAATTCCAGGAAATTACATGCTTATATAGCTACGTTATTGAATATATAGTCATTTTGAAATTCCAGAAATATGAAATAATACTTCAGGGAGCTCCATGTGAGTCATGAATTTAATGAATTTTAATCCATATTTGCTTTGAAATAATCACATAATATCCAGATGTCTGTGATTCAGCTTCTAATGCCTACAAAGAGGGCAGTGCAAGAAAAAAATAGTTTTGTGATTAATGACATTCATTGTCTTAGCTTTAAGGTAATGGAACCCTGATGCCCAGAGACTCCTGTAACCATTTTGATAGTGTAATGTGAATCGGATTATTGAATTATATTCGCACCCTTTTGAACATCCAAAACTAATCACAACAATGCAAGTTTGAGATGTTTATTTTCCTATTAAAAGATAATGAAGCCAAGGTGATGTGAAAGAGTTGTTTTTCCACTTCACCCCTCCTTTTAAAATTATGTGTTTCTGACTTTACAAAGACTGAAATTCAGGGTCTGATAACGTAGAATATGTCTGCAAACTCTATAAAATAAAAGCAGTAATAGTATCATTGTCCTGTTTTATGAGGTAATAATTTGATTCCAACTAAATGAAAATAAAGGCAAGTTAATAAAACTAAGAATAGATGTTCAGAAAAATAATTATATCTATTATTTTACTGTTCTTACTCAGAGATTTTTTTCCTATGGAAGGAGCTTCGAAAGAGACTCAATTTGGTGAGAACAAAGAGGGTGCATGCATGATTTGTAAATGTAATTAGGAAATATCTCTAGTGACAAAAACGTTAATTTCCTGATTACCAACGGAATTTCCCCACCTGCAAGGTCTTTATGGCCAGTCTCAATTGCCCCTTTTGTTCTTTTAGCCTCACCCTTGCCATAACTCTCAAGAAATGCCTGCTCTCAAGGGCTAGGGAGGAGAATGAATCCACATTCTATTCTCAGTTTAATAAACTAAACAATTCTTGTCATAGCTTCTCTGCTTGTTACTTATCCTTAGGTTTTAGAACAAAAGGTAACCTCGAGTCTACCAGCTAATATTATGACAGGTATAGTGATTAGAGTACAGTATTATATTCTTGAAACTCGTGGATAAAACATTGCTGGGGATAAAATCTCGCTTATATTTCTCGAGAATGAGGGGATGGATATAGAGTTTATGAAAAATAAATATTATTTAATATATTAATCTGGTCAATGCTATAGAGAAAAATAAATCAGAGGGCACAATAAAGATCTCTGGTAATGTATTTAAGTTTCATATCTGTTGTCCAGGAGAGGCTTCACATTGGATTTGTGTGCAGGTTACAATCTTTCCCTTCTCTGGCTTTCAGCCCCTTTTTACACATCTGCCCCTTATGTATTGACATCTATTCTTCTGAGATCAAATATCATGGAAGCCATAGGCTCTTTTCCTTTAATATCCTGTCAGCGCTTGTGCCTCTTACTTGTATTTTACTTTTTTTCTTGGAAAAGCCTTAACCCTGATTAAATCCAACTCTTTTGCTAGTATCCATTCAGCTGAAAGTGTCTGGAGAAAACACAAACCAGTGCTGACTGATCTAATGTGAATACATGACCATGGCCACAAGAGGGCTCTTAATTCTGTTTAGTGAGTACACAAACTTTGTAATCCATTTATTTGAAGATAGGTGAGATGCATCCAACTGTATGCAAAACAAAGTAGTAATGATAAAAACAAAATAGGAAATATTTCTATATAAGTGCTTGTACATTCCATTATATCTCAATTTTGTGAGCCCTCTTGAAAACATACAGTGGAGAGGCACCTGGGTGGTTCAGTCAGTTAAGCATCTGACTCTTGTTTGGGCTTAGGTCATGGTCTCATGGTTTATGAGATTGAGCCCCGCATCGGACTGTGTGCTGACAGCGTAGAGCCTGCTTGGCATTCTCTCTCTCTCTCTCTCTCTCTCTCTCTGCTCCTCCCTTGCTCATGTTCCCTGTCTCTCTCTCTCTCTCTCAAAATAAATAAATAAACATTAGAAAACTAAAACTAAAATAAAATGGACAATGGAATATTATTCAGACTTAAAAAACCAGAAAGGAAATCCTGCCATATAGGACAACTTGGATGAACCTGGAGGGCATTAGGCTGAGTAAGATAAACTAGTCACAGGACAAATAGTACATGATTCCACTTTTTGGAGGCATTTAAGAGAGTCAAACTCATAGAAGCAGAGACTAGAATGCTGGTTGCCAGGGGCCAAGGTGAGGGGAAAATGGGGAATTACCATTTAAAGGGTATAAAGTTTCAGTTGTGCAAGATGAATAAATTCTAGAGATCTGCTGTACAACATTGTGCCTGTAGTTTACAATTCTGTATTATGCACTGAAAAAATGTGAGAAGGCAGATCTCATGTTATATGTTTTTACCACAATTAAAAAAAATTCACTTGACTCTCACATAATATATCTGCTCATTCTATATTTTCTAGTTTGTTGAGTTCTCATTAGAATGATAAATTTGGTTTCTGTTCATAGTGATTATCATTTCATGTTAATGAAGATGAGAATACCCATTTTTCATCAATATTTTGATTTGTTAAATGTTTTCTACAGTGTATTCAGAAATTTATTATTTAAGCATTACATATTTATTAGATCGTTTGATGAGATATTTGGTAATATCTCATTATTACATTACCTTTACATTATATCTCTGAAATTTAATTTTTTTTTCATTTCTGACATTGTTATGTAAAATTTTCGTTAGTAAGGAGTCTTTTTCTTTTTAATTTTGAGATTTAAAATTGAGAAATAATTACATCCACTCATGTAATCTGTTTAGATTTTCAAGGGAAGTTTCTTAGATAATCAATATATTTGTATCTTTCTGATGTTATCTTGCAGAAATAAGAATCCAGAAGGCAGGGATGTTCTTCCCATTTATAACTATGACATTATTCAATAGATAGCATAAGAAGAATCTTTAATCTCCTTGTTAGAAAAGAGACAGTAAATCAGAACAGAATGCTAAATATGTAATTTTGATAGATTAAGTAGGATTAATACCTAGTCTAGGAAACACTGTGTGTTTGCACATTTAGCAGATCATTTGAGAAAGTTTCATTTAATATATCATTTACTCACCTTGTCAACTTTAAAACTTTTGGAACTAAATCACCAAACTCCCAGTAATAATGAAGAATGAAAAAGAAACTACAGATGGATCATGCAGTAAGTTATTAACATATGGCCACGGATAATCAGCTTTAGGTATGCACTTCTTTGTTATGCAGTGCATGAGAGGTGAAGAACTCCTTGCTAATGATTCACTCGGTCTGTATTCAGTATAACTCTTTGTGGATGATACGCAATTTAAGAATTCAAAGAGGTTGATCAAGGCATTTGGATGTAATTAGATAAAAAGTGTGGTAATTGGACTAGCCATTGACATTGGGAATGGAGCAACCTGGCTTAGTACTGGGATGACAAGATTTGAGAAAGGCAAACTAATGGTGAGGCAAGATGAGACCATGATGAAAAATACTTTTAAGGAGAATGAGGCAAACTGTGAACATTTTCTGCTCTGTACCCTGCTTATCAAACTCAGGGTGGGATTGGGCTGTGATTAGAGCCAGAAATGGTTCTAATATTAATAATATCTATATATTTATATATCTAATAACATCTATATATTTCCCCCTTCTAACTGTCTTTGTGGAGTATCTGGATTCATTCAGCTCTCCTTAAACAGATTTTCTCCCTTTGCTTTTTGGTTAAAATAAATACCCCATGAGCATAGTGCCTGAGATAGTTCCTAACTCAGTTGTCTTGGTCAAATTCCTCAAGTTTTCTGTGCCTCAGTTTCCCGCTTTGTAAAACAGAGCTAATAAAAATACATAATTTGTAGTAATTTGTGAGGACATTAAGTAAGCTTCTTTTAAAACATAACAATCATTTCAGGCAAGAAGTATACATACTTTTAAAAAACGCTATTTTGTCTCTTCAAAATGTCAACAATTATTCAATAAGAAATTAACCCATCATTTTTACTGATCTGACATCACTTTTACTGTACTGATCTGTACATACTACAAATCCAGGCTATCTCAGAAAGCTTGGAAGGCTCCAAGGTAACAGGTATTCTCTAGGTTTGTTGCTTTTGGGTACTAGCAATGATGTAAGAGGATCATCTGTGTTGGTGCCATCAGAACAAGGTCTGACACTGTGCCCCATGAGCCCAGAAATTAAAGAGCATGTGAGCTAGATTGGGCACTCTGCGCTTTGTCACTATATACCGACTATAGATGAACAAACTTCCACCCCCAGAACATTTATTTCAAGAACCATCTTAGACAAATGATCCCTGGAGTTAACAGATGGGTTTATGTTCCAGGAGCCAGGGAGAATGACACATGGTCCAAGAAATGTGGCCACTGGTGGGGGTCTCCTAGCTCGTTCAATTTCAGGCAGCAGTCCTGTCTTTGTGTAGCTGAAGTCCCTTTTAATTTTATTCCAACGAACTTCCAGGGTTATTGCTCTGCCAAGACAGGTGTGCTGAAAATTGGAGCTTCCAGTTATTTTGAAATTTTTGATATTAAAATATTCAAATGAATTTCATGAATGCACTTAATGGATTCCAATTCATTTAGAAGTTCAAGTAAATTGAAATACTACAGTTGTTCACAGAAAGAAAGGGAAGGTATTAACTCTTTTAATTTCATCTGTTGTAAATTTTTAAAAGATGGTTAAAGAAGAGATTTAATATTTTTCATTTACTTATGTAAAAATCATACAGTTGTGTCTATATCTAAACTTTCAAGAATCCATTTTTAAAATTCATGATACAAAATGACATGTATTACATCCATATTCAATATTTAGTATATCCATTAAACTGTATTTTATTTTTCTTTCCATAATAGATAATTAAAAAACAGTAAATTTTACCAAACAGTATATGGATGATCCCAAGTCCCCCAAATTCTTTCCTATATATGTTGTAATGGATTACAAATTTCTATACAATGCAGAGCCAAAAAAAGTCAAAAAGTAGTCTCCCAGAAATTAGGTACCAATCTCTCAATAAAAAAAATTGGACATGAAAAACTAATTTCCTTAGCCAATGCTGAGATATTGAAAATAAACTTTTTCTTACCTAAAGATGAAATTGTTCTCAGGAGGAAATTAGGTTCACCAATGGAAAATTTTGCTTCAAACTGGAACTTCTCTTGAATATAATTAAAAATTGAATTTTCCTGGGTTTCATTTGGAGTGACATAGGCATTAGCTTTTGAACATTAATCCAATCAAGTTGATGTCTTTGCATATACTTATTAGATAGAACCTATTTAAGTTTTCCTTATCCTTAGAGAACAAGTAGGATGAGGTGAGGAATTATTGCATACATTTGGATTACTGTAAGCCTCAATTTAAGATGTTCTAATCTTACATTAAATACATGCACTTATTCACAGCAATTGGGTGGAATATGCAGACTTGCATAGAATTAAAATAGAAGTTCAAATAACAGAATAAAACAAAAACAGACTGAAGAAATAAATAGAAGAAGTTGGAATAACTTGGAATAAAGCAAAATAAGACTGAGGCAATAAATTTTCTTTAATGAGAGGAAACTATATATATGTATATATGTATGTGTGTGTGTGTATATGTATATATGTGTGTATGTATATGTATATATACATACACACATATATATATGTATATGTATACATATATATATACACACATATATATATGTATATATATACACACACACACATATATCTATATATCTATATATCTATATCTATATCTATATCTATATCTATATCTATATCTATATATTTGGTAATATTTCCAGGAGGTAAATATTTATGTATGTAAATTCATCAGTAAGTATAAAGTTGAAATATGTATTCTTGATTCTTTCTTTTCTGGGCTTATGTTTCCCATCCACTGCCTGGATTCCTACAAATGCTAAGGCTCCTATACCTGGGTTATATATATATACATATATATATATATATATATATATGTATATATATATATATGTGTGTGTGTGTGTGTGTGTGTGTATACACACACATATATATATGCAAGATATGTGTGTATGTACATATATACACGCACACATAAACATACATATAAACATATCAATCATCTATCATCTATCTATCTATATCCACTTGTAGAAATGTGTTCTTGTGAATTAAACATAAACATATGCAATGTACAGTTTTTTATCTATGAGGTATTTTTATAATAAAAAAAACAAAGGTCAAAAATAGACTGTTACTAAAATAAATTAATTATGAAATATTCATGCAAGATAATAATGATAATAGTATTAGCTGGAAAATATCAATGCCCAGTTATACATTTCACACTGAGTTAATGAATTTTATGTTTAAATGTACACTTCAGTTTTGCTCATCTGATGTCCATTTGTGACTGTCTGTTACCTCCTCTGCCTCTACTATAGACCCCAAAGCAGCTGGAATATGCTTTCTCTAAGCACTCCTAGATGGCAGAACATTCCTTATGATGCAGTTCCAAACAATGAGATAAAAGCAGAATCGGCTAGAGTCACCCCTTTTTTTATTCTTTTGTTAAAATTTTATTTATTTATTTCAAGAGAGACAAAGTGAGTGGGGGAGGGGCACAGAGAGAGAGGGAAAGAGAATCCCAAACAGTCTCCATGCCACCAGTGCAGAGCCCAATGCAGGGTTCAAACCCACAAAACCATGAAATCATGACCTGAGCTGAAACCAAGAGCAGACACTTAACTGACTGAGTCACCCAGGTGCCTCTACAGTCACCCCTTTTCCCCTTTATTATTTTCCTGAATTGATTGTAGCTATGACAGCTAGAATTGTGTCAGCCACCTTGAAACCATGGAGAAAGACCAAGAGAATCACAAAGATATTAAATAGGCCCCATGGTCAAATTGCTAAACCCATATCAGCAAATTAGCAAATGGTACCTTCTAACTTCTTGTGTTATGTGAAGATATGGATATGGAGAGACAGAGAGAGACAGAGAGAGAGAGAGAGAGAGAGAGAGAGAGAGAGACAGAGAGATGATAGTCATTTTTATTGTCATCTAAATGTCTCTTGCAACTTACATATACCAGACCAATATTTGAGCTTCGTCTAACATTTTCATTAAAACAAACATAAAGTATATACATCTCATTTTCAGTAGAGAATACCAAATATTGTAGAGATTAAATAACCTGCCTCAAATCACCTAATTTATAAGTGGGAGAGCTGAGATTTGAGCCAAGTTTTTTTCTATCTCTGAAATTTATAATCTCTGTCAGTCTACAGCTACTGAAATTCATGCTATGAAAGATTATGGTATGATCTTACAAGTTTGTCTTCAGGAGAACTGAATCTGCTCTGCTCTTTTGTCCTCTGGCTTCTCTCTGAGTTTGTCTAATTGGAAGTACATGAAGAATATTGGGCAGTGGGAGGAAAGATAAGTGGAGATATGTATTATCCTGATTCCTTCCCATCTGGGCCCATGTTTCTCAGTGCCTGGGTTCCTACCAAACACTGTACCTTCTACACCTGGGTTCTAGAAACTGCTCCTTCCCCTTAGCCCCTCAGACCTAACAGTGCTAACAGCTTCCCAGTGTTTCTTGTTTTAGGTACTTTTCCATCTCTGTGGTTTCCCTTAACCCCATCAATAACCTTTGTGATGGTTAATTTTACGTGTCAATCTCACTAGCATAATAGATGTCCAGGTAGCTGGTGAAATATTATTTCTGGGTATGTCTATGAGGGTGTTTGGAAAGGAGTAGTACTTGAAACAGCAAACAGAGTGAAAAACTATTATTAATACACGAAGACATCATGCAATCTATTAAGGGCCTAAATAGAACAGAAAGGCAGAGGGAGGGCAAGCACTCTCTCTGGACCACGGGACTTCTTGGCCTCCATAACCACATAAGCCAATTCCTACAATAAATCTCCTCTTATATATAATTTCTATATATCTATTGTTTCTGTTTCTCTAGAGAACCTGATTAATCCTCCCCTAAAGTACTCAATTCACACTGGCAGCATTCTCTCTAATTGATCCTTGCTAGGACACCATATATTCTATCATATTTGTATTATCTTTTATAATCAAAATGTAGAAAATTATGTATACATAGAATTTTACATATGTATGCTTGGTTGTATTCAAATTAAAAAAAAAAGCTTTGAAGACTAAATAAAGGTGTTGGTTGTCTGTAAGGCAATACTGGACAATGGAGTGAGTGGGAACAGAAGTAGATGAAGAGCTTTCAATGTATGTGATGTAATTTATCTGATGTTAAAATATATAAAAAGGTTACTTATTCAAAATAAACCAAATAAAATTGAGCATGCTTATTAGTGACATTCAGATGTTTAAATTCTGAAGGTGAACTTGTTTTGTTTTGTTTTGGTTCCACAGAATAAGACTAAGGTTTGTCTACTATAGTTATTATAGATCATGTTTCCTCTTTTTCATACTCTAATATTTTGGGAGATTGAGGCCTCTTTCCTGCTTTATCACCAGACAGAGATTTTTTTATGATTCCAGGACAAAAAGGAGGCCAAAGATGGGAGAATTTCAGTGCAACAATGTATGAAAAGAGAGACTGTTTTGATATTTTCCTATTTTAGACTTCCTCTCAATTCTGTGAGAATGGACTCATGATTTCTTGGGTCTCAGGGACCCTCTTGGAAAACAGTCATAGAACACTAAATTTATTCCCTAGACTTTGTGGGAGGCAGTGATCTATACGGCCCTGCTCAGGACAGGAGCCCTGGGTGAGGCCTGAAGCTTGCTCAGGCTACACATACGTGCTGGCCACAAAGTAGGTGATGTTCACTGGCAATTATTCTGGGACTCGCTGATCCAGCCTTCTGTGTTTATGAGACACAACTCTTATGTGTGTGATCAGTCTAGGAAACATATCCAATTTTAGTCATCTTGACGTCATATGGCAAATATTTGATTGATAAAAATAAGTTTCTGGGTATTATTTATTTTGTAGCAGATTAAAAAAGCATTAATTTGTAACAATTCTGTTTACCTCCATTCATTAGTAATCTTTAAAACCTTTTACATAAGGAATAACTTTTTTTCATTTTATTTAGAACTCTTAACAGTACAAATAGAGATGTTTTATTATTTCATTTTTATTAAAGAAATAACTGAATTTTATAAAAACAAATGTGTAGTCTCTCATCTATATATATATATATATATATTTATATTATATATATATAATTTTGAATCCAAAATTTATATTATATTTATATTTTTATATATATATAATTTTGAATCCGAGAAAGGTATATATACTTATAGGGAATATGCTGACCTTTAAGAATCTGCTTCTTCTTCTTAATACTTTTCTAATTGTATTGCTATTGTGCAAGTCTGCTCTGCTGTTTGTATATCTTGATTTCAAGAGCCCCAATAAGAATATATAATTTCCCCTGGGTAAGTAGGGGGAGTGTGGGGGACAAATGGGAGCATTGGTGATGGCCAATGGTGATGGCCATCAGTCAGTTATGTGAAGACTTAAGTGGCAAATTTTCATGGCCACTACAAATTGATCTTACTGTAGTTCATCAGTCAGTATCACCTTTCCTAATGATACAGCCTTATTGTAGGTTTTAATGCACTGCATAAGACAGTACCTCACAATGTTTTACTTCACCCAAGGTTATAAAATCCTGTCACTGAGAAAGCTTATTAAAGTAGCAGTCATGCCAACTGCAAAATCTATGCTTATTCATCTGTCATAAAGTATATTCACAGACCACAAATCCTTGCACAGTTGTTTCTAAATCATTTTAAAAGTGGAACAAAGAAATAAGCATGGAAAATTCCAAGGCTAGCTGTTTGTTTGTCTCCCTTTCTTCTCCCTGCACATCTCAAATATTACAGATTGGGAAATTTAATCAAACTATTAAAATGTTGCTGTGTTCATCACTATGACCCTAACCTTGAAACTTCAGTAGTCATCAGGAAGACTTCGTATTTAGTGTGTCAGATCTCAGGTTAGAAGTGAGTTGGATTATTCCTTTCTTACATTACTTTTCTAAGACGATAATGTCAGGCGCATCTGGGTGGCTCAATCAGTTAAGCATCTGCCTTTGGCTCAGGTCCTGATCTCACTGGTTATGAGTTTGATAGCTCTACATCAGGCTCTCTGCTGTTAACATAGAGCCTACTTCTGACCCTCTGTCTTCCTCTCCCTCTGCCCCTCCCCCACTTGCTTGTGTGCGGGTCCTCCCTCCCTCTCTCTCTCAAAAATAAATAAACATAAAAAAAGGAGATAGTATTGAAAATCCTACATTGTTGACTAGTATGTTCCACTGCAATTATTTTGTCAATAGCACAGTTAAGAGGTATAAATAATAATTTGAAGAATATTAATCAAATATTTGTATTAAAAACATTATAGGTGATATGAGAAAAATGAAAATGAAGTCTTAGGAAAATTATCTCGCATATGACTGAATATTACTATTTACTTTTTCTACATAATTAAAACTAAAATGACATACTATACAATTCCCACAGGTAATAGAGTCAGACTACCTACATTTAGATGTCAGGTGTATGAATTTCCAATTTAGTGACTATGAGTGAGATACCTCTCTGTGCCTTAGTTTTCTCATTTTCAAAATGGGTAGAGTAATATGAGCCACCACAGAGATGGTTGGGAAGGTCAACCAGCATGTAAAATATGCTATAAGAAGCCTTATAATTGTTTTTAGTTTAAAAAAATGTTACTTTAAAATTTGATATAAAATAGTATACCTGAATCGCATAGCTATATGAATAACGTTATGGGATAACAATTCATAATGTTGTCATTTTTCCCATTTTGGATCATCAGAATGGCAGGCCATGTATTGTTCCAGAAAAACTTATTGCAGTGAATTATATTTTAAAAGAAGTAGAATATAACTACACTTATCATGATGATCATCTCAAAATATATACAAATATTAAATAATTATGTTTTACTCCTAAAACTAATATCATGCTATATGTTATTTATATCTCAGGAAACATAAAAAACAAACTAGTAGAGTATGATCAATATATCAGTATTTTTATTAAATGTGCAATATTTCAGTAGTACTGTGAATCTGAGAATAGCATGCAAGTAGAATATAGTTCAAAAGGAGTACAAGGGTTACGAGTAACCATGAGTATGTTGAAATTATGATTATTCTAGGCTTTGCTTATCCTGTAGTTCTAAAGAAGTATCAGTAGTTCTAGGGCAATACTCATGAGTATATTGGAAATAACAATTATTCTATTCTAGGCTTTGCTTATCCTATGGGAGAACAAACTGACAACACAGAAAATCATCTATCGGTTTGGCCCACTTGGATATAATTCTTCCTACTGGGCCTCAAATGTTACTAATACCAAAACACAGAAATGGTCTAAGAAACATATTACATGGACATGGTACATTTCTTATCACCCTCAAATGCAGTGATCTCCTGAAGTTCCCGTAAACAATTAAAACATGGGTTGTTTAAAAACAATTTTTTTAATATTTATTTGTTTTTGAGAGAAAGAGACAGAGATAGAGCACAAGCCAGGGAGGGGCAGAGAGAGTGGGAGACACAGAATCTGAAGCAGGCTCCAGGCTCCGAGCTGGCAGCACAGAGCCTGATCCCATGGTTCATGGTTTAGAGCCCCACATCAGGCTCTATGCTGCCAGCTCTGAGCCTGGAGCCTGCTTGAGGCTCTGTCTTCCTCTCTCTCTGCCCCTCCTCCACTCATGCTCTCTCTTTTTCTCTCAAAAATAAATAAACATTAAAAAAAAAAAAAAGAAAAGAGATAATGGGACCTGTATCACCTTGAGGAGAGGGAGCATATGGATAATAAAGTGGCAAATATCATTGAAAATTATCCTCTGATGTTTTGTGTAGGTCACTAATAGGGAGTCCTAAGAATGCCCACACAAACTGCCTTTATCAGAGAACGTGCCCTGTTAAATGTTTCAGGGAGCACCCAATACTGGTCTTCATAGAGAACACCAATTTGAGTGTTCTTACTGTGTAAATACGTGTACTTAATAATACGGGACACGTTGAGGTTTAATCAACACTGGCCCCAAAATTAGTTCCCAAATTTAGGAGCTAAATTTGGCTTACTAAATCAACCCAAAATTATGTTCCTAGATAAAAAAGACCAAATAGCATCGATAGAGGGAGCACTTTTCTAAGAGTTTGTAAAAGACTATTCCATGACTCTTGAGTGGATAGGACTTAAAAACACTGGAGGAGGTCCTTATTCTCACTCAGGAAGGAGTATTAAAGATTTATATCACTATGGGATCTTAGAAACTGGGTAGGACTTCTAGAGGCCCAGTTTGGGGTAGGGGGAGGCAGTTTATTGATAAAAACCCTATTGCTGGTCTATGCTATAAAACAGACCAAAACAAAACAAAACAAAACAAAACAACACAAAACAAAAAAAACAACCAAAAAACAAATCTTGTAAGGAAGGGTGGCTTTAATTAAAATATATAAGATGTTGTGACCCATGGATATTTTGGGAGACTAATTTGAAAAACCCATCTCAAGAGATAGATAACAAACTTAACTGGCTGTAAGCACAGTGTAGTTAATTTTTGTGGGTTTTTTTTTTGTGGGTTTTTTGTTTGTTTTTACAGTACAATTAATTTTATAAAACATACCTGTAAACTTGTAATCATTACATTTAAATGGACTAAAGATTTCATGGAATTTTCGTTTCAAAACTTAGCCAATACTATATATAGATGGCTATTTGTTTGCTTTCTCTACCAGAAATCCATCATGTGTCTTAAGGAAAAACATGATGGAAACTTCTTGAATGTACATGAGGTTTATTATATAAAACTATGATACCATAGCAAAGCAAAAAATATTTTTTTAATTGTCCAATTTATAAAATCCAATTAAAATGATTTCTGTATATTCCAGCAGAGATTCTTACACATATAATGCTATCTATAACTATTGAACTTCATTAGATATGTGGATATTTGGGGATTTTAAATTTATATATTTTGAGACAAACAGAAACAGCACAAGAAAGGGAGGGGCAGAGAGAGAGGGAGAATCCCAAGCAGAGCCCAACGTGGGATTCAAACACTTGAACCATGAGATCATACCTGAGCCAAAACCAAGACTTGGATGCTTAACCGACTGAGACACCCAGGCGCCCCTGATATGTGGATATTTAAATCCATGAACCTACTTGTAGACTTTAAGATAGCCGGCTTGTGTAGGATTTTAGTCTTCTTCTGGTTTTAGTAGGGGCCATATTGAAGCCTACCTAATTTTAAGTAAAACTATTCATCAAGGCATTTATAGATTCTTGACAGAATCAATTCATTGTCACTCACATTGCCTATCTGTTTCTTACCACCTTTGTGAACCCTACTCTTCTGTCAAACTGGGTACCTGTACCTACCTGTTTGCCCTAATGCTATGCCTGGTAGAGCTTTATTCTCTGCCTACTAAGCTCTCTGCCCTCATTCTTACCAGTCATCCACCTAAGGAAACAATTTACATGACTCTTCTCATTGGACCTGCTCCAGTACCCTGCCTTAGTTTTACCTCTCATGATTCTTATTCTATCTTGTCTTACATAATTATTTATCTTTCTATATTATTTATGCTCAATGAGAGAAGACATTGTATCTTGTCCACAACCATCTCACTTTAGTGGTTAGCCTACTGCCCGATACATATCAATTGTTCGATAATTATGTTTTATTTATGAACTATAATCCCATCTGCTTTAAGAGCAAGATTGTTTATTATTTTTATGATAATAATGATGCCCTAATGGTCTTATCGCTAAAATGATTTATGAAGGAAGCAATAGCCTCTCATGGTTACTTTGAAGATCTATATAATGTTCATATAATAATACTGGCAAAGAGGCAAACCTGAGCAAGTTTAATGCAGTTCTAAAAAAAACAAAAAACAAAAAACCAATAAAGAAAGAAAAGAAAGAAAGAAACCAAAACAGAACACTGAACGGCATTTGAACAAGCTCAGCAATTCCAATTCAAATGATAACTACCATTGTCCTTTCTCATTTCATTTTGATTTTCCAATATTGTGTTTAATAAATGTCTCTTTCTATATTCTGTTCACATTACTAATACAGCACTCAATTCTATGAGCAATGCTACTAGAGCCCTCTGCTGTGTGCTAGAAATATAACAGTTAAATATGGCTGCTTCAAATGCACTGGAAACAGTGCAGTGGTAATGTGCTTCTAGCAACTCCCTTCATGCTTTGAAACTATGTCATTGAAGTTATCAAGGTCATATTATTATAGCTTTAATGACAGTTTTTAAAATTAATATGCTGTAGTAACTAACTAGATTTTTCTCTCTGGGACTATTAGTTACGAAACAAGGCTTTGTATATGCATAAGGAGAAAGGAATCAAGATCCAAAGCCTCTTCTCAGATTCCTTTCTAGTTTATTCCTACATCAAATATTATTTTTGTAGACAACTATAGTCTTTATTTATTTGCCATATTTAACTAACTTATTGAGTTATTTTATTTTCAGTATATTGCCTGAGTCATTAATTAATGGGCCCCTTCCTTCCTTCCTTCCTTCCTTCCTTCCTTCCTTCCTTCCTTCCTTCCTTCTTTCCTTCCTTCCTTTCATCCTGTCTTCCTCTCTATCACAGCACCAAAAATAAATATAGATAGTCTATGAACACAAAATCAGTACCCTTCTTCAGGCCCTGTAAAGAAGGGTCAGAGAGGCAAACTTGTAAAATTTCAGTTTTCTTTATATTTCTTTGTAATATTTTATATTACATTGTCTCAAGTAGCAGTCTTACTGTATTAGTCAGAGAAAACTTACCAGTCTTGGGTAGTTTCTCTGTAACTTGTAGATCAGAACTTTTGCAAGAATACTTTCCTTCTGATGGAGTTACACATATTATTTGAGACACAGTAGTATCCTCATTGTGATTTTGGAGAAATGGTGTTCATACTACGTTAAAATCAAACACAAACCAAAAACCTATACTTGAAATATGTTATGAGTTCAAGGGCTGGCTTTGGGTTTCTCACACCTGTATCTTCAGTGCAATACAGGGTTCCTGAAACATAGTAATTTTTCAATATATCAATTCTACAAAAATTATTAGTATTTGGACTGAACCCACAACCACTCTCAGTGTTCAGTAATTCTTTAGTGTGTTCAAACAGTGCGATAACACTCAGAGAAATCATTGTAACCTGAAGTCGATTCAAGAAATTTTATTTCTCCATAAAATAAAATAAAATAAAATAAAATAAAATAAAATAAAATAAAACATTTTGGAAAAGTTATGACTGCAAGCTCAATAATGATATAGTTCTACAAAGTGTAAATGGTCAGTAAATTCTTATAATAAAAAACAGCCCATAGCTTAATCTCTAGGATAATAAGAAAACTTGTTTTGTAAATTAATTATACAGAGTAATTTTATATTCTTTTCAATTTTCAAAAAAAAAATACTTAATTTAAACTATAGTATTATAGTGGTATGAATGTATACAGGGTAAATAAAGTTCTAAATTTTTTTTATTAGCTTTATCTAAGGGTATATTAATATCAATTTAACAATAATTGCAAAATTGATCAGGTTAATCTTTAAACATTCCCTCTTGAGCTATATCTCTATTGACTTGCTAAACGAAAAGAAAAAAAAAAATCCAAAACCAAAAACAAAAAGAAACAAACAAAAAAAAAGCATACACACACACACACACAAACTATTTTTACTATCACAGGGGTAAGTTAGGACAATCATCTATCATTCTTCTCTCCCTAGGTGCTGGTCTCCAAATCATTGAAAAACACTGGACCTCATATTGTTTGGGGGTTTGAATTTACATGGTTCACATTGTGTGAAAACATCTACTCCCCCCCACCCCCAACAAATAATGTTTTAAATATAAAATTTATTTTTGATTAGTGATTCTCCACATCCTCATATTAGAAGAGATTTTCACAGGAAAGCCCACCGAATGTGAGCAAAAATTAAATGTGTTATTAAGACCTTAGGAGAACACAACCCACCATGACTAGAAATGCACTGAATGCAGCACAGAGAGAGGAAAAGCCAGGGAATATGGAGGACTTGTAAGAAACCAGGGACAGGGATATGAAGTCCTAGCTGTGTGGCTCATAGGAATCACAGAAGAGCTGCGGAAGAAAATAAAGACAGTATTTTTAAAACAGCAACAGCAATAACAAATACAAAACACATGAGATGATTTACTGTTTGCAATTTTTTCCTGAAAAAAATATTTTTAAGATGTTCTTCATGAAGGTAAAACTAAAATACATTAAAAAAAAGGGGGGGGGGACACCAGGGTGGCTCAGTCAGTTGGGTGTCTGACTTTGGCTCAGGTCATGATCTTGTGGTTTGTGAGTTCAAGCCCCACGTGGGGCTCTGTGCTGACAGCTCAGAACTTGGAGCCTGCTTCGAATTCTGTGTCTCCCTCTCTCTGCCCCTCCCTTGCTCACACTCTGTCTCTCCCTCTCTCTCATAAATAAACAATTTTTTTTAAGTAAAAAGCAAGAAGCTATGGTGAAGAGTAAATTTGATAGGTATGGGTAATGTAAAAACTAATTTTCTAATACAAAAAAAACTATAAAACATATCAATATAAGTTCTAAAGAAATGGAGATGAATGAAGTGTATTGTGGAGAAATAGAATGGGTACTTCCAACTAGCACAACAAAAGAACACAGATTCAAGAAAAAGTAATCAATCTAACAGATGAGGGGAAGAAACACAACAATTAAACACCACTAAGTTAGACAATAAAAATAAATCCAGATGTTAAATAATCAAAACTATGAACAGATTAATTAGGAAACTGGTTTGTTTTTTTTTTTTCCACACTTGATTAAATGTTCAATCTAGCTAGTTGACTTTTATGAGTTAAACTATCACTACATTGAAAGGGGAAAATGAATCATTGCAGCATTCTATGGCAGGGACACTTTCACCCAAAGAAAGCTACGACCTCTAAACAGATAAACATGTTTTAAGGTAAAAAGGACTATGAGGAATATAAAATGAAAAAAAATAAAGAATTTATCCCTCAACTTCTATAAGATTCCCAACTGTGCAGTAATAAATAGGAGGGAAATTAGGACTCCTAATGAAGGACTAACAATCTTGTGGTTCTAAATTAACCCACTTGAAATGTTTCTACATTACATTTTCCTCCACTGTCAAAGTTTAGATTTGTACTAAATTATTTCAAATGTTCTATCACATTGAAACATATGTAATTTAGCTAAAGCAAATCTTTATTACTTAGGCTAATTGTGTGCCTAAAATAAATAAGATTAACAGATAACTAGTTAATAGTTGGGTAATAACTAGTACCCAAACCTCAATGAGTATTTATTTCCTATCTTATTCCTCCAATGAAAGCATTTACAGTAATCACTAATTAGTTCAAAATTTGACTATTTGTTTCATATCCACTAGTATTTTTTTCCTTTTCTAATTCTCTGGGATAACACTTATAGAAGGAAAAGTAAGCAATAATATGTTAAAATAGAACAGCCAAAAAAATCTGCAAAGTTCATAGTTATTTTCTCATTCTGATAATACAATGAATGAATGCATTAATGATTCATGTATTCATTCAACGAATAATAATTGAGGACAGCTGAGTTCCTGGCAGTGTTAGGTGTTGAACTGACATGTATTACTATTTACAGATCTGAACTTCAAGCTTAGAAATTTCAAAAACCTTAGCTTAAAAGTTAGATAAAAACAGAACAAAAATCAAATTATAAATCCAGTGTTCTTCCCTGCCTCTCATTACATTGGAAAGAAATAGCTACAAATAATTAAACCAGATTTTTCAAGAGGCTCTAATTAACCCAGATTCCTAAATACCTCTGTTTCTATTGTTAAAAAGAAAGCCACAGGCCCAAAGTAGAGTCACTTGCCCCCAGGACATCAAGCCAAGATTTCGGTTTCTACCTCTCCTTAGTGGACTGTTAAACCTATCGATCTAGAATTCTGATCAGAATTGGTAATTTGTCACATGGGTCCTCCCATCTTTCTCCCTCCCCACCTTACACAACCAAAGGAAAATGAGATCATCTGCATGGTAAGACTTCCTGCCCCTCCCCCTAAGGAAAGGTGACCTTGCCTGAAACAATTCTTTTTTTTTTTTTTTTCTTTTGGTAATAACTTCTTGTACTACCTTCCTTCCTATAAAAACCTCCCATTTCTACAACTCCTAGGAGCTCCCCTTTACTTGGCAGTAAAATGCTGTCCTATTCATGAATTGTGTAATAAAGCCAATTAAATCTTCAAATTTACTGGTTGAATTTTGATTTTTGACAATATTTACAGTGGAAGCACAGATTCTAAAGTAAACAAATAGATTTGTTAACCGTGCTTAATTATTTATAGCATGCTTAATATGTAATTTTTTGTATAAACTTGAAGTTTTTAATGTGTTCTTATATTCTTGCTCATTCCAATATTTTTAAGTGTTTTACCACTCCTTACCTCATCAAATTTTAGAATATCCTGAGCAGCAGGCCTATAAGTGAAACAATAAGTAGAATTCCAAATTGGCTGTTAAACTCCGCAACAGCACAAATATTCAAATTCTGAAGTCATTAGCAAAGGGATTTTTATTGTTACATTAGGTCTCAGAGAGATGTAATTTGCTCAATAATGTTTTCCTGAGTGATACTGAGACAGGAAAACTAAGGGGACCCCACGGAAAACTGCTTTTCTCATGACTTTTCCTGCTTCTATTTTTGTTGGAACCTGCATTCCCATCTTACACACAACTTACAGAACAGATAATATATATCCTTCTTGTAAAGGACAAGGATTTAATGATTTCTTTGAAGTCTTCCAGCGCAATAGGTAACATCTAAGGGGTGACTGAGTGGAGTCATCATTAGTGTTTTCCAAAACCAATGACTCATCAAGACACCTGGCTCCAGGGCATATGTGACTTATGGAGAAGACCTCCATACCCATCCTTGTTCCTGGATTATTGAGAAAACACATGTGCAGACACCACCCTCAATAAAAACCCCAGGCCCCGTGTGAACAGGAGACTCACTTTTCTTTTCCAGTCTCCCAGATGCTCTGTCTGGTTCTATACTCTCTATGTCTTCAATACACTCTGCTCTCACTTCATCTCAGTTGGCATTTGATTTCCAACCAGCATAAACCAGAGACCTTCTTGGCTGGTCCTGCGGAACCTTCTCTGGGTCCTTGGACCCAGCCTGCCTGCATCAATATGGTGCTTTTGCAGATTCTTCCTTCAGCACTGTGGTACTCTGTGACAATCATCTGCCCAGCTGCCCTGAACATTGGATACTGATGGATAACAGTTGCTTTTCTTTCTGGGCATTGCCTTCAGCTGTAGAGAGCTGTATGATGGGTTATACTTCCTCCTAGCAAGAAGCCCTCATCCATATCTGCTTGTGATGGCAATGTAAAGCACCAGAGCCATCCCAGTCCTGTGGAATCTGCTCAGGACACTGCCAGACTTCACTGAAGTTCAACTTCTTCCTTGCTCAGTCCTAATTTTTTTCATTCCTGACTTCAGTTACTATTTTAAGCCATCTCCATAAAAATCACAATCATAGATTCTGTTTCCTAGGGAACTTGACCAAATGCAATTGGTACCAGGAGTTTTCATAGTAAGGAGATTCTAAAATAAGTTGCTAAAGCTGATAATCACCTGGCTGACAATGGAATATTCCATCACTGGCTCTTGGAAAATGGAATCTTCATAATTTCTGAAAGTTTGTATAAGTGTAGTTGTTAAAAATTTCACTGGTGGTGAAGTAGTATAGCATAATGTAAAAACGTTCCCTAAGAGGGGCAATGTTTCCAGAATTTGATATGTTCATGTAATAGTAACTATAAGGATTATGGTATTGAATGGATACTTATGTGTGTCAATGTATTGCAAAAAGAAGAAAAGCTATGGATAATTAATTGCCAATTTAAAGATAAGTATGAAGACAATCATTCTCTTTGGCCACATGTTAAAAGATTTTCATCTTCTACAGTCAGAGCAAGAAAAGTACTTAAGATCAGATCCAGTATTTAATTATAAAGCTAGTGAAGCTCAAGATAAAGTTAAATTCTCAACGTTAGTAAGTCTTCTGTACCAAAGATGGGACCCAGATTTGAAAGGAGTGAGAACTTCATACTTGAAATAGAGACATCTGGGCTCAGTAACTTGAAAAATCTGAAATCTCTAGATTGCTGAGAAACCTATGGAACTACAGACATATCTCCCTCCTCTTGGTTAAAGTCTAGCCTTAATCCCTATCTTGAAAACAATAAAGAGGCTTCTGCCTTGAAAGGAAATGTGCAGTGCCTTCAGAATCTCCTCTCACCTCTTCAGACCGTGAGACTCTTAATTAAGGATTATGTCATATTATAACTCTTCACAGAAGCCCTTGCTTTGTTAAGATTCTTCAAGATCTAACAAATATTTATCAGGAAGATCCAATAGAGGATATATAGGATGGATCTTATGGGGACGAAGCATAATATTGTATAAAAAAGATCTGATGCTATGATCTGGAATTTAACACCATCAGAATGATTGTGAGAGATGACAGCAAAACACTGTCACAGTGGATTTTGAAAGCTTGGAAATGAGATGGCCATAATAAGTGATGGTTATATGCCAGAGTGCCATGACTGATACTGGAAAAGTATATCAAAAGTCTCAGAAAAGGAAACATTTTCTCATGAATAGATCCTGATCAACAGAAGGAGGGAGGGGTGCTTTACACAAAGAGGGGAGAGGAGAATATGTTTGACACAAATTGGCCCATTAGGATGTCTCCTGATACTCCCTTATCCTATTTTGGCAGTCTCAGGCAAGAAGGACATGGTGATCAGGAGAGCAGACTCTACTGGATTGGGAGTCTGTGTCCTTCTGTCAAATACATCATGTAGGTCAGTAGAGGTTCTAACTGAAACTGAGGGGATCCAGAAGGGATAGTGGAAGAAGGAGACAATGAGGCTCTTGTATTAGTTGAGGCTTAAGACAACCCTCACTGTAGGGGCTAGAGTTTTTTTTTTTTTTTTTTTTTTTTTTTTTTTTTTTTTAACCTTTCATTTAATAAGTTTCCCCAGAATAACAGACCACCCACATTACCGAAGGAATGATTCACAGATGGGATGAACTGATTCTCTGAAGCCAGGGCATCGAAGAAGTGCTAAGAGTGGACTGTAGTGAAAGCTTTGGTGGATTACTCAGATGCTCTTTCAAGGCAAGGCACTCATTCCACCAGCTGTGAGTTGCTGATGAGCACCGCTGAGTTCTTTCTAGCAATTGTCCTCAGCTAAAGGAAGCTGCCTCATGATTTAAGACAAAATATGCTATGAGATTTGTTGATATTAAAGATTAAAGGATTTAATATTAAGTAAATAAATGCTGCTATGGCATGAATCAGCTTGATTAGTAAATATCCATATGCATGTATATGATGTGTTATAAAATACATAGATGAGTCCTTGAGAAATTTAAAATAGTTTGATGTGATGGTAATATAAAAAGCTTTGGAATATTTTATTCTTGATGAGAAAGGGAATCTCACTTTTGTGAATTTTTCCTGTCATTAAAAAAAAATAATAATATATATTAATTAAAGCAGTCAAAAATGTGTCAATGGCCATTTAGGATTTTGTGATAGGAAGATATGATTAAGATTGAAGGAATTATCCTTACACATACTGGATAAACTTGTGGATTGGAGGAAATAAGTATTTGAGGACATCTTATGTATGAGAAAAATAGTATTAAATATAGCTTATGAGACTTTCATGACAGATATGTCAACAATAAGATCTATTTTCTGCTCTCCTGCACTGTTGGTCTGCTGATGGGGATGCAAAATGTTCCAGTCACTATAGATTACGGTATGGAGGTTTCTCATAAAAATTAAAATAGAACCACTGTACAATCCATCCAGCAATTCCATTCCTGGGTATTTATCAAACAAAACCAAAAAAAAAAAAAAAAAAAAAAACCACACACACAAAAATAACAAAAAACAAAACAAAACAAAAAATCCTCAAAGAACAACAAACAAACAAAAAAACCCACTAATTTGAAAAGTTACATGGATCCTTATGTTCATTGCAGCACTATTTACAATCATCAAGATATGGAAACAACTGAATTGTCCAACAATAGAGGAATGGATAAAGAAGATGGGATATATATATATATATATATATATATATATATATTCTGTAGAATATTACTTAGCCATAAAGAGGAAAGGAATCTTGCCATTTTTAACAAGATGACCCAAGAGAATATTATATTCAGTGAAATAAGTCAGACAGAAAAAGACAAATACTGTACAATTTCACATATAAGTGAAAAACTAAACAACTAAAAACTAAGCAAAGGAACAAACAAGACAAAACAGAAACAGACTCATAGAGAGAACCATCTGGTGGTTGCCAGAGGGGAGGGGAGTGGAGGGATCAGTGAAATATGGAAAAAAGTAGGAATTGGACATGAGGATACAAAGTACAACATAGGGAATATACTTAATAATAGGCAACCACTTTGGGACAGAAGGTATCTAGATTTATCCTGGTGTTACTTGCCTAATGCATATAAACATTGTATCAGTATTATACACCAGAAACTAGTAGAATATTGTATGTCAACTACACTACAATAAAAAAGTCCATCTTCTCATTTTCTATGTTAAATACTCAAATTGCACTAATCAGTGTTTACTCATAATAGTTTTTTAGGAAAAAAAAAAGTTGTAAATGAAGCTGATATATGCTGCAACTCCAAAAAGAAACATTAAAAAAAATGTTATTTTGTTTAATGTGGACCATAGTAATTAGGATATATCAACCTATGATCTAAATAACAATTTTCATATTTTATGCCTGAATCAAGTATTTTCTTTAACCAAGAGAGTTAAAAAAAAAAGTATAATATAAAATGAACTATATATAGCTGACATTTAATTTTTAATTAATTTTAATTTAAACATTTAATTTTCAAACTTTATCCCCTTTAATATTTGATGAACTCCATTGACCATGTTTATGAAATATTATGTTATTCTCATACCTGGTTTCTTTTGTTGTTTTGTTTTGTTTTGTTTTGTTTTGTTTAGATTCTTGATTCTCTTTTTTCCCCCTCCTCATCAGTACAAAGATAATTACTACCTTATATCAGGAACATGTATGCACGGTCTAAAAATCTGTTATTACTTAGTTTTAAGCAATGTCTATTTCTGATGTGTTATTCCATAGATCCGTCCAGTGCTGAGAGTTAAGGAGAGCGTATGTTTGCCAATGGCATCTGCTGACCGTATACTGCATTTATCAGTATGTTTCTCAAAAAGGGCTTTCATTTGTTGTCTTTGAGTTCAGTTGGAGGTGTTTTTTTTTTTTTGCTTGTTGTTGTTATTGCTGTTTTGGATGAAGGCAGCTATTTCTGTGACAACCTTCTTCTTTGTCAAAAAGGCTTTAATGCATTGGCACATACCAACCAAAATTATCCAATATCGATCACTCCTTTATTTATCCAAAGGTGTGAAATGCACTTAACACTAATTTTCTATGAGCTGACTTACTGGAGGGGATAGACATCTAGTAAATATTTAAAAATATAAATTTCATATTCTGAAAAATGATTATAGAGAATCTGCCAATTATAAAAATCAGCAAGACAGTGGAGATGCCAGAGCCAACATTTATATATTTTATTCTTCCATGTTCTTTACAATATCCTTTTTTTTTGTTATTATTTTTAAAATGTAATCTTTACATTTCTCTGGAATGCTCTATGGAAATGTAGCTATAAGGTGGCTACTTGTAATTTTGAATACATTTGAAACTTCAAAATGTTTATACATAGAGAAAATTTATCCATATAATCAATAATTTATTAAATAAATGGGATCATAATAAACATGCCTGTTTTATTTTAGTACAATTTGAACATTTCCTGCTTGTTTCCTCCTTGTTCTCATTTCTCTCATTCTTACCCTCCTTCTCTTCCCCCTGTCCTTTATACCCATGTTAAATAACCGACATAATTATTTCTTCATAATCGTAAATTATCTAATTGTTCATCTTTGTCCTGTTTGTTTACAACATAGGTCGTGTTACTTTCGAAATATTGGACCATAACAATGGGAATATATAACTAGAGGAATAATTGCATAATAGCATTACAAACCCTTGAAAATAAAACATGTAAGAAGAAAATGCAGCACACTTTAATAAGGAAAAGTATTTGAACTGAAAATGAATTTTTACCCCTAAAAGTTTATATATCTATTCCTTTTGACTTTCTTATAAGTTAAGGAGAAAACCAATTCAAAGCAGTATTATCATCAGCTTTTAGCAAACGTAATTTGTGGTAAATTGGCTCCTCCCCCAGGAACAAAGTATAATGGCACCTTGATTATCACCATATGATGATGTCATTACTCCCTGATTGCCCACTGAAGCAGTGTCAGATAAATAGAGTAAGCATTTGGTGCATGTTTGGTAAATTGAGTAAAATCATTGTCTAGCAATGTAAAAATAACTTTTCTGACATTTCTATTATCCACCTCTCCATCTCCATCCTTAAGAGCTTCAATAATAGTTTCTCAGGCTCTTATCCATAGCACTGATAAAGATAAAACAGTAGCTTTTGCATTAATTAAATTAGAAATCCAAAGAGTGATATTTATCTAGCATTCTTTTAATATTTGTATAACTGACTGTGCTATGTGCATGTGGCATGATCCTGACTTGATCAAAGGGCTTGATGACCACCATGTGAAAAATTTGCTAAGAGAAAATTAGCTTGATAAACTAGAAAAAAAATATCAAAAATATGTCTCAATTATTTGGTAAAAATTCAAAAACATAAAAATGATATAGAATACATGAATTAAAACTGAGTAGTTACCCAATTTAAAGTGATAGAGGGGAGACAGCAGCCCACAGCCTGAGAAGTGTAATTTTTTTTAAGATCTTGAGGTAATTGGTGCCAAAAATATTTTTGTTTAAATATAGGAAGAGGCACCATTACATATTATTTATGATAGTGAAATCTATTTCAAACTCTGGATCCACTGACTATTAACTTCATTACATTTAGCAAGTGATTTAACTTTATGTGCCTCAGGTACTTGTGTAAAATTGGGGAAATGACAGTGCCAAAGATATAGAGCTATTGTGTGAATTTAATTATATAGTTCACTTAAAATAATAAGAATGGTGCCTGAAAACTAGAAAGCTCTCACTAAATATTACTTAATATTAGGAAATTCAGGTAATGGTTGAAATATGCAGCAGACCAAATAATATTTCTTTCTATTAGTTCTGTGAATAAGAAGCAAGATACAGCTACATCCCTTGGGAAGACGGTTGGAAGGAGCCTTGAAAAAAAATCCTCTAATACTAAGTTGATGCATCAGGCATACTAGTTAAGAAAGGAAAAAATTTATATAGTATGAAATTAAAAAGTAAAATCTCAACCATGTAGGTTAAAAAAAACACAGCAAGAAAAAATGAAATTTAAAATGTTTTATAAGCGGGTTTCCATTCTATTTATTTGGGTTGTTTAGTATGTGGAAACGTAGGCATGAAATCAGACCTGGACAGAGCTCCCTGTACTGGTAGTACAATATACATATATGGTAACTTGAATTTGAAACTAGAAGATACTGATATTTAGCACGTTCTTTTTTTCTGTACTTGACAGGGAGACTCCATCCAGTATTCAGTAAAATACAGGAATGACTGTGGCAGTAAAGGGAAGAGAAACCAGGAGCAAGCCATCAAACAAAATCGTTTAGGAAACACATCATATTAGACCATGAAGAAAATTCACATTATTTGAAAGATATATTTTTACTATATTATCTTTTTACAGAACCAAAGCTAATTTGTTGCCTAGTGGTTTAACTGATCATGGATATATTTTAGGTAATTATTTCCCCTATACTGAAGGACTGGTCAGTAGATACGTTAATACTCTCAGTGGTAGGGTTTAGCAGGTAGCTGCTTGGACTCTTGGATATAATGCTATCACTACAGGATATGTTCAGAGTGAGGTGAATGTGAATGCCTCAAACAAGCCCTATTATTTACCACAGTGAAATATAATATGGACTTTAACTAGGATCAATAGAGTGTACCCTAAATGTAACTAGATAGCTAATAACAATCCCAAATAGGAAGAATATAGAGATAAGTGACTTCTACAGTAATTAATATATATAAATATGTATTATAGATATTTATATATTATATATTATATTATGTGTATTATATTCATACATGATATATATTAAAATATATTATATTTAATTATGTTTGTATTATACACATTGTATTATATACATGTATACATGTATACATATATTGTATTATATACATTGTATACATATATATACATATACAATGTATTGTATATATTCTATACAAATATGTATATATATTTTTACTTTGTAGTCTCCCAAACTTTCTGTGACAGTCCGTTGTCTTTCAAAATTTAGAATTTACCCTGAGCATTGAAATCAGAAATGCAAGCTTTGTTCTTTCTCAAGATAGCTCTGGCTATTTCAGTCTTTTGTGTCAAATTTGGATACAAATTTTAGGATTTTTTTTATTTCTGTGAAAAAAAAAAAGCTATTGTGTTTTTGAGAGGGATTGCATGGAATTTGTAGATCATTTTGGGTATTATGGACACTTTAGCAATATTAATTCTTCAAAATAGAAAACCCAGAAATAAATTCACACAAATATGGACAACTAATCTGTGTCACAGACTAGTGTCACAAACACACACTCAAGAAAGGACAGTCTTTTCAATAAATAGTGTTGGGAAGACTGGATACCCACATGCCAAAAAAAAAAAAAAAAAAAAAAAAAAAAAGTGTAGTTTGGCCCCTATCTACACCACTCACAAAAATTCACTCAAAATGAAGGCTTAAATATAGGACCTGAAACCATAACATTCTTTGCAAAAAAAGAAACACATGGAAAATCTCCTTGACATTGACCCTTCAATGATTATTTTTAATACAGCATCAAAAGCACGGGCAACAAAAGCAAAACTAAACACGTGAACTGAATTAAACTAAAAATCTTTTGCATAGCAAAGAAAATACTTGACAGAGTGAAAGGCAACTTATGGAATGAGAGTAAGTATTTGCAAACCATATAGCTGATGAAGAATTAATATCCAAAATATGTAAAAAACTCATATAATTCAAAAGCAAAATAAATAAGTCAATTCAAAAGTGGGCAAGGACTTGAATAGATATTTCTTGAAAAAAGACATATAAATGGCCAAAAGGTACATGAAAAGGTGCTCAACATTACTAATCCTTAGAGAAATACAAATCAAAACTATAAGATATCACCTCATACTTATTAGGAGGGCTATTATCAAAAACATAAGAAATAACAAGGGCTGGCAGGGATGTAGAAAAATGGGAATACCTGTATATTGTTGGCAGGAATGTATTTGGTATAGCCACTGGAAAATAGTGTGGAGGTTCCTGAAAAATTAAAAATAGACCTACCATATGATCTAGCAATCACACTTCTGGAAATACATCTGAAGAAAATTAAATCAGTACCTTGGAGAGAGATCTGCATTTTCATGTTTACTGCAGTATTATTCACCTGAGCTAAGATAGGGGCAACCTAAGTATCTGTCAACAGATGAATGAATAAAAAAATAATATAGGGGGAGGAGGGATAAAAATTATACACAATGCTAATTAGATATGATATATATATCTCATACCATAGACCGTACTTGATTTTTATTTCTCTACCCCTACCGTTCTTTCCTAATCAGTTACAAACTCATGTTCGTTCTGCTTATTATATGGTCCTCAAATTGTCCATTTTTCTCTTCTCCCAATACTACGGCTGTAAAACACACCATTATTACCTCTCACCTTGCTTATTGTAGGTACTCATATTATCTATCTTCATTTATATTTATATAGAAATTTTAGAGTATTCTATTTCTTAAGCCAGAATATGATAAATGTTTGACTTATATTTCCACTTTCATGCTTACAGTATGACATAGTTGTCCTTACTCTCCATATTTGCACTACCCATATATCTTATGCTATATGAACTTTCCTGGACTTTCCTGTGTGTGGCAGCAAGAATATCTCTTCTACATTCCTTTGCATTCCCATGTTCTAGTCAATGATCACGTAAGAGATTCCATTAATCTTTATTGAAGTAATAATGAACTCTAGTACATTTTTATACAATAAAATAGTTGGCAATATCTCCTTTTGTCATCAAAAATAAGATAAATGTCTATTGTCTAGTTTTCAAATGCCTTGCATTCTTAGGGGAAGGAAAAGTCTGGCTTATTAAGAGATTTTTACTCCTAAGATGATAAAATGTATAACTAACACCAGCCCAGTAAAAACCCTCTCTATTCTTCATAGCTTAAAAAAAGCAAGCACAAAAACCATAATAGTGGGCTAAAGATAGTTTGTTATGTAGATAGTGGCAGTATGTATGTAAGATGTATTGAATTTGTGACTCTGATTCTTTATCCCTCTCTGTGTCTATAGCCTTGTCATACCTCATTGTAGGCAGAGCCCCTTGACTAAGCTTGGCCTTATGACTCACTAAGGACAATACACAGTCCACTAAATCCAAGGTGAGGCCTGAAACATTATGTGTTTTCACTGGCTTCCTTGAACTTTCGACATCACCATGAGAGGATCAGGGACCCAGGAGGAGGAGAAGAATCATGGGAGCAGTGCTACTACATTTGAGCTATTCTTGCCAATATTCTCCTAGAGCAGCAAACCCCAGTAACCAGCAGGTGCATTAGTAATAATAAATATTGTTACACGCCACAGGATGTTTGGTGGTTTTATGTAACAAAAGTTAACTGATGCAGTTTTATTATACTTCATTTAAAGTACAGGCAAATCTGGAGCATTATTGCAGCGTTCATTGTTAATCTACCCCTGAGGCTGATCACTTACTCATTAATAAACATAGTTTTTAGTTAGTTTCATATTAATTTCCCAAAAGCTGATAGGTAAACCTGTATTAGGAAAATCAGGGAAATAAAGCTATGAAATACTGTTAAATACATGAGCTTTAAAGGGAAAAAAACAAACAGTGGCTTTATGCTATAAAGAATAACAGGTAAGTAGGTTAAAATTATTTAAAGTGATGTGGAATACTGTGTTTCCCTGTACAGAATTATAGGTAGTATTTCAATTTGATCTTTGAAATACACATGTACTTGTCAATTCTCCCTGGAAAATAATTCTATTGGCAAATAATTATTATAGTGAGGAAATAAGTGATATGATTTATGTTACTAACATTTCTTTATATTTTCCTTATAAAATAAGCTTCAGTAACTATGATAACTTTCTATTTAATTATTTATTACCTCAGACTTTGAATAAAAAAAAATCTTGTAATTAAGTTTTACAAATTATCATGGTTCCTTGATGTGGGGTAAAAATACTGAATAGCTCTGTCAACAGATTCTAGATGTGAGTTATTGGTAATCCATTAGAACAGGCAGCATGTAACATTCAGATTCTCAGGTTAAAAGGCAATAAATGTGTCTGTATTTATTTTTATTCAAGTGCTATGACATGTTTTGTCTTTTTTTTAATGCAGTAGCAGCTAGCACTTTTGTGTCCTATAAATATGAGGTCTGTTTGATAACTATTATCAAAACATCTGTTCTTCTGTATATGCCATTTCTAAAATGGGTATTTTTATGTCTCCCCCGTGGTATAATTGAATCCACTTTTGGCTTGCATATCTTATATGGATTTCTGGCTCTACTGTTTCGAGAGTTATTTTGTTCATGGCTATTATCAGTTTTAAAATTCATTCAATGTGGATGGGAGAAGATAAATCTTGCTTTATATTTTGTGATAAAGCAAACATTGTGCTGTTATGGGGTTCAGGGTGCCCTGATAAGGGGTCTGAGGACAGTTCCTAAAGAAGGATTTAGAGCAAAATTGTCAACCATCAACATTCCCAGACACTGGAGGAATGGGGCCCCATGTCTTTTGGGGGGAATCTGGGAAACACACCACAGCATGAATTACAACATTTTATTATTTTTTTTTGAGAGAGAGAGAATGGAGAAACTCACATCATGTATTTAAAATTGCCTTTTTTACAATTTGAAAGAAGGCTAAAGAAGGGTGCCAAAAAATGATATAAAATGCCACATGGATCCAATCAATATATACACTAACATACACTAAAAACATTAACTTTATGTGTACTATTGGTGTGCATGGAGGTTAGTCATTTAATGATGTGCTTCGTATTCTATATTTTATCAATTTTAAGACCTTTATTTTTCTTCATATTGTAACATTTCCCAAACCAGGCCAAATTTAATGATCACTGATGGCCAGGTTGAGACATTGTTGTTGAGATTATCTAAATATCTCTGAAATACCTTACAGCTATTTCTGTTTCCTCACCTCAAGTGAAATGTGTGCATCAATGATTCCACTTACATTTAAATAAATTCTTAAAAAAATTCAATGTCTATTTATTTTTGAGAGAGAGAGAGAGACAGGGTGAGAACAGGGGAGGGGCAGAGAGAGAGGGACACACAGAATGTGAAGCAGGCTGCAGGCTCTGAGCTGTCAGTACAGAGCCTGATGTGGGGCATGAACTCACGAACCACAAGATCATGACCTGAGCTGAAGTCGCTTAACCAACTGAGCCACCCAGGTGCCCCTAGTAAATTCTTGTTTAATTTTTGTTTCATAATATTGCCACCAGCCTTAACAGTTCAGCAAAGTTTGTCAAGATGGGGAGAAAATGTTTGGAACAACACTGGAACACTTTTTAAGAACTGATGGGTCACACATGCTACATTAACAAACTGAAAGTAAAGGAAAAATGCATGATAATCTGAATAGATGCAGAAAATGCACTAACAAAATTCAACATTCATTCATGATTTAAAAAAAAAAGTCTCAACAAATCAGATATAGAAGAATGTACCTTAGCACAATAAGTTTATATATGAAAAGTCCATGGTTTACATCATAATCAATGAGGAAAAACTTAAAGCTTTCCCTCCCCCCAGAGCCAAGAGAAAGCAACCATGCCCACTCTTGCCATTTATATTTAACCTAGTACTGGATGTCCTAGCCAGAGCAATTGGACAAGAAAAAAAAAAAAAATAGAAGTCATTCAGATTGGAAAGGAAGAAGCAAAATTACCTCTGCTTGCAGATTACATGATTATATATGTAGAAAACCCTAAAATCTAAGCAAAATAACTGCTAGAACTATTAAGTGCAGTAAAATTGCATGGTAAACAATCTACATACAAAAGCAGTCATTCATATACCTGCAAACAACAATCTGAGACTGAAAATAGAAAACAATCACATTCAAAACAGCAACAACAATGAAATAAAATATTTAGGAAGGAAAATAACCATAGAGGTGAAAGACTTCTTCACTGAAATGTATAAAACATTGATGAAAGAAATTAAGGAAAAGAAAGATATTTAAAAGACATCCTGCATTCACGGAAGGATTAATATTGTCAAATGTCCATATTACCCAAAATGATATATAGATTCAAGTAATTTCTATCAAAATCCCAATGGATTTTTTTAATGAAAATTGAAAAGACAATCCTAAGATGTACATGGAGCTACAAAATAATTTGAAGAGTCAAACCAATTTTTACTAAGTACAAAGCTGGAGTCATCACACTTCCCAATTTCAAACTACATCACAAAGTTACAGCAATCAAAAAAGTATGGTACTGACATTAAAACAGATCTATAGACCGATGTAACAGAATAGGGAAGCCACAAATAAATTCATGCACTTATAATTAACTGGAAAGAACATATAATAGGAAAAGAATAGCCTCATTGAATGGTCTTGGGAAAAAAGGATATCCACATGTAGAAGAATGAAGTTGAACTCTTATATCGTATACAAATATCACCTCAAAATGGATTAAAGACAAATATAAAACTTGAACTAGTAAAATTACTAGAAAAAAACATGGGAAAAAGAATCCTGACATTAATTTAGTCCTTAATTTTTTGGATATAACACCAAAAGCATAGGTATCAAGAGCAAGAATAGACAAGTGGTATTGTATTAAATTAAATAGTCTCTGCAGAAGAAACAATCAACAAGTGAATAGGCAACCTATGGAATGGGAGAAAATATTTGCAAACCATATATCTGGCAAGGAATTTATATCCAAAATATATAAGGAATTTATACAACTCAATAGCAAAATCCAAATAACAGATTTAAAAAATGAGCAAACGACCTGAACAGACATAAAAGAAAACAGACCAATGACCAACAGGCACCTAAAAAGGAGCTCAACAATTATCAAAGGAATATAAATCAAAACAAAAATTAGAATTCATCGTATACCTGTTAAAATGGCTATTATCAAAAAACAAAAAAAAACAAACAAACAAAGGAGCAAGAAATAACAAGTGTTGTCAAGGATATGGAGAAAATGTAAACTTTCATACTGTTGGTAGGAATGTAAATTGGTGTAGACATTATGGAAAACAGTATGGAGATTCCTCAAAAATTTAAAACAGAGCTATTCATTTGATCCAGCAATCACACTTCTGGCATATATACCAAAAAAAAAAACAAAATAAGTATCTCGAAAAGGTATCTCCACTTCATGTTCTTTGCAGCATTATTCACAATATTAAATATATGGAATATCTTGACCCTAAATGTCTATCAATGAATTAGTGGCAGATTTAAAAATGTGGTATATAGATAAAATGGAATATTATTTAGGCTTAAAATGAGTGCAGTCCTGCTGTTTGCAACAACACAGACGATACTATGGTCATCTGGAGGCTGGTTAAGTGGAGAACATTATGCTAAGTGAAGTAGGTTACAGTAAGAGAAATATTGTATGATCTCACTTATATGTGGAATCTAAAAGTGTCAAACTCCTGGAAACAGAGATTAAAATGCTGGTTGCAGAAGCTGAGAGTAGGGAAACAGGAGTGCAGTGTCAGTTATGCAAGATGAATAGGAGGTTCAAAGGACTTCCAAGATTAAGTTAAGCAAGATGAATAAGATCTGGAGATGTAATATACAATAATGTCACTGTAGTTAAAAATGCTGTGTGAAAATTGGCACAATATTTTACTTGAAATTTGCTAACTGGGCAGGGTAGATCTTAAGGGTTCTCATCGAAAGAAAGCAAGAAACCAAGAGAGAAAAAGCAAGCAAGCAATCAAGAAGGAAAGGGAAAGAAAGAAAGAAAGAAAGAAAGAAAGAAAGAAAGAAAGAAAGAAAGAAAGAAAGAAAGAAGGAAGGAAGGAAGGAAAAGAAAATGAACACATTAACTATATGAAGTAATGAATATGTTAATTAGTTTGTGATAATTACTTCACAAGGTATACGTATATCAAAGCATCACATTGTAAACCTTAAATATATATAATTTATTTCTTAATTATGCCTCAATAAAACTGAGGGGAAAAAAAGGAATGATGCCTCAGACATGCTTGTAATTGTCCATCACACAATGTTATTTGAGGAAAATACAGTAATAAAGAATTATTTACTTACAGTTACACTGGCAGTGTTTTGTTTTCTTGTGGTAGATGAAATAAGAGTGTGTCTTTGCATTGTGGTGCATTATATATGATGAAATACAGTTTTAAGATATTTTATGCATAATTTCTTTAATAATTATCAAAGTTGTACTATGACACTTTGAATCTGAAAGTGCAGTGTAAGGAAAGGGAACCAAGAGTGGACGAGGAAAACATGAAGCAAAAAAAGGGCACAATAAATATTAATATTATGTCAAATAAAATTGAGGAGCATACCTATTAAATATTACATGAGGAATTTTATATAAATTAAAGTACTAGGATAAAATCACAGAAATATACCAGTGAACATTATGTATGCACAAGATTAGCTACCACTATAATATAGAACTATAAACTATTACAAAAATAAAAGAAACTCAGAGAATGCAGTTGCATAAAAAAATTTCAACATTATTTGTCTATAACAAGTAAATGGGACAAATGCAATAAAATATTATTAAATATCAAAAAGATTAAATAAAATACATTTATACATAATGGTTTAAAAATATCAGTTTTCTTTTTTTAAATTTTTTTAACGTTTATTTATTATTGAGAGGCAGAGAGACACAGAGCGTGAGCAGGGGAGGGTTAGAAAGAGGGGAAGACACAGAATCTGAAGCAGGCTCCAGACTCTGAGCTGTCAGCACAGAGCCTGACATGGAGCTCGAACCCACAAACTGTGAGATCATGACCTGAGCCAAAGTTGGTTGCCTAACCAACTGAGTCACCCAGGCGCCCCTAAAAATATTAGTTTTCTATAAATTTTATATGGAAATTTCCAGACTATCAAATATCTGCATGATGCAAGATAACCCAAAGGAAACGATATTCAATTAAAGAGTAATCAACAAAAGCTGGGCAGATATTTTTTAATGCAACATGACAAAATAAATCAAAAAAATGAAAAATAAAATAAATGACAATCTGTATCCATTCTCATCTAAAACCTTTAATGTAGTTTATGTTAATTTTGCCATTTTTCCTTCCACATATTTCTTATATTTAAAAATATGTCTGATTCACTCGTGTAAGACCCTCTGTCTTCACTTTTTTTCTATTCCTCTTTATTTTTCCCAATATTTTCTTTCCGTGTCTTCTCTGCTTCTGTCCCTTCTCTTTCTCTTGTCTTCCTCCTTTTGCTCCTTCTCTTTTTCCCTTTTCCCCCTTCCTTCCTCCCTCCCTTCCTTCCTCCCTCCCTCCCTTCCTCCCTTCCTTCCTTCCTTCCTTCCTTCCTTCCTTCCTTCCTTCCTTCCTTCCTTCTTTTTTGTTCTTTTTAAGTCTTCTCCTGTAATATGCAGAGAAAAATCTATGCATCCTATTACCCTTATTAATCTTATCTGAAATGTTAGGATGGTATATAATTGAAGATTTAAATAATTATTTTAGAAATCAAATCTGTGATCTGCAAAGGCATGTAATGGCTGCTTCTGAAAGTTAATAATTATTTTACTATTTACACATGATTTTTACTTTTTAAAAGTCATTTTTTCCTTGCATAGTTTATTTATTGAAGCTTTTAGTTTTATTTTATTTAGCTTGACTTTATCTGCTGATCCTAACAATAAGACAATGTAATGATAATTCTAGACATATATGTAATAAGTAATTAAAATTCATGGAAAACAAAGAAGAATGAATGAGGCAAAATAAATTTGTAGATGGTAAGCTGTTAAAAAAGAAATGAACGTAATTTATGCGTAAGTAAGCGTTACTAAAACTATCACATTAATGGAATAATGATCACTGATAATATTATTTAAATATTTCCATGTCTGTCTGTTTTTGGTTTTTGCTTTTTTAAGTTTTGTACAGCATGTGGATATATACAGCACCAAAGTAAATGAAAACAAAAACAACAATAAAACAAAAACAAAACAAAACAATAGTTTCCCTTTTTAACTGAAAGTAGTGTTTTTCTTTGAAATCTTTAGTAAGCTAAAGGTGGCCAAGGCTAAGTGACCTAAGGCAAAGAATATCTCTGCTTTTTCTGAAAGTTTGTTTTTGGGAAAGATCCTCATTTGTATGGCAACCACTTTTTTTTTTTTTTTTTTTAAGCAAAACTCCTATTCAGATTTATTTCCTTTAGTGAAAGCAGGTACTAATATAAGTCTTCCATAAAGGAGAGAAGTGGCATAAGGAGAAATTTTGGGAAGTGAGGGATACCTGTACTGAAACTTTCTGTGCAAGATGGAGAATATTATCTTGACTTGTTAATTTTTTAATTACCATAATGATGAGAGTAGTGAAATTGTATCAGTTAATGAGGGTGTTTCAGACAATTAAGTGGAGAAAGGCATGAGAAAATGTAATTTAAATTGGTTTATAATCCATGGTTATTTAAAAAAAATCATCTCTATTTTTGTATGATGAAAATATAGCACATAATAGGAAACCACAAGATGAATTCAGCAAAGAGGGAATAGTCATTCTGCACTTTATGACTTGAGCTAGTTGAATCAAATTGCTTAGCTGTCTTTCCTTCCAATTCTTTATCTCTAAAATGGACATCCTTATGTGGATATACTTATTTAAGACATTAGGCAGTTCATAATAAATACTTAATTTACTGCCTGACACCTATCATGTGGAAGTTCATTATTGTTGTTATGGTGCATATTACTAGTATTAGAATTTATCTTGATTAGTAACCACTGTATCTTTTTTTTTTAATTTTTTAACGTTTATTTATTTTTGAGACAGAGAGAGACAGAGCATGAACAGGGGAGGGACAGAGAGAGAGGGAGACACAGAATCGGAAGCAGGCTCCAGGCTCTGAGCCATCAGCCCAGAGCCCCACGCGGGGCTCGAACTCACGGACCGTGAGATCGTGACCTGAGCTGAAGTCGGACGCTTAACTGACTGAGCCACCCAGGCGCCGCAGTAACCACTGTATCTTAGACTAAAGCTTTTACAAATGTTTAAAACATTAGTCTTTCTAAATCAATTAAATGTTTATGAAATGATCTTATCAAGACAATATTTTTTGTGAGTTTTTTTTTTTTTTTCCTAGTCCTTAGTCCAATTCCTGTGCTACTTGGAAAATGTCCTTTATAGTGATTAGATATATAAATAGGTTTGCATAACCCAATTTACTTCTTTTAAAATAATTTTTTAAGTTTTATTTATTTTTGAGAGAGAGAGAGAGAGAGAGCGCTCAAGTGGGGGAGGGACAGAGAGAGAAGGAGACACAGAATCCAAAGCAGGTTCCAGGCTACAAACTGTCAGCACAGAGCCCTATGTGGGGCTCGCACTCGCGAACCACGAGATCATGCCGTGAGCCGAAGTCGGACGCTTAACCGACTGAGCCACCCAGGCACCCCCTTTTACTTCTGTTTCAATAAACTTTGTTACTAGGAAAAAATATTTTTTGTTCTTACGTGTTGACATTGCATGTTCTCCTTTGAGCTAATGATGTTAGCATAAAAATATTCTACTTTTATACATATGCCTGAGGATTTTTCTTTATTTCTCAAACCAACATCCAGGTAGAAATTTAGGGTTTGGGGAAGAAGTATGGTGGCACAGTTGCAGGTAAAATTAAGGTAATTAAAGAGTAGAGTGCAGCCTGCTAATGCTCTGAAGACTAAAATAGCTAATATGAAACAACAAAAGATACACAATTGAAGGCTGTTGGTCACAACTCAGCACTGCTAATGGGATGGCCAGTTATTTTTTTCTTCAGTAATTATTTTTCTTTACTACTTTGAAATCACAATTTACAATGAAGTATGAGTTGTACATAGATGTGAGTAAGGGAGGAACAGTATTGCATAACAAGATATCCCATGCTTATGTACTAAATTGCTTTCTCTGATCTGTAATTATTTTATCTTCAGTTTATCCTGGTTCCTTTTAGTGAAAATTATAGTTTCAGTACTACAGTATGAATACCAGCCAGGGTAGCCCACTGATTCTAGGTTAGGCAACATTTTGAATCCTTCAGTGGACATATTTAGGGACTATTTTTAATGAGAAAATGACATATTTATTCACTTTTTCATCAGATAACATATAAAGTGCAGAAGATGTGCAACATGTATCTCAAGGCTTCCAAAATATGGAGTTTTTATCAGTTTTAATTCCCTCAGGAAAGCTACTCCTGCAGTGAGAATTCCGAAGAAATCCCGATTACACAAAATAAGTAAAATGAGGAAGTCTGTTCTTAATACAATGGGGCAAAATCCTTTCTTCACACTGAAGGCAAGTGTGTTAATATAAAGTTTCTCTATATAGAAAGATATAAATATAAAATTTCTCTAAGCAACATTTCCCAAAACTGTTCAGCAGAACACAGCATCCACAAGATGTTAATAGCTATCACACAATGAAATGTTTCTAGAGTGAAAGAAAGTATGGTGAGTGCTGATTTGAGCCGTCTCCTTTACTGCAGGACTTCCTCCCTAGGACTTTCCAGGAGGAAGATAAAATGTGCTGTGTGGTCAAACTGAGTGAACTATACAGTACTCTCAGAGCATCTAGAACTTTGCTGTATGTGAAGTTCTGTTGACATTAGTCATAGGGTTATATGAATTTAAGTATAAATTAATTAAAATTAAATAAAATTAAAATTCAGACACTTCCATTCTTGGCCAAGATGAAGTAATAATGACCAGATTTACTCACCCACATGTAGCAACCCACAAAACAAATGAAATAAATGGAACAATAACTTTTAGGGCACAAAACAGTACATTGGACATCCCGAGAGACTAGAAACAAACAACACATGTTAGCACCTCAGTTGCCCAAAATTCCTGCCTGGAGAGTCTCTAGATCTTGGCTTGGGGATGGTGACCCCAGGCAGACACTATGGAGTCTATAAATTGAAACAAAGCTGGGAGACTAAGGAGATGAAGGCAGTGAGATTGTACAGGGTGGAGTGCTCAGAGGAAAAGGCCTGCACACAAAGAGAACGAGGGAGGTCTACAGAGGGGCACATGAATGTTGAGCTGAGTATTGATCAACGCAGGGGTGTGAGGTAACAACCTGCGACCAAGGAATGAAACACACGAAAGAACATTCTGCAGATCAAGTGTCAGCAATAGTCCTCTTGCTACCACACACACACTAGCTCACACACACACACACACACACACACACACACACACGACCAATGGCCAACAAATCCATGAAAATATCTTCAAAATCATTAGGGAAATGCAATTAAAAGCAACAAAGATACAAATTTACCCACTTGAGTGGATAAAATTGAAAAAGAATGAGGATAACATATTTCTGAGAATGTGGACTAACTAGAATTCTGTTATTTATATATTAAACATTCAGTTAACATGTGTCCCAGCAAGTACACATTTAGGTATTTACCCCAGAGAAATAAAAACATAGTCTTACAAAATACTTGTAATTGAATGCTTATAGCAGGTATAATCAGAGTGGTCCTCTTACAATTGAATAATACACAGAATAAGAATTGCGTAGACTACTGTAATTCATGATAACGTAAATGACTCTCAAAATATTAAGTTGGGGAAAAAGGTAGGTTATAAAGTGCATAACATACATTTTTAACTTTTCACCCATAAAAAGCTCTGTAAAGGAAAAATGTACATTTTACTGTATGTAAGTATATAGGGAGGGAGGACATTTTTTCAAGTGTGTGTGTGTGTGTGTGTGTGTGTGTGTGTGTATCTTACGAGATCACAAACTTTTTTTTGATAGAGCTAAATTATTTCTATTCAGTATTTTAAATATATTTATTAAAATAAATTAGAAGATAATAAGGACTCTCAGATCTTATGGCTCCTTATGTAAACTTCTCTTTTTCTCTTTTGTAACAAAAGCTATAAAATATGATTTTTAAATAGATGGGTAATAGTAATATTAACAAATATCTTACTGGAAGTGATGGTTTTTATTTTTGAGTATAGAATGAGAGCATGGGCTTCATTACAAATTATTTAGAGAGGAAATCTGAAATGCACAACACACACAAATGAGTTATATACATGGAAGGAAACACAACAAATCTATACTCAAAGTCCTCTCTCTCTCTCTCTCATATATATATATTATATATATATATATATATTATATATATAATATATTAGAATGGAATATATTATATTATATTATATTGTATATTAGAATATATATATATATATACATATATATATATATATATATATATATATATATATATATATTAGAATCTTTGTACTTGAGAAGGATTTTTTTCAATGTATGGTAAACATTAAAAGCAAACAAAAATGAAATCCAGTTTTAATTATTTCCAGTTTCCCATTCTGAAAATCCACCATCATTCTGAAAGAAGCAAGCACTCACTTTCACACAAAAGTAGTAAAGCAAGCCAAAATGACTTTTTGTTGTTGTTCTTGCTCCAAGAGGAAACCATGTCCACTCTACTTGGGCACAGCCCTTACTCCAGATTGCACAGGAATTCATATTGTTGAAGGAAAACAGATACGCAGTTTGTGGCCAAGAAGTAAATGATGTCATTTTACTTATTTGCAAATGATACATGAGTCTGAGCATTATAATACCATTTCTTCAACTAAGCTTGAGAAAATGTACTAAGTCTTTCTGTGCTTAAAAAGAAATAGGCTCATTTTTATTCAGGACAAATAAAGTATTTGAATGGGTAACACGAAGTAGCTTAAAAAGTAGAATAAGGGGGCGCCTGGATGGCGCAGTCGGTTAAGCGTCCGACTTCAGCCAGGTCACGATCTCGCGGTCCGTGAGTTCGAGCCCCACGTCAGGCTCTGGGCTGATGGCTCGGAGCCTGGAGCCTGTTTCCGATTCTGTGTCTCCCTCTCTCTCTGCCCCTCCCCCGTTCATGCTCTGTCTCTCTCTGTCCCAAAAATAAAGAAAAAAACGTTGAAAAAACAATTAAAAAAAAATAATAAAAAAAAAGTAGAATAAGGATATAGGGTAAATGTTACAGGAGACAGATTTCAGCTTGGTCTTAGAAGAATCTCTCACTGCCCTAAGCTAGATCAGAGTACATGAAAGCCGCAATGATGAAATCTCTATTTTTGATAGAATCTAATATCTTTAATTCCCCCCTCTTGGATATAGCAGATATTTTAGAACATATACCGAGTACCTTTATTTGTTTTAATGTCTCAAAAACATTAATTTACTATATGTCGATGTCTCTATTTTCCTTAAAATATTTTATTATGTGAAACTCTTCGCCAATGAAAGGAGATTGTAATCGAGAAGAAACTTAGATTTAAGAGGGACTTTACTAACTTTTATTTTTACTTTTTTTCTTTTGCTTAATTTTGCCGGCTCTGTAAAATTCTTCCAAAAGGAAAAATGGAATATTGTAGAATAAGAGTGTTTATTTAGGGCTTGGGCCAATTTTCATGCCACGGGATTCTCCAGTGTGATTCCAAACAGAAAGAACAGGTCAGATGTTTGGGATTTGCTGGAATAAGAACTCTGAACTTCCAGTTAAATAGATGTGTCTCTCTTTTGATCTGGGAGATGAATGTATACCTTTTAGGCCAAAAACATTAATTCTACATTATACCGACTTTGAAATATTTATTATGAAGAGATTGACAAGAGTTCCCGTGTTTCTCACAGTCTGCTGGGATCTGCTCGGAAACACTGACACCATGCGATGTCTCACACTGAATATATTCAAGGGACAGAGAACAAGTTGATTGTTACAAAATGGAGTGATTTTTTATGTTCTTAAGAATTGCATTTACTCTGCAAGTCTTCTATATCAAAAAGTTAAATGATTTTTTTTCTAATTTTAATATTTTCTTGGCTCAAAAATTGCCTTTTATTTAAAAAAAGAAAAAAAAAAGATTCCAAATGTTTAGTAACGCCCAGGGCATTGTAGGAATGAGTTATGTTTTAGTGAAAACTGAATTACCTCTGGGGGCCTGGGTGGCTCTGTAGGTTAAGGGTTCAACTTCAACTTAGGTCATGATCTCCTTGTTTGTGAGTTGGAGCCCCCTGTCAGGCTCTGTGTTAATAGCTCAGAGCCTGGAGCCTGCTTCAGATTCTGTTTCACTCTCTCTCTGCCCCTCCCCCAGTCATCCTCCCCCTCCCGCCCCTGTCTCTCTCAAAAATAAACATTAAAAAAGTAAAAAACAAAACAAAACTGCATTACATAGTCTTATTTCTGGAAAAGTTGATCAAATGTGAATATTTATATAAAGCCAGAGGTCTCTGGTTTACACTGAAATGTGACCCCCTCTACTGGCTGCCTCACATTACTGAAATTTCTGTTGTTAAACATTTCATTAATAGCATTGTATTGGATGCCTTAAAATAATTAAAATCTTAATGTGGAATCACACAGATACTCAACTTCCCTGTAGATCTGAATTAATTATGATGGATTTTGAATTGCAATTAAGCAGTTTTAATGTGTAAATAATCCTGTATTTTCTCAAAAGCGTTTAGCACACTTCTCATTGTACCTGTTTATCTTCTGCAGTTTTATCTTGTCTAATAATTTCTACTATGCTTATGTATTGATTGTTCACTAATTCAGTAGCTGACCTCTTTCTCTAGGAGCTTCAGAGTCATCTGTGTCTCCACTAGTGTCTTGTAAAGATACATTGATACACAGGGATCAAAAGAAGCAGCTCATCTGCTTCTTTCAAATCCTACTCTCTCTCTCTCCATTCTTTAATTTAGATTAATTCAGTCCAACCAATCACTAAGCAAGAATTTGGGTAGTTGTGTGTGACTACATTCTAGATTCTAATTACCTTCTTCTTTTTCTTTTTTTTTTTTTTTTTATGTTAGTCATTTTTCAAGACAGAGAGAGAGAGAGTTGAAACAATGGAAGGAACAGAGTGAGAGGGAGACACAGAATCTGAAGCAGGCTTCAGGCTCTGAGCTGTCAACACAGAGCCCAACTAGGGGCTGGAACTCACTAACCAGGAGATCATGACTTGAGCAGAAGTTCAACACTTACCCACTGAGTCACCCAGTTTCCCCCCTAATTACCTTCTTTTACAAAAGAACTCATAATGCTGATTCCCATCAGAAAAAATGTAAAGACATTTTTTCTCTTTACATTAAACATTACCAAATATTTTGGCCCTCATGATTTGGCTACCTGAAATACTAATAAAGTGTCCCAATCTCAATCACATTCAATATAAATTAATTACCTAAGCTGCTGTTCCAAAGCTTTATTAAGAAAAAAAAAAAAAGAATCTTCTATTTTATTTTATTTTATTTAAAACAAATTTTTTAACGTTTATTTATTATTGAGAGACAGAGCATGAGCAGGGGAGGGGCAGAGAGAGGAGGAGGCACAGAATCCAAAGCAGGCTCCAGGCTCTGAGCTGTCAGCACAGAGCCCAACGTGGGGCTCAAACTCCCAAACTTTGATATCGTGACCTGAGCCAAAGTCAGACGCTTAACTGACTGAGCCACCCAGGCACCCCAAGCATGTTCTATTTTAAAATCTAAGAGCTTTCTTTTAAAATTCAATATTTTGTGTAATCTCCTTTGTATGACTAGGAAGTCTTTTCCTGATTCCTGCCTCTTAATATCTCTGTGGGGTCATTATGCATTGTTTCTTGTACTCATCTTTGTATCCCCAAACACAAGTTGACTTGTGATTTCATGTTTCTTTCCATGCCTTTCATAATGCTACTTCTCATGTACTCACTTGTTACTGTGAGACAGCAGTTCTTTCCAGAATGAGCTCAGACTTCACTTCCTTCATGAAACCTTCACACACTTTCACAAGCTTTGTGGACTGTCTTACTTTTGTATCTGTCTACACATGTGCTTATAGCTCTTATTCATCTTTGGTTCAGTGGTGCCTTGAGGACAGACCTCAAGGTTTGCAGAGGGTACTGGTAGACTATTCTGAATTTAGGGTCTGTTGGTTACTCAGCTTGCATGGACAGAGTTGAAATTTTTGCTGAAATCCACATGCCATTAGCCAAAATTCATCCACAATTCAATGAACCCAACCAATAAAATAAAATAGTTTTACAAATTCCATTTTCAGTGTTATGGATTCAGAAGAGTTATACATTCTGTGAGTGAATCTTTCTGAAGTTTGCATTTTCAAGCAAAGTCTCAAGACTAAATTTTAGAAATTGTTATTTTTCAAATTATAACTTGAAAAATTACACCTTGTACTTAAATGACATTTAGCAAATTTTCATTGAAAATAAAACAATATTTCAGTACAAAATACATGCCATTGCTATAATTAGAATTTTTATTAATAAGTTATTACTTCTTAAGTTAATACTTTGATTAATATAAAGTTATTTTTCATATTTCATATAAGAAAAAAAGCATAAAGAATAATAAGCAACCTGCCCACAACCTGGTAAATGGAGAAGTGAGGTTTGAAATACAGATTTTTGATACTGAACTGGTACTTTAAGTATTACTTTTAGTTACATACACAGTATTTTATATTTTATTCTAATGAGTTGTATATTTTCCTATGGCTACTTTTATATTTTTAATATTTATAATATTTATAAATTATTTTAAAAATAATTTAAGTAAGATAATTTTATTTCTTTGTATAGCAATTTGGAAATATTAAAAAAAATAATGTTTATTTGTTTTTGAGAGACAGAGACAGAGCACAAGCAGGCAGGGGCAGAGAGAGAGAGAGGGAGACACAGAATCTGAGGCAGGCTTCAGGCTCCCAGCTGTCAGCACAGAGCCTGACGCGGCTCGAACCCACAGACCATGAGATCATGACCTGGGTCGAAGTCGGACGCTCAACTGACTGAGCCACCCAGGCGCCCCTGGAAATATTTTAAAGGCATATATCTACATTTACCAATTAATCTAACTTCAGTATATTACAGTTATAAAATAAAACTCTTGGAAAAAAAAAACCTAAAGTGAAAAAAATAGAAAAACGTTGAAATCAATTGATATGCTTTAAAAGTATTCACAAATAATGTTTCAAAAATTATTTTAAAAACATGATTCTTTTATGATAGTGTGTTATCATGTCAAAAGCTGATATTGACACTAAAATAAAAATTTAACCATCTATCATAGGGATAGAATATGAGGAAAAGGATCTGGTTGTCTGTATGGTGAGGCTCTTTTCTCTATTTCTCTATTTATAAAAATTTAGCTAGTGATGAAGAATACTTTCAAAACAGAAGAACAAAAGTTAGAAGTTATTAAACAATACTTTATGAATTGGTTATGTATTGTTAGCAAAATATGGGCATAATAAAATTGTGTTAAATTAGTGAAGTATAAATATTAAAGCTATCAGTTTTATATGAGATTTTTTAATACAAAAACATGAATAAAGTGTCCTTAAGATTAGCTAAATATGATTTAAGAGAAATAAACTGAGGTAATCATTTCACAATTTACATATATACATATATGTACGTACGTACATATCCACATATATACATATATATACATATATATTTATATCCTGTATGGAACTTTAACTTATAGAGTTATATAAATCATTTCCCAATGAAACTGGTAAAATAAAAAAAAAATAAAAAGAAACCTAAAGAGACACTGATATATATTTTATCAGTGTTAATAGAATTTATTTAAAGATACAATTTTTAAATATAAAATAAAGGCAGATGACCATAAGCTACCACCCAGCCCATGACCAAAAATGAGATTGAAAGAGAGAGAGAGAGAGAGAGAGAGAGAGAAAAGAAAAGAAAATCAAAGATTTCCTAAAGCCTTGATGATAAATGTCTTATGAACCTAATGACACATCCATGGAGTCCCGATATTAATATTTTACCTAATATGAAATAATTTAAACCATATTTTTCAGTTTATGGAAAATTCCTTAAATTTTTATTAGTACTTCACTTAGGAAAATGGAAAAGTAAAATAGTAACTATTTAATTATTTAAAAACTATATTTTATTTTTAAAAATATCATTTGACAGTTTGCAAGAGACTTGGCTATAAAAAATATACTGTTTGAATATATATAAAGCCAGCAAAAGTAAGCAAGCAATGTTAAGTAAACTCAAACTTTTCACGATCAAAAATCTAAAAGAGATAAACCTTCGTACCAATACACAAGCCTAAGGAACGTGAGAGAAAAACTTCACTGGTATAGTCTTGAGGTTTGGGATGCGAAAGTAGAGTCTGAGAAGAAAAAGAAGCCTGGGTATAAAATAAGTGAGAGTGGTAAGGTTCAGAGAAGTGTTGTGCCAGCCTGGATTTTTTTTTCAGTTGATGCTTTGCAGTTTTTTTTTTTTTTTAATTTGTTTAGTGTTTATTTATTTTTGGGAGAGAGAGAGATCAAGTAGGGGAGGGGCAGAGAGAGAAGAGGACAGAGGATGCCAAGCAGGCTCTGTACTGACTGACAGATGATGCGAGATCCTGACCTGAGCTAAAGTCAGATGCTCAACCTACTGAGCCACTCAGGGGCCCCAATGCTGTGCAATTTTTGTATCCCTATGATTTACCATGGAAAACGTACAGTTGAAGGTGTAGGTCAGCAAGAATGATGTCCTGAATCAGGAGCATCTTGGGGGAGAAGGTCTTACAAGTATCTCTTGGACTAGATATCTAAGAACAGGTGGGGCGGGGGGGGGGGGCGTTAGGAAAAATTATTTCTCCTACATTTTTGTGCACTTTATTCATTAAATAGCTTTTAAATTTTTATATGTAAACGATTTGTTTATTTCATATGGAAGTAGGAAGTAGAGCATTTAAAAATGATTTTACATTAATTTTTAAATTTAAGTTGGGATGATTCTTCTAAGGATGAGAACTAGAATCCAAATAGATCACATAAGTAAGCTTTCTTATGGAAGATCATTTCAAATTTCATAAGCACCCACAAAGTGTTATGAATAAAATGTCATCTAAGAGACAATTCTATACCCTCCATTGAGGCTATAGAAGGCATGTTAAATGATTCTTATGCCTTGTAAGGAATAGAATTGCTTTATTATTTTATTATTATTTTAAACAACCAGGGAAATGTGGGTGGTGGAGATGCTTGGATCACATCGGCCGTGTCTTCTAACAATCTGCTCTCGGGAATTGGTGATATTTTGTACCATATTTCAGCCTTACTCCAAGCTTGAAATGTGGCACAGTAGTCACTCTGAGCAACTGGCATATATCATGGCCATCTGGCATATTTTGGCAAAGTACAGTCCTAATTTCATAATGCTCTAGGAAATAGTAACATATGCTTCGTGTAGTATTCTATCCAAAATGGATAAACCAATTCATTGTAATTCTAAAATTATACTAATCCTGGTACTGCAACTGTTGTGAACACTGTTTCACTGTGTGTATGTATGCACACATTGGTAATCTTATAAAAAATGAACACATTTTTAATTTTCTATGAAAGTAAAGATGCTCTTTGAAACACACACACACACACACACACACACACACACACACACACACAGCAAACCAAAATTACACAAAGATGCAAAAGGAATAAAGGAGAAAAAATATTCTTTCTTTACCATTCCCAAGCAATCCAACTGCTCAGTTATATAACTGCAACATTTTACATACATTTCCATATGCATGTACACATTATATATAGAGTCAGACCCATACATACAAAATTGCAGATGTATTTTAGATATGCAAGGCTATACACTGAATATTTCTCTACAACTGTGCCTAATTTATCTAATACACATTTTCATTTTTAACATTACTATATATACATCTACCATAGTCTTTTATATTGCTTTATAGTTCTCCATTGTACATCTATATTAAAACTACAGAATTTTCTTAATCCAACTTATATTGCTAGTCATTTTGTTTCTAGGGCTTTGCTGTTGGGAGTAATTATAAATGCTATTTAAGTATATATGTAAGTGTATACCTGTGTCCTTGGTGCAGCAGATTGCTTTAGATTACTGTTAACAGTAGAACTGGAAATTCTGTCCCAAATATGTTACTGGTTACTTTTCAGTAAAATAAAGAAAGTGAGCAGGTTCATAAAGCTAGACAATTTTTGCTTTAGTCTATGTACAATGCTCAGGCATAGATACACAAAATACTGAGCATTTTGCATAATTTTGGCATTGTGGTAGATTCTTTATATTACAAAATTAAATATAAATACACTCCAGCCCCCTGTAACACTAATATTTTTCTTAACCTAAAGCCTACTTAGTCAAACAGTAGTACATATACAAAGCTTTATTTTGACTGTTATTTGCACAATATATGTTTTATATCTTCCTATTCTCACATTTTCTGTGTCCCAACTAAAAAATAAGTGTTTTTTATGCACAGTATTTTCTTTTTCATGTATTTGGATTTCAGTAGCTTTATTATGATGCATTAAGTATGATTTTCTTTTAATAAATGCTCACAGGGGTTTATTGTGCTTCAGCAGTCTGTGGGTTAATGTCTATCATGAGTTTCAGAAAATGTTTAGCTAGTGATTCTTCAAGTATTTTCACTTAAATTATATGTATTTTAGACACTTTTTTTCCTGCTTCCTTATGTTTCTTACAACCACCACACACACACACACACACACACACACACACACACACACCTTTATTTATTTATTTTTTTTCTGTACTATCCATTGTCATTTCCCTTTATTTCTGCACATTCAGTGCAATGACGTCTTCTGCTGGATCTAACCTGCTTTTATTTTTTATTTTTTAATTTTTAATATTTATTTATTTTCGAGAGAGAGGTACAGAGTGTGAGCAGGGGAGGGACAGGGAGAGAGGGAGACAGAATCCGAAACAGGCTCCAGGCTCTGCGTTGTCAGCACAGAGCCCGAAGTGGGGCCCAAACTCACAGACTGTGAGATCATGACCTGAGTTGAAGTCGGACCCTCAACCGACTGAGCCACCCAGGCGCCCCTAGCCTGCTTTTAAAATGACATATCGAACTCTTAATTTCATTTAATAAATTCTACAATTCCCATTTGAATCTCTTTTAGAGAAACAAATACCATGGTACAAATCTCTATTATGTTTTCAGCGCATAAGAACACTAAATTCTCCCTAGAAGATAAGGTAACAAGTCACTGGAGGGGCCAACGGCAGGCAACCCCAAAATGGGCCCCCTGGCGTCAAGATTATTTTGAGTTAAAAAGCAATCAAACACCAACAGATTCAGGAAAAGCTCTCTACTTTCCTCACGACTGGCTACAAAGGATTTAAATAGAATACCTGCTCCAGGAAGACAGCTATCACCACGGAGAACTACATTATACTCTGAGCTAGGTGTAGCAGACAGGGCAGATCGTAGTAAGGCCTATATGACAGAGTCCTCTCCACCCCATTGTTCCTGAGTGACCCAGAAAATATTTGTTTATCAGTTTTTTCATCTTCCTGTGAATTGCATTCCTTCCCTTTGAAGTCCTAGGCCTCTACCCCCTTCTTCTTAGTTCGAAATGATGTATGTACCTCATTTTGCCTGTCTGGGCAGTTCCCTGTTTATATGGATTCCATTTGGTAAGTAAGAAATTAAATGTGTATTTTCCCCTGTTAACCTGTCCCATGTCAGTTTGATTCTTAGTCCAGCTGCTAGAAGGAGCTTGAAAGGGACAGAATATTCTTGCTCTCTAGCATCACCCACATCTCAATATCTTAATGCTTAAAAAACATTCAGTACTGAATAATAAGTGTGTCAAACAGGCCTACAGGTGCTTCTAACCTGCTTGCTGCTGGCACTGACGTCACTGAGCACTGGTGGTAACGCAGCACAGAAAGCGCCACAGAGATACCACAATGACAGCATCTACCTATAGACCTTCTGTTTCTCACTGCTTTATAATCTCTGTTCCTATTAGGTTATATTTTACTACTAAATTCTATATATTTGAAAGAGTCTTTAGGATGCCCATTGGGACAGATATTTTTGTGCTGCCATTGTTTTTTCAATGGTTATTGTCCACATGGTCATGATGCTCTTTGGTCTTGGAGGCATTTATGTTCCATGTAAACAACTGGAAAGTATATATTAAAAACAAGAAAAATTAAAATTCCCTGTAATTACACTACCCAGAAATAACTACTATTTTGTTTTGTATTCCATGTCCAATTTTGAAAATAGTTTCTTTTTTGAGAGAGAGAGAGAGAGAGAGAGAGAAAGAGAGAGAGAGAGAGAGTGAGCGAGGGAGGAACAGAGAAAGAGGGAGACACAGGATCCAAAACAGGCTCCAGACTCTGAGCTGGCAGCACAGAGTCCAATGCGGAACTCGAACCCATGAACTGCGAGATCATGACCTGAGCCTAAGTCAGATGCTTAACCAACTAAATCCCCCAGGTGCCCTGAAAATCATTTCTTAATTTAATACATCTTGCTGTTTAAGTTAAAATTCTGCCAGTTTAATTTAACTGCTATCTGTAGCTTTGCAGATGAGTGATTGTTTGATTTAGTCATTTTCTAATAAAGTCTATTTTATCTTTAATCTTTTAACTACTCACCCACATTCAAATATCCTATTATTGATAACCCTACTTAAGTGTTTGCTATTACCCACACTATTTGTTCACCCACACTATTTTTATGCTCTGCACCGGACTTAACACATGGAAAGATTGTTAGGTATAAAACTAAATAAAGATATTGTGTTTTTATTTGTTCAGAAAAATAAATTATTAGAGCGTGTGGTTATCTCCGGCCTGTTTTTACTCTTGCTTTTGATTGTGTATCATCTACAATATAAACGTCTTCTTTAAGTAGTTATACCAAATAGAACATGTTAAACAATTTTTGAGTTGGGTGTATTATGTAGATTTTTGGACAGTCCCATCTCTACATGTCCTAACATATTTTGAATTGTTGATCATTTAATTTATTTTTATATAATGCCACAGTTTTACTTGTATTTTTGGGACTTTATGCTCTATCTGTGAAATATTGACATCATAGTGTTAGATCATATTGTGGATTTTAGAGGTTTGCTGAGCAGAAAATGAAACGTGTACTTTTCTTCAAATATTTAAATTACGGATACATTCAAAAGCAATTGAAATTGCCATGAGGTAAAAAGTATCCACCGTATTCAAATATGTGCACTACGATGTTTTAAAGTTATAATCAAATACTGGCATTTATATTTAAAATGATTGCAAAGTAGGCATGTTTTCAAACCACTTCCCCCCCCTAGGTTTTAACTGTTAACTCACTAGTCACTGCTATTTTTAATTATATTAAACAACATATGGTATTTGAAAAATAGATGTCTTAGCAAGGAATATATTAAATATTGTTTTAAAATACACTGAAGAGAATAATAGCCTTAATTAGGAATTGTAACCTGAAGTATCTGTTACAAGCTGCTGGTTTTGCCCGATTTACTGTAAAAAACATAAAATTTTTATCATTAGATACATATATTAGAAGGAAGAAAAACTGATAACTCATGATCTATGCTCTATTTATTAAAAAGCTTGGGAGATAGAGACAATAAAATGCCTTAATATAATTGTATAGCTAGATGTCTTGTTATATTAATAGACACCTATTTTACCATCACCCATCTCAAGATATCTCCGCATATTTGAATTTTTTTGTTACATTTATTCATTTTTGAGATAGAGACAGAACACAAGCGGTAAAGGGGCAGAAAGAGAAGGAGACACAGAATCTGAAGCAGGCTCTAGGCTCTGAGCTGTCAGCGTAAAGCCCAACTAGGGGCTTGAATCCATGAACCTTGAGATCATGACCTGAGCTGAAGTCAGATGCTTAACCAACTGAGCCATCCAGATGCCCCAATATTTCCAGCATCTTTTAAGTTTTTCTCAGTCGATTGTCTCCCAACAAAGTAGGTTCTAACACTATGAATACATTTTGACTATTTTTTAATTTCTTATGAATGATATAGGGTATATATTATTTTGTGCTTACTTCTTTTTCAATGTTGTTTGTATAACAACAGTTCATTGTTTGTTTCTTTGTTTTAGTGTCTTTGTAAGGTGTTGCATTGTATGAATCTATCATAATTTAATGACACATTATATCAATAATGGACAATTGAGTTGTTTTTGCTTTTTGACTATTATGAATAAGATACTATGAAAAAGTTCCACATTTGTTTTTGGTGGACACTGGCAATCATATTTTTGAGCACTTACCTACAAGTGTAAATGCTGGGTCATAAAATAGGCATATATTTAGTTTTAACAGAGTGTGTCAAAGAGTTTTCCAAAGCCATTGTATGAATTTCTACTTCCATCAAGAAAATTATAAGAGTTCCTGTGGCTTCATATTCTGTCCAATATGTGGTATTGCCACTGTTTAATTATAATTCCAGTGTGTATGTTTGTTCTTCTTTTTATCTGATATGTACTTACTGAATAAGTACTGCTCTGGAATCACTTTTTCTTATTTTTGCATGCCATTTGACAACCTCATTGACTCATTTTATTTATATTAGGTTATTTGTTCAGTGTCTTATTAAGTTAGGAGATAAAAAAACTCTAGATAAAAGATCTCACTCAGGTATTTGCATTGCAAACACTTTCTCTTTTTCTGCCTTGATCCTTGTCTTCATGCAATTTTTGTTCAACAAAAGTTACCCATTTTAGTGATGTGCTAATAATCCTATCTTTTATGATTTTTGCTTTCTTTTCTTTTATAATTATTGCTTTCTATGTTCTGTTTAATAAATATTTGTCTACCCTGATTTCATAGTATTCTCCATTTTAAGAAATGCATTTTTAAGCTTTAATAATTGTTTCTTGAATATCAATCACCTCTGCTTGAAACACTCATATTTTGAAATACAGAGCACTACTCTCTTCTTTATTATTCTCTTCCATCTCAGTTCAATCACTGTCTCTTCTGCATCTGCCTACTCTTTAGTGGAGGAAGAGTCCAGGATTTTCTCCTTAGTATTTCTTGTGTATTCCCTGTGTTTATTCTCTCAATATTCTCCTCTGTTACAGTGATTTTCCCAGGGACTTATATATTGATGACTCCTAAGTATGTTTCTTGAACTCATACCTTCCTTCCTAGATGCAAATAATATTTTCCACCGTTTAAAAGAAATACTTGTCCCATAGTCATCGCTTGTAGCTTCACAGGGCATAGTGGCAAAAAGAAAAGTTGAAAAGTGAGGTAGTGATTGAGAAGAGACATTCAGAACTAGATAGCCTACTTTGGATTCTAGCTAGAAAACTTACTAGCTGGATACGTTGGACAAGTCATTTAAGCATTCTGCCCCTCAGACTTCTCTTGTGTAAAAAGAATAATAATAGGAAGAGGAGATACTGAGTTAGAAGGATGAGGAATGTTGTTTAGTCACCAGAGTGGAATATCCATTATGTGAACATACAATATTAGCAGGTTGAGAGAGTCATTAAATTGAGATACACACCGCTAAGAGGAGAAGGAGAATGGGAAAAAAGAGGCACTAAATTCATACTTGTTTATCTATTCTTATAAAGCATAGTCATAGAAGTCTAGTGGCAAGTCTCAGCTTTTCCATAAATAGCACTCACCTACCATGGTGCCTTTTATTGGTTTCTATTCCAATGCTGGACTCCACTCTTTTAATTGATTTTATATGAATAGAAACTACTATGGAAATATAGGTGAATCCTACTATTTCATTAGTTTACTCACTTATTCTCTGATCCATTCATTCTTACATTCACTCACGTATAAAACCTTCATTAGTTGTCTTCAATTTGGCAATCTTTAAATTTATGAGTGGGGAATTTTAAAAAATAGATTTGCATGATTAAGAAACAGAAGAATGAGGGGCACCTGGGTAGCTCAGCTGGTTAAGTGTGACTCTTGATTTCAGTTCAGGTCAGATCTCATGGTTCATGAGTTCAAGCTCCATATTGGGCCCTGTGCTGACAAGCCTGCCGGGGATTCTCTCTTCCTCTCTCTCTGCCCTTACCTGCCTCTCTCAAAATAAATAAATAAACTTAAAAAAAAGGAAACGAAGAATGAGAAATGTCATGGTAAATTGTCCACATATTCTGAATGAGCAGACGTAGTTAAGACATAGGCTAGGATCATTTGATATGAGAATAATAATAATATTTATGTTTTACTGACTTAAACAACATTTATATGTTCCTTCTAAGATCCATATACTTAGGGCACCAGTCCAATAACCATTAGTACTGGTTGCCTATAAATTCATTTTCAACAACAGTCACTGAATATTTTCTAGAGAGTCATGTTTTAATGTCTCATCTCATCCTTTGCAGCCACAGTGACTTTATGGCATAGTCCTGCAGAATAAAGCATAAGCCACATCTGCTAGAGATTTCTGAGAAATATGTCTATTTTCTTGATACAGGTGTCATTGTGTGTTTTATCCCCCTCAATTCTTCTCTCCAATTCTCCCTGCCTCAAAAATGGATGCAGTGTTTAGAGCTGCAGTATCCAACTAAAATCATGAGAAAAAAGCCACATGTTGAAATTTGAGCCACTCTTAATCAGCTGTGCTGTTACATATTAACGAATACATTAAAAATTAATACAATTGGGGTGCCTGGGTGGCTCAGTCGGTTAAGCATCCGACTTGGGCTCAGGTCATGATCTCGCGGTCCGTGAGTTCGAGCCCCGTGTCGGGCTCTGTGCTGACAGCTCAGAGCCTGGAGCCTGTTTTGGATTCTGTGTCTCCCTCTCTCTCTGACCCTCCCCCATTCATGCTCTGTCTCTCTCTGTCTCAAAAATAAATAAACGTTTAAAAAAATTAATACAATTGATAGAGTAAAGAAATTATTAAGGGAATCCCAAATCTGAGCCTACGTTCACTATCTAGCCATTTAAACAGAAGATTTTCACACTGAGGATCTAATTGCATAAAAACAGTTATACGTAAAGAAAATGTGGGACAGCCATGACATCTTAGGTATGAAATAAAGTCTCAGTGGGATGGGGTTGGAAAGAAGGGAAAGAGTTAAAAAAGAAGAGAAGGAGGATGGAGAATAACAAATGTTGAACAAGGGGGTAAGAAATAGGATATGTCCCATTAATAGGAAAATATTGTATAACACCATTAGACAAAGGAATTCAACAATTTAAAGCACATATGACAGTAATTTAAGAAGGTAATAGTTTAAGTGAACCAGGAAAACTGAAGGGCACATGTACATAGAATGATATTTCCCCCAATATCTTGCTCATTGAGAGAGAGCATGAGGAATAAAAGTGATCAGACTGATCTCAGGAGCACGGAGTGTGAGACTCTGGAGACCCAACTGAGAATCTTGGGTTTCATATTGTTTGATACAAACACCATGAGCATTTCTTGTATGCTTCCTTGAGCTCTTAAAGGACCTGTGACACGAAAGACATGCTTGAGTAAATTATTCACAGTGGTCATTTCAAGATGCAAATATTTTGTAAATAACTGAAAAGGAACACATAGATGCCCTGTTATCCAGGTTAACTGTTGTGCTGAAGCAATAAAAAGACTGAGTCCAATGTCATCCCGAGGTCAATTCTCATATGAACATTTTTATATTCTGAGTAAAGTGAAAGATCACAACATTGTCTAGTGAACATTCAAGGTGATGACTCATTGGAGAAGAATATATCTTTCCCAGAGTGCCATATGTTCCAACAAGGTGCTGTTCCCATTACTAACATGACAGGAGAGCACTGAAAATAGAGAGGCTTTTAGAGATAGACAATAAGAGGCCTACGAACATTAATGAAAACTAAACAATACCCTACAAAACAAACCAGTGTATCTCAAATAATCAGTTTTATGGCTCCTTGTTTTCCTGTGCTTATCTGTGGAAATATGATAGCATGCAGAAATTGCTTAACTAAAGAAATGCAACAGAATCTTAAACTAATGGGTATGTTGTGCTATGCTTTAACTTAATGATGTGGCACTTTTTGGACTATCCCACTTTATATGTAAATTTCTCTAACCCTTGTAAATGGAAAATCTCACATAGACTATGAAACATCATTGTGCTGCATAAAAATGATATCAAAATAGTTTTTCTTGATGACATGCATCCATTAGAAGGAGCCCATAAAAATGTTATAAACATATTTGGATATGCTAGGTGATGATTTTTCCTGACAAGCTAATGTGCTGTGCTATAAGTAGAAATGGAGTAATATTGTTGAAAAGAACAAAATGACTTTACTATCTTTTATGCCAAGAAAATCTCAAGAAAAAAAAAAAAAACAGTACACTTCCCACAATCCCTGCAGTTAAGATAGCCCTTGGAGAATCACGAATTTTCATGACTTTTTTACACGTGCTGTCTAGATTGATAGAAAGTATATTGATGGAGATAGAATTTTTTAATTTTCATTTAAGAAATACAAACTTGCCATGGTTGTCATGGCTTTTATGATAGACAATTTCCCTCTGAGTTATCTGTAACTGGACTAATAGTTTTGCAGAACTAAAAAAAAAATAAAATAAAATACATGTGTCAATTTTCTATGAATATCATCTTAACATTTCCTAAATTAACCTAATTTTTTAGGAGAAGACATATATGCAAGATTTAGTGTAGCATTTATAATTAAGGTAAGTTGTTTTAAGCATCCGACTTCAGCTCAGATCATGATCTCACAAGTCATGAATTGGAGCCCCATATCGGCTTCTAATCTTCTGTGTCCCTCTCTCTCTGTTCCTCCATCGTGTGCACATGCTCTCTTGTCTCTCAAAAATAAATAAATATTTTCAAAAAAAAGATAAATATTTGGAATCTTGACTAAATTCTTACACCCTGATAAAAAATTCAATAATCATTCATTTTTTGTCACTTAAACATAATATTCAAATTTTAAGTATAGACTCAGCTATAACTGAAAACTGATAAGCTTTTAAACCAGACTGTGTAGAAAGTATTAAATACTTTTTAACAAAGAAACTTCCAATTCAATTCAAAGTTATGAACAGAAAAGTAAAAGACAAAAGTAATATCATATATAGCAAATTTAACCCACAGTATTGCAAAGTTTAATTTACTGTTATTTTAGATTTTTAAAAAATATTTACATTGTAAAAATATACAGCAGTGTTTCCAATTTTGGAATAGTGAGAGTCTGAGCAAAATGATGTTCATTACCAATATGTAAAAAATATACTAGCACATCAATTACTAACGTAATGATTAAATGCATTGCAAAATTGGTTTGGTGAAGAAGACAATATATCAAGAAACAGCAGGCCATGTTCCAATGTAATGTGATGGTTTAGATTCCATTGGAATTTGAGATAGATAGGAAGTTAGGAGAATTTTCTTTAGCCCTGGGCAAGCTCAACGGTCAGGATTAAGACTAGAGTATAAAGTCAAGGCTCTGGAAGCTTTGTAGTAGTTGACAAAGAAACTGAATATTAGTAAATAAATAAATAGATTAATTAACATAGGTCTTTAAAAGCTAAAATAGTTGGTCATAACATTCAATAGACGGTAAAAAATTCTCTCTCTCTTTTACACACACACACACACACACACACACACACACGCACACACACACATATGTATTAAAAACTTGTTAAGAATTAACCAAAATATATATCACATATTGGCATGGAGTCCAAAAATACACTAAACCTAAAGATGAAGAATTCCCAGGCTGAGTAATTATTTCAGCAGCCAGTTCAAGGTTGTTAAAACCTCAACTACACATATCAGTTGGAAGAAAAAAGAATGAGAAAATAAGAGAAAGAGAAATAAAATGAAAAGAAAATATCTTTATAAAAGTGTTTTAAATCTATTTTAATTCAGAATTGATTGTGTACCAATGTGTAGCAAAGTAAATTAAAAAGAGAAAGCAATATGCTATAAAATTAATTTCACACACAAAATACAGACAAAAAGAAATCGTTCTAACCTGTACAGAGTCAAAGGTACAAAAGATAAGATTTGAAATTTTATAATCATTTTGCATCAGTTCATTTAAAGCAGGTAACATATTTTGCTTCAATATGAAATAGTAAAACCTAAGATAGATATAGCCACATAACCAACTTAAAAATACTATTCAGCTAGTAGTCTAAGTGTTAATTAGCCATGTTGAAATGTCATTGGAAATATATTTGAGGAAATCATTCAGAATACACCATGGAGATATAAATAGAATTTCTTTTCATGGTGAGATTATAGAGCATGATGATAAAATAAGAAAGTCCAATAAAGGTTGTTTAAGAGATTCAGGAAAAAAAATAAGAAAAATGGGAAGAAACAATATTTAAGTAGATAATGACTAAAATTTTCCTAAATAGATACATATCCTTGTTGAAACTTAACAATGAGAACAACAAAAATCCACGAAAATAAAATCACACGTACAAATAGTGAAAATAGAAATCATTACTGGCAAAGAGATAGCAAGATTTTAAAAGTAACCAAAGAGAGAGAAAAAGAAAAAAACAAGATTACCTACAAAGGACAAAATATTAGAGTGAAAAAGCTTTTCATTAATAACAACAAAAAATTCAACACCAATAGAATTGTGTATTTTAAACATGAGATAAAATCAGTTTTGTATCTAGCTCAACTATCTCCAATAGTATGGGGGAAAAATTTAAGACAGAGGAACTAAGAATATTTGCTGACAGTTCCTCACCTGAAAAAAATATCAAGGATAGATTTAAGAGAAAGAAATTAAAATGGAAACAAGAAATTATTGAGAAAATAAATGGGAAATAAATGGATAATCATTAAAAAAATAACTGAATAATATATGTGGATGTTGGAAATGCTGTTTTGGCAGCAACAATACGGCAAATGAAGATGAATGGAATTTAAGTTAAAATATTTATTTCTTAATATTCATTGTTGAGTAGATAGATATCGGCTTGAAAGTATGCTCAAGTTTTAAGGATACTGTTAAATAAACAAATTGAGACACAAATGTAGAAAGTTAGATGAATAACTGTCAGGAATTGAGAAAAAACATAAAAAATAAATGGAAAAAGGCATGCTATAAATAACTGAAAATAGTAGTAGAAATAAACGTATTTATGTTAATAATGACAATTATATCAATAAATTAAACCAGTTAAATGATCCAGTGCATTCTGCAAAGAGCATGTTTATGTGTTCTCTCTCAGCTGACTCTTGCTGTTTTGTGATGACAAACAAGAGTCAATGAAGCTCCATCTTTTGTCTGAAAGTCTATTTACGTTGCTCTAACAACTATTAGGTTTTCCCCCCTTGAATTGAAGTTCATATTTAAAAAAAAAATGCATTGTGTGAAATTAGTCTGAAATTTGTAACTACAGGCTCTCTAAATTGTCTCTCTATACTTTGCCCCCCTTCTTGGAATTTGGCATTCCATCGTCATTGAATGCTGTTAGGAATTACAGATATCACTGTCATCGAAGTTGGGTTGCTTTCCATTCATATTTATTCTTTTTGCTTTGAATAGATGCTTGAGAAGAAAACAATGAAAGACAATTTACTTTGCATTCATAAAACTGGGTAGGTCTGAACAGTCTTAGGAACAGTGTATTCAATGCGATTAATATTTCAAATTTTTTAAAAAATTTCTTTTAGTTCTTTATTGCTTTTATTAGGACAATAAAAATTCAAATGCCTGGGAAGTTTCCCAAAGAAATTAATGTGCCGGACAAAGGAAGGCCACTATGTATAAATACAACTTGTTAATTAATACCTGTTTGTAGTTGGTTGGTTGATAAGGAAAGAAAAATAGGAACTATTTCAGAGTTTTCTGCCCTTCAGTATAATTAATTGCAATTCTGTGATATTAATCAGTCTTCCCGTGTTTACTATTAAGTCCTGATAGCATTGCTTCTTTATAGATTTGGATAATTAACATTTATTAACTTGAATTTCTTTTATATCATTGTCTTCTTACACTCTCTTTTCTCTGCTTGGTAAATAACCATCGTTAATATATCAATAAAGTGTGTATTTTTTCAGATGCCAGCTCAAGTATCATATCTTTCTGAACACTTAGAGATGGCACATTAAAAAAGTTTTCAAAGGAATTAATAAACCATTACTAACTGTTTAGGCTAACATCTACTTAGCTCCCACTTTCTAAGACACTTACAGTCTCTCTATGAAAAAAATTGATGGATGCAATCAGGAAGGGTATGCATTGTGTTAAAACATAAAAAAAAAAAGTTAGATAATAATACATATGGAAAATGTACCCTGTGAGAGCCTCTCTATATTGTCAGCAATGCTGGGGAATATTTTGTGTATGGCATACATACTGTTAAAAATAAGATGCTACAAACATGGGCGTGCTGTTTATAGCAGCACTATCGACAGTAGCCAAAGTGTGGAAAGAGCCCAAATGTCCATCAGTGGATGAATGGATAAAGAAGATGTGGTATATATATATATACACACACACACACACGCGCACACACACACACACACACAATGGAGTATTACTCAGCAATTAAAAAGAATAAAATCTTGCCAGTTGCAACTACATGGATGGAACTGGAGGGTATTATGCTGAGTGAAATTAGTCAGAGAAAGACAAATATCGTATGACTTCACTCATATGAGGACTTTAAGAGACAAAACAGATGAACATAAGGGAAGGGAAACAAAAAGAATATAAAAACAAGGAGGGGGACAAAACAAAAGAGACTCATAAATATGGAGAACAAACAGAGGGTTACTGCAGGGGTTGTGGGAGAGGGGATGGGCTAAATGGGTAAGGGGCACTGAGGAATCTACTCCTGAAATCATTGTTGCACTATATGCTAACAATGTGGATGTAAATTAAAAAAAAAAGAAAAAAGAGATATGTAAAATAAAACTTATTAAAAAAAATAAAATGTTTCAGGGGTGTCTGGGTGGCTCAGTTGGTATAGTGTCTCTTGATTTCAGCTCAGGTCATGATCTCATGGTTCATGAGATGGAGGCCACACTGGGCTCTGTGCTAACAGCATGGAGCCTCCTTGGGATTCTCGCTCTCCCTCTCTCTGTGTCTTCTCTGCTCATGCTCCGTCTCCCTCTAAATAAATAAATAAATAAATAAATAAATAAATAAATAAATATTTGAAAAGAATAAATAATAAAAATAAGATATATTTCCTATGGTCTACATGTTGGAAAATAAAATTTATTGAATATTACAGTTAATCAAAGCTTTAAAGCTTAAGAGATTATTTGGGAGCTGTATGGAAGAAAAAACTGTTTTCAACAAAAAGAGAAGCTGTTCATCAGCTTGAAGGGTCTTCTTTCAAGAAACGTAGCTGAGATCATACAGGAAAAGTTAAATTTATAGATGATATAGAATTTACACAGCCATATACCTGAAATTGTGTCAGGCTTTGAACATGCCACATGCCTGGTCGTTTTCACATGAATGTGGTTTCAGTGGATATAAATAAAGTATGAAATTATCTCCTTTTTTTGTCAGAGCAAATCATTAAATGGGAAGAAGCCTCTAGAGACAGTTGTCTACACTGCTGCCTTTGGGGTAATGGTGACTGAGTACTCAGAACCGTTACTGCTGCCGCTCACCCAAAACATATTCCTGTTGCCATAATTCATGTAGGAATTAACACTCTACAGTCCAATTCTGATCATGCCATTTTTCCACTGGGGATCTTTCTGTGGGTTCTTCTTGCCTTTAAAATAGAGGTCTATGTCCCTATATTAGCTTAACATGAACTGGCCTCTTACTAACTTTCCACACTCATCCTAAGATTTTCTCCCCATTGCTTACCAATGTCCAAGTGAACTGATCAAATTTTAGATCGTGGAAGAAACTCAGCCCACATACCTGTCCCAAAATACACATATTGTTATCACTGCTATAGACGTTCTTGTTATGGTCTAACTCCAATTTGTCTCTCATACATCAAGTTGGAAATGAAAAGTCTTTTTGGACATACTAGGCTAGATTAGGTTCCTGTTAGATGCTTTCATGTCACTTTTACTTCTCCATCAGATAACTGACACGATCGTAATGAAATAATTAACCTTGTAAATTTTTAAATGCCTTTCCTCCTATAATAGGATATGAGCCATGATAAATATGATCATATTGATTTGTTCAGTATTCAGCATAATCTCAGTCATAGGAAAAGTACAAATGCAATTTTATTTCTTTACTTTTCATAAAATAGCCTTAATGAGTTTTCACTCATGTAGAAATTATGAGATTAAATAACAAAGTATAAACAGAACCCCCTAATAATTTGAATGAAACTTCAGATATGATCATGACATCATATAATTCAAGTCTCACAATAATTTAATAGGTCAGGCATTTACTCATTTTCTGCAGATCAAGAAAAATGTATCTCAGATGGTTTCAGAATTTTTTTCAAGGTCATAAAACAAGCATATTTCTATTTTAATCCGAAGTGTGTACTTTTTCTATCATTTATAATACATAGCACTGTGTCCATCTTTCATTTTAGGAACATTTGTGATTTTTAAATATCATCCTCACTACTAGATTTTTTTTTCATCAGAGTGACTATCAGAATTTAATTTTTCTCAATGACTAGCATAGTTGCTAAATGCTGAATTAATACGTTCTGTATTGTTGGCAAAGTAATTCATACAACTTTGCATAAATATCTCAAACTTGGAAAAATATAGCAAAGTAATAAAACAGTTCTCTTCCATGCCCTCCTTGTAACAATGGCACTAGATGTTTCTCCTTTTTACACTATCTGAGTATTATAACCTGAAACTTCATACTAATTGCATAAAGAAATTTTGAACATATTAGTGTATTATGTATTATAGATCACTAGAGGTTTCAGTAAAATATTCAGCTTGGACTAGGTATAAAATCAGATGTCAGATTCATTAATGAGTCACAGATACTTCTTTAGCTCAAGTCATGTATAACTAAAACAAAAATACTGCTTTCTTGCATGTCTGTCTTTATCAATTTTACTTTTTATTTTGCATCTTCTTTGTAGCTTACAGAGGTAGATTGAAAATTGCTTGACTATTTTTACAAAGTATTTATAAATACACAAATATATATTTATAATGGGAAAAATAACAAAGGCAAAGTTTTAGAAAAAAAATACCTTTAGTATTTAAATATTTTGGGACATCTGGGTGACTCAAAGCCTCAAAACTGTGAGATCATGTCCTGAGCTGAAACCAAGAGTTGGGTAAAGCATCACAACTCTTGGTTTCAGCTCAGGGCAGGATCTCACAGTTTATGAGTTCAAGCCCCGCATTGGGCTCTGCAATCACAGTGTGGAACCTGCTTGGGATTCTCTTTCCCTCTCTGTCTGCCCCTCCCTTGCTCTCTCTCTCTCTCTCTCTCTCTCTCTCTCTCAAGAATAAATAAGTTGAAAAAATTTTAAAAAAAATATTTAAAGATGATTAGCATGGCAAATAATTTTAGTCCATAATTTGAAAAAGAAACTCCAAAGATCAGAAACAACTCGGCTTTTAACTAGATACAAAAGAGAGTCAATATTCCTTAGGGATGAAAAGACTGAAAAATGGTTTCCATATTAAATGATATATTGTTATTCTACCGACATAGTTATCTATGTTTACTACTAACTCAATGTGCTTTTCCATCACTTTATTGAATGAATGCAAGCCTCAAAATAATAAACAGGATAGAGAAACACATTTTGAAAAAAATGGATTTATTAATATAAGTGAGTGGATGATGTAGAGGAAAGAATCTTGCACTTGGGAGCAAGAAGCTGGAGTCGTAAATTAGATGTATGATGCTGAATAAAGCACTTACAACTTCTCTCTTAGTATGTACATTTATATTTATATGATGAGGTTCACGTGCCTAGTTTTTTTTTACAAAGTCTATTAAAACTGATGTTCTAGTATATAAATAAATCAAATTAACAAATATGTCTAAACACTCATTACAGAGTCTTCTTATATAATAGGGAGACTCAATAGTTTCAACTTAGTCTATTCAAATGTTGGAGTTAGAAGCATAACCTATTATGCTTGCAGTTCTACCTCAGACATGTAGAGAACCAGAAAGAGCATCTTTCCTGCCCTTACAACTAGGACCATAGGCTGGACAGCTGCAGATTTAAGGCTCTTGAACCCATCTAAGAGCTGATCTTATGTGATAAACAACTAAATCAAAATATAGAAGGAGATACACCTCTAGGCTTGTATGGCATATGCTCTAAAATAATAATAAGCTAGACACTTCAATGATTTGCTAAAGGCCAAGTATGAAATAGTGTGGGAGAAGGCAGCCACAGAGGGTAGCAGGCATATGCATGGCCCTCTTACAGGTTTTTCATCCAGGAAGTCATGCATTCTGATGAAGATTTTGGACAGGCTTTTTTGTGACTACAGGATCCTGAACTCCCTTTCCTTAGAACATTTACTTTAGAAAATTTTCAGGTATAATTTTTTTTCTGTCCTTCAAGATATAAATTTTCTACAACCCAGGAATGTGTTTCTCAAGTAACTGGGAGCCGTATCATTGAAATATAATCATTAAAATAATAACAATGACAATAATAATAGTGCCCTTTTCACTCCTTTTTTTTCCTAGTTTTTAAAAATTTATTTTGAGGGGGAGAGAGAGGGAAAGAAAGAGAGAGAGAGACAGCATGCCTACAAACACTCATGCATGTGCACTAGTGGGGGTGGGGGTGCAGAGAGAGAGGAAGAGAGACAGAATCCCAAGCGCAATGTGGAGCTCAGTGCAGGAGGGGAAGGGGGCTCCATGCAGAGCTCAAACTCACAAACCATGAGATCATGACCTGAGCTGAAGTTGGATGCTGAACCCACTGAGCCACTCAGGAGCGCCACCCCCCCACCTCCTTCACTCTTTATGGTAGCCTAGTTACCTAACTCTGATAGCAATGATTAGCAAACACCAATAACCTAATCACCTTGACCATCCTTCCTCCTAATGTTCTTCAGTACTTTTTCTCTAGTTCAAATCAACATTTAAAATCTGCTTTTGTTTCAGTGAGGTTGAGTTTATCTTTTTCTCCTATTAAAATAGCATTGAATCAAGTTTACTTTGCTGTTTCTAACAAATATCCATTGAAATTTTTTTCTTTAGCAACTCACAGAGAAGATCAGGGAGAATCCTTACAAAGCTTCCCCTAAGATACTGGCTGGAAAGGGAACAGCTGCCACCACCAAAATGTCACCCACACTCAGCTGAAATTTCAGGGAGAAGTTCATTAATATCTACAGCTTTTGAGCACTGGTAGAAGTTACTGCAGGTTAGAGAGGAGGAGAAGTCACTATCAAAGCTCACAATTGCACATCTCCCTATCTCCCCTGAAGAACAAAAGCCTTGATCTGCAGATGAAAAGTGATCAAAATACCACCTGAAGTTATTGCAGCTGGAAACAGGGAAAATGTTCTACTCTCTTTTGTGGGGCAAGAATACAGACTATACCCATATTACCTCAGGATGAGTACTCATGAAGGCCATCCCTGAAACTCAGGTTATGAACATCAGAGAACATCCTTCTGTCCCAACTCTGTAAAGTGAAAGAAAACAAGAAAGAAATGGGGAGAGGGAGGTAGGAAGGAAGGGAGGAAAGGAGGGAGGAAGGGGGTAAGGACGAAAGAAGGAAGGAAGGAGGAAAGAAGGAAGGAAGGCAGGCAGGAAGGGGGAAGGAAAAAAGAAAGAAGGAATATAAAGACTGTGACTTAGTTGATAATTGGTGTTTCTCATAGGAATCTGGATTAACAATCATGAAACTACTTTATATGTATACTAGGGTTGGACAAATAAATGAGTGAATTGTGGATAATGGCAGTCATATTTCCTACTTTCAAAAGAAGAGTTTATAAATAAGAGGGGCGGAGTATAATGAACTCCTATGTACTGGATTCAAGTGGGAAATATCATTAGGAATTATTGTTTATTTTATATCATACACATAAATAAATACCAAAATCAGTATAGAATATATACTCTTCTGAAAGTAATTTAACTTTGTTTATTTTATATTTTTTTATAAAAGAATTTTATGCCATTTTTTTTTGAAAACAAAAGAAATATTGGAGGAGGGAAGGTTGAAAGAGCATGTATAGAGCTACTTTAAGAAACAAATGGTGGCACACCTGTGGGGCTTGGGTAAGCATCTGACTCTGGATTTTGGCCCAGGTCGTGATCTCAAGGTTCCTGACACAGAGATGTCATGTCAGGCTCTGTGCTGACAATGGGGAGCCTGCTTGTGTTCTCTCTCTCCCTCTCTCTCTGCCCCTCCCTTGCATGTTCACTCTCTCAAAATAAATAAACATTAAAAAAAAAGAAACAAATCTTCTTCTAGAAGAATTTTATTTTAATGTTTGGGAAATAAAGAGAAGTCATTAAACAGAATTTATCCACATCGAAGTTCTTTACAACTTGTAAGAAAGAAAACAAAATACAGAGCATAGGACTCTCTTTTTAAGAAACCTGGCATAAATTGTACACCTAAATGTTAGAGGTGCATTTCAGCTCGTTTGGAGGGTTAAATAAACTTACTAATGTTAATGAGGTAAGTTTTAAAGGTTTGGAATGCACTGCAATATATACTTACTTTGAAAACTGCTTTCCTACTCAGTGACTCTAGAGTAGTGACAGAGAATAGATAGTAATAATCACTGCTATACTTGTAGCCCCTGAAAATTAAACCTATTATGGTATCTTGTTTGTATAAAACTTATACTTCCAAAAATTTTCTGCAATCAAAACTCCCTCTTACGTAATTTGTTTTAAAATCATGGGGAAGGAAAAATGCAACATCTCTAACTATTCTGAAACATAATCTGATATCTTCATGTATGCCACTTGTTTGTTCCTGAAAACCATAGTTGATTTTGAGATGTTCATCCTGAAGTTTTTCAGACATTTAATTTTTTAGAAAAAAAAGTAAACCCCGTATTTCAAATATAATTTTGGCTTAGGGTGAAATTTACTGAACCTCATAATTATTTTTAAAGTTTAAAACTGGAATTATATTAAATCACATTAATACATTTAAAGGTCTCTGTGATATTCTTCTAGCCCATGAACAGAATGATTTCATCTTAACTATGCACTGTTAATTTCATTGCGGTGATTAATAAACCCTGTCACTATGCATTTATAAACCTGCTATTTCAGGGTTGCACATTTATTGCTTGCTTTTTTTTTTTCAAAGCACCGTTTCATAGGAGCAGTTTAACAAATGTTAAATTTCAAAGACAGATAATAGATAATTACAGGCATTTAAATGATGGATGTTAATTTGATCCTAATAAAACGTCAGGTAAATTAAGGTCATGTCTATAGAAGACAGTCATTTTAAACTAAATTTTACTGTTAGATAATAAATATGTCTCCCCTCTTACATCCTACCCATACAGTTATCTCCTCAGAATTTACTATAGTTTTTAAATAAGTGTTAGATATGACTAAATAGTTCTCATTACTCATCAACACAGATTGGAAACAAACCATTGAATAAACTGTTCTAAAGTAATAGAATGATATTGAATAACCTTACCACAACACACATAAGTAAATAAATTCTATTTTCTCCACTTTAACAATAAGAAAAGTTTGGCATAAACAAATTCAGCAATCCGGGGCACCTGGGTGGCTCAGTCACTTGAGCATCTGACTCATGATTTAGACTCAGGTCATGATCTCATGCTCATAAGATTAAGCTCCCTGTCAGGCTCTGCACTGAGTGTGGAGCCTCCTTGAGATTCTCTCTTTCCCTTTGTTCTTCTCCCCTGCTCACACACTGTCTATCTCTCTAAAAGAAAGAAAAAAGAAAAAAGAAAAAAGAAAGAAATTCAGCAACTTGGTGGAAATGATGAAATAAGTCTTCTAACCAACTCCAAATTCTTCACACATAAACTGGAAAATTACACTACCAAAACAAGTTTGCATTAATTATATATGAATATACTCTTACTGACATGCAAGTCAAAGAAGGTTTGTGGCTGTTTCTCAATAGAAGTTGTGTTTATAATTTCTCATCTGTCACCTCTGTGTAATGAATAATTTGTAACTACTCTCAGGTTTTCCATTCTCTTTTGGCTGAAATTAAAGCCAATAAAAATTGAAATATATGTTCCAGGACTAGGGACTAAAAATCTTACTAGCAAGATAAAATTTAAAAATATTTTGAAAATAGGAAGAATAACTTCTAGTCATAGTCTGTAAGACATTTCATCTCAGTTCATATCAAAACAATTTTTTTTACATTATCAACAAAACAATTTTAGGCTTGAAGAAAAAAAAAGACATTATTAAAGAAAATGAATCAAACAATCATGGTACTAGATGAGAACACTCGTGTCTGGAGAAATTTCAAGAAAAAGGAGTGAACAGATCAAAGAAGAAATAAGTAACAGTAAAACCAAATTTCACTTAGTGATGATCTATGAATGTACTCCTAAGGAAAAATACAGTATTTTTCCTTAAATTATCCAAATAACAAATATTAAAAACATCTTGAGCTCTCTGCTCACTTTTATTACATGGTATTTAAAATATATACACTTTTGTAACTTAACAGGTCTTTGGATAACTTTTCTTCATATTAAAACCTAATGGGGGGGGGTGCCTGGGTGGCTCAGTCAGTTGAGTGTCTGACTTCGGCTCAGGTCATGATCTCGCATTGTGAGTTCGAGCCCCGCTTTGGGATCTGTGCTGACAGCTTCAAGTCTGACAGCTTCGGATCCTGTGTCTCCCTCTCTCTCTCTGCCCCTCCCCCACTCATGCTCTCTTTCTCTTTCTGTCAAAAATAAATAAACATTTTAAAAAAACACAAAAAACTAAGTGAATAATTTTATCATCACCTCCTAAACAGTACAAAAGCCAGAGCACTCACAGATGGATACTGTGGCTAATGCATGTGTTATGATCGCATGTTTGCACACATATTTTATCATGGGAAACTTGAATTTTTAAATCATTGTGAGAAATTAAATCCATAAGGAAAATATAATTCTATAAATATGTTTTATGTTGTGTACTACACTTTCTGGAACACACTGATCAGTAAAACTAGTTACTGTTTTTTCCTGGTTAAGAAGCTATATAGCAAGGCTGAAAATTTATTCTATTCATTGGAAATTCTAGTGTTTCAATATGCACGTTAAGAAGACTCTTATAAAACCACTTAAGTGGAATTTTGTTAGAATATAATCAATATGCCAAAACCAAGATATAGTTTATAGTCAATAGAGTTAATTCATTAACTGTGTTTAAATTTAGAAAAAAAGTATCATAATCAAATATAGTTTGTTCAATTTATCTCTCATCTATTTAGACCATATAATAAGCCCATATTTTATTCTTAATTGTCAAATGGAATACCATAAGCATATTCTCAGTGTCAGGAAGCAGTATCCAAGGATATAACCATGCTCTTGGTTTAGGATGAGGCCTCATTCAGAGACAAAAATTGTTTTGCCTTATGCACTTGTCTCTCTGAATTTTTATTTATATTTACTTTACAGATGAATGCAACACACACTTCAAGTACTTGTAAAAAAGGTTTTATTGATATAAGTGATTTTTGTAATTTATTTTTAATGTTTCTTATGTATATATGGATATAATGTTCACATTAGTTGCTTTGTATAAATGGATCAATATCCTAATAGTCACAAGAGGTCTCATCTTCATTAAAATACTAGTATTGGAGCACCTGGGTGGCTCAGCTTGTTAAGGGTCCAACTCTTGATTTTGACTGAGGTCATGATCTTATGGATTCTTGAGATCAAGTCCCATGTTGGGCTTTATGCTGACAGGGTGGAGGCTGCTTAGGATTCTCTCTCTCCCTCTCACTCTGTCCCTTCTCTGCTTTCACACACACACACACACACACACACACACACACACACACACGTACACACTCTCTTTCTCTCTCCCTTTCAAAATAAATAAACATTAAAAATATATTAATATCAAAATATTCACCAAAAATCAAAAAGCATTCTTTTCAAAAACTTATTTTTAAAATTTCTCTATATAAGTTACTCTTAAAATTTCTAAAAATAAAAACATAAAACAATAAAATAAAAAATATATTTTGACAATGAGAAAGTCTGACATAATGAGAGCCCTCATGGGAGACACTGAATATTTCATAATAAGCAGTGATTTTTTTCAGCTTTTATTTTATTTAAATATTTCATAAAATTCTTCTCATCTGATACATGGCTTTAAAAATGTAGGACATATACACATTGTACATTAATTAAGTGTCTCCTTTTGTTTGATTTATTTGATAAACCTTAGTGATTTTACCAAAACAGAATGTTAGTCATTTTTTTTTAACAGAGCCATAGGAATAAAACACTAATGGTGAATATCGAAGCACAGAGAATACTGTCACATTGACTAGTCATGTCCTTAAACTTAATACCTATTTGTTTTAGGGGAATTATCCTTAGGGGCCTTTTCTGTAACAGCAAAAATAAACAACTTCCCAAAAACTGAAGACCTGAGTCTTTTCATTATGAAATCTCTTAGATATTTGACTAACTTGTGTCACATTCATTAAAAAGCCCCCCTAATAATGGCTTATACATGATGCAGTATTTTTTTCCATCTTTAAAGATCATAATAGTATATTTTGAAAACAGTGAGATGATTTTTTTTAGCCACAGTATAAACGAATATCAAGAGGGTAAAGGAGTTTCTTGCTGTGGTTGTTTTATCAAGTATTTTTGAGAACTAATGAATGGGGTTTTTAGGAGGGGAATACATGGACAACATACTGAGTCAGAATGTTTATATTCAAACATTAGAAGCCAATGCAATTCACTTAGGAAAATAAAGGGAGTTCTAAAGCAGGCTAACTGATAGTTTCTAGAATCTAAGGGATGAATGGAGAACCGAATTCCGGTAGGAAGCAAAGATTGGGAGAGTTGAGATCTAGGGAATGGAATGTTGTGCTTAGGATATTGCCACTGGCAAAGTCACTAGGAACACTCTGCCTTTGTCTCTGGGAATGTCACTGTGGAATGTGATCTACAGATCTGTCGCCCTGGCCCATGCCCACTCTCTCACTTCTGGGAATGGTCTTTAATCAATTTTGAACCTTTGTGTGAATTTCTCAAAATGTAAACTCTCATGCGAGAGGACTTGATGGTCTGTGTATAGACCACATCCTTATATTTTGAAAGAGGAGAGAGGGCAAGTATAACACCTTTTAGGACTCTGTAGAAAAAAAAAAAAAAAAGTAGTTACTACCGGGCTACCACAATATCTTGGTGGTTATACTTTTTTAAATTGCTTTGATTGTCATGAGTCTTTTTCCTTAAAAAAAAAAAAAAAAAAGTTGTGTCTCTATTTTTGAGAGAAAATAAGTGGGGGAGAGGCAGAGAGAGAGGGAGACAGAGGATCTGAGGTATGCTCCAGGAGGTCAACACAGAGCCCCACATGGGGCTTGAACTCACAAACCGTGAGATCATGACCTGAGCTGAAATCAAGAGTCAGATGCTTAACAGACTGAGCCACCCAGACACCCCTGCCATGTTTGTTTGTTTGTTTTAATTTTTTAGGGTTTATTCATTTTTCAGAGACAGAGAGAGACAGTGAGGTGGGCAGGGGCAGAGAGACAGGGAGACCCAGAATCTGCAGCAGGCTGCAGGCTCTGAGCTGTCAGTCCAGAGCCCAGCATGGGGCTCCAAGTCACAGACCCTGAGATCATGACCTGAGCTGAAGTCGACGCTTAACCAACTGAGCTACCCAGGCGCCCCTGCCATGTTTTTTATTATCAGCCACTTTCTAAAGGATTGGGAAATAAGAGACTAAGCATAGCCAAAAAATGTATAAGAATGTAATTTGGAAAATGTGAATTGCAGTGTTTAAAAGACTGGAAATAACATATGCTCTTTTATACGGGTTCTCTCACTTTTAAAAGTATATACAAACCTTTTTGCAAAAGAAGCTTTATTACAGAAAATAATATAGTAGATGGGTACATTCATAAATGTTCAGTTTAAAAATTGTCTAGGAATGAGAACCCTGGAATTGGTTAGTTGCCTGGAGTTGTACCCGAAGACACTTTGCCATATGGTTTCAAAAGTTACATATATATAGTTACAACCCATTTTAATTTCACCAATATATAAACTGTGGAAAGATTAATGGGTTACTCAAGGTAAAAGAATTAGAATGAGAACGATTAGCTTAATTAATATATTCTATCTACTTCATGTATTTGGACTGCATCTTAACATTTTTGGCTGTATTTCTAAGTATGAAAATCTTCATTCTTCAGGGAGACATATGATATTAAATTTTTGGCAATTTCACCTTATAAAAATCTATGTTAAATTGAGTATATAGATATCAAATGAAAATAGTTATATACGTAGCTCACTAGCTTTTTTCCAGAATAAGTATTTTTTCAGCTTTATTAGGTATTCTCAATAAATAAAATTACAAGATATTTACATTGTACAATTTGATATACCTATACATAGTAAAAGGATTCTCATCATTGAGTATGGACACATCAGTCACCTTACATATTTACCTCTTTTGTGTCTGAAAACACTTTAAGGTCTTCTCTCTTAGCAAATTTCAATAATACAATACAGTGTCATCAAAGGTAGTCACATTGTTACAGATTAAATCCTCAGATTTTGCTCCTTTTATAATTGAAAGTTTATATCCTTTGATCAAATCTCTCCATTCCCTCTACTCCAGAGCAACCAGCAACCACAATTCTACTCTCTTTTCTATGAAGTTGACTTTTTTTTTCCCAGATGCCACATGTAAGTGGTACCATGCTGTATTTTTCTTTATCTGGCTTATTTCATTTAGCATAAAGCCTTCCAGTTCATCCATGTTGTTGCAAACCACAGGATTTCTTTTAAAGGCTGAATATTACTGCATTTCCTATATACCACATTTTTTTTTTACCTACCTCTCCATCGATGAACACTTAAGTTGTTTCTATACCTTGGATATTGTGAATAATACAGCCATGAACATAGCAGTACAGAGATCTTTTCTTTGATTTCCAGAGAATAATATAAATAACATTGGTGGGTTAATGTTAGGCTTTTTAGATAAAGAGAAAAATAAGAATGAGGAGGAAGTAAAATTATAACAGGGTATCCAGATTTTGAGATAAAATGTACTCTTGTAATTTACAGGGATAAATAATTGAATGTAACAACCAAGTGCATACTGCTTTAGAGGTGGAGAGAAGCCAGGACAAATAGTCATAATATGCTATTTGTGCAAAGTTTAATCTATGTAATCATTATAGATTCCATATTACCTATTGAATACTTTTTTTTTTCTTGAAATTTTTCTAACTATATGTGCGTTTTTTTGGGGGGTCAGTTTTAACTTTCAATTGTCACAAGCAGGACTGGACAACACTGATTATATGTGAAAACCACAATGCCCCTTTTAACTTTACCCACCTGTTCAAATAATTCATTTTTCTTCATGAATTCATGAAGCATAAATGTAGCATACATATACAGATGATATAGCCAGCTGTATGAACATTTATGTATTTCTCTATTCCAACTTCAAATGAACTATCTACCCTATGTGCCAAAATCTCAGAAAAAAACTAATTTTTTGAAAAATGATTATTCCCTGTAACATAATATAAGTGATCACATTACTGAAATGATCATTTTTACTAATGAACTCTGTGTACATTTAAAGACTTAAATATGTAAAAGTAGATTTAGTCAATTTAAAGTATATTTTTAAAACAACTATCCATTATTAAAAATAATAATATTTATGAAAATCTTTCAAGTTAATATGACCTTTAATATATATAAATCACTGAGAAGAAAATATGCATTAAATTATTAATGAATTATACCATCCAAATCCACACATAAAACATGCTCATCACCTCAAATACTTTTATAATTTATTTTTTTTAATATTATACATGTTTCAGTTACTCAAACTTTTTTTTATTTCTTGAGTCCCTTAGTAAAACTAATTTAAGTAGAGTAGCAGGGATTTATATACATATTTTAAGTGCAAGAAATTTTTACCTCAAGGGCAAATGCCAGAAAATTGAGACTTTGAAACTTACACCTCTGTTTTTCTTTCCAATTTGTGGCTCTATGTCATTGAACAAGTCAAATTTTCAGAATGAAATTCATAGATTTTTTTCAATTCTAAAATTAGTTGTCAGCCATTTGGAATTGTTCTTTACTTGTATATTTTCTGTTTCTATAACTTTAGCCTACTTCTAAGTCTTTGCAGCAGAGCAACAGTCAACTAGATATTAAATAAAAATGTAAATAGGGGCGCCTGGGTGGCTCAGTCAGTTAAGCGTCCAACTTTGGCTCAGGTCATGATCTCACAATTTGTGGGTTCCAGCCCTGCATCAGGCTCTGTGTGGACAGCTCAGAGCCTGGAGACCGCTTAAGATTCTGTGTCTCCCTTTCTCTCTGTTCCTCCCCTGCTTGCACTTTCTCTCTCTCTGTCTCTCAAAAATGAATAAATGTTAAAATAAATAAATAATAAAAATAATATAAATAATATAAATAAATAAATATGTAAATAGCATATAGTAAAAATGATTATAAATATCTATTGAATTCAATCTATGCAATCATTATATAATTATAAAATACATTATAATATAAAATCTATAATAATAGAAATACAAATGCTCAAGTGAATATTGCAAAAATGTATATATTTCCCTGGATGCCAAATTAAACTATGTAGTTATAAATATGCATATTAAAGTTTATTTTGAGGTTATCTACCCTTTATAGTATAATTGGGATCACTAATTAGAGTTGTAAGGGCATTATTTAAACATATAATCAGAGTATTTATTAGTGTGATTATTATTTAGAACTTAATAATATTGGATTTGAGATTATTATTGAAATTTGATTATTATCTAAATAACGAATTATTAGATTATTTAGATTATTTACCAAGAAAGTTTTATAATAAAATCTATTATGAATAAGATAAAATACAATGGTCAATAATTCCAACTAGTAAATACTCATTTAATTATTAAACTGATCCCCTAAAATAAAATAGTAATTCAAAAGAAAGAAAGAACGAAAGACAGAAATGTCTCTACTCTATCTTGAGCAGAAACAATTCTAAAAAAGAAAGTCTAGGGGTACCTGGCTGTCTCAGTCAATAGAGTATGTGACTCTTGATCTTGTGTCAGGAATTTGAGCCCCACATTGGGTACAGAGATTATGTAAATAAATAAATAAACAAATAAATAAATAAAATTTTATTAAAAAGAGAAAATCTATCAATCTCTGCTCTCTGCATCTCCTTCCAAACACCTTCATGGCACAACTTGCACGTACAACCCTCAAAGGAAACAATCTATTGAGAAGCTGGCTTTGAAAAACCATGGGTTCAAAATTTTCCAGAGTATACACACTGGGCAGAAATTGAATAGATTCTTCCTTATTAACTTATACAATGTTTATATATAAACATTCAACAGAAATGTATGCCAGTTTACCCATATAAACTACCACTATCCCAGTCAAAAAGGAACTTTTGACCACACTATTGATATAAAATAGTTTTCCTAAATCAAAGCTATTTTCAAGCTTTAACTTGAAAATTTAACTCCTACCTGACTGCAAAGAAGGATTTAACTTCTTAGATCTACTTAAAAATAATTAGGGCACCTAGGTAGCTCAGTCCCTTAAGTCTCTGACTCTTGATTTCGGCTCAGGTCATGACCTCACAGTTTGGGAGATCGAGCCCCACATTGGGCTCTGTGCTGACAGTGCAGAGCCTGAGATTTTCTTTCTCTCCCTCTCTCTCTGCCCCTTCTCCACTTCTCTCTTTTTCTTTCTCTCTCTCAAAATAATTAAATAAACATTAAAAATGTATTATAAAAATAATTAGAACAGATAATTTCCAGCTCATTTTATGCATGTCTTATTTCACTTGTAAATTATGATGAAAAACAAATCTTGAGTAAAGTATTATATAATTGAAACACAATGTATTTTTTAATGGCCAAAATGACCTCTGCTTTATATTTCAAGAATGCAAAGGTGGCTTAGCATCAAAATATCTGTAAATATAAATCAAAACACCAATAAATTAATGGGAGAAAACTTTGATTTTTTTCAATAGATAAAGGTGATGAATCTAAACCATTTAAAAAATTACTTCCCAGACTAGGATAGAAGTGAATTCTCTGCATTACATAAAAATAATATACCAAAAACGTCCATAAAGTATAAAGAAAAAATAAATATTACACACACCCACACACACACATATATATATACATACGTACATATATATGTATACATATATATTATATAAAGAAGGTGTTTCAGTTACCTATTCTATAGTATCATAAATCAAGAACTATTTTTTAATTTTTATAAGTCTATGGATCACTTGAGTAAGTACTACTAATCTGGGTCAGGCTTGGCTGATCTCAATTGCACTCCTTGTATTCCAGTAGTTAGCTGTATGTGTGGCTGGAGAGTGTCTATGCCAGGAACACCTCTGACACACAACTGGCAGTCGGCTGTCTGTCTGATGGGTTAACAGGAGAAAACACACAATGTGTTTCTCAGGATCCAGCAGGTTTGCCAAAACCTTTTCACATGGCAGCAGCAGGTTTCCAAGAGAGTAAGAAAAAGCATGCCAAGTTTTTTGAAGTATGTATTTGGAAGTGGTACAACACTTCTACTACATGCTACAAGCACAAGTAAATCATAAGGCCAATGCAAAATTTAGGAATGAGGATATAAACTCCATCTCATCTTGTGAGCAGTGGCAAAGTAACATTGTTAAAAATGGAGATACAGAGTGGGCTCAGAAGTTAGGAACATTTTTGTAATCAATCTAATAAAGAGAGAAGAAATGGAATGGTCATAATCGGTAATTAATATAAGCACCTACAAAACTAAACTGTTAATATGTAATATAGAGAATTATTTTATGAAAGACACAAGTATGAATGATGATAATGTGGTGTACATTCAACAAATGCACCTGAAGTCGGCAGTAAGTACATATATACATAACCACCACCTACATATATACAAGTACCTGTAAGTCTTTTTAGTTAAACTCATATTTTGAAATAACAAAAGTTACACAGTTAATATAGAGATTCTTTTGAATACCTATCACCATGTCACTCACGTTGTTAACACCTTATGTTATCATAGTATATTTGTTAAAACTAAGAAACTGACACTGGTGTATGTAGTAGGAGTGCTGATAAAAAGGACTCCATCTCTGGCCCTTCATTTTGTTCACGAAGACCTCCTTTGGGCCCTTGTGTTCCAGGCCCCTTGGGAGTTAACATATGCCCTGGCCAGAATGTGGGAAGGCTTGTTCTGACCTCTCTTCTGGAGCACAGAAGGCACCAGTTTAGATAAATACCCTTTGACCTCATCACAATGATCCCTTCACTCTATAAATTCTGTGGATTAAGGTGCCGACTTTGAGGAGAATAGCTGTGTAGTGTCTGGATTGTCATTCTCTCAATTACCCCCATCAGTAAATTACCCTGGATAAAACTCTGTGTAAATTGTTTTGAGTGGCTTGCTTCATTTATCAGTCTCTAAGTGCCTCCTCAGTCTGGAATAGAATACCATCTTGCCCCCATCTTCTAACAGTATATTAGTTTGAACTATTAGGCTCCAGATTTTATTTGGATTTCACCTGTTTTCTGTTAGTGTCTTCTTTCTGTTTCAGGATCCCACCCAAGATATCACACTGCATTTCATTGTCATGTGACCCTAGCCTCCTCTGGCCAGTGATGTTTTCCCCTTCTTTTCTTGTTTTTCATAATCTTTGCAATCTTGATGTTTGTAGACCAGGTATAAACGTCATCATAACTAGGGCTATTTTTCATGTTTTTATACTAGAATTTTAGATTTTTGGAAAAAGTAAAACAAAGATTAAATGCCCTGATTACATTTGTATGGGGGCTACATGATATATACATTACATATTAGTGAAGTTAACAAGTATTACCCGTAGAAATGTTTGCTGTGTTTCTCTACTATAGAAACTATTTTTAAATAAGAAATTAACCCATATTAGAGGTAAAATAGGATGTGCAACTTTCTAATATATTGTTGCCTAAAACTCTATTAATATAACCAAAATGTAAAATAAGTCGGTATACAAATATATTTAAATATACAAGATTTTAGATGTACAAAGACATATAAGTTCTTCAAATAAATCTAATCTGCCTTAACCCATATATTAGAAAACAATTACTTTCTAGGTAACTTTAAAATGGATTACTTGGGGCACCTGGGTGGCTCAGTTGGTTGGGCGTCCAACTTCAGCTCAGGTCATGATCTCACAGTCTGTGAGTTCAAGCCCCGTGTTGGGCTCCGTGCTGGCAGCTCGGAGCCTGAAGCCTGCTTCGGATTCTGTGTCTCCCTCTCTCTCTGCCCCTCTCCTGCTAATGGTTTGTCTCTCTCTGTCTCAAAATAAATAAAAACATTAAAATTTTTTTAAATGGATTACTTAATTTTATATTATGTTCAGTTGATATATCAGGAAGATAGTTTTAATTTATTGATACAGATTTAGAAGCAAATTCAAAAATCTATCTCTACCTATGAACAAATGAAACAATTTATTTAATAGATAATGCAAATTCTTTGAGTTTTGCTTATATGTGTTTTAAGATAAAAACTGCTTTAGAAAACAGTGTAACTTAAGTGGTAAGATCATAAGCCAAATTAAACTGAATTGAAGATTTTGAAAATAGAGCTAGTTCATGTACTTTTTCTAATGAAGGAAGAGTTTAGTATTAGATATAGAAAAAAAAAATTGGGACAAAGAAGTTGAATTTTATCTGATGTAAAGTTACTTAATCTTTGAAATTAACCAGAACACAACATATTGAAATGCAGATGTGAAAGATCTGGTGGGGAGGGTCATTTAGAAATTATATATGGAAAAGGACAATCAGTAGTGAATGTTTCAGTGGTGCCTGGGTTGCTTAGTTGGTTAAGCATCTGACTGTTGACTTTGGCCCAGGTCATGATCTCACAGTTCATGAGATTGAGCCTTCTACTGGGCTCTATGCTGACAGTATGGAGCCTGCTTGGAATTCTCTCTCTCTCTCTCTCTCTGTCTCTCGCTCTCTCTCCTTCTCTCTGTCAATAAATAAATAAATGTTTAAAAAATAGTGAATATTTCCTTAGAATTTGGAAGTAATGAAATTCATTACACAGAAAAAAAAGTGACTCAGATAGAAATAAAACACTCATCCACTTAAAAAAACATTTGAGGATGTCTGTTACTTTGGTGGTGGACAGCTGAGGAAATTACTGTTTAAAAATTTCTCTTTTCTCTAAAAAATAGGAGGCATTAACTAAAAGATTGATACTCTGTTATTTAATGCATAAAAGTTTACAGTGCTTTGCAATTTATCACCATAAAGTAAATTAAAGTAAAAATAAATTAAATAAAATATACTTCTTTGTCATAATTAATATTTTTGACATTTTATTCCATTTTATTAATAATATAAGCCACTATTTCCTGAATCATATATTTTCCTTATGTTAGTTTCTCTTTTCTGGAACTCATTATTGATTAGTTTACTTAAAAAGTGTATATGAGTGTTGTTTGTTAGTGTGCATGCACAGGTACAAGGACATGTATTGTTTTCATACTTGATAAATAATTTGTACTCAAAACTTGATGGCATCCCTCTATTGTCTTATAGCACCCAATATTATTTTGCTGAAAATACGATGATCATTATTTTATGTATGCTGCACATACATTGTATCTATTCAGATACAACAGGGACTGTTAAGGTTTAGAAATTTTACCAAATAACTAGATACTATATCTTTATATTTATTACAGGTCATTGTCTTAAATGTCCATGTGCTGGCAATTAAAGCAATTTAATATTTAAAAATACTGGAGCTCCTGGGTTTCTCAGTCAGTTAAGTGTCCGACTTTGGTTGAGGTCACGATTTCATGGTTCATGGGTTCGAGCCCTGCATTGGACTCTGTGCTGACAGCTCGAAGCCTGGAGCCTGCTTCAGATTCTGTCTCCCTGTCTCTCTGCCCCTCTCTGGATCATGCTCTGTCTTTCTCTCTTTCTCTCTCAAAAAATAAAACATTAAAAAAATTTTTTTAAGAATATTTAAAAATTACTCCTTTATGTATATGATAACCTAAACCACTGAGTACTTTGTTAAATTAATGTACATTTTTCTAATAATTTTTAAAATAAATATAAATATATTTACATTGTTTTAATTAATATAGGTATATATATATTCAATTTTCAACTTTTTATTTCTATTTTTAGTTTTAATTGGATAGACACTTTTATGCATCTATTTTGTAAAACAGGCATATATGTTCTAGTGAGCAAATTGTGAAATTCTTTTGGTATCATCATCCAGCTAATTCACTGGCAATCTTAACTGAACACTGAATAAATAAGGCAGTTAAAGGAATATCTACAGGGGATGATGTTTAGGGTTCACATTTAATAAGTCTTACTACACAGAGTTGTAAAAAATGTAAGCGTAATGAACCTAGTAAATTAGTGATGAAAGAAAGTAAAAGAAACTAATGGATTCAAAAAATACTACAGATCATGACATGTTATTTCCAGACTATTAAACATGACTGTGCTGAGCAATTGCAGGTGCTTAAAATCCCCATGACTTCATAAAGCATTAATTAAACACTGAATGTCAGAAGAAAATTACTAACATTGTTTTTCAAAGAAAGGTGCGTGACTGCCTTTATCTCTATTCCCCCTGGGGGACTGCAAAAATTGTAAATTCATGTCCATTACCTGAGGTTTAATGAAGTAGAATACTAAAAAGAAGTGTCTAGAATTCTCTCTATATAAGTGATATCCCGGATGATCCTATGTACATTACTGTATGAGTCACACTGCATTAGGGAAGAGAGACTGGCAAGAAAAATCTTCACATCTATTCTGAGGGTTAATTTTATGTATCAAATTTGGCTGGGCCATGGTGTCCACATATGTGGCCAGACATTAGTCTAGATGTTTCTTTTGGGATGTTTTGGGTGAGATTAATATTGAAATTATGAATTTTGAATAAAGCAGACTCCCACGATGATTTCAGTGGGCCTCATCCAATCAATTGAATATCTGAATAGAATAAAAGATTGACCTCCCCCAAACAAGAAAGATAAATCTGCCAGCAGATGGTTTTCAGCCTTCAACTGTAACATCAACTCTTCCCTGGTTCTCCAGCCTGCTGGCCCACTCGGCTGATTTTGGACTTTGCCAGCCTCCATAATCACATGGGACCATTCTGTAAAATAAATCTATTTCTCTCTATATACTTCTTCATGTTTTGTTTCTCTAGAGAACCTTGAGTAACACATCCAAGATGCACTGATTGGCCTTCAGAATTTATATTTACCTCACTTTAGCTTATATTCTGTACATAAAGATGCAAAAGATACTGAACATAGGCCAATCTTCAGCCCTAGGCAGAATTGCAAGGCAGAGCTGCCCTACCAAGTATCAACAGGCTATCAGAAAATATTTCCTGTCCCAATCCCTGAACTTGGTTCTTCATACCCTTGCTTTATCCCCAATATGAGAGAAAAGTGCTTCTTTGCCTGATGTTTAATATGCTTGCAGATCTTTTGGTTTGAGCATTCTTCTTGTTAAAATAAAACCTCTTCTTATTAATTCCAGGTTTGGTTTGATTTGGCAGTTTTCTAGTCCTGTAACTGTGATCAAGATTGGACCTCACCTACAAACCTCTACCATCCGTAAGTCATTTGAACTTTTCTCCTGTTCAGTAAATCAGGGATCCTTTGGTGAGTTAAACTCACAAACCATTGCTATAGACGTCTTGTTGGTTGAAATGTGGAAGGAATTATTTTGATTCCTTCAGGCAAAGAGACTTTTCCTTGGCCTTTTTGTGCCTCTTCTGCTTTTCTTAATCTCTCCAGGCTAAGAATTGTCTGGGTGAATGTTCTTGGCTCCTTGGCTCCCTGGTGATGGGATTGTACTAGGGAATTAATTGAATGGGATTGGCTCATGTCTCCTTAAGGACTTGGACTTAATTATCTGTGGGAAATTCTCCGTGCACCTTCTCTCCCCTTCTGCCACTGACTGTATGTTCTACAATTATAGTACTAATGATGTTAATATCTGTAAAAATATCAACTTCACTAAAGATAATTTAGAAGTAAAATGGCTTCTTTAGCATTGTTAGGACCTCCCTTCAAATCAATGGTTTGCTTGTTTCTCATGGTATATGGAAGCTGAAAAGTAACCTTACCTGTCTAAATTTAATCAGCCAATGCAGTAATTTCAATATATTTATCTGAGCTTATTGAAAGTCTCAGGGCTAATTTGTCTTCTCAATTATTGCTTTCTTACATACTCCAACCTCAGATGCACTCCCAGCTTCCTTGTTCCCTTTTCTTATCTCTCAAATCCTTCAAATCCATTTCCAGACCTTCAACCTTCCCTTGACCTCCCTACATTTTCAGTCCCTACATGGACTGGTATAGCCCTAGATATTGCAAGGAAACAGTAAATTTAGCTAAAGTTTGTCCAGAAAGAAAATGAATCCAACAAACTTTAAAGTCTCGATGATCTCTCTGAAGGATCTGCTTCCATAGGCCTCCAAGACCTTTAAACACACTGGGTGAAGTAATAATCCTAGTTGATGAGCACTCTATGACCTTTCCGATGGACCCTTAAACAACTTGCACCACCCTTAACACCACACATTATCCCACCGTAATCCCTCAGAGTAGACAAACAATCTCTGATGGGATCAGAAAACTTACAATTTGATTTCACTCTTTCTAAACTATTTTCTGTATCTCTTCAACCTCACAAAGCCCAACATAGGTTTTTAAGGCCTGTTAATCTATGAGGAAGAGATTTACTTAATAATTGGAGTGTGATATTTAATGTTCACCCTAAAGGAATAATCCTAGAAATCCTGGACTCCCCCATCCCTGCCACTGTTCCCCAAAACAGTTCTGATAGATACCCCAGTTTTCTGGCCCTTTTCACAGCTCTCCAAGTCCTAGACAGTTTCCACATTCAGAATACACAAACTCGTGGTTCTGAGTCCATTTGGGTTTCATAAAATATATCAAGAAGAAGAGCACTTGAAAAAGAAATAGTCCCCACCGCACCCCTCCAGACCCTTAAACTTTGAGAGCAGAAGCACTTGAAGGCCTCAGACCTATTTTTTAAAGACTCTTGAAAAAAGAACTTTTGTGTACAATTCCAGCTCCGATTTTCCACCCCTATTTTCCCAGTTTAAATAAAAGCCTATTATCTCTCCTTATCAAGTGTAGATTTGTTGGTTTCTATTTCCAGCTTTATTGGATGTAATTTACATCTAACACCATGTAATTTAAACTATACAACATGATGATTATATATATATATATATATATATATATATATATATATATATATATAATAAAATGAAGGGTAGTTAATACAGCCATCACATCACATATATTATAATATCGTTTATGTGTTGAGAACTTTTAAGACTTACTCTCTTAGTGACTTTCAAGTAAACAATATGATATGGTTGACTGTAGTTACAATGCTGTACATTAGATTCCCCAGAATTTATTCACCATTATGTAAGTGAAATAAGTCAGACAGAGAATAACAAATACTGTATGATCTCATGTATAAGTGGAATAAAAAAAAAGTCTTCAGAAACAGAGTAGATTGGCAGTTTCTAGGGGTAGGGGATGAAGGAAATGGATGAAGATAGCATGAAGGAAATATGCAAACAAACCATATGAACTCTGTGCCTATTTTTCTAATCAGAGACACTTACAGACACCATCCAGAGGAGAAAATCTCAGTGAATTGAGGAGCTAGAGATTGGGAATACTGAGGCAGCTCAAATTGGAGGAAGAGAGGTTCCAGAAAGGAGAGATTAAACAAAGAAGAGCCCCAGAAGCCTGCCCACAGAACCTCTTGAGTATTTGGCTAAATTCTAAGCTGTGCACGTTTAGAGTAAAGCTCCAGATGCCAGCAAAAGAATGATTAACAGGGATCTTTAGGTGGAATAAAAACTGAACTTCTGAGATGTAGAAGTTTTGACTAATCAGGGAAGATAGACTGCATTAAACACCTGTGGTAGTAAGTACTGACCCTCCAAAAAGATTATGCTTTAGGGATAGTGCTAAAGGAAAGCTACAATAAAGGATATTCTAAGAGTCATCTGTATAGTCATAATAGCAATATTCTAAAAATTCAACCATATCCAAAGTAACTGATGTATTTGCAAGAAAGAAACAAAAAATCAGCACTATTTAAAGCAGGTAATAAAATCTAATCCTGAGTTTGGCCTTATAAAATGAGCTGGAGAAAGGATCAGTGATTTCTAGGGTTGGGGATTGGGAGATGAATAGGTAGAGCACAGAGGATTTTCAGGGCAGTGAAATCACTCTATGCATTATAATGGTGGCTACATTCAATTATACATTTGTCCAAACCCATAGAATGTACACCAGCAATAGTGAACCTTAATGTAAACTATGGGCTTTGGGTAATTATGATATTTCAGTGTAAATTCATCAGTTGTGACAAATGTACCACTTGTTGGGGGATGTGGATGATGGGGGGTGCTATGCATGTGTGGAGTCAAGGGTTTAAGGAAATCTTGGTATCTTCCCCTTAGTTTTGCTGTGAACTTAAAACTATCCTTAACAAAATCTTAAAGGGGCGCCTGGGTGGTGCAGTCAGTTGGGCGTCCCACTTCGGCTCGGGTCATAATCTCACTGTTCGTGAGTTCGGGCCCCGCATTGGGCTCCGTGCTGACAGCTTAGAGCCTGGAGCCTGCTTTGAATTCTGTGTCTCCCTCTCTCTCTGCTCATCCCCCGCTCATGCTCTGTCTTTCTCTCTCCTTCAAAAATAAATAGGAACATTAAAAATTTTAAAAAAAGAATGTAAAATACCACCCAATATGATATCAGTGAATTGTAGAGGGTGTTTGGAGTAACAGAAAGAAAAGGATGCTAATATTATTGTCTGGTGAGCAGTTAGTTCCACGTATTAGTGATTAATGCATTCATATTTCTATGTTAGACATTTAGTGATAACTATTATAAGAGAGTTGTAAGTGTGGTTTCCAAAAAAGCAATAGTAATAAAATGTACAACTTTAGCCAATTGAAATATAAGAGTTGGTTAAGAAATCTTAACATTGCCTTGCAATTTGTTTCAAAAATAAGTAGAAAAATTTAATACGTTAAGACCAACACAGTATCAAGATATTCCTGACATATGCATGAAAGATCAAACAGGATTTTAATAAATTTGTATTTCTCATGCTTATAAGTAATTTAAGAGGAACAACAACAGCAACAACAAATACTAGATGTTTCACAATTCAGTTTATAAACTAGCATCAACCAGGGAATGTGAATGCAAAAAAATAAAAAATGGACTGCTCTCACAGGCTGAATCATATGAAATTGCAAATAAATGAATGCCAGCCATTTCAAATGTTTTTCCTTCTTTAGGTACAGATTTAATTAAATATAATGAGAAACACATTGGCATCATATTTTCAAGTTTATAGAAACAAATCAATGTGTGCCAACTTTAGAAAATATATGAGCACACTTTATTAATATATTAAAAGATACAAACAAAGGATAGAATAATCTTTATAGATGTTGGTAACAATAGCAAACAATCATACAATAACCAAGATAAATCATGACTCAGATAAGTAGAGACTTTATTTGGAAATGCTGTTACAATGGGGAGAACACTATGACTTCAGGATTGCAAGTGTCTTAAAATTAAACAGAGAAAAGGCTTTTCTTTTATAGGCAGAGGGAAGCAAAACCAGCAGGAACTTTGTAGGGAGTAGAGCAAGCAGTCTGGGTGAGCAGGAGGCAAAATCAGATGCTTCCGCAGGAAATGTTTCTTTCCTCTTTCCGTGGTCAGTAGATTCTGGGAATGAGCTGTTAAGGGGCATGGCTGAAACTTAGGATGAGCCAGTTTAGGGCCTGAGGAAGACAGAAGCCTGACTAAAGTTAGTCAAGCCAAGCGAGTGGTTAAGTAATGGGGAATTGTGAGCACTTGGTCAGGTACTTCCTATGTACCAGGTATTGTCCTGTATTCTTTTTTCTTTTCTTTCTTTTTTTTTTTTTTTAGGTTTACTCATTTATTTTTGTTTATTTTTTAAGTTTATTTATTTATTTTGACAGAGAGAGAGAGAGAGAGAGAGAGAGAGAGAAAGAGAGTGGCAGAGAGAGAGGGAAAGAGAGAGAGAATTCCAAGCAGGCTATTCGCTGTCAGCATAGAGCCCACATGGAGCTTGAAGTCACGAAACCGTGATATCATGACCTGAGCTGAAATCAAGAGTTGGGGGCATAACCAACTGAGCCACTGAGGGACCCTATTTATTTATTATGAGAGAGAGAGAGAGAGAGAGAGAGAGAGAGAGCGCATAAGCAGGAGAGGGACAGAGAGAGGGAGAGAGGGGATCCCAAGCAGTGTGGAGCCTGACACAGGGCTCAAATTCACAAACTGACATCATGATAGGAGCTGAAACCAAGAGTTGAACATTTAACTGACTGAGCTACCCCAGGTGCCCCTGTCCTATATTCTTAATAAATATTCAACCAATAAAGTTCAAATCCTGCAGGGAAGAAAAAATTATGGTGACTCCTATACTGATTCATAAATCTTCACAAAGTAATGAGTCAAAACCAGGTCATGGGGCCACACTTCGGAAGAGAAGCAGGAAGCGTGATTTTACAGAAGAGTTGGTAGGCGTAACACTGGAACAAATTTCTGAGCATCACAATCAGTAACCTTGTGTATACTTTCAGTGTAAATCTTAGGTGATCTATAAAATGGCCCATTAGGGAAATGAGGAGGTTCACCTCATGAATGAATTATCCTAAAAAATGGGAATATATATAAAAAAAGGAAGTTAAAAAAACACAAAGTTTTATTATAAAAACAATCATGATTACTGCACACAGCACAAAGAAGAATTGTCATTATTTCAGGCCATGGAGGAGACAGGATATTTTTGTGGGACTGATCACACAATATAGAATATTTGGTTGTGCAAGAGGTTGTTCTATATTTCACACATTATTTTGATTTTACACTGGGGTCCTCTTAGACTCATCACATGTATTCATGAAATATTCATAGCTGACACAAAGTCTATAATTACATACATGTACATATATATATATACATATATATATATACCATCCTTTATACAGATATATGTATCTAATAACATTGTATTATTGACACTAAAGAAATGACAGATATCTTATTTGACTTAATTCTAGCAATGCATTTATAAGCATTAATATAATGATAATATTTTCTCATAGACCGATATGGATTATATGAATACAGAATTTTAGAAGTGGATATGCTGCATTGAAAGAAAAAAAATGATGCATATACAGTATGCATATATTCTACATGAAGTATTAGGTACATACAGGCAAGAAAGCTTTGAAACGTGTGTGTATAGAACTTAATGAAAAAGAAAAAAAATGAAGTATTATATCCTTTTTGTCGTCTGTGTTTGAATAAGTTCTGGTAATTGTAGAGAAGTGTAGAGCTAATTGAGATAAACTTTATATAGACATTTACTCATATTAAAATAATTTATAATATTACACAATAATTCTCCTGGTCAGTTAAAGAGTGGTTATTGGGAAAATACATATAGATGTTTCCTCAATTTTGATTACTCCTGTCACACCATCTACTGGTAGCTTTTGAGAATGCTATTCATTTCTTGAAAAATCAATTCACTCTTTCTAAAATATATTAAACTGTTTTTATTGACAAAACACACTTCAAAATCTGCTCTTTACTTACTTAATCATTAACTCCCCCCAGAACATCTCTAAAATAATGTCGTTGTCTCTGATCTTTAAATACTAGTAGCTGTGGCGATTGCAGTGTGCATTGAAAAGGTAATAGTTGAAATCAACCTCTCTCCATTCAGGAATCATGCAGGTAAACTTAATGATGCTAAACTTAATGATAATTAATTGATTTGAAATATTTTTAATGAACACTCTTCTATGAGCACACACACATACATACACACACATATAGTGTGTGATATTATATGTTCTCACAGATATTATAGTTGTTTATTTTAACCTGTTTTTCGTTCTCTCTCTCTGTTTCTCTCTCTTAATAACTGAATCAGGATCAGGTAGCTATGTGGGAGAATGAAATTCTTAATTTGTTAATGAGTGTATTTGTCTGCTCAACCTGCAAAATATCATAGCCTGGGTGACTGAAACACACAACTGATTTTCTCACAGTTGTGGAGACTAGAAGTCCAAGATCAAGGTACCAGCAGCGTTGGTTTCTAGAGACCTTTCTTTCTGGTTTGCAGACCTCCTTCTCACTGTGTCCACACACGGCCTTTCCTCTTTGCATGTACACTCCTGTTGTCTCTTCCTCTTCCTATAAAGAAACCAGTTCCTTGGGAATAAGGCTCACCATTATGTCATCATATAACCTTAATTGCCTCCTTAAAGGCCCTGTCTCCAAATACAGTCATGTTGGGCTTTAGGGCTTCACAATAAGAATTTTGGGGGAATACACTTCAGACCATAACAGTGGGGGCATGAATTGACACAACTTAAAAACAAAAACAAAAGTCTTGTAATTTGTGCCATTTACTAGAAAACTTTTATATCTTTATCCACTTACTTTGCAAAGTTTGATTTAATAAGGAGTGTGAAACACTGAGCATCTTTTGCTCACAAATATGTTCATCTGTGAAAAATTGACATGACTGGAGCCATTTTAAAATAGAGCCAGAACAGCCACTGCAGAAAAACTGCCTGATCCATCTTTGAACTGGGCCAAAAACTTTGGTTTGGGTAATACGGCAATTGTGTTAAGCAATTGCTTGAGAAGTCAGTGGGAGAATGGTCTTCCTGATATCAAGATTGATGGTTGTGGACTTTCTGAGGGTAGACTCAGTACTCAATCAATGTATAATCCAGAATAGCTTATCCTGTTAACACCATAGAAAAATAAGTATTCCCTGGAATAAATAAGAGTGCTATTTTCAGCAAGAGGTCCAATATGCCCAGAGCTTACCCAGAAGCTCAAGCACAGAGTGGATCTGTACTTTGGGTCACATGGGACCCATCTGTGGTAACTATTGGTGCTGGGTACACTGAGGGGCTCTGGCATAAAGAGAATATGGGAATAGTTACTGGGAAGAACCTGACATATTGTGTTAATGTACCCTTGACTTGTGGGAAAACAAGACATGGATTAGACTGATGAAAGATGAAAAATGTATGTATTGTCATTTAGGTCTGTTACCCAAAAAATATATATTTTTTAATCATGCATTCATTGATTATATTTTAAAGCTTTTAAAATAATGTTTTGGTAAAGTTTTTTTATGATAAAAATATTGCTGTAGTGTAGAATCAACATTTACAGAACTCTGACCATAATGACACTTGCCATAACTGCGCATTTGCCCCTGTGAATAGGAATGTAGGTAATTTTGTTCTTATTACTTTGCCATTGCTTCCTGTCTCCACCAAAATAAACAATATTTATCTAATAATAAATATACCTCAATTTTAACCTGGGATTTTTGCATGTTACCTTTGCTATGAACTGAATTGTATCCCCCCAAAGTGTATATGTTGAAGCCCTAACAACCCAGGTGACTTTATTGGAGATAAGGTGTGTAAGGAGATGATCAAGGTTAAGTGAGATCATAAGGGGGAGCCCTGATCTGGTAAATTGGGAGCTCTTATAAGAAAAAGGAGAGATACCAGAGCACTGTCTGCCATGTGAAGACATAGCTAGATGGAGGCTGTCAAAGCCAGGAAGAGTACCTCACCAGAACCGCACCATGCTGGCACCCTGATCTCAGACTTCTCACCTCCAGAACTGTGAGAAAACAAATTTCTGTTGTTTAAGCCACTCAGTCTGTCGTATTTTGTTATGGCAGCCTGAGTTGATTAATACAACCTTATCACTTCATAAATATCTCATAGCTCTTTATAATACACACACACACACACACACACACACACACACACACACACAACATGCACACCCACAGAGACACGTATATACACTTGTACATAATGGAAAATATTAGTATTCTAGGGGGTATTTTACTCAAAGAATATATGTGTTTCAAGCTCCAAGGACTCTCAAGAAACCTAAAAATATCACTAATTTTCTTGTACATTTTGAAATCTTTCAGTGGTAATTTATGGTAATTACTGCAGCTTTATCAGAAGTTGACACAAAAGGTTATGCCATTGTGACACTGTCACATTGTCAAAGCTCTGCATTTGCCTCCCATGGTTCTGGAATTGCTTTGTCTCCTGAACCATGTGAGTCCCATGACTGAAGCCGACATTTTCAGGCCAAGATTGATCTTAATCAATGCACTTGGGATAACCCTGAGATGAACCTAATTCTCACCATGTGAAGAATGGACATGGATTTTGATGGGAGACACTCTGTCTATTGTTTCCACTTATATCTCTTCCTCAGCCTTCATGGCTGAACTCTTCTCTTGGTTGTTTGTTTTCTTACTTGGTAATGGGTTTTGTTTCTGGTCCTTTATCATCCCTTGTTTGTATTATTTTATGATTGACTAGTCCTTTTTCTGATTTAATTCCAAGTTTACTACACCTGAATTTTCAAAGGCTCTCGTTGGCCCCTAGCACATTTAGTCACCTACATATTTAGATTAAAACATCTCTCTATTCCAGGATTTGATACCTAATTTCTAAAGTCTGAGTTTAAAACCTGTAAAATTGTGCTGTTTGGCTTAATACTCTTGACCGCAGTATTATAACAAAATTAAACCTAAACATACCCTTGGAGAATAACCTCCTCAATGGAGTCATTTTACATTTACACAAGAAGGGTATTAGTTTCCTATTGTTGCTGTAACAAATTACCTACCAAAAATTTAGTGGCTTATAATAATACAAATTTATTATGTTACTGTTCTGTAGACCAAGATAAATCTCACTGGGCTTTCGTCAAGTGTCAGCTGGTCTGCTACCTTCTGGAGCCTCTAGGAGAGAATCCACTTTTTACCTTGCCCAGCTTTTGGGGGTGGCTTGCATTTCCTGATTGTTTTGCTTTGTGTGATTGTGACGCATTACAAGGGCATCATATCAACCTCTGCCTCTGTACCCTGTCTTCTCTCTAACTTGAACTCCACTGTCTCCCTCCTACAAGGATCCTTGTGATTACATTGACCTGCCAAAATAGAGACAAGTCCAGGGGTAGGTAAGGAGAAACTTGCTTTGAAATATTATTGCAATAGGGAGAAAGCTCTGAACTCAAAATCTGTGTTATCAGAAAACAGGCAAAACAAGATTTTTCTTTTGTAGTGAGGAGCAAACAAGCAGGATGAACCCAATGTAGGGAAGTGAGATAAAAGGGTAGCCTGACTGGATAGTAGATCAGAGGATGTTTTACCCTGAGGCCAGACTGTTTAGGCCCGGGCCCTCTAAGGAGGGATTGTGTGCTGGCTCAGGCTGAGGGTAGCCAAATTTCAGGACCTGGGGCAGAAGAGAATCTCCACTGAAGTTTGGTTAAAAGGCATTTGTTGTAATTGATGAGTAAGGACAAAACAGTTTAATTAATCATTTATGAGGTAAAGAATGGAAATACAGAAGGTGTGTCTGGTCCTAGTGTAGGTAAACAAGGGCAATGTTGGGGTATGGGAGTGGGGGTGGAGAGGATTTGGGGGTGGGCATCTATGAGTCTTAGTTAAGTCACATAGGGAAAGGTGATTCTTTTGGAGTAGCCGTTTACCAGAACACAGAAGGGTGGAGGGTTTCTTTAACCACCACTCTTCCCAAGGATCACAGGTAAAGTTCAAGATCATCAGAGTCCACCTGGATAAGCCAGGATAACCTTCTCACTTCAAGATGAATTAATCTCAAATTAAGAATACAAATACGGGATTTAACTTAATCATTCCTGCAAATACAGGGTTGAGGCCATTATTTATTCTACCACAAGTGGTTCGTGGAGAATCTTGGACAGATATTTGGGTTTCTTATTTCTAAACAGCCATTTCCTGTCATAAGCTTTAGAAGAACTGGTGCTGTCGCAGGTGCCTGCCTGTGCCCATGTTGCCCCAGATACCAGGGGTATCTCCCAAAGCAGTTTCTGATGAGGGAGCAAGGGGCAAGCTGAGGGCAAAATACAGGCTGGCACACACATCACCCCCACACACTCCAATGGAATATGTATGATATTCCTCAGACATTCCTGGCTACCCAAGAACAAAGGAAAGAGGTTTAAGTGCTTGCCATGGTAATGTGGGAAACTAAAGCAAATGAAAAATTAAATTCCCTTACTGCCTACAGCCCATTGACAAGTCCTTGTAACTGGTAGTGTGACTTCCCTCTAGGGGCTTGCACAGCTGTCTCGATGATGACACTTTGCTAGGGGCAAAAGAGATTCTTAGTTTAGCATTATCCCAACCTGGAGGATTCTATAGTCTACTTCCTTTATCTCAACTGCTCCAAGATATATGCGGGCAATCATGCTCCAAGCTTATGGCCCCCTGATATACATCTGAAGGGTCTCATGACTGAGGTTTTATTAAATGGTAACAAATGGTGTTTCCCTGGCAACAGATAGCCCCTCAAGGTCCTGGAAACCTTGGTTCCAAAGTTCCTTAGAAACTTACTCTATCCCTGACCCCCTCTCAACCTATATACCTATATATAGGGTATATAATGAGTTACCCGTCACGACCCCAGTGCAGCTCTTTCTGCCCATGGGTTCTGTCTCCATGCTATAATAAAATAACCTTTTTTGCACCAAAGATCTCTTCAAGAATTCTTTATTGGTCGTTGGTTCCAGACCACCCCACCATCACCCCAAAACTTCATCCGTTTCTCCTCAAGCAAGAAAACTGGTAAAGTTTTAAGCTAATGGTTCACACATATTCATGAAGAGGCTTGTCCAATGGTGGATTCAGCTTAGAATTGGGGCAAAAGTCATCTTAAGGTTCAGGTCTCAGTTGATCAAGGCCATGAGGGCTGGCAAGAGTCAGCATCAACAATCACTGGCTCCACCTGGCCTGTAATTTGAATGCTCAAAGGGGTTTAAATCCTGCAAGGATAACTCAAGGATGTGCATCAAGTCAATCTTTACTTTTGAATCAGTATTGGAAGTTTTATCACTGATTTATTGTCCCTGATATGATTAGGCTATCTCCTGGCCTGATCATGGATGTTTATTCTTACATTCTTTTGTTCCCTTAAAATCATTAACGACTGAGGTCTATTCTTCTGCAGTTTCAACATAACCTAATAAATTCTACAAGAAGTGTGCTTTGGGCAAGTAATGCTGGTAAGGCATAAACTACCAGATGGCCAGGGTCTAAAATGACTTTGCTTATTTCAAAAAACCTATGCCTTGTCTTTCTTTTTCTGTGATTTCCTAATTCTTTCTGATCACACCTATCTGGTCCAAGAAACAATCTCTTCAATTTCAACAAAATTCATGATTTTTTTCATCTGTTCTGAGTTTTTGCCTTCATTGCTGTCTCTGACATCAAACCCTAACCCACATTTTATGATCATCACATGTACTGCCACTATTGATAGCTTTAAAAATTCAGATTCTTGGTGTAGACATTAATTGTCTCTCAAGCCTTGATAAGACAAGCATGTTTTCCCAGCCTTCCTTGCTCCATTGCCATTCTTGCCCTACAATAATATAAACTTTTCCCATTGATGTGAGGGATGGCGTGTACTTTCTGCCATTTTGGTTTGTGTGCAGATGGGTATATGCTTTCTATCAAATTTGCTCTTCCCTATACAAAACACATGCATACTTTTTTAGACTAACTTCTCTAGTGGTAACTCTCCTTACCATAATCATTTTTCCATTTTAACTCTAATCCCATTATCTAGGACATTATACTTCTTTGATGGCATTCTAAATATTCAATATTTACCAGTTTCTAACAATAATCACAGAATAATATTATAGTCAGTTTAATGTGTTTTCATATAGAGCTTGTCACCTATATCTCCTCTTAGATAGTACTTACAGTAGTGTATATTCTTCTTCATCTCTGGCCATCCATTTTCACTTGGATTCCTACAGTGGATTAATGGATTCCTAATTGGCTATCCAATTTCTGCTCATACATCCCACAAATCAATCATGTACAGAATTACTAGAGAAAAAAAAAACAAACTTGTATCTAAATATCTCTATTTCTATCATATCCTTATCTATTTCCACAATAAATACAATAATATGCAATAAATGCAATATATATGCATTTACATACACATACAAATCTCTTCAAACTTAAAGCATGGTAAAGATATAAAGGTGCTGTGTTATTCTTGGAATGAAGTCCAACATTATAAACCAAACTTGTCATTCTATGTGTTTTTTTTAACATTTTTTAAAATGTTTATTTTTGAGGGAGATAGAGCATGCAAGAGTGGGAGGGCAAAGAAAGAGGGGTACAGAGGATCCAAAACAGACTCTGTACTGATAGCAGTGAGCCCAATGCAAGGCTTGAACTCATGAGCCATGAGATCATGACCTGACCTGAAGTAGGACACTTAACCGACTGAGCCACCCAGGCACCCTTGCTATATGCTTGTTAATATGAACTTTTACCAAACTCTCAGTCTAAAATCTGGTAATGACTTACTGTGCAGTACATAATTTGACCTTGCCAATAGAGGTCTGATACTTGCCCTCAGCTTTTGCAAGGTAGTTTGGATTACATCTGATAAGAGTGTTTTTGTTTAGGAGGGGGCTGATCACAAGGCTACATTCTTACAGTCAGGGCTGTTCATGCCAGAAGGACTCACAGTGGGACACAAGGTGGAGGCTTTGGGTCATGCAGTATCAATCAGCTTGAAGACTGAGATTAACCATATGAGGAAACAATAAATCAATCATGAATACCCAGTAGAGCCCTAATGGAAAACTCTGACACTGGGCTCGGGTAAACCTCATTGTTTCGTAATACTCTGTTTGCATTTTTACATACTGATACTCCCAAAGTAAGGTGCCCTAACTCTATAGTGAGAGAAAAGACAAAAGACTGCCTGTGTGTCTCTTTCTTTGGCTGACTTTAATTTGAATCCTTTTCCTGTATGTTAAATGTTAACTATGAGAATAATAGCTTTCAGTAAATTCTGAGAGAATTATCAAGCCTGAGGGTTTTTTTTGAAATTCCTCAAATTTGAGTTGGTGTTAGAAGTGAAGACAGTCTTGTGGAGGACTGTGTGCCCTCAAACTCTGCAGTTTGGGTAACTGGACATTTGGCCTGAGAAGTGGAATTTGCTAAAATGACCCTGATTCATGGAAGGATGTGGTTTATGAAAAAAGATGAAATGGTGGGGAATGACAAACCCGTGATTCTTGGATGGCCATGGGGGAGAAGGCTCACCATTTTATGGAATTGCAGCTGTATTGCAATCAGTTACTGAAGGTGAAAGGTACCAAGTAAATTTAGGAATCATATGTCTAACTTCTGAGGAGTTGATGCATAAGGAAATGCAAATTATGAGAAACAACTAATAAATGTAATCCCTAGTTATTATTATCTCTAATAGCTACAATGAAAATAAGACAGAGTGTTGGGACTGATCCTGATGGCGGGTCATTCTTGGATCTTAGGCATTCACAGTATCAGCCTCTGGCATCAGGGCCACTACCAAAGGGAAAAACTGAACTAAAATAACATATAGTGAAGAAAACTAGAATAATTTTCAAAAGAATGGGGAAAAAAAGGTTCTAGAGTTTCATCACAACGAGATGAAGATTTTTAAACATTTATTAAGAAATAAGTTACAGTGGATGCTGATAGGATTTTAATATAGGACTCTGGGAAGCTGGATGGACTGATGGTGCCCCAACATTGATGGATACTAAATAAATCTGCTTAGTAATCTTAGTTTGAAGAAATTTAGAAAGCCATAGTCAAAGGGACAATGACAAACTCAATGCCCAAATGCTGGGACACTGGCCAGTAATCTAATCAACATAAGAGGTAGGCCTGGGTCCTTTGGCCTGAAGCCTAGCTGTGGACCCTAGGTCATACACATGAGTGAGCAAATAAATGGTCAGGGAGATAAAGAAGTTTGGGGATTCCTTGAAATGGGAGCCTCATGCATTACGGTTCCAAAATCTGTTGGTGGACTTCCAATGAGAGAGACAGTTAGGAGAATACAGGAATATAAGTGTTGATGGGATTAAGGTGAAAGTTTAGATGGAAATTTATGTATTTGAACAGATTCTAGGAAGTGAGTGTGTGAGTGTGTGTGTTTGTGTGTGTGTGTGTTGTTTCTTTTTAACTCCTTTACCTGAATGTATTGTGGGGATAGACTTAGTATTCTAAACCCGAATCCATGAAAACCTACTCTCCCCCCAGTATTAATTGGACATACTAAATGGAAACCCATGAGTGCCTGAACTCTCACAGGTTGTTAACTTGCTAAACAATACCCTTGTGTGGTGTGCAGATTGGACCTTATGGCAAAAGCTTGTGAGTGCCATCCAACAACAGCACTGAGGTTTGAACTGGAATTTCCCATTTGGGCAACATTTACTAGCTTGCTGTTAGAAATAATTAAAACTGTCTCTGTGGCTGAGGGACATAAAATAATCTTTAAACCTATAAAACCTATACTTTCTTGGGTGATGTCAAAGAAATTCTAATGGAGAAGACAGTGCCTGTAAGTGTTCCATAATGAAATGGAAATGGTTTATGCCAGAACATGCTACCAGGGGAATACAAGAAGATCTGCACAAGCAGATAACCTCTTTTCCCCCATTGGTGACTTGGAAACTCCTGAGGAGGTGTTAGATGCTATGGTCATACCATGGTCGCTTGGGCCACTTGAACAGTGCTCTTTGTTCACCAATAAAAAGTTTCTTGGCCTATGGATGGCAGTTCCCAGGTGAATGGACAGCATCCTGTTCAGAAGGCTGTCATTTTGATTAGAGAAACTAAAAACAAATCAGTTCAATGGGTTAAATTAGATGCTGTTTGCCCTTATGTTTGGGTTTTACTAACTCAAGTGCGGTGGCCAGTGGATTAGTCAGATGGTCAGGCAGAAGGGCAACAGAAAATTGCATAGCACAGGGATGTCCATATGGCATACTGCCCTGTGGGAACCATTATGGATATTTAAGCAATACATTAAAGTAGGACCTGCTAATGTTTGTCAGAATAATACCCTCCCACAGCCCTGATTCTGCAGGGAGGGGACAGTGAAATCTCTATTTTGGATTCCTTCTGAACTGTCTCCTGTGTGTCTTTTCCTTTGGATGATTTTTAATCTGTGTCCTTTACCTGTAATAAACTGTAACTATGAGAGAAAGAGCCTTCTGTGAATTCTGAGTCCTTCTGGCAAATGGTTGAATTTAACTGTGGTTTGAGGAACCTCCTGAATTTGCCGTTACTGTCAGAAGTAAGAGCAGTCTCATGGAGCGCTATGTGCCCTGCAACTTTGTAGTTGGGCTGAAACTCCTCATGCTTATTTCAGAGTTCTTAGCATTTTTTTTTCTTTTTAATTTTATTTTTTTCAATCCATCTGTATTACAGCTTAATTTCATACAGTAAAACTCTACTGAACCTTTGTGAATTTTCAACAATGTAAACAGATTGAAATCTCAAATTTATTAAAATGACAAACATCTTTCTGTGAATTTATGGCATCTAGACTTCAAAAAATGTAAATGTAATATGTGTCAGTTTGTAAGTTAATTTTGTTATCTATCATATCTATTCATTTGCATGTAGATAGCTAAGAAAAAAATTAGTCCTATAGCTAAAAATATACTTTTATTTTTTGATATGTGTAGATTTTCCTTCCTTCCTTCCTTCCTTCCTTCCTTCCTTCCTTCCTTCCTTCCTTCCTTCCTCCCTCCCTCCCTCCCACTGTTTCCTTTCCTTTCTTTCTTTTCTTTTCTTTTCTTTCTTTCTTTCTTTCTTTCTTTTTCTTTCTTTCTTTCTCCCTTCCTCCCCTTCCTCCCCTCCCTCCCTTCCATCCATCCTTCCATCCTTCCTTCCTTCCTTCCTTCCTTCCTTCCTTCCTTCCTTCCTTCCTTTGCTCATAATATCCAAATGGCACAGATAGTCTTCATATTCTGTGGGTTTTTATTTATTTGAGACATTTTGAGATTTTTAACCTTATTAGGATATTTACACTTGTTATTTCCATAACCACTTGGAAAACATTCATATTAAATATTTTTCATTGCTAAATAATTTGCAAAGCATCTTTTATTTGTTGAGTTTGTATTCTCTAACCAAACAGTCTCGAATTTGTGTTCTTGCTTAGTGTCTTACTAAACTTGAGTTCTTGGCCAGCCTTTAGTTTTTCTCATGTGGATTTTTAAGACAACTGAAGCAATATCTTCCCAAACAAATTGTTGTTTCTGTAATTATTACTGTTATACTTAGTGGAAACTCCATTACTCTGTTACAAGACAGTTTGCCAAATGCTTGCTTCTGTATATTATACAGCAATCTCACACCTTCATGCCCCCTCCACCATCTTGGGTCTTGATTCAGAGTTTTGCAGCATTACTTGTGCTCTGAATTGATGTGAGGGGGTTAAGCTCCAGTCTCTCTAACCTTCAGGGTTCTAAAATTTAGGTATGTCTTCAGTAAACAGAAATGTGGTCAGAAGCATAGTTCTGACAGATATACATTGTCCCCTGTTTGTTACAGCTCAGGTGGCTTACCATCCAATCCCATATACATTATACTAATGACATGGCTCTTTTTTTGATATTTACTGACTCTGGCCATAACCTCATTCCTCCTTATAATCTTATTCCTGCTTTTTGTTCCCCTCACCTGTTTTAACCCCCTTTCTCTCACAGCCTGCTGCTTACCTCCTGTTTTACCACTAGATGGTACTCATATTTTTGGTATCTTTAAAATACACAACTTTGTTGTTATGGTAAGGAGAATTTAAATAACTCAGAAATATGAAGAACTCTAAATATCAAGTCTAAATTATAATTTTAGAGGCTTTTATTATCTTTTGTTATAACTATATACATTTCATGTTAAATTCAAATGCTGTATACAGATTCTTTTTTTGCCTGAATTCCCTGTAATATATTTTTCAGCATATATTTAGGAATGTGAAAATAAATAGAAGAATGACAATGATTTATTTTACATTAAATATATATGCATAATTATGGTTCTTCCAAATTCTAATACTTTGGGGTTTTTGTAGCCCTTATTTCCCTGCATTTCTTCTCAATTTGGTGTACACATTTTGTCTTTCTGTTTATCTGGTACTTAATCCTCCCATGGAACTATTTACTTTTAATTGGAGAATAAATTTGAATGTTGTCATATACATTACAACTTTTTTTTTATCTTAATGTAACTGGATACTATTCTAAATATTGTACATTTCTTAAACAGTTTATCACTGCATCAATCAAATGACACAAGAACTATTTCAGTTCTCATTTTACATATGAAGAAACTCAGAATTAGAGAAGTTAAGTAACTTCCTCATAGCCACACAGCTAGCTATTACTAGAGCTTGGAAGATGTCATCTCTAAATCCTACAATCTTAATTGTTATGTAATATCTTCTAACCCAATAGCAATGTTTTTGTTGTTACAAAGTATTCTGCTCTTTGGCACCAACGGAAAAAAAAAAGTAACTTACATATGTATTTAAATAAAGGGGCTTACATATGTATTTAAATAAAGAAAATAAAATTTCTAGCTTTGTGGTCTTTGTAGAAAGAATGAAAATTAATACATATACTCTTGATGGGATCACAAGTTGAATATTAAGCATCAGTGGCAAATTAAGAGGTTTTATTATCATAACCATAGCATCAGAATTTCGTTTTCACCTCATTATTTCTCTACTGCTCTTTAACATTAATCTAGTGTTTCCTTTTCAACTTTTTTCTATGTAGCTGAAAGAGAAATAAATTATATACAGGAACTTGTTTAAAGCAAGAACCAAAAAACTGACTGTATCCATAGCCTATTTGTTTTTCTAAATTTTTAAAAATGTTTATTTATTTTTGAGAGAGAGACACACATAGAATGCAAGCGGGGAAGGAACACAGAGAGAGAGGGAGACATGGAATCTTAAGCAGGCTCTAGACTCTGAGCTGTCAGCATAGAGGATGATGTGGGGCTGCAACCCATGAAGGTCATGAAGGCTGGAACCCACCAGGTCAGATCATGACCTGAGATGGTCTGATGCTCAACCACTGAGCCACCCAGGCACCTCTCCATAGCCTATTTCTAAGCAGGAAGTTGGTTATAAAAGTTGTATTTTGAGAGATTACATAAACATTTTCATATTGTATGACTTCAATTTGCTTATGGACTCTAAAAGGGAGAAATTTTGCTTAACAATTTGATTTACTAAAACATGTTTCTTTATTTCAAGTTCAGTAGTGGTTAGTTTTTGCTGGTGGAGGGTGGAATTCAAAAGTCAATGGCATTTGCCTTAGAAGATTCCCTTGTAGTCTTTTTGTGTAGGCGATATAGTCCTAGGATGAAGAAGGAATGAGAAAGGGCCAACCTCATCAGTACATAGAAGAGAGATAGGTTTAATTTCAGGTCATCATGGTACAGAGGAGTGAGGAAATGAGACACAGAGAATAATAAGGAGAATGAGAAGAAAAGAAAGGAATAAGACAAATAGGAAAAAAAAAAGCATAGAAAGAATGATGTGTTCAGTGAAAGAGTGGGAAATTGAAAGCTTTGGGAAGAGATGATTGATGAAAACTATCAAGGTCCATAAAATAATAAAGACATATTAATATAATTTTAAAGTAACTTTCAGTGTGGTACTTTGGTGTAAAGCTTCTCAATTCACACGTTCTCACCCTAAAGACATTCATTAAAGTCTGCTTCACACAGGTTTGGTTGACATCTTACAGAATAAGAGTCAAGATTTGGACAACTAGGCACAACTTCAACTACAAATAGAACAGGAAGTGAGCTCCAGAACATAGATAACAAACAGAGAGGAAGCAATATGTTAGAGTTAGAATTGTTTAGGGTTAAAAATATAACTGTGTCCTAAAAATCTCTTAAGGTAAAGAAGGGGTTTCCAACTTAAATGGAATAGGGCAAAAGGTATTTATTCCAGGAGTTGGCCACTTTCAAACACAGGTGATATTTTGGGGGCAGACATTCTAAATATCTATATATTTCAATTCTGATTCTGTAGTTGCACTATTATAATTTTTGTCAATTATGTTGCTATAACTGAGTATATCTCAGTTTCACCTATTAAAATGTCTGCCAAAATCTTATTAGAGGGCAGTTGAAGAAGTATATGTAAGATGGGCAATCACGCTATTGTGTGTAAGGGCAATACACACAAAGTAAATTTTACTAGTAGAAGATTGAAAAAAAAATATCACCAGTGCATCTAATTTGAAGCTCTATGTAAGTGAAACACAATGACAGTGAATAATTGTAAGAAAAAAACATGTTGCAAAAAAAATCTATCATTATACCATTAAAAAAACATGGATAAATGGATAAACTTGGATTTAAAAAACATAGATAAACACAAATATCTTTGCTTCCCCCTCCCCACATTCAGAGAGTTCTATCCATATACCCTTCTCCAGACTTCCTTGTCATTAATTCATGACCTCAATTCATGATTCATTATATATTGGCCGTTCTTCCTTCCAAGAAAAACAAGCATCCAGGTATGCTTCTCTAAGCTCTGCTCCCCAGGAAGATTCCCCTTCATTACTGCCTTCAGGGGTGTCCCAGAAAGGGCCTGTATTGATGCAGCTGCATCTCATACAGAACTACTGTAAACCAGACCAGAGCTTTCTCTGCCTCTGTCAACTTGTCAAAGGGAACTCCCCCTGCGGCCACAGTTGAAGGCTCCGAGAAAGAAGGTAGCGGAGCCAGAGTGGGAATTATGGGCATTTGGGTTACTTCTTCATGTAATTTACTTGTGCCTTCAGGTCCTGCTCAGGCTGATATTGTATATACCACTTCCGTTTGATGATGGAGTACTGCTGTGCATGCCCAACATAATGTCTGTGTGAGCCAGATAACACCTAGCTCATGACTGGCAGCTTAGGTTGCATGGTAACTTGTTGTCTCAGGATTAATCAATTATTCAGTCTCTGTTCAGGCCTGTTTCTCTAAAGTAGAGTAGTTATTCACAGAAGATAGCAGGGCTTTGCTTTTAAACCCGGAGGGATTGCACTGTAATTCGCCTACAGGGGGCTGCCGCAAGCTCCAAACAGCATTCCTATCAGCCCCTGACATCTCAAGCACCATTGGATCTGGCAGGATCCTGTGGTCAAAGCAGTAGAGCAGCTTACACAGCAGTCTGGACTTGTTGTAGAGCCTTCTTTTGTTTTGGGTCTCACGCCAGATTAGCAGCTCCTGGGTCACTCAATAAATGGACTAGAGTTAACATACCCAAATAAGGACTATGTCGTCTCTAAAATCCAAAGAAACCCATTAGGTATTGTGCCTCTTTTTTGGTTGTAGAAGGGCCCAGGTGCACCTACTTATTCTTAGCCTTGGAAGGGTCATCTCAACATGCCCCACACCTTGGGCATTTGGAAATTTCACTGACTAGAAGGCCCCGAATTTTTGATGGAGTCACTTTCCACCTTTTAACACACCTATATTCAATCAATAAGTCTAGAGTAGTTACCACTTCTTGCTTACCAAGTCTCATAAGGATAATGTCATCAGTGTAATGGATTAATGTGATATCTTGCTGGAGGGAAAGGTGATCAAGATCCCTGCGAGTTAAATTATAACTTAGTGTTGGAGAGTTGATATATGCCCGAGGTGGGGTAATTAGGATATATTGCTGAAAGCAAACTAATTCAGATGGTCCTTATCAACAGGCATGTAGAAAAAAAAGCATTTGCCAGCTCAGTGGCTGCATACCTTCCATCAGGGAGTATGTTAATTTGCTCAAGCAAAGAAATCATATTTGGTAAAGTAGCTATAATTAGAGTCACCACTTCGTTATGCTTGTGATAATCTACTGTCAGTCTCCAAGATCCATCTGTTCTCTGTGCAAAAAAAAAAAAAAAAAAAAAAAAAAAAAAAAGATAAGTTGAATGGAGATGTGGTGGGGATCACCTACAGAGAAGAGCAATCACAGAGCAATTAATTTCTCACAGTAATGTTGAGCGTTGCATCTTCTGCAACCTCCCAGGGTAGGTAAGTGGTTCTTAAATGATAAATTCTCTGTAACTTTCCAATCCCCCTAAGCCTTTGAGTCTTTTCCTGTACCATAATCCAAAGCAGGTCTGGAATTTCAAGTACACTTAATGTGGGTCACCTTTTCATCTACATTTTAGCCAGCCAAGCAAACAATCTGTTAGAGCACTTTCTAACTCCCCAAGTTGCAATATTAAATGCAGAGACCCCTGCCTAATGGGTCCATATCCACGATTTTGTCCTGACACAATTTTGTGGGTTTTTTCATCATTATCCCACACCCTTAAAATGTATTACCACACATTTTCCCCAGATTTCTGTCTGCATAAATTAAACAAATCAAGCAGCTCTTTTTGAATGTAGCACACTTCCTCATGGGTCACATTTTGTACCTCACCTTTAGGACCCTCCTGAGACTTGAGTCTAGTCACAGGTCAAGAACCTAAAAGGGGTTGTGGAAGTGGGCAGCAGTGTGTTGCAAGACAACTTCCTCAGGGTAGGCTATTACACTGTCCTCAGAAAATGCAGGGTTGGTCTCCTCAGACATGGATGGAAAGGCTGCTGGTCCTGGCAAGGAAGACTCATCAGAATTTAGAAGCTCAGCAAGTCCAGCTTCATTAAGGTCTTTCCACACATCCATATTCCAACTTTCAATATCCAGTCCCTTCCCAATCAATGCTATCACTTTAACAGTAGACACCCTGTGATGCTAGGGTTTCAATTTGCATTGTTATTCAGCCACTGACAGAATAAGATTTGGGGTTTAGTTTTAATAATCTCTTTTTAATGTTTTTTATTTAAATTTTAGTTCGTTACATTTTGCACATATGGTGCAATATTGGTTTCAGGAGTGAAATTCAGTGATTCATCAGTTACATAAGACACCCAATGCTCATCACAAGTGCCCTCCTTAGTAACCATCACCCACTTATCCTATCCCCCACCCACTTCCCTCCATCAACCCTCAGTTTGTTCTCTATCATTGAGTCTCTTGTGGTTTCCTTTTCTCCTCTTTATACCTCCCTTCTCATATGTTGATCTATTATCTTTCTTAAATTCCATATATGGGCGAAATCATATGTACTTGTCTTTCTCTGACTGAGTTATTTTGCTTAGCACATTACATTCTAGCTTCCTTCACATATTGAAAATGGCAAAATTTCATTCTTTATGATGGCTTAGTAATATTCCATTATATATATATATATATATATATATATATATATATATATATATAGTGTATATAAGTGGTATATATATATATAGTGTATATAAGTGGTATATATATATATAGTGTATATAAGTGGTATATATATATATATATATATATATATATATATATATATAAAATTTGTTCTTTAGCCATTCATCAGTCTATAGACAATGGGGCTCTCTCCATAGCTTGGCTATTTTTGATAATGCTGCTATAAACATTGGGGTGCATGTACCCCTTTGAATCTGTATTTTTGTATCCTTTGTATCTTTTAGCTAAATACCTAGCAGTGCAATTGCTGGATCATAGGGTAGTTCCATTTATAGTTTTTTGAGGAAACTTCATGCTGTTCTCCAGAGTGGCTTCATCAGTTTGCATTCCTACCAACAGTGTAAGAGGGTTCCCCTTTCTCCACATCCTTGCCAGCACCTGTTATTTCTTAGGTTGTTAATTTTTAGCCTTTCTGACAAGTGTCAGGTGGTATCTCATCATGGTTTTGTTTTATATTTCCCTTATGATGAGTAATGTTGAGCATCTTTTTATTTTATTTTATTTATTTATTTTGAGACGGAGGGAGAGAGAGAGAGAGAGAGAGACAGAGCGAGCATGAACCAGGAAGGGGCAGAGAGAGAGGAGGAAAGAATCCCAAGCAGGCTCAACACTGTTAGTGCAGAGCCCCAAGCAGGACTCAAACTCATGACCTGAGCTGAATCAAGAGTTGGAGGCTCAACTGATTGAACCACCCAGGCACCCCAAGCATCTTTTAATATGTCTGTTGGCCATCTGGATGTCTTCTATGAAAAAGTGTTGATTTCTGTCTTCTGCCCATTTCTTAACTTGGTTATTTGTTTTTGGGGTATTGTCAAATTTGGTAAGTTCTTTATAGATTTTAGATACTAACCCTTTATCATATGTCATTTTCAAATATCTTCTCCAATTCTGTAGGTTGCCTTTTAGTATTATTGATTGTTTCCTTTACGATGCAGAAGCTTTTTACCTCGATGAAGTCCCAATAGTTAATTTCTGCTTTTGCCATGTGACTATAAGAGATAAGTATCTTTTTCAGGGCAGACATAGAAACTCTCAGGCCATTTATATAGCCCTTCAGCTGGAAATTCAAACCCCTGAGCTCATTCTTTGCTTTCTCTTCTTTGTACAGAGACATTAGGAGCAACCAGTTTATCTTATTTTATTCATTGGTTTCATTAAAATATTCAAAGGTATCATATACCTGGTTTATAAAATGCTTGCTTTATAAGTGCCTTATTATGAGTATCCAGTGTTAATAATTTGTGTATCTCTATAGCCACATCACAAGATGGACTACAAGTGCTCTGTTTCTTCCTGAAAATAGAGTTGTTAAGATCTGAAATCTAATGAGAATAGAAAGCCAGTTTTAGAAATTGCAAAACCAATTCAAAAACTTTTTCTTAAGATTCTATTCCTCACTACCAGAAACATATCTGTTTTAATCAGGGTTCTCCAAAGAAACAGAACCAACAGGGTGTGTGTGTCTGTGTGTGTGTGTGTGTGTGTGTGTGTGTGTGTGTAAACAGAAAGAGATAATTATTTTGGTAAATGGGCTCACATGATTATAGAGCCTTCCAAGTTCAAAATATGAAGAGTGGGGACGCAAGATTTGATGTTGCAGTTCAAGTTCAAAGGTAATCAGGCAAGGGCCAATGTTGCAGCTCATGTCTGATCAGTTCAAGTTGAAGATCATCTTCTGGAAGCATCTCTTTGCACCTGGGAAAGTCGGTCTTATTCTTTGTTCAGACCCTTAAGTGATTGGATGAAATCTAAAACTATGGAAAGCAATCTGCTTTACTCAAAGTCCATTGATTTAAATTTAATCTCATCCAAAACACCTTTGCAGAAACATCCAAAATAATGTTTGACCAAATATTTAGGTATCGCCCAGAGAAGCTGACACAAAATTAACCATCCTCCTCTACACAGATGCAGTGTAATTGTGTATTTGCCGTTATATACCAAATGCCTTTTTATTTCAATAGGTTTTACTACTTCTAGCACTTTTTCAGGGAAAAACACATTTTAATTAGTATTTAAATTCATCTTTCATTCTTTTTTTCATTTCTCAATGAAGTAGTGAAATGAGCATATATGTCCTCTTTTCATATAAATGCCCTTATTGCACATATTAATCAGCTTCTCCTGTGGTGATGAATAATCCCTAATCTCAGTGGCTTACAAAAACAAATGTTTATTTCTTCCTCTGGTTCTGCCTCTGTTGGGCTCAGCTGGACTTCACAAGCTTTTCATTCTAGGATTCAGGGTGAAGAAATATCTCCTCTGTGGATATGATATTGCTATTGGAGAGAACTCAAGAGCTGCAAGCATAAGGTGATGAATCTTAAAGCCTCTACTTGGACTGAGCACACTGTTCTTCTTCACAGAGTCTATTGATCAAAGCCATTCATGTGGGCAAGACCAGAGCTGGTGCAGTGGGAATGCACATTGTCTCTAGTCTCCTAGAATGTACCAAAGAGTCACATAGCAAAAGGCAAGGAGGTATAATACCATTACTGATAAGTAATTAAGAATTGTGAATTGTCATCATCATCATCATCATCATCATCATCATCATCATCTAGGAGACTGTTTCTAAAGAAATGCAGTGTTCGCACATGCGTAACATTTTAATAAGTAGGGAGCAAAACTTTTCCAACCCAACCTGGTTCCTCTGCTAAAAAAAAATATTTTTTACATTAATTCATATTGTAAACATAAACATGATTAACATGGCAAACTTTCAAAACACCCCAAAATAATTTTATGTGGAGGAGGATTATGGAAATCTGAAGAAAAGGCACGTAATGGTAAAAACTTAGTAGTAATAATTCTGTTTGTTATGTATTTGTTTTGTTTCAGGCTCTTTTACATGGTTGATTGGCATGATATTATTTAATTGTCATAAAATTCATAGGAAGCGATTACTTTCATCATCCCCATTTTAAGATGAGAAAAGTGAGGCAATAAAATTTAACCCAATTACCTATGAATGAGAAGGAAATAGCAGAATCAGAATTCAACTTTAAGCATGTAAGAGCCACAGTATCACACTGTTATAGCTATAATAAAGAACAGTTATAAATACCACCTTATTTTAGTATAATAAATGCACTGTATACTTTTTCATTAAAATGCCTAATAAAAGTTTATAACATATATATTTAATATTTACATTGTTTCTTCTTAAAAGTATATGAAAATATAGATGCATATGTTCTCAAAATAACTTTTTCTGAGGATCTTTGAAAGCATTTACACAATTTGGAAAGATGTGCCTCACATGAGGATACATGGTTGAAGTGATAGATTCCACATTCACAGATTTAAAGCGAGGCAATAGATAATTTGACTTAATCAGAATCCGCGGGAGTTATTTTTTAAGATATTCCTATCGTTCATGTCATCAGTTTCTGTCAGACATTCATGCTCTGAATTTCTCTGTGTCATGTGTATACATTAAGAGACAAAGCACCAGTTGTATACGTGTTTTCAAGCAGACTATCTTCAGAAAGTTAACTTTTCGCATGTGTGCTAATGATACAATGTTTTTTAAAGCACTAGTTTTCGAAAAAAAGCTCACAGCTATATTTAATTATAGAAATCAAATTAAGAATCTTATGTGACAACATATGCTGCATGAATCTAAATCTGCTAAATTGTATAGAACATGCAACTTGAGTCATATATTGCTGGCAGTGGGAATATAATGGCCTAAGTATTTTTTAGTTAGAATAAGAAAATACTAAGAGACTTGGGATGTTTAAAAGTACACATAGATTTGCATTATGAATATATCTAAGCCCATAAACCCTTTATTATGACCTATTGGGATAATTACAAGAAACCTCTTATTTGACATGCTTAGCATATCTGTTGACACACCTGGATCCTCATAACAAACAAACAGGTGTATTTGCAATAGTTACTCAGTTCCCTACTAGGCAGTACACAGGCAAAAAATGTAAAAGCCCATAAAGTAGACATAAACATGTATTTAGAGATTAGAAGTGACTTACATGATGTCCCAAAGTGATGGTAGTGATGGGTACAGAAAATGGGTATGTTGAATACGCAGATTATGTGTGATAGTACCTGTGTATAATACAAAGAAGAATGTTTACTTAATTTTGAACACTTCTAAAAATACTTTTGATGATAAGGTTAATTTTAGTGTATACGCATACATGTTACAATTACTATCGTACAATTTAAATGGGTTTAGGAAATTGCATGAACTCCATAAAACACTGATCACATATGCATCTGTTCAAAATTATGCATCATGGTACCACTCCTATAAAGGAAAAAAAAAATAGTGGGTTTATTTGACTGACTGCCAAACATTGTATACAAAGGCAGCATTTGAGGGAAAACTTGCTTTATTGTTATGGCAAGTGAGTAAGTGTCTGGAGAAAGAGTGCAAATGGAAATTATAAAAGAATGAAAGTTTCTTTTATATAATACAGAAGCCAATTTCCTGTTCATTTACTTGCCAGGATTCAGCATTACTTGTCCAGACTCAGTGATGACTCTTTTGAGTTTAAATCTTCACTGTCCTTGCTGGCAGAGAAGCAGGGCACAAGAGGATTCTAGAATAACAGTTGGGAATTTGAAAAGGCAAAAACTATGCCTCTGACACTTGCATTTCTGCATATATCTTGGCCTTTAGTGCTGTTAATATGATGATATATATATATATATACATATCATAATATCATATATATAGTAGAAAGAAAAGATATATAAGATCTACCCTCTACAATTTCTAAGTGTAAAGTTTGCCAACTATAAACACAGTGTTTTACAGCAGATCTCCAAAACTTATCTAGTATAACTGAAACACTAGACCCTTTGAACAGCAACTCCCCATTTCCCTCTTGCCCCAGCTCCTGGCAACCATCATTCTACTTTCTGCTTCTGTGAAATGGACCATTTTAGGCATCTAATATAAGTGAGTATCCAGATATTGCTAATATTTACTCCATCTCTGAAAATTTATCTACTGGAAGCAAGACCTGAAATTTGTAACCTAATGCTTATGTAATATTTTTCAAAATGTTTTTCTCCCATTTTGTTTGTCCTAACAGAAGGCATGGGGACAGTTCTTCAGAAGCAAAATCACATTGAAACTACATTTCTTTATAATTAGGCATATTCATTAAAAATTAGTATTCTATTATACATTTTAAACAATTATTTTATTGTTTTATTGACTGTAGATTGCATTAGTTTTCTAGGATTACCTAATTAAGCAGCACAGACTGAGTAGAACAACAGAAATTTATTTCCTCACATTTATGGAAGCTAGAGCTCCAAGATCAAGGTGTAAGCAGTGTCAATTTCTTGCAAGGGTCTCTCTTTCTGGTTTGTAGATGCATGGCTTCTTCCAATATCTTTACATGCTCTTACCTCTGTGTGTATTTGTGTATATGATAACAATCTCCTCTTCTTAAAAGAACACTGGTTGTGTTCTTGGATTAAGATCCATTTCCTTTGAAGTCATTTAACCTTATTTACTTCTTTAAATACCTTAATTCCAGGGGCACCTGGGTGGCTCAATTGGTTAAACATCTGACTTTTGATTTCAGCTCAGGTCATGATCCCAGAGTCATGGAATCAAGCCCCACATCGGGCTCTGTGCTGATCATGGAACCTGCTTAAGATTCCCTCTTTGTCTCTTTCCCCTGCTCACATGCTCACTCTGTCTCTAAAATAAATTAAAACAAAATTAAAGACCATAATTCTAAATACAGTCACATTCTGAGGTATTGGGGTCAGGACTTTAACAAATGAATTTGGAGGAGGGGCACAACTCAGCTCTTAACGTTAATATTATTAGAATATATTGATTTGTTTATGATGAATACAATACAAAAGTTGAAGTTTATGAAATAATATTTAATATAATCCACTTTCTTAATAATTGTTTGATATAAAAGGTGGGTCACAGATGAATATTTTCTATCAAAAATAACACAAAAATTGTAAGAATTAAAAGAAGGGGGATATTATATTCTTTAGGTAGTGAAGGTGTCAAAATAATGTCTCTATTCCTGATTACAGTAAGCTCAACTCTTTGTTTTCTGTCCATTTCTCTCTTTGGGGATTTTTCCCCCTTCTCTTTTTACCTTTCTGTATCAACTTCTATATTATGACTTCAATCCTAACAATGGTAATATACATTCCCTCAGTTTCAACTTTAACTATTATTATTTTAAGACTCTTTTCATATATCGTTTCTTCAGTTACCCTTCTAATATCTCAAAGATAATACTGAAAAGGTGAATACATCTTATTCTCCTTCCAAATCTTTCTCCTGACAAGTCAATTCCGTTTCCTTTTATTTCATTCTCCTTTAAAAAAAAATCCAAATCTGAAAGCAGATTTTCAAGTACAGTTTCATAATTTGTATCATATCCTTCTTTTTTCTATTTATACAATCTCTAAAATGTACTATAGCAACTTATTTCTTGTTTATTTTTATTGTTGCCTCTAGACTAACACAGGCTGTCATACTTTGTCTTTAAATCCCTTTAGAAGCTTCTTTAGCAATTTCTTTTTTTTTTTTTAAGTTTATTTTTAAGAGAGAGGGAGAGAGCAGGGGGGCGGGTGCTGAGAGAGAAAGGGAGAGAGAGAATCCCAAGCTCCATGCTGTCAGTGCAGAGCTCGATGGAGGGCTTGAGCTCATGAACTGTGAGATTGTGACCTGAGCTGAAACCAAGTCAGTCACTTAACCAACTGAGCCACCCAGGGGGCCCCTATTTAGCATTTTCTTAAATTCTGGTTTCTTCGTCATATTCATGCTGAAACTGTTTCCAGTTATTTTATCTGACTCCCATTTTTAACATAATATTTAATGGCCATGCTACTCACCTCCTTGACTCACACTGCTTACAGGAAAATGTTAAAAAATACTGGTATTTACAGTCCCCCACATTTTAAGAGCATTCTATGTTGCAGTCAATCATTTTTTCTCATGTTTCTACCATAAGCTTTCCATTTAAAAGGTTCAAATCTTTAGTTACTGTATTTGTCATCGGTTGCTGTGTGAAAATACTGCCATAGACTTAGTAGCTTAAAATAACCAATACTTGTTTATCTCACAGTTTCAGTGAGTCCACAGTCAGAGCATAGCTTAATTTAGGTCCTCTGCTTCAAGGTCTAACAAGGCTGAACTCCAAATGTTGACTAGGGTAGCAGTCTTACATGAGACTTGACTAAGGAATATCTTCCAAGCTCATGTGGTTGTTGGCGACATTCAGTTCCTTTCAGGATACTGAGATGAAGACCTGTTTCTTTCTAGTTAGTGGCTGGAAGCCACCCCCAACTTCTTGCCTTGTGGTCCTTTCCATAGGCAGTACAAACATAAAAGCTTGAGAGTTAAGAGCCAGCAAGGAAAGGGAAATAGTATCTTCTAACAATACGATTGACACTTGTATGCAAAATAATTATGTTAACCAATACGTGCATCCTATCACATTTGCTGTATGCTATTGAATAGAAGCAAGTCTCAGGTTCCACCCACACCCAAAGGGACAGGATATCACAAGGACATGAATACCAGGACTTGGGTCTCATGGGAACCATTTGGGGTTTGTCTACTACAGCCATCTTTATATAAACCGAGACCTTCCTTGGCTATAAGACCTAATGAATAATGTTTGCTCTGATACTTTGTTTTTTACTCTTCCATCTATGTTAACACATCCTCACCTTTCTTTTCAGAAAGCATCCTCAGATCAGTATAATCAGAGAACTATTAATAAAGTTATTGTTGCAAGAAATCATTTGACAATTTGACATTTAAATAAAAATAAGAATTTTATTTATATTTGAACCTATCTACTATTTGTCTAGTCCCGCTAAGAGAAGAAAAGCTGCATACATTCTAGGAGAAAAATGTCTCCCTGCATCTACATTTTTAAGATACTATTTATAACCTTTCCTCAGTGCCTAATAGTGTAAGTTCATGTGTTTATAATTATAAGAAATTTGAGAGCAGAAACCATGTTTTATATATAAACTTCACAGAGGCACATAATCCAATATGTAGCAATAATTCAAAAATATTTTAATTAATTGATTGAGTCAAGACTAACAAGTGATTGGATACAGAAGGCAAAATTACTTTTAACCAAGCAATTTAATGTGATTTTGTAATATAATCTGCATAAACAACCATGTTGGGAAGATGAATATTTCAAGTGTAGCTTAATGGCTACTAATCCAACATGATAAAGATTACTTTTGACATAAAAAAATGCACTTCTCGGTAAATATTTCTTGCTGATGAAATGGATTCTTTAAATTAAATTCAGCATCAAATGGCACTGTGGTTTTCCTTTTTTTCTTTAATACTAATTTGCTCCCGAGTTTATTAGTTATTTTAAATTGCTGTTGAAACTTAATCTAAGATGAGAGAATCATGTTATCAGAATATAAAATAATGACACATAATATAAACTTGGTAATAAAAAAGCAAATCCTTTCAGCTCAAAAAACATCACATTTAATAGCATGCAATCTAAAGGAAGAGTATGGCTGCCAGACAAATTACTAGCACTTCTATATTGAGCAGTGATATGCATTTGTTAGTGGTTGCCAACAGATACTTATGTTAATGTACTGTCTTGCACCTCTTATTATCTAAAACTGTATATTTTTGATCACTCAGCATATATTTGCTAACAATTATTTGTCTGCTCTAGCACATGAGTCAAACATCAGACATTTAAAATTGTTAATAGATTAAAGATAATGTGGTTGCTAGATATGTGAAAAGTAGACTCTATGATTAAAATGATTTTTTACACGGTTAGATACCAAAATGAAATTCTTACAATAGTAATACTTCATTTGAATTGGTTTATAAATGTCATGTTAGCTATAAGGCAATGAATTGTGTAATGGTTTTTAGAAATCTTTTTTTCCAAGTCATGTAAAGCACTTCAGAGGTGAAGTTTCAAAGTCATGTAAACTTTCCATCAGAATAATATTAACAAAGCTCATTATTTAAATAAGTTTTCGATATTCATTTTTTCAACATTAAGTAAAATTTATACAAAAATAGTGTAATTTTTTTGTAAGGAATATTTTTAAATGTATTCAAAGCACCTAAATTTGAAGAGTTGAAACAAAGTAATAGTTTAAGAACAAAGATATTATTGACTTATTAACTGGTGTCACTTAATAACTAAATTCAGTATATCGAATAACCATAATGGAAAAGATTATATGCAACGCTCTTAGGTGATACAATGATGGTTATGATTGCTTTCTTAACAACTTGAAATAAGTGCTGAATTTGAAGGCATTAATATGGATGATGATAGTACAAAGCCCTAAAGAATACATTCATATTATGAACGAAATTATATATATATACATTTTATCTTACTATATATATATACAAAAATTACATTTTATCTTACTAATCTTTACAGAATTTATATAAATTTATATAAATTTATATAATAATTTTTATAATTATTATTATAATTATATTTATATAATTATATAATTATATAATATATATATTAAATAATTATATAATTATAATTATATAAAAATTATATAATAATTTATATATATATAAATATATAAATTTATATAAATTCTGTAAAGATTAGTAAGGTAAAATATAATTTTTAAATGGGAAAGTCAGAAAATCTTCATTGAAAATAAAAGGATGTATATTGCATTTTAAAAAAATTCTGATGTTAATGCTAAGTTACAATAGAATATAGAGAAACATAAAGTCCAAGCAGGGATACTTGTTTGAGCATTATTTTAGAGAAAAGAAAACTCAAGAGAGTTATGTAAATCTGTGTTCAGTAGATTGTGATTTTGTTTCATTGTTCAGCTGTCCTTGCATCTATACGTATGACTTTGAAGTTCTTTGCACTAAAGATGTTCAGTATTTTCTTTTTTTAAGCTTTATTTATTTTTGAGAGACAGAGAGAGACATAGCATGAGCAAGGAAGGAACAGAGAGAGAGGGAGACACAGAATCTGAAGCAGGCTCCAGGCTCTGAGCTGTCAGCAACAGAGCCCGACGTGGGGCTTGAACCCACGAACCGTGAGATCATGACCTGAGCCAAAGTCAGATGCTTAATGGATTAAGCCACCCAGGCGCTCTAATGTTCAGTATTTTCTTGACTTTTGCTTCCAACACTTGAGTTGTTTTGACTTGACTTGTACTTATTTATATCATGCCATTGGGACTACCCACTTGGGTAATGCTGCTGATCTCAGGAGGAGAATAAGATACATAGAACAAAGAAGCCTCAGTTAAGCCACCTCAGCCATGACAGAACAACTTTCTTCAAGCTAAAGGACAGATATGTGTGTGAATATACCTCTGAGTGGAGTTGTCCACCTGACCTCAGTCTCCGTCATTGACTTTGTGCTGAACTATGACTGCATAAGTACAAATACATGCTGTAATTTTCAGCCACTTAATTTAGGGGTTATTTGATACACAACAGTTGTTGACATTTAAGATATGATACTCAAAGCTGAGGTACAGCTATAACAAAAAGTCTAACATGTCATTGTCATTAGAAGCACATAATGAATGGATGCTGGAGAAGTGGTGAAGGAAGTATTTAAGGAGACTAAAAAAAATGTTGTTCTTTATTATTTACTTGTGAAACATTTGGTAATATTAAACTTACAATAACTTGAAAGACTGAACATGTATGTAATATAACGTCAACAGAGACATGGCTTTCAGGTAAGATATGTGAGAATGAATTGTTTCTCTTTAGCCTCATGGAATATGATACAAAAAGAACAGTATTATTTTCAGAAAAGAAAATTAAACTACTTCTCATATCTAGACTATTTACTGAGTAAAGGGCCTTCAAATTCAATTACAGTGTGCGACCCTAGACCAAATCTAAGGTGCTACCCAGTATTATATGCTTTTCAGGTAAAAATCTGTGACTCCTATAAAGGAGTCTCTATTGGTCTCTTTAACTGGAAAAAAAGAAAATACTGTAAAAAGCATAGGGCATCATTCTAGAGTAGCATAACTTTTTAAGGTTATGTCTAGAAAGAGGCACATGTCTAAAAGAATATTAAATATGGTTTTTGTGTAATGCACTAACTAGCATCAAATACATAGAAAACTCATACTGCTTTTAAAAAATACTGCTTAAAAAATACTGCTCTGAGAAAACTTTATTGGCTAAGTTATCTGCATTTGACCTAATAGATAATTGATTTTTTTTTAGATGTGACATGTTCTCTGGAATCTCAATGCTCAACAGGCAGAAAGCAGGCTTAAAATATTTATCTGCCATCAAACAGGCAATATTGTTCAATGTTCTCTTTGTAGGTGACCAAAGATAATAGCAGAAAAACACTTAGAGAATGGACAGAGAGACAATGGAGCAGAACCAGAACCTAATTAAGAAACATCTCTTACACTCGTTGTAGGGGGACCTGTCAATCTTTACTCAGAATGACTTCAAAATTGCTAAGAATCAGTGAGTGTTATATATGTCTATCATTCTTCTTGTTGTTGAGTAAGAGATTTTTGGCAGTTTTCCTGCCCATATTTTAACATTTTTTTGTGAGATGTGTGGTAAGGGAAGGCAGATAACATGCTTATCCATGGGCACATCTGATTAAGAAGAGTCATATTTGTTCTGATATAGTTGGGAACATCTTGGACTCTGAGTCTCATGACGTGACTATTGAGTAGGCTGAGAGTCCTGAGGGTGAGCACATTCTGCATGTGAAAGGGCCGTAATTCCTAGTGACTAAAAGGGTACGCGGTGTGAGGCTACAATATTGCCTCTTTTTTTTGTTTGTTTGTTTGTTTTTACGTACCTTTGTGGTGGAAAATGCAAGCCATATGTCCGACCCTGTCTCCACTACATAGAGATCATCCTTGCTCTGTCTCTTTCTTTTTTTTCTTATAAAGAGAAAATCAGAATGTTACACTGTTAAATATCTCTTCGTTTATGATGCTGTCTTTCACCCCTAGTCCCAGGTCCATTGTGGCTGCCATTCACTGTAGTGCTGTCCTCTTCTTTTTTTTTTTTTTTTTTTTAACTATTTTATTTATTTATTTATTTATTCATTTATTTATTTATTTATTTATATATGAAATTTATTGTCAAATTGGTTTCCATACAACACCTAGTGCTCATCCCAAAAGGTGCCCTCCTCAATACCCATCACCCACCCTCCCCTCCCTCCCAGCCCCCATCAACCCTCAGTTTGTTCTCAGTTTTTTAAATACAGAGTATCTTGAAGATGGAGTGAAGTTTGCTGGCTTTCCATCTCTATAATATTTTCACTTTTGAATCTTTGAGATAGTTTCTAAAGGACATATAATTTAGAATTTGAATTTTGAAGGCTGTTACTAAAATAAGAATTACCCAGGGTTCTCATAACTTTGAAAGTCATTATAATGTCCTCTTGCAGATACTCCTCATTTTATTTCATTTTCTAAATAGTTCTTCTTCTTTCTCTTTAAGAAATTATCTTCAATTTCTTCACCCTTGGTCACAGGACAATATCCCGATTTCTGAATCCATCTCTATTTTTGTTTCATAGTTGTCTTCCTGATTGTGTTATTTTCTGTAATAGCCCTGGGAATCAGTAGTAGGATTGTATTAATTATCTAATTCCACCCCAGAAACCATGGTCAAGACTGAATACAGTCAGATTGTCTTTATAGTTCACACACAAAAGAATGCCAAATGGAAGCATGGTAGTTTCTTTAATATTACATTTTATTTGTCAAACACTTATTTATCTTTTAAGCACAGACATTTATTTTGAGATCCAGTGTAGTGTCAAGAAGAAACTAGATAGCTCTATTTTCCTTACCAATCCAAGAATTGTATTGTTGTGTAAAGTACTCATTGGTTTCTTTAATACTTCAACTTGGAGCCTACAACCATAATAAATAATATACATCACATTTTTATGATCACTTTCCAGAGGAGAGTAAGGGATCAAATTAGTTTTCCTTCATTTTCTCTTGGCAAAGATAGGGAGATAGTAAATTGTTCCAGTTATATTGAGATCACCAACATCTGTTTACAAAGAAAAATATCTAGGTATGTAAGCTAAATAAATCACAACCCGAAAGTATTTAATCATGCCAAAGACTAGATAATTATATTTAGTCATGATTTATTTTCATTTGATCTGCCCAAATCAATGGCAGTCTTATTTAGAAAGTATGCTTGAATGTCCTGTAGCTACAACTAAGTTGTATTTCTGATAAATGTTCTTTTTATCTACTTCAAATAGAAAAGCACAATTTATCCCACATTTAGATAAGTTAAAATATGCTTTGCTGTTTTGTATTTCCAACATCTATTTTTTACAAAGAAAATGGTGATTTACAAAAGATGACAAGTTGCAAAGTGGTTTTCACTAGGATTTATGAATTGCAAAATGCTCTCTTGATAGTAATCAATGGTACAGTCACTGTTTAAATTTTCCCATTTATTTGCAATTCATACATTACAGAGCTGGAAATAGAAGCAGCCCCTTTCAAACTTTCCATATTATAAAAGATTGTATCTTTATTACAAAAGAATTGAGTTAAAGGCTTAAAGTTATAAAATTTTATATTTGGGCCCATCCATTATTTTCTGATGATGTTTGAAGATATTTTTCTGTCTTTATATTTTGAATCTCAAGAGCATGGTCACTGTAGGAACAGTCTGTGATTTCATCACACATAGTTGACAATGGATTTTGGTTTAACATCAATGGCTTTAGGGAGAAGCAAAGTTATACTTAATAATAATGAAAACGGTACAGTGCCAAATACTCATTTAATATGTTTTTCATAATATGTAACCATGTAATAGTAGGCATGCAGAATATAAATGGTTAAATCTCCAAATTAGGATTCAGGAGCCTAAAACATTGAGTATCTTAATAATATTTATAAACGAATTATATTTGTATATTCATATGCTATACCTTACCAAATATTTATTAGCCCTGTCACCTTTATGTATTCCCTTTATGACTCACCCAGTTCTTCTGAGCTCTGTCCTTTTTGTCTCTACTCGTCCCTCATAGTGGTATTCAAACTTCTCTTGACTTCACCTTGGATTCTTTGTTCAAGTTTGATTCCACCCTAAATAGTTTCTTTAATTTTGTTTTTCATAAAGAGATCTTCCATTGACATTTCTAAGATCACTGATAACTGGTCCACTGCAGTAAGTTCTTGCATTTCTCCTGCCCTCTGCCATTTCTCAGCAAAAGGAATTTTAGACTCTCCTTAGTTTTGACTGTGCCATCAATATATTTGCTCATCGCTCCATGCTGGTTAGGTAACCATCCTTTTGGAGGAAGTGAATAGTAGCTGGTAATTTCTAGGTTTCAAGCTATTAGGACCATCAAAAAGTTCCCAGGTTTGTTTTCTTTGTTTTCTCACTCCTAGTTCATACTGCTTTAGTCCCACTGATACCAGTGATTTAACCCCATGAAATTATATTCTGTGATTCATGACAATACATCCAGTTGGTTTTGTGTCAAATTGAATATCCATCCTTCTGTTGCTAAGTTGAATAGTCAAATTTTCAGTCTTTATCTGACATGCCTTATTAGCAGTGTTTGACACAGCTGGTCTCTGTTCTCAGGGAGTCTTTTTTTTTTTTTTTTTTTTCCTTTTCAACTGGACTTTAGATTGCACCTCTCACTGGGCATTTCTGTTTAGCTTCATTTGCTGGATTCTCCTCTTTCCCAAACCTTTAAATTTTGCTATATTATGAACCTCAGTCTTCTTTTCTCTTCCCTAAATGCATCCACTATTTGTGCTATTTTATTTGTCCAATGATTTTAAACACATCTATACACTAATCACTTCCAAATTATGCACTCAAAACTCCAGACTGAAGTGTTATATTTAGTCAGTGTGCTTCCATATTTAATAAAATTCTCAATTTATCATATGTAAACTAAAATAGTTGTCTTTTTTTGAGACTGCTTAATTTAATTTATTTTTTTTTAAATTTACATCCAAATTAATTAGCATATAGTGCAACAATGATTTCAGGGGTAGATTCCTTAATGCCTTCTACCCATTTAGTCCATCTCCTCTCCCATAACCCCTCCAGTAACCCTCTGTTTTTCTCCATATTTGAGAGTCTCCTCTGTTTTGTCCCCCTCCCTGTTTTTATATTATTTTTGTTTCCCTTCCCTTATGTTCACCTGTTTTTGTCTCTTAAAGTCCTCATATGAGTGAAGTCATATGATATTTGTCTTTCTCTGACTAATTTAACTTAACATAATACCCTCTAGTTCCATCCACATAGTTGCAAATGGCAAGATTTCATTCTTTTTGATTGCCGAGTAATATATAATTATATATATATATATATATATATATATATATATATATATATATATATATACCACATCTTCTTTATCCATTCATCCATCGATGGACATTTGGGCTCTTTCTATACTTTAGCTATCGTTGATAGTGCTGCTATAAACCTGGGGGTGCATGTGTCCCTTTGAAACAGCACGCCTGTATCCTTTGGATAAATACCTAGTAGTGCAATTGCTGGGTCATAGGGTAGTTCTATTTTTAGTTTTTTGAGGAACATCCATACTGTTTTCCAGAGTGGAATGGTTGTCTTCTTCTTAATGTGCTCTGTTCACAGTCTTTCCCATCCACATTAATGGCAAGTCAATCTTTTGGTGCTGAGGCAAAACAATATTCTTTTACTCCACCTTTCCCCTTATACTCCATATCCAGTGCACCTACAGACCCTTTTGGTATTTCCAGAATTTGACTACTTCTGGCATTGCCATTCTGAAACAAACTGCCATTATCTTTGTTCTTTATTAATGAAGAAACTTTCTAACTGGCTTCACTGATTCTTCACTCATGTTGTCTAATCTACTGTTATAACAGCCAATAGACTGAGCATTTTAGAATTTAGATTACTTAGAATTTAGAACTCATCTGCTATAGACAGGATGTTTGTATCCTTCCAAAATTCCTGTGTGGAAACCTAATTCACAGTGTGATGGTCTTTGGAAGTGGGACCTTTGGGAGGTGATCAGGTCACGAGGGTGGAGCTGTCATGAATGGGATTAGTGTACTTATAAAAGAGACCTCAGAGAAGTCCTTCATTCTGTCCACCATGGGAGCACACAGTGAGGAGATGGACATTAATGAAATAGGAACTTGTTTCTCACTAAATACCAAATCTTCCAGTGCCTTAATTTCAAACTTTTCAGTCTCCAGAAATGTGGGATATACATTTCTGTTGCTTATAAGCCACCCATTCTATGGAATTTTATTATTGTAGCAGCCCAAACAGACTAAGACATCATCTGCTGAAAACATGCAATGCTTGTCTGCACCATATTATCCTTCTGTCCATATATGCTTTCCCTTCTACTGCAAAGACTGAAATCCCTGAACCTTTATTTTTTAGACTCCCTTAAAAATCAAGCTTGGGTTAATGTTGCTAACAAAAATAAATGTTGCTAATAAAAAGTGCTCATATAAAATCTTGAAAGTAACGTGGAATTAAAAACTATTTGTCTTTTGGCTACTGTGGACAGGCAATAAAGCAAATGTTGGCTTTTAGGCATCTTTCTAATAATCATCTACTTTGGTGTTGAAAGTAACTGTCATCATTAATCATTGTTTCCCTGTGATGCCTAAAAGTGTCCAAATGCTGAAGTTAGAAATCGCCTCTCTGACCATTCTTCCCAGTAGTTGGAATCATATCAATTCTCTATTGAATATTTCTTATTTGAAATACATTGCATAAACTTATGTTTTCTTATTTGAGCCTTTCCTGATAGAGGCTTAAGTGTTTGAAATGTTTTCACAAAACAGAGCATCATAAATGGAAATTTAGAATTCCATATATAACTTGGTTTGATTTCAAGTTAGTAAGAGTCTTACTACATCTAGGGCTTGAATAGGCAAAAAGAAGGCAGTAGTGAAATATCTGTACCTTTCAGTTGGCTGCAATGACATTCTTATGAAAGGCAAGGAGTTAGGAAAGAAGAAACATTCCTTATTTCTATATTAAATCTCCTTATCCCATTGTGCCTACCTTCCCAACCAATACCATCCTCTTTTCTTTAGAGGAGACCAGATTCCCTTTACCTGTAGAAACTGTAAAATTCCAAAAAGGAACATTTGACTTGCACACAGATGCCAACTTTTGTTAAGACCCATCCCACTACCTCTCCTTGCACTTAGACTCACCTAGATCTGGATAACTAGAGTGAAATAACTAAATCATCCAATTAGAGAGCAAAACCTTTCTTGGAAGGAGATAGCATAGCTATTAAAGTAACTGCAAGGTTTTTGCTATTTATGTTGGCAGAACCTAAGTAGTAATGTGAGAAAAAAAACTAAGAGGTTATCTCATGGAAGAAGGTATATAGTTTTGGCAAAGCTTGACTTCTCAGAGTGTTTAAATTCACTGAGTTTGTTCCTGCCACAGAAGTCTTTCTAATCATCAGGCTGATTGAATGGCATGAACCTAGATTGAAAATAGCTTGTAATAAATATAGCTTTAGAATTACTTCTTTATAGCAAGAAAGATTAACTCTTGGAGAGAGAAATGTTTGAATGGATTTATAATAGTCAAAAGTTTTAAACAATGCCTTCCACCTGCAATATCCCTCCAGTGCCCTTTCCTGAGAGGGCTTAACACTGTGCTCCCTGTAAAGGGGGGAGTGATCCCTAAAAAACTTCAATCCATTATTGCAGAGCATGTATCGACAGGCGAATTTGGATCTGAGAGAAAATGAATTAATAAATAGCACAGGTGATCGAATTACAAGTGAAGATGTTTACCTGAATCTACCTCAATGTGCCCACAAATATACATTATACTATCTCTCTGTTCTTCAATACATAGTTGGGAACAGTTTTTATACCAGTCCCCCTAACCAGAGATAGGGGTTTATTACAGCAAAAAGGGGAAAGTGTAAGATCTTGGAGCTTTTCTGTGCTAACAAAATCATAAACCAAAAGCAATATAACATAATTGATTACAAATATCATTACTACAGTCAAAGACATGAAAATGTAAAAATGTCCTTCCTTTCACTTTATCTTAATTTTTCTATTTGACTTTTAAAGAAAAAACAGATATTGATAAATGAGCATGTTTTGTTGGTATTCTTATCAGGTGTCAACTTCAACTCCACTTGCTGTGCTGGTTATTTGATCTTTAGTGGACTTGATCAACCAAACCTTTGTCTCCTGGTATACAAATGCCCTTTTCCCCCTTATCAAATAGAAAATCCCAGCAGAAGCTATGTATTCTTCCATTATAAAGACATCAGTACAACTTTATTGTTTATGCTCAGGGCTATTATAGTTCTACAACTCCCTGTCACAGTTCGGCTCACCGTTCTTTTTATCTTTTGTTACTGCACAGTAGATGCTGCTGCATTCAGTCGGTGATGTCATGCTGGTTGGGGCTTGTAAGCAAGAAGTAGCAAACGCCTATGTAACTTGTTAAGACAATAAGTCTGCCAGAAGGTGGGGGAAAAATCCCAGAGCAAATTTAGAAAGCCAGTACCTCAGAAAGAAGCTCAATAATTGTCCAGCCTCTTAAGATTTACAGAGGCAACATTTATGACGTGTGTGTGTTGCTTTGAACCAATTCTCAGAAAGCCCGTAGGCTACCGCTTTTGAGTGGGAATCAGACCCGTAAGTACTGGTGATGATACAGTCTGCCGCACAAGTCCCTTCACCAATTGTGCCTTATTGGGCCTCTCTGATCCTATTGCGCTCGGTTTGGCCAGTGACAAATGTAGTATAGGAGCTCTGGTAAGCCAATAGGAAAATCATAACCTGGTCTCTAAGGATTGAAAGAAAAATGGTTTTACATTGTGTCCTTATACAGTGTAAATACCTGATGATGGGGAGCCACGTAAGTAGGCGTTTCCTCTCAGTTCTCCTTAATGAACTGGGTATTATCTGATCCAGTAAATCATCAAATTAAGTTGTGCCACAGGACTCCATAATCAGCTGGAAATGGTATGTATGAAATCAGGCTCTAGCGGGTCCTAAGACTCCACCAAATTGCACAAACTCCCTGGCACTTACTTGTAGTTCATTGTCACCTGGCCTTCAGCCCACATCTATGGCCTCATGGGACGCACCCTCTGGATGACCCCTGGGCCTAAAACAAACAAACAAAAAAGTTTGGGCTTGGTTTATGAATCATTATATATAAGATGCAAATACCGAATGTAGTCTGAAGCATTATAGTCTTTCTAAAGGTGAGTCAATTATCCCAGTCAAGAATATTCACTAACTCATTTTGTAATTTTTTTTTAGATACTGGATTTGTTTAGTATTCCTTATTATCAGATACTAGGTATATCAGTAGATCAGATGCTAGAAGCTAAAGTGATTTTCTTTGTATAATTTGTTAGTTATGGTTTGACATTTGTTTTAGAACTAAGAAGTAGATATTGTGTTTTTACAACAGTGTATTTCATCATACTGTCATTATGTTTGTTTTTAATAAGCCTTATTTTGAAATGTAACTATGAACAGAAAACGATGTTCTTTTATCATTAAAATAATGCATGCTATTTTAAACTGATGTATACATTTCTCCCTCAATTTGGAATTGTAAGCACTTATGGAAAGTCTTAACTTTAATGGAGGTAAGCAAAAGGTGTGAATACTAAGATTTACACTCTATCTTTTGAGTGAACAGTTAACTTTATGTTATTTTCTTGTTTATAAAAAAAGCTGTTACTATGTTACCCTGTGGCATAAATAACATACAAAATATCTTTGTGGTAAAAAGGAAATTTACTTATTTATACTTGTATAACCTGAGGTAAAATGATGTTTTGGATTGTGTGTTTGTGTAAATGTATGATTACTCTGGTTTATAAGCACATATTGCTTATAGCTTATTTTCCAAATTATGGAATACTAGTGGTCACCCATTTTGTAATCATTTACAGTTTGTCCAAAATTAAAATGAAATAGCAAATATATATGTCAAATTTATTCCATTTAGAATTTAAAAGCACATTAATTTTTACTAGAGTATATTCTAAGGTTCTACTTTTTGAGGTTTGTTAAAGAAAACTGTAAGATCTACAGGAATGTCAAACAATAGTATTTGACCCTAGGTATTTGAAAATAAAGTTTTAAATCTACATATGACCTTTTTACCTGTTTTCTCAATAAGTTTTAGAGACATCTGAAATGTTATACTAGGTAATGTCTGAAATATATACATTTAATTCACATTTCCTAACTGAAAAGCAAAACAAAACAAAGCAAAACAAAAAAAGGTACTCTATTGATATACAGCCTTGAAAGCTATTTTTCACAGATCATAATGGCACTGATCCTAAAAATGTTACTATGAAATAAAACAGGGAGGCAATTGACAGGAAGTACATGAAGATGAAATAAAAGGTTGATATTTTTATATGAAATATGATATAAAATGAAAAGTTCTGTACTAGTATAAATTAAGCCAAGTACCTGGGAGAGGAAGATGAATATTCCTCCTCCTGACAAATAGTGTGGCTGAAGTGCACAGAAAAGTAAATGACTTCTCCAATTTCTTCTAGGAATTCAGAAATACAGCCTAGGGAAAATTCTTAAATTTACTTTCTCAATAAATTAAGGACAATGAAATGCTGTTATATTTCTTGATGAAAATGGAGGTATGAACATAGTTCCAAGAATAAGATACTGGTTTTTGTTTCATAGGGGTTATAACCTGAACAATGTTAGGACAGGAGTGTCTACCACTAGCCCTAAACTTTTGCGGTAGAACTTTCAATATGATCAACAACACTGCTCTTGTTCTATTCTTGATGGATGGGAGCCGTTGGAAAAATGACGTCATGGTGGATTCCAGACACTCATTTCTTCTTGGAAAAAAAAAAAATCCCATTGACTTTTGCAAGCAGTCTTTACCTTGTTCATTCCTTAGATCACATTGCTTAACCATTGACAATAAGGCTCCTGAGTAAAATGAATAAATAAAATCATGAATTACCATTTAGTTTCATCCCTAAACCCTTCAATTTCATAGTCTTCACTTAACGCACACACATTCACACGTGTGCACACACACCCCCTCATAGAGCTAATTCTCCACCCCCAACCGAGATATATATATTATATGTATGTATATACATATATACGTGTATATATACATGTACATATACATGTACATATACATGTATACATATGTATATAATATATATACACAGTATATAATATATACTATATATAATATAAAATAAAATTATATAATATATAATATATTATATATGTGTATGTATACATATATATATAATATACATGGCTGAGAATAAACTTTATATGGACTACAGTTAATGTTCAGCGGCCAGATTTTCTACTGTCTGCTATTTACCTGTGAAGTTCTCCTCAAGACTGACACAAGACCACCACATATTTATACCAGTCTAATTCAAATGCTGTTAGTGCAATCTAAATTCATTATGTTATTTACAATTAAAATATCTTAAAAATATAGATGCAAGTCCATGGGAATTGTTCAATATCTTATCAATACTAATAACTAAACTGCCTTTTATTAAAATAGTTTTTCCCCCACCATATTCTGGAATCAATACTGTACATTTCATGACTTAAAAATAAACAAATCGGGGTGCCTGGGTGGCTCAGTCCAATAAGTTTCTGACTCTTGATTTTGGTTCAGGTCATGATCTCACATTTTCTGAGATCGAGCCCCATGTGAGGCTCTGTGCTGACAGCGTGGAGCCTGCTTGGGATCCTCTCTCTCCCTCTATCTCTGCCCCTATCCTGCTCATACACCCTCTCTCTCTATCTCAGAATACTAAATAAACATTAAAAAAGTAAAACAAATTAACTTTAATAATTTTTAAAGCTTTATTTTGTGAAACAAGGCACATATTTTCCTACTTAATTAACATTTTATTTCTTGTAGTACATTAGGCACATGATACTTAAAAACAGATTAAAACTCTTGAGGACTAAAACTTGGAGCTTTAAATTGTTAATACAAATGAATATATTAATTTTATTTTACTTCATTTTTGTCTCATGTGCAGTTTTTGTTTTGTGTTCCTAATCATTTTGCATGATCTTATGCCTCTTGCCTTAGTTAATAAGAAGCAAATTACTTTAAATACCTTATATGAATTCTGTGGAAGAAATGCCTTACTGTAAATAATACAAATCTAGAAAACAAGAAAAGACAAGTAAACAAAATAAACAAAACAAAAGAAAAATAACCTCCTAACATTAATTTGTGAATTTATTGCAATTATAAATAAATATTTATAATTTATAAACAATTATTGAAGTCTATCACTATCCCATGACAAAAGCAAAATTTCTATGTTTGGAGGGCTACTGTATGTATCACTAACGTATAACAGTGTCAGGTGCAAAGGGGCCCTCAAGTTGTTGAATGTATATGTGAAATAAAGGGGCTGACTCAGAGATGAACATTACAAAACACATGTGATAACTCTTTGTTAGTCGAATATATGAATCTTTTTGGGTAGGACAGACTCAGTTCTGATTTGACCTGGGATAATTATGAATACCATCACCAATCTCTCTCAAGGAATCCTTGTCTAGATACAATCGGATAATCTCCCTTCTCTGTCTCTAAGACATTCTGTGTTCTTTGTGCTTCTATGTTTATCAACTGGATATTTAACAGATCCTTTAGTGGTAGGGACTATTGGTATCCCTGGTTAAAAGATGAGCAAGTTGAATTAAGGAAGTAAGCTCATTTATGCTTTTGGAACATGGAGGATGTAGGATTCAAAGTCAGGCTGTGTGGCACCAGAGCCCTTGCTCTTAAATCACTACCCAATGATGATCATAGCATTTAATGGATGTTCTCCAGGATGCCAATATAGACTGCTAATGCAATCAAAAGTAATCTTGAGTTATTTTATTTTATTTATTTATTTATTTTAACTTTTTTTTTAATATATGAAATTTATTGTCAAATTGGTTTCCATACAACACCCAGTGCTAATTCCAAAAGATGCCCTCTTCAATGCCCATCACCTACCCTCCCTTCCCTCCCACCCCCATCAACCCTCAGTTTGTTCTCAGTTTTTAAGAGTCTCTTATGCTTTGGCTCTCTCCCACACTAACCTCTTTTTTTTTTTTTTTTCCTTCCCCTCCCCCATGGGTTTCTGTTACGTTTCTCAGGATCCACATAAGAGTGAAAGCATATGGTATCTGTCTTTCTCTGTATGACTTATTTCACTTAGCGTCACACTCTCCAGTTCCATCCACGTTGCTACAAAGGGCCATATTTCATTCTTTCTCATTGCCACATAGTACTCCATTGTGTATGTAAACCACAATTTCTTTATCCATTCATCAGTTGATGGACATTTCGGCTCTTTCCACAATTTGGCTATTGTTGAGAGTGCTGCTATAAACATTGGGGTACAAGTGCCCCTATGCATCAACACTCCTGTATCCCTTGGGTAAATTCCTAGCAGTGCTACTGCTGGGTCATAGGGTAGGTCTATTTTTAATTTTTTGAGGAACCTCCACACTGTTTTCCAGGGTGGCTGCACCAATTTGTATTCCCACCAACAGTGCAAGAGGGTTCCCGTTTCTCCACATCCTCTCCAGCATCTATAGTCTCCTGATTTGTTCATTTTGGCCATCCTGACTGGCGTGAGGTGATATCTGAGTGTGGTTTTGATTTGTATTTCCCTGATGACGAGCAATGAGGAGCATCTTTTCATGTGCCTGTTGGCCATCTGGATGTCTTCTTTAGAGAAGTGTCTATTCATGTTTTCTTCCCATTTCTTCACTGGATTATTTGTTTTTTGGGTGTGGAGTTTGGTGAGCTCTTTATAGATTTTGGATACTAGCCCTTTGTCCGATATGTCATTTGCAAATATCTTTTCCCATTCCGTTGGTTGTCTTTTAGTTTTGTTGATTGTTTCCTTTGCAGTGCAGAAGCTTTTTATCTTCATATCCCAATAGTTCATTTTTGCTTTTAATTTCCTTGCCTTTGGGGATGTGTCAAGTAAGAAATTGCTGTGGCTGAGGTCAGAGAGGTCTTTTTCTGCTTTCTCCTCTAGGGTTTTGATGGTTTCCTGTTTCACATTCAGGTCCTTTATCCATTTTGAGTTTATTTTTGTGAATGGTGTAAGAAAGTGGTCTACTTTCATTCTTCTGCATGTTGCTGTCCAGTTCTCCCAGCACCATTTGTTAAAGAGACTGTCTTTTTTCCATTGGATATTCTTTCCTGCTTTGTGAAAGAAGAGTTGGCCATACTTTTGTGGGTCTAATTCTGGGGTTCCTATTCTATTCCATTGGTCCCTGTGTCTGTTTTTGTGCCAATACCATGCTGTCTTGATGATTACAGCTTTATAGTAGAGGCTAAAGTCTGGGATTGTGATGCCTCCTGCCTTGGTCTTCTTCTTCAAAATTACTTTGGCTATTCAGGGCCTTTTGTGGTTCCATATGAATTTTAGGATTGCTTGTTCTAGCTTCAAGAAGAATGCTGGTGCAATTTTGATTGGGATTGCATTGAATGTGTAGATAGCTTTGGGTAGTATTGACATTTTGACAATATTTATTCTTCCAACCCATGAGCACGGAATGTTTTTCCATTTCTTTGTATCTTCATCAATTTCCTTCATACGCTTTCTATAGTTTTCAGCATATAGCTCTTGTACATCTTTGGTTAGATTTATTCCTAGGTATTTTATGTTTCTTGGTGCAATTGTGAATGGGATCAGTTTCTTTATTTGTCTTTCTGTTGCTTCATTATTAGTGTATAAGAATGCAACTGATTTCTGTACATTGATTTTGTATCCTGCAACTTTGCTAAATTCATGTATCAGTTCTAGCAGACTTCTGGTGGAGTCTATCGGATTTTCCATGTATAATATCATGTCATCTGCCAAAAGCGAAAGCTTGACTTCATCTTTGCCAATTTGGATGCCTTTGATTTCCTTTTATTGTCTGATTGCTGATGCTATAACTTCTAACACTATGTTAAACAACAGCAGTGAGAGTGGACATCCCTGTCGTGTTCCTAATCTCAGGGGGAAAGCTCTCAGTTTTTCCCATTGAGGATGATATTAGCTGTGGACTTGTCATAAATGGCTTTTATGCTGTTTAAGTATGTTACTTCTATCCCGACTTTCTTGAGGGTTTTTATTAAGAAAGGATGCTGAATTTTGTCAAATGGTTTTTATGCATTGATTGACAGGATCATATGGTTCTTATCTTTTCTTTTATTAATGTCATGTATCACGTTGATTGATTTGCGAATGTTGAACCAGCCCTGCATCCCAGGAATGAATCCCACTTGATCATGGTGAATAATTCTTTTTATATGCTGTTGAATTCGATTTGCTAGTATCTTATTGAGAATTTTTGCATCCATATTCATCAGGGATATTGGCCTTTAGTTCTCTTTTTTTACTGGGTCTCTGGTTTAGGAAGCAAAGTAATACTGGCTTCATAGAATGAGTCTGGAAGTTTTCCTTCCCTTTCAATTTCTTGGAATAGCTTGAGAAGGATAGGTATTATCTCTGCTTTAAACGTCTGGTAGAATTCCCCAGGGAAGCCATCTGGTCCTGGACTCTTATTTGTTGGGAGATATTTGATAACTGATTCAATTTCCTCATTGGTTATGGGTCTGTTCAAGCTTTCTATTTCCTCCTGTTTGAGTTTTGGAAGCGTGTGGGTGTTTAGGAATTTATCCATTTCTTCCAGGTTATTCAGTTTGTTGGCATATAATTTTTCATAGTACTCCCTGAAAATTACTTGTATTTCTGAGGGATTGGTTGTAATAATTCCATTTTCATTCATGATTTTATCTATTTGGGTCATCTCCCTTTTCTTTTTGAGAAGACTGGCTAGAGGTCTACCAATTTTGTTTATTTTTTCAAAAAAACCAACTCTTGGTTTCATTGATCTACTCTACAGTTTTTTTTAGATTCTATATTGTTTATTTATGCTCTGATCTTTATTATTTCTCTTCTGCTGGGTTTGGGGTGTCTTTGCTGCTCTGCTTCTATTTCCTTTAGGTATGCTGTTAGGTTTTGTATTTGGGATTTTGCTTATTTCTTGAGATAGGCCTGGATTGCAATGTATTTTCCTCTCAGGACTGCCTTCGCTGCATCCCAAAGCATTTGGATTGTTGTATTTTCATTTTCGTTTGTTTCCATATATTTTTAAATTTCTTCTCTAATTGCCTGGTTGACCCATTCATTCTTTAGTAGGGTGTTCTTTAACCTCCATGCTTGGAGGTTTTCCAGATTTTTTCCTGTGGTTGATTTCAAGCTTCATAGCATTGTGGTCTGAACATATGCATGGTATGATCTCAATTCTTGTATACTTATGAAGGGCTGTTTTGTGACCCAGTATGTGATCTATCTTGGAGAATGTTCCATGTGCACTCGAGAAGAAAGTATATGCTGTTTCTTTGGGATGCAGAGTTCTAAATATATCTGTCAAGTCCATCTGATCCAATGTATCATTCAGGGCCCTTGGTTCTCTATTGACCATGTGTCTAGATGATCTATCCATTGTTGTAAGTGGGGTATTAAAGTCCCCTGCAATTACCACATTCCTGTCAATAAGGTTGCTTAGGTTTGTGAGTAATTGTTTTATATATTTGGGGGCTTCCGTATTTGGTGCATAGACATTTATAATTGTTAATTCTTGTTGGTGGATAGACCCTGTAATTATTATATAATGCCCTTCTTCATCTCTTGTTACAGCCTTTAATTTAAAGTCTAGTTTGTCTGATATAAGTATGGCTACTCCAGCTTTCTTTTGACTTCCAGTAGCATGATAAATAGTTCTCCATCCCCTCACTCTCAATCAGAAGGTGTCCTCAGGTCTAAAATGAGTCTCTTGTAGACAGAAAATAGATGGGTCTTGTTTTTTTTTATCCATTTTATACCGTATGTCTTTTGGTTGGCACACAGTCCATTTACATTCAGTGTTATAGAAAGATATGGGTTTAGAGTCATTGTGATATCTGTAGGTTTCATGCTTGTAGCGATGTCTCTGGTACTTTGTCTCGCAGGATCCCCCTTAGGATCCCTTGTAGGGCTGGTTTAGTGGTGACGAATTCCCTGATTTTTTGTTTGTTTGGGAAGACCTTTATCTCTCCTTCTATTCCAAATGACAGATTTGCTGGATAGAAGATTCCTGGCTGCATATTTGTTCTGTTTATCACATTGAAGATTTCCTGCCATTCCTTTCTGGCCTGCCAAGTTTCAGTAGAGAGACCCATCGCTAGTCTTATAGGTCTCCCTTTATATGTTAGACCACGTTTATCCCTAGCTGCTTTCAGAATTTTCTCTTTATCCTTGTATTTTGCCAGTTTCACTATGATATGTCGTGCAGAAGATCGATTCAAGTTACATCTGAAGGGAGTTCTCTGTGCCTCTTGGATTTCAATGCCTTTTTCCTTCCCCAGATCAGGGAAGTTCTCAGCTATTATTTCTTCAATTACACCTTCAGCACCTTTCCCTCTCTCTTCCTCCTCTGGAATACCAATTATGCGTATATTATTTCTCTTTAGTGCATCACTTAGTTCTCTAATTTTCCCCTCATACTCCTGGATTTTTTTTTTTTATCTCTCTTTTTCTCAGCTGCTTCTTTTTCCATAATTTTATCTTCTAGTTCACCTATTCTCTCCTCTGCCTCTTCAATCCGAGCCGTCGTCGTTTCCATTTTGTTTTGCATTTCGTTTAAAGCGTTTTTCAGCACCTCCTGACTGTTCCTTAGTCCCTTGATCTCTGTAGCAATAGATTCTCTGCTGTCCTTTATACTGTTTTCAAGCCCGGTGACTAATTTTATGACTATTATTCTAAATTCACTTTCTGTTTTATTGTTTAAATCGTTTTTGATCTGTTCGTTAGCTGTCGTTATTTCCTGGAGGTTTTTTTGAGGGGAATTCCTCCGTTTCGTCATTTTGGATAGTCCCTGGATTGGTGTGGGCACTTCCCCTGTCCTGTGGTATATAACTGGAGTTGGTGGGTGGGGCTGCAGTCAGACCTGATGTCTGCCCCAGCCCACCACTGGGGCTGCAGTCAGACTGGTGTGTGCCTTCTCTTCCCCTCTCCTAGGGGCGGGATTCACTGTGGGGTGGTGTGGCCTGTCTGGGGTACTTGCACACTGCCAGGCCTGTGGTGCTGGGGGTCTGGCGTATTAGCTGGGGTGGATTGGCAAGGTGCACGGGGGCAGAGGGGCAGACTCAGCTAGCTTTTCCTTTGGTGATCTGCTTCAGGAGGGGCCCTGCAGCACCGGAGGGAGTCAGACCCACCGCCGGAGGGATGGATCCGCAGAAGCACAGCGTTGGGTGTTTGTGAGGTGCAAGCAAGTTCCCTGACAGGAACTGCTTCCCTTTGTGGTTTCATCTGGGGGATGGGCGAGGGAGATGGCGCTGGCGAGTGCCTTTGTTCCCCGTCAAGCTGCACTCTATTGTCTGGGGCTCAACAACTCTCCCTCCTGTTGTTCTCCAGCCCTCCTGCTCTCCTAGCAGAGCTGTTAGCTTATAACCTTCCAGATATCAAGTCCTGCTTGCTGTGGGAACACACTCCGTGCGGCCCCTCCGCTTTTGCAAGCCAGACTCAGGGGCTCTGCTTGGCCGGCGGGCTGCCCCTCCACCCCGGCTCCCTCCTGCTAGTCTTTGGAGCGCGCACCGCGTCTCCGCCCTTCTTACCCTCTTCCGTGGACCTCTCGCCTGCACTTGGCTCTGGAGATTCCGTCCTGCTAGTCTTCTGGCAATTTTCTGGGTTATTTAGGCAGGTGGGATGGAATCTATGAGATCCGCAGGACGCGGTGAGCCCAGCATCCTCCTGCGCTGCCATCTTCCCAGAAGCCTCTATTTATTTATTTTTAAGTAATCTCTACACCCATTGTGGGACTCAAATTCACAACCCCAAGATCGAGTTGCATGTTCTACCGACTGACCCATCTGGGCGCTCCTTGAATTATTTTAGAAGAAGAAGACTAACCACATAAAGATGGAGAAGATACAGGTGTTTAATTTTACCTGCTGCCCTCTGTATTTTTTTCTGATCTCCAGTCTGATATCTGAGACAGGGTCAGCTGGTGAAATCTACTTGTATGCTTTATATTCTTGGCTTAAAAGGACAGAGGTAATTCCTCTTTAGTTCTTGACCATGTACTGTGTCATAAAGGAGTTTAACATTCCCCTTGGGAAGACTTTTTTTCACCAGTTTATACATGATCACGATAGTCCATTCAGGAGGATTTCAGGATTACTCTTTCCTTCTTTGTCTATGATTTTAGTTTTCTACTTCAGTATAACCAATTGTCACAGTGTAGTGGCTTAAAGCAACATAGGTTTATTGCCCTGTGTTTTCCGTAAGTCAAGAGCCTGGGCAAAGCCTAGTTGGGTCCACTGCTCAGAGCCTCACAAGCTTCCATCAAGGTTTCAGCTGGAATTGATTCATATGTGGTGGCTCCACTTGGGAATTATCCTCTTCAAGCTCATCTAAGTTGCTGGCAGAATCCATTCTCTTGGGCCAATGAGGGAAAACCTCAGCTTCTGGCTAGCTTTTGGTTGGAAACCACCTTCAGATGTCAGAGTGACATTCCTAGAGGCTTCTTGCAATCTTTGCCACATAGGCTTTGTCAACATGGCCACTTAGGGCTGCAAGGGAAGTCTCTAAAATGAGTTGCCAGCTACTCATGTGTGGTAACACAATCACAAGAATGATATCTCACCATCTTTGCCATATTCCACTGATTAGAAGAAAATCACAAATCATATCCGAATTCAGTGGGGGGGGCATTATACAAGTTTGTGACTCTCAAGAAGTGGAGTCTGTTAGGTCACCTCAAAAACTGTCACATGCTCTGTCCTTATGTTTTTCCAACGTCATCGCACTAAGAAGCAAAATGAACTTACCATATTTGGCTTGAGGAAGACTTTTTCCCTTTTTGAAAACAAAATTATTTTTAAACGTTTATTCATTTTTGAGAGACAGAGACAGAGCATGAGCAGGGAAGGGGCTGACAGAGGGAGACACAGAATCTGAAGTAGGCTCCAAGCTCTGAGCTGTCAGCACAGAGCCCAACGCAGGGCTCGAACTCTCACAAACTGCAAGATCATGACCTGAGCTGAAGTCGGACACTCAACCGACTGAACCACCCAGGCGCCCCAAGACTTTTTTCCTTTTTATAAAACTGCTCCCTAATCATGACTTGTAATATATCTCACTAATCCAGTGAGCTAGGCTTTGAGTATTGATTGGAAATTAGACTCATTTTTCCTGTCTGAATCTTTAATATCAGGCCTATGATCTGCATATATATTCAGAAATTCTACTTTACCACATGGTAGACATTGATTCTATCATTTTCTTTGGCATCTCACAGTAATACAGCATGGTAAATGTTTATGTGATGTTTTTTCTTCTCTTTAATTCTAGTAAAACACAGTATTATAAGCAATCTTTGTAGAAGCACTTTTACATTGACTTGCTTTTGTTAAGCATGGTAACTATTTCAGTGATTTTGTTTATGTACACAAACCTCTAGTACATTTGAAATATTAAAAAATAACAACTATAATCTTTTTATATACTTTTTGAAACATTAAACATTTGTGGATATATGACCTATATATGGCTCATACTACAGTTTGCATTAGGTGAGTATTTGATGAATATTTAATTAAATAAAATGATCAATTCCCTGTCCAACTCAAAAAGCAAAACCATTCTGTTATATTTAAACAATGAAATTAGGGCACTTGGGTGGCTGAGTTGGTGAAGCATCCGATTTTGGCTCAGGTCTTGATCTCACAGTTTGTGAGTTTGAGCCCTGCATCGGGCTCTGTGCTAACAGCTCAGAGCCTGAAGCCTACCTCAGTTTCTGTGTCTCCCTCTCTCTCTGCCCTCACTTGTGCTCTCTCTCTCTCAAAAATAAATAAACATTTTTTCTTACATAAAACAAACAATGAAATTAGTGCAATCAAGAAAAAAATGATGAGAATATTGTCAAAAATTTACTGATAATCTCAGTTGATTGGTCTTTTCTATATATCACTGCCAATTTAATAATCTCAAATATATTGAAAGACCAGAAAAAGAAAAATTTCTGGATAGGATACTGTTCTGTTTTCTGAAAATGGGTCTTTTCTATTCGTGCACAACCATTGGATATTCACTCACCATAACATTAACACATATGCATATCTACTGAGAGAGAGGGAGAGAGAGAGAGACAGAGAGTCTTAGACTTTGCCTTAATCTGATATTAGTGTGCCCTTTGTTTCACTTGTTGACAAACCTTCCATCATGAAGGGCAGCAAAACCACTGAAGAGACATCTGAATGGTGTTAGAGGCCAAGCTTTACTCAGGATGGCTGCTTGGGCATCAATCTCGCCTAAGCAAATACAATAACCTTGTGGAATAACAATGAGTTCTATTCTCAAACCAGTTGTCACGAAGCTACTAAACACTTTTTACCACCAGCATCTGAACTAGGACTTCCATATGTTCAACTTTTATTATCGTCATTCATATCATTTTTCATTAACTTTGATATACCTTCATTAAAGAGAAAAAGAAAAAGAAAGAGAAAAAGAAAAAGAAAAACAAGAATATCCCTGCTTGCTCAACACAGTCCTCTTTTCCAAATAGAGAAGGTAAGCATCAACACATTTTGATTAGAGTTGATTCCTAATTTGATTCCTTAATTTTACTGACAATATTTTCATCAGAGACTTTTTCTATTTTGTATTTGACTGATATGGGAGTATTATTGTTGTTTCTAAACTGTTCAATGGTTGACAAAATAATTTTCTGAGGAAGTGACGTGTAATCTAAACCTTAAAATTGAGTGAAGTTTTCTGGGCATAGATCGATGGTACAGAAGTTCATTTCAGGTAGAGAGAAGAGTACATGCGAATGTCCTGAGGTAGAAATGGAATTGCCCCATTTGAGCAAATGAATTAAGGCCATGAAGCTGGAGTGATAAATAAAGAGATTGAAGTCAGAAAGTTAAAGCCAGAGAGTAAGGTCTTGACTTTTTTTGGTAAGGATTTGGGATCTATTCTAAGAAATGAGGAGGCCATTGCAGAGTTAAAACAACTTAGAAACAAGAAAAAATTTACATTGACAATATTATGTGTGGAGTAGTGATCACTTAGGGAGACTTTAACTAGTAATTCAGATAAGAAATTGTAGATGTTCAGGAATGTGAATACGAATAGCTGGAGAGAAATGGATCAATATATTTATATCAAGACAGTAGAAAAGAAAGTATTTGGTGGATTTCTTTTGGATAAGGAAAGATGACCAAAGGAGAGTTCTGTAGGATAATTCCTGTATATAATACAAGTTCTAGGTTTCAGGTTCTAGGTTAAGCAATAGTGCAGATAAGGATTGAGTGCCATGATTTCACTTTTAAGTAGGGGAATTTAGATATAAAAAGTCTATGATACACATGTCAAATTTATTAGAGAAACCTTGAAAATTACAACCTGACATAATTATAGCTATGGGTTCTAAGCTAACAATTTTATTATTATAAGGTTTCTGATATCTGTTCCTTGCTGCCCATTCTTGTCATTTTAGCTTTTCTCCAAGCTACTGTATACTCTCTCTTATAGACTGTAAAGAAACATGTGTAACTGTGCACAACCACAATAAGGGAAGGTTTAGATTTCTTTATATCTAATAGTAAAAAACATCAAGTTAAAAAAATAAACAAATTAGAATCACCTTACCTCCTATAGAGAATGTTTGCCATAAGAGAGTAGTGTGGAACCATCAGACTTTCTAATGTCTTACGTTGTCTTCTATATGATAGTCCTTAAAACACACTACTCTGATTTCATCTTAGATAGTTCATCTGAGACAAACTTTCCAGAATATTTGTATCCTATTACAACTTTTTGCTAAAATTATTATATTTGACTTTTCAGAAATTAGCTTTGATAAAAAACCATTTTATTGTTGAATTATCTCAAATATTAAGTTAGTAAAAAGGCTTTTCAAGAAACTTGGATTTTTATTCTCTGATCAAGAACAGCTGGAATTTTCTTTGCTTTCCTTTTTATTTTTTTTTAAGCTGGAATTTTCTAATGCCATCATTCATTAAATTGAAAGTTACCTTAAAACTAAATTATTTTAAAGGTGATATGATAATATCATACTAATGGTTTGGTAATTATGTCTGTCTAATTATTCATTCTAGATTGTTGATAAATAAAATTCTATTAATCCATCCTTAAAGCTATCATTTTATTTTCCCTTTTTCTAATAATATTGAAAATGGTTATAGCTTCCTCATTGTTCTTTTATGACTCTGTATATACTCACTCCAATACATTTCTTATGTTTATATAGTTATGATTCTGAAATGCCAATCTGATTTTATATTTTCATGCTTGAATTGTACATAGCCTGAGGATAAAGTTAAAAATGCTTAGCTCGCCAGAAAATCTTTCTATATCCTCCATTAAATTTCAGTAGCTTTTTCTCTGTGTATTCTTTTAGCCTTAGGTGTATCCTTGAGGATGACCACATTCTGGATTGCCCAGGGTGCTCCTCCTGTTTTCCAAGCTTCTTGTCTGGCTTTGGATTTCCCCAAATTTGTTCTTGTTTTTAATAAGCATTATTATTTTTTAAATTTTTTTAATGTTTATTTATTTTTGACAGAGAGAAAGAGAGAGAGAGAGAGAGAGGGAGAGAGAGCATGAGTCGGGGAGGGGCAGAGAGAGAGGGAGACACAGAATCTGAAAGAGGCTCCAGGCTCTGAGCTGTCAGCACAGAGCCCGACGTGGGGCTTAAACTCATGGACAGTGAGGTCATGACCTGAGCTGAAGTTGTACGCTCAACCGACTGAGCCACCCAGGTGCCCCAATAAGTATTATTTTGATATTTGTATTAAAATAGTGTGTATGGGTTTAAAAAAAACATTTAACTTTTATTTTCAGTTTCTTCCATGTATTCGTTTAGTAGTGACTGAAATGCATGTTCAATAAATAATTACTAGAAAATGACTGGTGACAGCACTTTTGCTTTCTGGATCCCTTCTAAAAGCAACATAACCAGCATTGCTCTTTCAAGGTCAGTATGTAGAGCATGACACTAAAGCAAAATGCTCAGTTATGAACGGTTTAAGACATCTTATGCCTTGCAGTAAGAGACAATGTGTCTTGTTTTGAGCCACTTGGCATACCACTAGCCTGCATTTCTGTGGCCCTTGACACGTCAGACAAGATCCAAGGAACCACTAAGCCAGTAGATGGCAAGGGCAGCAAGAAACATGAGAAATTAGAAGTTAAGTGTAAAACTAGAAATATGTGGAAAACTGTGCCATATTTTCTTACCAAAAGTAACCTCATTTAGATAATGCATTATATGATTAATGGAGCAGATTTCACTTTAAAGGTAGACATTTCTTTATCCTCTTGAATCTGGGCAGTTCATGTCACCACTTTGACCTGAAGTTTTTGTTTCCTGATTCTTGGAAAGCTCACTCTCAGAATGCAGCATTCCTGCTGTCACAAGGCCAAGTGACACAGAGAGGCTGCACATTTGTGTGGTTGTCAACAGCTCCAAGAAATTCACCCAACTGCCATTCAGCCATTTTGGTCCTACAGGCCAGGTGGGCCTTCAGATGACTCAACCCCAGCAACAGCTGATGGCAACTGCATGAGAGAACCAGTCACTTGAGCCAAGTCCAACAAACAAGCAAATAATAAAACAACAACAATAGTTCTTTAACCACTAAACTTGAGAGAAGTTTGTTATGCAGCAACAAATAACCAGATCAGCCACTATCTACACAATAGTGCTTCCGTATTTTACACACATTTTTAAATAAGCTCTTCCATCATTGGACTACAGCTTTTATGAGAATAATCCATGGTCACTGCATTCATCACTTGACCCCTCCCCCAAACCTGTTCTAATTCCTGGCTCAAAGTTGGTACTCAATGAATACTTGTTGAACAAGTGAGTAAAGGGATGATATGAAAACTACATGCAATTCCAAGTTTGTTTTTTTCAAACATTTCTAACCGTTAGCTCAATGCATCATCAGTAGTATACTTTTAATGCTCTCTAAACACACAGTACAGTTTCAAGCATGTGTCTCTGCCACACTAACTGCCATTACCCAGGATGTCCTTTCTTTTCTCACTGACTGGTGAATTCACCCTTGGAAACAATAGTGCAAAACTCTCTGAACCCCAGTCAGAGTAACCTCCTTCTTCATAAGTATATAACTGAATGGTATACATACCTCCATTGTTTTACTCATCACATTTTATTGTAAGTGTGTAAAAAACATTAGTTTTCAAGTTTTCTGTCAAGAATATGTTTTCTCTTAAATTTCACATATAACTGAAGTCACATGGTATTTTTATTTCTCTGACTGACTGATTTCATTTAGCGTAATACTTTCTAGCTCCAGTCACATCATTTGCAAATGGCAAGATTTTTTTATTTTTTATGGCTGAGTAATATTCCATTGCATATATAAACCACATCTTCTTTATTCATTCACCAGTCAATGGACATTTGGACTCTTTCTAATATTTAGGTATTGTGTACAATGCTGCTATAAACGTTGGGGTGCATGTATCCCATCAGCTCAGTATTTTTTTATTGTTTGGGTAAATACCTAGTAGTACATTTGCTTAACTGTAGGGTAGTTTTATTTTTAACTTTTTGAGAAACCTCCATACTGTTTTCCAAAGTGGTGATACCAGGTTGCATTCCCACCGACAGTGTAAGAAATTTTAGAAACAAAACAAATAAGCAAGGGAGAGAGAGAGAGAGAGAGAGAGAGAGAGAGGAACCAAGAAACAGACTCTTAACTATAGAGAACAAAGTAATGGTTGTCAGAGGGGAGGTGGATAGGGGGTGGGTGAAATAAGTCATGGGGATTAAGGAACGCCCTTGCTGTGAGGAGCAAGGTGATGTATGGAGGTGTTGAATTACAAATTGTACACCTGAAACTGGTATTACACTGTATGTTAACTAACTGGAATCTAACAAAAACTTAAAAAGAGAATATGCTTTGAAGGAAAGAAAGAAAAAAAGGAAGAAAGGAGGAAAGGAAAGAAAGAAAGAAAGAAAGAAAGAAAGAAAGAAAGAAAGAAAAGAAAGAGAGAGAGAAAAGAAGGAAGGAAGGAAGGAAGGAAGGAAGGAAGGAAGGAAGGAAGGAAGGAAGAAAGGAAGGAAGGAAGGAAGGAAGGAAGGAAGGAAGGAAGGAAGGAAGAAAAAACAGAAGGGGGAGGGAGGGAAAGGAAGGAGGGAAAAAAAGAAAGAAAAACAAATTAGCAACATGTCAAAAATTCTATTTTATTAAATGATAGGTTATGTTAGGAGGGACAACTAAAAGCCACTGATACAAGCATCAAAGAACTGGCTAAAAACATAATATAAAGGGAATTATTCTTTCTATGAGGAATAGTTATTGAAATGTAATATCTTAAACTTTTTTTCTATTTCTTATGTACATAATTTCTGAATACCAAGTATTTTATTGCTTATAAAATAACCCCTGTTAAAAAAGTTGCAGCTCAATTTTGAGTAATACGTATAGGTGGAGTTTGAGTAGAATCTTCAGGGACATCTGTCTCTATTTTGCTTACATCTTAGTAGCTGAGACTGAGAGTAATAGTTTATTGTAAATGGGAGTGCTGCACTGCAGGACATTATACCAGGAATTCTGGCCAGAAATTCCCAGAATATTAAAGAAAAAATGGGACACTTTTACCAACAAATATGAATGATAAAGACAACCAAATTATGAACAAAAATTTAGGGAAAGTATGTTCTAAATAAAAACACACGTATGCTAAAATAAAATATACGATAATAATCCTTGAAGTGTGTCATTTGGATATTCTCTTGTGTTTTAGGATAACATTCTGGAAGTTCATAGAAAGGAGATCATGTATAGATTACTCTCTCCACTGAAGATATTTAGATGAAAATAAACAAAAGGAAATTAAGAAAAAAATCCCTGAAAACTCAAAATAGTTTCTTTCATCTAACATTTCTCTTAATCTTAGGGGAACTGTGTCATTCTTTAGGTAAACTCCAGAATTTTTAAATCAGTTGAGGATATCCAATGATGTAAATGGAATTTTCTTTTATCAAAACAAGAACAGAAATAATCAACTTTATTACCTTACAGTTTTTGAGTTCAGAAGTACAAAATCAACATCCATTGGCTAAAATCAAGGTGTTGGCAGAGCTCAGATCTTTTTGGAAGGGAGAATTTGTTTTCGGGTCATTCCTTAGCTTCTACAAGCTACCTGCATTCTCGGGCCTTTGGCCCTACATCCCTCCAATGTCTGCTCTGTTTGTCACATCTCCTTTTCTCTCTCAGCTTCTGTTGTCACATCTCCTGCTCTTCGAAGCTCCCATTGTATGACTGAATACGCTGACATTCTGATATTTATGGGACACTAGCAAAAGGCTGGCTTTCTCTCAAGAGCACATTTTACTGACCATACATCTTTTCATTTTAGTGTCCTTTGCAATCTGGATAAGCTTAAAATTTCCCAAATCAGAAAGCTGTGGGTGTTTTGTTTGTTTGTTTGTTTTTCGCTTACCAGTTCTCTCAACTTATCTCTCTCCTCTGGAGCTTTACTATAAGCAGTAAGGAGAAACCAGACCCTATCTTCAACATTGGAAATCTCCTCATTTAAACATTAAATTCATTGCGTAAATGATCCCGCATCTTTTTACGATGCAATTTAACTAAGTGTTCTGCCAGCGTGTAACAAGGATCACCTTCTCTCCGGTTTATAATGATGTGTTCCTCATTTCCTTTGTTCTCTCACTTCCTAAAGTATTTTTACGATGATTTAGATAGTCTCTAAGATAAAATCAGTTTTCTCTACCATGCTTCTCACATATTTCTGAGCCATTAGCCACCCCTAATGTCTGTGTTTCTACTAACAGTCCCATCAAGTAAATTTAGGGTTTTTTTTCTCCCCAAATACCATGGTCATCAAAATTCTTCTATCCTCTATCAACTTCTAATTTTTTTTTTCTTTTTAATGTTTATTTATTTTTGAGACAGAGAGAGACAGAGCATGAACGGGGGAGAGGCAGAGAGAGAGGGTGAGACACAGAATCGGAAGCAGGCTCCAGGCTCTGAGCCATCAGCCCAGAGCCCTACGCGGGGCTCGAACTCACGGACCGCGAGATCGTGACCTGAGCTGAAGTCGGACGCTTAACCGACTGAGCCACCCAGGCGCCCCTCAACTTCTAAATTTTGAAGCCACATTCATATTTTCAAGTATTTATTATAGCAGTACTCTAGTTATCACAATCTATATCAGTGCGCAGCCAGGAAAAAAAGAACCACTGGGAGACATATCTTCAGATGTATTTCAGAAAACTGGCTACTTTCTCTATAGGCCAAATGGTTAAGTTAAATGGGGATGTGGTGGTATTGCCACCACTGAATCTTTCAAGTTCTTGATGGTGGTACTAACCTCTTCAGTCCTGGCTGGAGTTCAGTATTGCTTTTGATTTACTGCTTTGTAGGGAGAGGCTGTTTCAAGTGGTTTGCACTTGGCCTTTGCCACCGTAAAAGCCCTCGTGTCAGAGGTCAGGACATTCTGTCAATTGCTATGTATGTTATCTCAATTATACATTTTACAATGTAGGGAATAGCACAGGATAGGTTCAGGGACCCCCTGAACTCACACTGAGATGAACTTGACCTAAAATTCTCTTCATCATTGGACTCTATAAGACACTTCTCTGACTTGGGGACCACAGTGAGTTCTGAGGTGTCCTGGAATTAGTGCCAGTGTTCAAGAATTTCCCAACAGTCTGATTTGCTAATGTAAAATTACCCTGGTAAATTGTCATGTCTCTTTAGAAAATGCTGGGAGAAATATTAGCAGTATCAATATTTATCAGTGCTGGAAATTTTTTGGGTTTTGGCTTTCTTAAGTAGACCTAGTTTCCCCTTCACTTAAGGGGTTCTCAGTATGTAAACTGGCCCAAGTCTGAGAACTGAATGAGGGGCTATGACTCTCTGTTTTGGTGAATCAAGTTAGGTTTCTATTCATGAAAACTAAAACTCTTCCACTTAATTGTGTGGATCAAATAAGAAATTAGCAGACTGCCAAGTCTATTTATTTTTAGGGATAGCATGATCAATTAGCTGTCTCTTTAAATCTATTCCTATCCCCACACTGGCTACTCCATATGTTAAGCATCTTATATCTATCTATCTATCTGTCTTTCTATCTATCTATCATCTATCTATCTATCTATCTATCTATCTATCTATCTATCTATCATCTACCAACTATAAGAGAGCCCTCATCAAAGCCCAGGGTTCCGCCTATATAGAAAAGCATTTGGCTTGCCAAATAGAAAGCCTGGTCCCTATACAGAAAACTGCCCAATTTTAGAGAATGACTGGATTATCATAAACTCAACCAGGTGATGACTTCAATTGCAGCTGTTGTTTCAGATTTGTGTCAGTTCTTGAGCAAATTTACGCATACTCTGCCTTTGGTATGTAACTAGTGACCTAGCAAGGTTTCTTTTCTTGATTATGCCTTATAAATACCATTTGTAGCAGTTTGCTTTCACCTGGCAAGGCCAATAATAATCCTTCACTCTCCTACCTTGAGAATCATCAACTTTCAAGCCCTATTCATAATTTAGTCCACAAGGAACTTGACCACCAGACCTTTCCTCAAGACATCACACCTGTCTGTTCCAATGATAGGGTGAGTGGATATAGTGAGCTAGAAGTAGCAACTACTATAGACATATTCGTGACATCTGTGTGTAGGAGGGTGTAAAATAAATTTGACCAAAATTCAGGGACCTTCCACTTGAATGAAATTTTTAGAGATCCAGTAATATGGAATATTTCAAACTATTCCTTGTAGGTTCAAGGATAAGCTGTCACATGTGATCTCTACTACAACTGAGGCAGAGGCACAAATAGTCTAGTGGGATGCTTTGGGTTTGGAAGCAAGTTATTCCTCATTTAGGTGTGCTATGATGGCCCATCCATCCAGTGAGCTGAAAGACTGATAGTTTTGGGTGGGAACCAAACATAAGAAAGCTGTGTGACAGGTCCATGCTTCCACGCATGTTGCTCTTCTACATGGGCCACATGGTCTGGCAGATCTGATGGTGCCTAACGGTCAGTGGCAGAGATGCTGTTTCAGGTCCTTGGCAGGTTTTTATTGGAGTGTCACAGAGAACACCCTTAGGATTTTGGAGCAAAGTCCTGCCATCCTTGCAGATAGTACTGCCCTTTAAGAAGCAGGTTTTGGCTTGCTACCGGGCCTTAGTAAAGATTGACCACTTAACTGTTGGCCACCCAGCTACCATATATCCTGAGTTGTCTAAATGTTACAGATATCACAATCCTCAGGTTTATTTATGCAAAATAATGAGATATAACAAGTTCACATAAGTATCTAACAGGAAAATGAGAGATTTTTTAAAATGTCTCTTTTGAAAAAGCTTGAGAACAATATCAGCAATTTGTGTTCTTTCGCACAAACAGAAAATTTAAGAATCACACATGGGTTTAGCCAATTATGTAATCTAAATATAAGTTTAGGGGTGCCTGGGTGGCTCAGTCGGTTAAGCGGCTGACTTTGGCTCAAGTCATGATCTCGCGGTTCGTGAGTTCAAGCCCCGCGTCAGGCTCTGTGCTGACAGCTCAGAGCCTGGAGCCTGTTTCAGATTCCATGTCTCCCTCTCTCTCTCTGACCCTCCCCTGTTCATGCTCTGTCTCTCTCTGTCTCAAAAATAAATAAACGTTAAAAAAATAAATAAAATAAATAAATATAAGTTTAAATTAACAATGCAAGACATCCTTATTTGTTTTGAGTTGTACATTTTTTGCATGTCCACATTTAGGAGTCGAGTCAACAATCTCTCCAAGGGTATTACCTGAAGAGAATATTGAGCCCTTAAGTTGCATCTCATAGCCTCTCATTGAGCTGGCACCTTGAAGATGTCTTGGAAGATTAATCATATATATATATATATATATATATATGTATGTATATATATATGATTATATATCATATACATATGATTATATGTATTATATATACTATATTACATATAGTATATATCATATATATGATATGTATTATATATTATATATATTATATATCATATATATGATTATATGTATATATATATATTTTTTTCTTTATAAGGCCATTTAGGACAAAAATTGTACTTTAGCCTGTTTTGTCTCCTGCTTCAATTTCATTATGTTAGTTTGTCCCTCAAAATCCACTAAAACCAAACAGGGTAGTTTTCTTTTAGTTAGACACAGTGTGAGTAATATCAAGCATGCACATCAAACAATCAGACAATCACAGAAAGTATTTTTCAATTCTATAATTGGAGAAATGAATAATCATGTAGTAAATGGAAATATACTGTTGAACATTTTATTTCTGATATAGATTTGGTATCACCTTCAATGAAAGGTTTATGGAAAATTTACAAGATGAATTAACTTCTGTTAAGCTCTGTGCGCCCAAATAGCAAATAAAACAGTTTAAAATTTTCATCAAAGATTATATTGCACAGTGATTAGCAATTATTAATATGAAATTCATGACAAAGTGCCATGGCCAAAATATTTAACCTAAGGTACAGTACAATTTGGTGGTTTTGTTTTTGCTTTAAATTGTATATTGACTTACTTATGGTACATAAAATATTTGTGTAATCAGACGTTATTGGATTTTTTACTGCTTTATTACCACAGTTTATTGTTCAATCAAAAAAACATATATTTTAGGGCCCCAGTTGACAGGAAGTAATTCCAAATCCTTCATGGTGAAATTCCTCTTCATATTTTTTCCTACTGCCCATAGTGAAAGAGAGAGGAGCTAGTCAGCAGTTTTTATATTTTCTCAATTCATTTTCTCTTTTCACTTTATCTAAGCTGGTTCACTGCTCTGCACTTGCATAAAGTTTTTGCCTATTCTTACTATTATGACACAATTATTCAGTAAATGTAAATGTTGCAGAGTTTTCTGTGAAATACATATTTTGAAACATGCTGAATACATTTATTCATTAAGGGTGAGAAAATATAAAGAAATTAGAATGGAGAAACATATGAATCTATGAAGACTTTGTATCATTGAGTTATTTTTTTAATAACATAAAGAGAAGCAAGGTTAACTCTGCTTTAAAATATTTCAGTTAATCAAGGAGATTGATGCCAGAAATTTATATTTGTTTGCTAAAAAAGTATACACTATGCTTTGCTTGTCAAATTTACTTAAACATTAAAATCTATAATGTAGTTGTTGGAGAAAATACTTTTGAAGGACAAAGTGAGTTATTATTTTTTAATTTTTGTTAACGTTTATTCATTTTTGAGAGACAGAGAGAGACAGAGCATGAGCGGGGAAGGGGCAGAGAGAGAGAGAGGGAGACACAGAATCTGAAGCAGGTTCCAGGCTCTGAGCTGTCAGCACAGAGCCTGATGCGGGTCTCGAACCCACAAACTGTGAGATGATGATCCAAGTCTGAATCAAAAGTAGGACATTCAACTGACTGAGCCACTTAGGCGCCCCCAAAGTGACTTATTCTTTAAGAAATAAGGTATTATTGGGGCGCCTGGGTGGCTCAGCTGGTTGAGTGTCCGACTTTTGATTCAGACTTGGATCATGATCTCACAGTCGTGAGATTGAGCCCACATGGGGCTCCACTCTGCGATGAGTTTGCTTAAAATTCTCTCTCTCTCTCTCTCTCTCTCTCTCTCTCTCTCTCTCTCTCCCTCTGCCCCTGCCCCACTCGCATGTGTGCTCTCTCTCGAAAGAAAGGAAAAAAGAAAGAAAGAAAAAAAGACTTGTTTATCCATTTCCTCATTTTATGAACTAATAAGTTTTTGTGTGTTTTTTTTTAAGGTTATCATATTATCTGGTAAATTCTGCTACATATTCATTAAATAAGCAATAGTCACTTATTAAGCACTGGGGATTGGGAGGCATATAATGTCTTGGTGGGTATGGTCAGTTCACTGTTGCAACTGCGATAATTAAATCTTGGTGCTATACCACACATGCACGCAGAAAACTTTATTTTTTTCATGTACTAATGCAATACAGAGCAGCTGTGAGACGTTATCATGTACCCAGTTGTTCAGGGACCTAAGCTACTCTTATCTTCTGACTGGCAGGCTGAGGAAAGAGAAGAAACATGGAGGGTCACTCAAGATGTATGCCTGAATGCGTGTGGAAATGCCTTGATCACTACCATTCCCACTTCTTTAATTGGCATTCATTCTCATGACCTTGCTCCTCCAAGGGAAGCTGGGAAATGTATCTGGGAGAGAAAAAAAGAGGGGAAATGGGATTGGAGAGTACATAGTGAGTCTTTTAAAAAGGGTACAAAACTTTCATCTCCTTCATTTTATTAGAGCAGGTAGAACAGATGGTCAAGAAGGGATCCTTTGTTCTAGAGCATTGGGACATCAGGCCAGAAATGACAGAGCAAGATCACTTAAATAGCAAGCTCCAGATATAATATCTCTCAGTGTCACTGTAGATTTATTGAAAATTCTGGAAGAAAGGAAAGAGGAAATGACAGAGCAGTGTTAAGAAGATAAAGTGAAAGAAAAACATTGACTAATAATATGGCTCACATGTATTGTGTCCTCACTATATCTCAGACTGTCTTCTAAACATTTTCAGTCATTAACTCCTGTAAGGCTCAAAATAATTGTCTGAATTAAGTACTATTTTTAATCCCATTTTATTGATGAAAAATAAAGAACAATATTTTTAAAGAGAGGTTAAATAATTTGTTCAAGATCACACAAAATAGCAGACCATAGAAATTTAATATTAGGCACTTAAACAATTCTCTTAGAAGCTAATCTAATTTTCATATAAAATAGGAAGCTTGGGAGAAGACACTAGAATAAAATTATGCCCATGTATTTAACACAGGTATATCCATTAATGCATATGAAATTACTCACAGTGCAGTAAGTATTGGCTAAACTGTACAATTAAATCAAATAAAAAATAACCTAATTAGATTTTTACATCTGTAATTATGTGTCATCACAGGTAAGAATATACCAAAGGGTAAACCTGAAGAGTAATCATTCAGTTCCTTATTCATACCCTTAACTATATTTATTTAGATAATATCTCTTCTCTAAACACTAAAATTAATTGAATATTATGACACATTACCAGACTCACAAGAACATTTTTTTAAATTTATGTTTTATTGACAGGAATTCAGATACCTCTGTGGGGAAAACGATATGATTTGCAAGTTTTTCAGTTCAAAACAACATTTACAATCTTTTAAAATGTCACTGTTAACCTCAAACTAGTATGCTCTTTCATTCTTAATGAATATGATTTTGAGAATCAGTGTCCTTCCCTGAAGGATGAATAAGAAGTTGGTGATAATTCCTTTTGTAATTGTGCTGTGTGGTCAGTGGTTTAGTGAAGAGGTGGATGAAACACAACGATATGGTTATAAAGAAGACAACTGGATAGTGGCAGATAATTTGCAATTTGCCAATAAGTGGGGCAGTGCTAGAAGATATAAATAAAATTTTAATTATTTCCAAATTAAAACACACATACATCTTTCAACATACAGATTGGCTTTAAAACTCCAATCAAATTTTAACGGTTCCTGAAGCCACTGGAAAGCAGTATATAAATGTCTACCTTCTTTGAAATCCTATACTCATTGACAACTGGTCCCAGAGACTACAAATTATTATTTCTTCTATGTGTAATTCAACTTGGTCTCCTGAAATAGCCTCAAAAATAAAAGACAGAAAAGATAACTTTGCTCTCTGCCTTGGTGTCCTGCCAATGGTGAGAATTGCACAAAACATATTGTAAGGTATCCTGAAATACATATTTGATGAATCATTAAAATTAACCATAAAATGTTACAAGTCATTATATTATATTCAGGTATAAGTCAATAACACATGATTTAATTACAAGTCTTAATTTTATTTATTGCTATTTTAATAGATTGTTATTATATTAAAAGTGGTGTAACACAACTCTTAAAAATGAGTTTTGATTTTGAAAATTTGTGTGAAATTTTCATATTATTCTTTATTAGTTTTTGTCTTCCCATATTTTGAACTCATTTTGTAATTTGTTTACAAGGACATATTAAACATTAAACAATTAAACATTAAAGTATTAAGCAATCAGATAAATGGAAAGTTAGTTAATTATAGTACAATTATGAACAAAGTTACAAATAAGCATGGGGTACTATGATTAAAGGGGTCCTAGCAAAGTCTAGGGCATCTGTAAGATCTGCAATGAGGAAATTCATTTGAAATAGGTCTGAAATGTGAATAGGAGTTAATTAGGTGATGGGGTCAGAGGTGGTAGAAAGACCTTCAGGGAGAGCTAGGATGTAATTTGGGAGGAATTTGTTGGAGAGTACTATAACGTAAAACATACATGAATAGAAGACAAGATGGAACTATAAAACAATGAAAAACATGTATAAAAATGATATAAAAATAGAATTAATCAGAATACAGACTCAAATAACCCATAGGTTTAACTTCATTGGTCCAATTACATGTGTTTTTTTTTAATGTAAATACAGTACAACACTGTAAATATATTTTCTCTTCCTTATGATGTTTGCAATAACATTTTCTTTTTTCTATCTTACTTTATTGTAAGAATACTGTATATATTACATATAACACACAGAATTTGTGTTTGTTGACTGTTCATGTTATTGGAAAGCTCCCTATCAACAGTAAGCGAATTAATAATTACATTTTGGAGGAGTCAAAAATTATACGCAGATTTTTGACTAAGTGGAGAGTTGGCATCCCAACCCCCATGTAGTTAAAGGGTCAACTGTATTCATTTAATATAAGACTCTGCAGTGTGAAAGATTGAATGGAGAGAAGGCTAACACATGTGTGTCTGAGTCAAGATTTGGCTGTTGTGATAGTCTTGATGAAAGGTAAATGGAACTAGGGGAAAATGAGATATAAATGTAGACAGATAAATGCATGAATTTCAGAAATAATTGTAAGTAAAAGCAGTAAATTGAGCTGATTTATTGGACATTTGGGTTGACTGTGGTGAATTAAGTTTCTTCTGACTTCTCTTACTGGGTGAATTGTGAATGTACTTGGTAAAACAATAGGTTGAAGGATTTGGTTCTTAGAGGAACTGTCATGAGTTCAATTTGGGCATGTCCAGTTTGGTCTGAGTGACATCCATTAAGTGCCATCTATTAAGCTATGGAATTTAGCCTAAAGATCAGAGGAGGGAGATGAGCTGAAAGTTTGTATTTTAGAATTATAAGCCGATAGATGTTATTTAATCCCAGGAGTGTGGGTAAGATCATACAACAAGGGACTATAGAGTGGCAATAGAAGAAAGCCTACAAGTGAATTTGGAATAATGCCAATTCTTACTGGCCAGTGTATGATAATCCAGCAAAGAAAATTATAAGAGTAATAGCAATATATTTGGAAGAAAATGAAGTAGTTTCATGAAATCGACTGAAAAGAGTGTTCCAGAAGGTGTGCATTTGCAACAGTGTCAACATGCTGACAAGATGCCAATGAAAACTAAGACAAAAATATCAATTTGAATTATTTATAAAGACTTTACTGGTAACTTTCTTATGGATGGAAGTACAATGGAAGGAGAACATCAGGAGATTTAATATATGTGGGTTCAGCTCTCAGCTTTGTCCAGCAAAGCCGAAGACAGCAGAAAGAATTACTCAAGACTCTGCAAGTCAAGAGGGGTGAGAGGGAGGCTAAGGGAAGTCTCCCCGAGCTGCTCTCAAGCTCCCGTATTTATTAAAGATACATTTAGGGAAACATCGTGCATTACATCAGTGGGCTACACTCCAGTAAGAATGTATAGAAAGTGTGCAGAAAAACAAGCTCAAGCATTCCCAAGACTACAAAAGAGCAGATGTAGAAGGCAGGGTGGAAAACAAGATAAAATATTCCATAGATAACATGGCCTAAGGAATTCATGAGCACAGGCTGGACCCAACCCCTAGATATATGTTAACTGGATAAATGAAGTGTGGCCCACTGTTTTCAGCAAGGCAGAAAAACAGTATTCTGCTTTGCAATGCATCCCTTGTAATCTCCTAACCTAGGACATAGCTATTTGATTTCCCACAATCATAGACTATGATTTTGAAGACTGGAAAAAAGCAGAGCTGTCCAGGTTTCAGTACTTACAAGGTGTGTTTCTTTAGATGTGTTGTTTCAGTCATCTGAGCCTGTTTCATGATCCTTAAGGCAGTGAAAAAAAAGTCTAATCACTATAAATGTTATATCTAGTAAATTAACATATGTAAACTGTCCATTCCTATCATTTCCTTTCTTCATTTATTTGCCGAGGGAAGAAACGCAACAATGTCAGCTCTTCCTTTATTTTCACTGTGTTTCTTCTTCTGGACTTTCTCGCTGATTGTGCAAATCTGTCCCATTTTGGGGAAATAAGCTCAAGCAATTACTAGAATTGCTTCTGCCAGTGCCTAGCAATGTATCATAATTGATCAACACTGTGCTTTGGAGTTTGGATTAAATCTACTTGATCTCAAGCACAATCACACAGTGCCTGTTATTGCTACTCACCTTCTTTGGGTTGTACTTGACATTGATGAAACCCAGGATTTACTGTAACAAAGAAGGCCCAGTGTGCTCGTGTAGCCCTGTAAGTTCATGTCATAGATGACATAGCAGATTCCTTAGAAATTGTCCTTACAGTAGTCATTTTCCCAAATTGTACCTTAGGTCCCAACAACCACCCAGCCAATTTCATTTTTGCCTGAGGTCCTAGCTTACAGTATGTTTTCCTGGATTATGGTTTGGCTCATATAAATAGCCTCCTAAGACTAACTTGAAACCTCTTATTTAATACAAACTTTCTGTGTCTTACTGAGTTTTCTGAGAAAGAGTTTTCTGAGCTGGCCAGCACTAATACCTGCGCCAATGTCACAGAACCTCAACATCTATGACCGTGGTGGAGAAAAGCAGAAACAGATCACTTTGTAATCAGGTTAAGGAGATACACAAACAAAAGCACTGCCAAAACACAAAAGTATCCAGACTATCTCCTTTTCGGGTTATCTCTGATTAATTGATGCCTCTTTGCCAGTTGCAAACTAGCTTCACTTTGTTCCTCCCATCATATAGATTAAAATAAATATATTAAATTATATTAAATGTTTTAATATATTTAAACATATATCACAAAATCATTCCTGCTTCTGATAGTTTCCTATCCCAAACAAACTTTTGATTTCTTGAACCCTCTTTAAGATCACCTAATATTGTGTAAGCACAATCATAAGCCACTCCTAACACACTCTCTTCAACACTCCATGATTCAACATGCTTTGTGGTTTCTGTTTTTCTTTTGCAACAAGAATTGATAAACTCAACTTTCTCCAACTACAAGTGTTTCCCTGGTGGTTTTTCCTAATGGATATTTACAATCCTTGCTCAGTCTCTTTTTTTTTTAACATTTATTGAGGCATAATTGGCAAATAAAATTGTATGTATTTAAAGTGTACAATGTGGAAACGTCTGGGTGGCTCAGTTGGCTAAGTGTTCAACTCTTGGTATTGTCTTGGGTCATGAGAGTGAGCTCCCATTTTGGGCTCTGCTGAATGTGGAGGCTGCTTGAGATTCTCCCACTCCCTCTCTCTCTGCCACTCCCCCACTTTCTCTCTCTGTGTCTTTCAAAATAAATAAACATAAAAGAAAGATTCTCTCTCTCAAAAAAATAAAATAAAGTGTAGAGTGTGACAATCTGACATACATATACTTTGTGAAATGATTTCCACTATCCCAATAATGAACACACGTATCACCTTACACAGTTATTTTTTTGTGGGTGGTGACAATGCTTAAGGTCTGCTCTTCTAGCAAATTTAAAGTACACAGCACAATATTATTAACTGTAGTCACTGTGCTGTACATCAGATCCCTAGAACTTACCAATCTTATAACTGAAGACCTTTAACCAACATCTGTCTGTCTCCCACTCTGCTCAGCCCCAAATAACCAATACTCTACTCGCTGTTGCTAGGAGTTTAACTTTAGCAATTATAATTGAGAACATAAAATAAGAGACAATCGTGTTCCCAATTTAGTAGAGGTCTGACAGTTTGATAAAAAGATTTATCCCAGAGGAAGAAATTCAAAGGAAAGAGGGAATGTTGAAATATCTTTCTCAGTAGCTCCTTGTAATGAAGTATTTATGAAGACTAATTTTTTCATGCTTTAAATATTACCTAAATCACCTTATCTTTGCAGGAAGATTGGAACAGAGTTACCAGATATAGAATATATTGTAAATACTTTCTATAATGATATGTAATAGATTAAAACAGAGAATTTTAAATGTTTTAGATGAACAAACATAATTTGTTATTCAAAATTTCAGAAGTCATTGTTTGCTAAATTCTGGTGCTGGCACACGCAAAAAAAAAAAACTGTAAAGACTAGATATCTAAGAAGATATAATGATGGAGATCATAAAGCATTCTAATATTTAAAGAAAGAATGGTCCAAGGAGATTGATTCATTGATTCAAGGGTACCAACTGATCTGTTGAAGCCAAGGGAGTCAAGGAATTGACCCCTAAACATTTCATTGTGAGAGAAATCTTACATAGGATAACCTTAATTGTGGTTCTTAACCAGATGTGCATATCTGATTTGCCTGCTGAGCTTTTCATAAAAGAAACATACCCAGGCTCCCCTCCCAAAGATTCAAATTCATATAGAATCAGGGCTGTGTTGAAAGGTATGGTTGGGAGTTGTGGAGTCTTGGAACACATCGTGATTCTTTATACACTTGGCAAACTTTTAAAAAGATATTCTCTGGCTACTGTTCTATTGTATTCATATACAAAATAAACAAAAAATTGTAGAAAAATAACAAGAGGATGACAAACAGATCAAAATAGACTGTAAACCTTTTTTCTATAAAATGGAAAAATGCAATATGACAAATCTCTGTAGGATGACTTGGAAAGCACTAGTTTCTCTGTGCCAGACACACTTACGTAATGACATTTTTTGTTCCTGCTAACAATCCTATGAAACAGTTTTTTTTTAAAGTTATTATTATTTTCTCCCCCATTTTCCAGATAGGAGAACTGGTGTACAAATAGATTGCTTAGGTAATTTATCCAAATGTATAATTCCAGTAATTGGAGGAGTAGAGATTTGAACTCATGACATCTGGCTTTAGACCAGTATGCACACTACTCCATAGAGCAGCTTAAATTTCCACCCAGTATTTTATAATCTGATATATGAAATAAAGAAACAGACGTATATAATTGGTTGGTAACCCTGATTTTGGACCTAAACATATTTTAAATGTAGGATATGGAATCTTTAATAATGGTAAATGTCACATATTAGATATGCTTTTTTATCCTCTTTATTTTTATTAACTCCACACATGTAGCTGGTTAATATAACACAAGACTATGCTTTGCCATGAGCAAACTAGTCAAATGAATTAGAATCAGATTGTAAGAATATAAAAATCTGCTAAAACTGCCACTGCCAGTAAAGCTAAATTTAAGATAGTAAAAATCAACAATGTGATAAAACACATCACAGTTGAAATTAAATATAGCATATAGTTAAAATCACTTTATGATCAGAATTAATTCACCATTTTACAGCCATAATTATTTCTCCTCATTAAATCTTTGCAAACAGATTAGATAATAAAACATAAAACATTAATCAGAGGAAAAAATCAGAACACCTTTTAAATTTTCATTATTCTGACCAGCAGTTATTAGTCAACATTGGAAAGTGAAATAACCCTTTAGACATACCATTTATTCCTTATGATGCAAACACTCCACTAACCCTTTCAACCATTTTTTAACAACTCTATAAATTCCCTATTTTTCAAGTCAAAATCAAATATCTTCAGACATGTTACACATTCTCTGTAATGTTTGTTAGAATCTCCCATTTTATTCCATTTGAATTAGAAATTGTTTAGTGTAAAAATATGTCTGTCATGCATCACTGTGTCGTTGATGACCTTGATTTGACTACCCTCATTTCCTTAACTCTGGTGGTTATTGCCTACCCATGCTCTCTTTGGTGTCACTCAGGCCTTTCCCACTGTCCTGCAATATTTGATTTACTGCTTTTTACCATTCCACTAACTTAATCAAATTTTAAGAGTTGCATTAATTCTTCCCTTTCTTTCAGATGAAGGATACAGTGTATATGCACAAGCTCAGAGAACTTATTTAAAAAAAAAAAACACAAAGCTTGCTGTCTACAATTTGAAGTTATGAATGATTAAAACAAGTGAAATCAGTGAAATGCTACAACATATACTTTATGATAAGGACTTTTGTTAAGTGATTGGGGTGGAGATTCACCAGACAGTTCTATGTAACAAGATCTGTATCTGATATAAACTGTAAACTGATACAAAAATTTAGATATGACAAATATCACCATATCTAAGCCCTAGTTCCTATGATTACATTATTCCAAATGGGAATCCCCAGGGGCTCAGTAAAGTCAATCCACTCTACGTGTTTGGATATTGGACATTCCTCTGTATTTTGAAAGCTGTTGCCATTGCTTAGTTTCAGAGCTGCCTGAAGGTCTTTATTCCTTGCTAGTTGTTCACTCAGCTTTGTGAAGTCTCAGCCTGCATATGAAAGCTGAGTATTCAGCCAAGGATTCAGGTGGTTCCTTATGGAGATTTCTGGAACTCTTTTTCTACATGGTGTTAAAATGTAAAGTTATGACACATTAAAAAATATTTTAAAGATTTTTGTTTGAGCAAATAAGTATTTGAATCAGGAAACACAAAGCCAAAGGTGGTTGCCAGCCTTTTGTGAGTGAGGGCTAGAGCAGAGATGTGTCTAGAGAAGACAGGGAAGCAAAGCAATTATTCAGTTGGCTGTAACTTAAATGTTTGCTTTCTTTGGGAAAATTTAGTTACTTGGTTGCCATGATGACTGTTCTTGAGTTTCATTTTCTTAGAATCAAGAGAATCTGGTTAACTACCCACGATTAATGATTCTTGAGCTTCATTGTCTCAGATTGAAGCAAAACCTAGCTAACTGGTTTCAGTCTGTTTACCTTAAGCTACCAAAGGCTCTAGCATTGCCCTAGTCTAATGCTTCCCTTGCTGAATGACTTTAACCACAGGCAGCTCCTCTCAAGTATTGTCCCCCAAATTTCATCTGTCTCAGTTCCCCAAGTACTGACCTATGTCTTAGCTCAATATGACCATCATGCTCTACTTGAATTTTGCCTCTCTAAAGACAGAAAGTGCCTTTAGTCAGGCTCACAGTGCTGTGTGTCGTGTCATCTAATATCTGAAAATAGCCGTTTCTAATATCTTGCACTGTTGTCTGGTTGTTAACAGGGGGAGGGCTATGGTGGTTCCATCACTTCCTTTATCACTGAGAACAGAAGGTCCTGTTCACTGAACTTTGAGAACCACTCCTATTCATAACCTCTCCCCACCCACCCACCCCCAAAAAATCACCAGTAACAAATTTGGTATTTTTATCACAATTTTTTCAATAACTCTGTCTTTGCAATTTCATTTAATATTCTTAACTGCACTTTCCCTTTCTTTCACTTTCTCTGTTATTTGCCATAATTTAACAAAAGGGCATGCATGCTACAAATCTAGGTTAAATAATATCTTGAATCTCGGTCCCCTGGATGGCTCAGTTGGTAGAGTGTCCAACTCTTGATCTTGGCTCAGGTTGTGATCTCACGGTTGTGAGTTCGAGCCCAGCATCTGTCTCTGTAATGACGGTGAGGAGCCTGTTTGGGATTCTCTCTCTCTCTGCCCCTCCCCAACTCACTCACATACACATGCGCACACACACACACACACACACACACTCTCTCTCTCTCTCTCTCTGTCTCTCTCTCTCTCTCTCTCTCAAAATAAATAAACTTAAAAACAATATCGTGGGGTGCCTGGGTGGCTCAAACAGTGAAGCATCCGACTTCAGCCCAGGTCATGATCTCCCAGTTTGTGAGTTCTAGCCCTGCATTGAGGTCCGTGAGAATAGCTTCGAGACGGGAGCCTGCTTCTGATTCTATGTCTCCCATTCTCTCTCTGCCCCTCCCCAGCTCATGCTTTCTCTCTCTCTCTCTCGAAAGTAAATAAATAAACTATAAAAAATTCATTTTCTAGATTGATTATTCTTAAATGTATTTTGATCCTCTGATCAGAGTTTCAAATGGTTTTATATTTCTAATTTTAACAAATTATATTTCTCTAACATTTAATGCTCTTCAGATCTGTACTTCTGTGAGTCTAAGATGACATTTCTCTGTTTATAACATATACCTTTTCCCAATATTTAGGTGGTATGTTTATTACATCTTACTTTACCCTGTGGCTTCCCTTGTTGGCTGCTATCTTCTTTTAAATCTGGGGTTGCCAAATATAAGCTATTCAGTTATATTTGACTTTTAGATAAAAAGTGGATACATTTTATTATAAGTATACACCAAATATTGTGTGGGACATATTTGCACCGATAAATTATCCATTGTTAATCTGAAATTCAAATTTAACTTTTTTCCCCCTAAATCTAGCAATGCTTCTTAAATTGCTACCTATTTTTGAGTCCAGGCTTCTGTTATAGATCATATGAAAATTCTACCCCTTCCCTAATAATCACTTATTTATCTTCTCTGAATGTCTACCTACATTGTGTCTCATCTGATTTTATAATTAATTGTGTACAAAAGAGATGCACAAACAACTTTAACCAAGCATTTGTCATTTGCATTAATTTCATTTCTACCTACAGGCAGAATTTTCAACTTATATTTATTATGTATTCTTTCAGCAGTTGTAATATAAATCTCAGCTACTACCAATTGCTTATTCATATTATTACAGTGTGTTAATACATTATCTTACATATTGTTTTCAATTCTACTTCAAATAAGTACTTTCTAGAAGGAACGTTGTCTGTGATCTAATGCTTCAATTTTGAAGAAGTGGTAAATGTTCCACTTAAAGCAAAACATGGAAACAGAATATATGCCCTTTGTATAGAACATATTTCCAAATCTCCTTTCTGCATACTTTATGTCCTACTTTACTCCCTTCTAAATGACCTTTTAACTGTAGTTTTTCATAACTTAAATCTATTTTTATAGAGAAACCAATAGCATCTGTCTAAAAGTATACCTTATCATTTCAATACGTTGGTTAAAATTTCAGTGGTTTGCACAGCTTCCATGACGGTTGAAATCTGCACGGTATCATATGTGATAGGATGGGATAGGATAGGATAGGATAGGATAGGATAGGATAGGATAGGATATTACCACCACCTGCTGCTCCAGCCACATCATTCATTATTCCTTGCATTATAATTTACCTTTTGTAACTGATCTGAATCAGACACTGCACTGAAACCATCTTCTGTCTGTAAAAAAATCCATTTCAAGTAATAAGAAGAAATGAAATAAAGAGAAAGAGTGGAGTTTGATATCCGTGTAGATATCACGCTTTCTCTGGGTGTCACTTTCACTAAAAACAGTATCTCGAGAGAATATTATGGGTAGAAAGGTTGTAGACATTATAAATAGAAAACAGTCTTAATTTTAATGGGTAATATATAAAAAACATTGTAATAAATAATTTAATTCTTAGTTACTTAATGCGAGGTGCTTCTTGAGAATAAGTAAAACCTTGAATTGTAAGTAACTTGTTTTTTGAGTGTTTCGCAAGATGAGCAAACATTACTGTTAAATTTTAACTTGATAAATGAGTGACGTCTTGGCATATGAGTAGTACCTGACGCCCAATGTCACATGATCACAACTGAGTCAATGGTTCTTGAAACTTGCTTTGATATACAAGTGCTTTGGATTACAAGTATGTTTCTGGAGTGAATTATGCTCGGAAACCAAGGTTTTACTGTATATTCATGTTTATTAGAATTTGAATTTCCTGCAAATAAGTGATAAAAATGCATACTGTTTCCTATTTTTCAACAATCTAAATGAAATAGTTATATTTTGAAATATAAAATTGTTGTTTCAAAAGAAAGTAACATATTTGATGAATAAAACTTTTCCTGATGATGAATCATTTTAAATGATCCAGTCCGTAAATTCAAATAAAAATAAAGTCAATAAACTAAATAATTGTTTAATGATCTTACAAGGTTTTCAGGTTCGTTACCTCAACTTGATCAATGTTAAATATATTTTTTCTTAGATATGAAGAGATTCTAGATATATATGTGAATATTGCTCTCATGTTTACTAAATTATACATGTTTGAAAAATACATGGAGTTTTACAAATTCGTCTTAGAATGTAAAAAAATAAATAACTAAATTGTGGTTTCTATCTTGTCAAAAATACTCTAGGAGCCCATAGACAGGGTACATTTTCTGCCCCAGATATCTTCAAACACTATTTTATTCCATCTGTACTAATCATTTTTGTCTTACTGAACTAGTGATTGACAGCTGTATTTGCAGCTTCATCTAGTGGCAGAGATAAGCTTATGCCCTTGACATGTAACCCATCCGAAACTCACAGATTGTATTCAAAAAAAAAAGAAACACCTGGAGTTTCTTGTTAGGCATCTAGATAAATACCAGACTTTTAAATTCAACATGATGTAAACTAATTTTTTTTTCTGCTACCTGTTAGTATCAACTAAAAAACTCTTCTGAATCTTCTCTTATGCTTTTTCAGCGTTTTTCTGATATAAAGAAATCTCTTTTCACCCAAACTTTATTCCATTTTAGAATGATCAAGTCTAGGAAATAAATGTTGTTTATATAACTCAGGCCTCCATTATGATGAATTCCCATCAGCAATTTTCAAAAGCTATCTTCATTTACTCTTCCAAGTGCTTCTAAAACCTCTAAAATGGTCATTTATTTCCCTAGTCACTAACTGTAATCTAGGCAATGTATCTTTTCCAACTGCCAATAATACTGATTTATATGTTCTGTTTGGAGTTTTCCTTGTTACAATCAAATGGCAATTTTATTTCACTGAACGGTAACTTGCTGAAAATTAATAGAATTTGTTTACACTTAGCCATGTAGCATATTACATATTTGAGGCAACAATGTGTTTGGAAGGAGAAAAACATATTCTACTTACAAACATGCATTGAGACAGAGTCAGTTTGTGAGACTAATACTATCCCCCCGATTAAGTTGAAAATCAATTGGCCTCATTACTATGGAAGCAAGACTGATTAGTGTGACAAACAGATCATCCATGTGGATGTCCAAGCATTTTTAAAAACGTGAAATACTGTGTCTATATCAAGCCACACATCATAATTATCTTGCAATAATATGTGTGAATTAATACAACTAGACCTGAAAGACGTGCAAGGTTCCATATTTATAACTACGAAGAATTTTGTATATCTGTTTTCAGTACTTGTAAGTAGGTACTTCCCACAAGGAATTGCACAAATTTAGAAACATTTTGATGAGAAAGAAGTTCCTCCAAATAATTTCTAAATGCAGTAAAGTTTAATGTGACAGAACATGTATACATTTTGGCCTCAAGGCCTGATGAAATGTTAATGGCAGTTGAGAAGGATCTTTATTGCAATTTAGTTAAATTTTAGTACTTAAAGTAATTCTCCCTCACAGTGAAATATGTGTGGGGTAGAAAAGAAGTATAGTTCTTAAAAAAACACATAGCGGACACAGTATACATGTACCACAACTTGTTTGTCTATTCATCAGCTGATGCACATTTGCAACAATGTGAATGGAACCAGAGGGTGATATGCTAAGCAAAATAAGTCAGTCAGAGAAAGACAGATATCATATGATTTCACTCATCCATGATTTGGGAAACTCAACAGATGAATGTAGGGGAAGAGAAGTAAAAATAAGATAAAAACAGAGAGGGAGGCAAACCATAAGAGACTTTATTTTCAATTTTTTAATATTTATTTACTTTTGAGAGAGACCTTGCAAGTGGGGGAGGGCAGAAAGAGAGGAAGACAGAATCCGAAGCAAACCATGAGACTCTTTTCTTTTTTTTTTTAATTAACAAATTTTTTTTTTACATTTATGTATTTATTTTTGAGAGACAGAGAGAGACAGAGCACAAGCAGGGGAGGGGCAGAGAGACAAGGAGACACAGAATCCGAAGCAGGCTCCAGGCTCCAAGCTGTTAGCACAGAGCCTGATGTGGGGCTCGAACCAACAAACTGCGAGATCATGACCTGAGCGGAAGTCGGATGCCCAACCGTCTGAGCCACCCAGGCGCCCTTTTATAAAAATTTTTTTAGTGTTTATTAATTTTTCAGACAGAGAGAGACAGCATGAGCAGGGGAGGGGTGGAGAAAGAGGGAGACACAGACTCTAAAGCAGGTTCCAGGCTCCGAGCTGTCAGCACAGAGCTGGACGTGGGGCTTGAACTCATGAACCACGAGATCATGACCTGAGTTGAAGTTGGACGCTCAACCAACTGAGCCACCCAGGCACCCCAACCTTGAGACTCTTAAATATGGAGAATACACTGAGGGTTGCTGGAGGCAGGGTGGGTGGGGGATGGGCTAAATGGGTGATGGACACTAAGGACGACACTTGTTGGGATGAGCACTGGATGTCACATGCAGAGGTGGATCACTGGGTTCTACTCCTGGAGCCAAGACTACACTGTATGTTAACTAAGTTGAATATATATAAACAGGAAAAAATAAAAAGAAAGAATAAAGAAAAAAAATTCAGAGAGTGAAAGTGTCCATAAAGTAAAAGAAATATTTATCTTTTTAGTGAGGGATTATTTTACAATTGTGGAAAATGAGTTAGGTTTTCAGTCGTTAATTGCTTTTTATAGAATACCAGTTAAGTCAAGTATACAGAAGTCCAGTGGCCATTTATAACTAACAAGCCAATTTTTGTGTTGACTGATTTGTATCATCAATTTTCTTAAGGGCTCGATTCATTTTTTATTTAGCTCCACTAAAGTTTTTTTTTTTTTCCCTAGTAAGACATAATTTCATAAGATTCCAATATGATTTTGTTGTTGTTGTTGTTGTATTTGCCTTATCAGGGCTCACCTTGTGTGAATTTGCAATCAGAGAATAAATAATGGGAAAGAGGTCACCAAAAGCAAATCACCTGTCATCCTCTGCAACTTTGTCATCTTATCAGGCAAAGGACTTCTTGCCCCTTGCATCTGAATTCCGTGAGGCATGTGCTGTATTGGATTTCACGTCAGGTCATGCAGGGCTGGGAATGAACCCTGAGCAGTACACTCCTTCCATGACAAAGAACGTAGCTTTGAATCATTAAATTAGTTTTCTGCCATCTAAACCCACACCAAATGACACTTGTTTTTTCAAAGTCTTTAAATGATTGATAGCCTGGTGTTTTAAAATACCCCAAAGGATCTTAACTAAAACTCCTCTAGCTGACTACATGCACTAAAATAACACATTTTCAGGGCACCTGGATGGCTCAGTTGGTTGCGCCAGTCGTGATCTCAGTTGGCTCAGGTCGTGATCTCACAGATTGTGAGTTCGAGCCCCACGTCGGGCTCTGTGCTGACAGCTCAGAGCCTGGAGCCTGCTTTGGATTCTGTGTCTCCCTCTCTCTCTGACCCTCCCCCACTCATGCTCTGTCTCTCTGTCTCTTTCTTTCTCTCTCTCAAGAATAAATAAAACATAAAAAATATTTAAAATAACACATTTTTCTCTCTCTTAATAACTACTGAATATAGAACACTGGAAAATTACATGTCACGTATATTTCAGAACTCTGGATTGAAGACGCTCACTACTATGAAAACAGCTATATATTCTATGTATTAAATATGGATATTTTTACTATACATGTTCTATTTTGTAGGCATATCATGAAACAGTCTGAGAAGCTTTAATTTTTTATAATAAAAATAATTTTAAAAATAAAAACATAAAGAATAATACAGCAAACATTCAGGTATGCCAATGCCTAGATTCTGTAATTTTGCTATATTTGCTTCATCAGCATATCTGCAAAAACAAATATTGAAGAACTAATACCTAAAGTTATTTACTGATATTGTACACTTTATCCTTAAAATCTTGAACATATATGCTCAGTATATACATTCAACAAATAAAAATTTTATTTAACCACAATTCAATTATCATGCTAATGAAATTAATACTACCTCATATACATTTCATTTGTACTTTCCCTAATGTTTCCTCAACATGCCTTTAGTAACTGTTTTTCCCCAAACAAAAAAATATAACTAGTGCCCCTACATTTCATTTTCTTTCTATGTCTCTTCAATCTGTTTAATTTAGTGTATAGTTCCTGCTTCATCCTTTTCTTCCCCCGCCCTCGCCCCCCCCCCCCCGCCATATTCACAGTGAGAAAGATGAGAACACATGCTCTGGAGAATGTTCTTTATTCTAGATTTAAGATAAGTTTAAGATATTATTTGACATTCTTGTCCAGTGACAAATAGTAGCATAATAGTTCTTTTGAAAGATAGATAGATAGACACATACACAAATATAAACACACAGCACTGTGTACACACACACACACACACACATATAATATTTAAAAATACATTTGTAGAAATATTCATTGCTCTAAATACATGGGAAGTAATTATAAACTGGATTCTACTAAATGTTAAGGATACTGTTTTGAGGGACGCCTGGGTGGCTCAGTCAGTTAAGCGTGCCAACTCTTGATCTTGGCTCAGGTCATGATTTCACAGTTCTTGAGTTCAAGCCCTGCATTGGGCTCCCTGGTGACAGTGTGGAGCCTGCTTTAGATTCTGTCTCTCCTTCTGTCTGCCCCTCCCCTCCCCTCCCCTTCTCTCTCTCTTTCTCTCTCTCTCTCTCCCAAAACAAATAAATAAAATTAAAAAAAAATTTAAAGAGAATGCTGTTTTGAGCATTGTCTTTGTTGGTAGGGCTGCCATAAGAAAGTGTTGCAGGTTGGGTGGCTTAAACAACAGAAATTTATTTTTTCACAGTTCTGGAAACTGGAAATCCAAGATTCAGGGGTTGGCAAGTTTGGTTTCAGGCTACTCTGTCTCTTTGGCTTGCAAATCGCAGTCTCTGGCTGTGTCCTTACATGGACTTTCCTCTGAAAGTATGTATCCCTTTCTTGTCTTATGAGGACACCAATCATATTAGAGAGGGCTCTAACACATATGATCTCATTTAACATCAATTACTTCTATAAAGGCCTTCTCTTCAAATACAGTTATATTCTGAGGTAATGGGTTTTGGGACCTCAATATATGAATTTGGGAAGAGCGCAATTCACCCCATAATAAGAATACTGGATTATGTAGTGAAATTTTCACTGTGTATGTTTCAAAAGTCTGCAGTTCATATCCTGGGTCTGGATTTGTTGATACATGATAAGTAATTTAATTCTTCAATCCAGATTTTTCTCATGTCTAATGGGAAGGGGTAGGATTGAGTTAAATGTATTTTCTGAGTTATTATTTTTGATGTGCCAGACACATAATAGGTCAATAAATATGTCCTCATGTTGCAAAAAATTAATGTTCCTCTTTTTTCATGGAAAAAGCAAGTTCAACAATATGTATTATTTTTTGCGTCTTTTTGAGGAAACATATCTAATTTTATTAAAAACTTTTTAAAAATTTTATTAACATTTTAATGTTTGTGTGTTTATGTCTAACACTGAATCTCCACTGGTATGTTATGAGGGACTTCCAGTTTTCTGACATGTCTATCCCCTCAATTCTAGGCTTTCAATGGCCACTTCCTTCTCCCCAAGTTTTTCAGGCTAATATTACATTCTCTGTGTTTGCTTTATTATAAAACACTTGAAAAGATCCATGTTGATAAGTACATACACATATTTAGGCATGCCTGGGTGGCTCAGTTGGTTGAATGTCCAACTTCGGCTCAGGTCATGATCTCACAGTTTGTGGGTTTGAGCCCCATGTCAGGCTCTGTGCTGACAGCTTCGTATTCTGTCTCCCTCTGTCTCTGTCCCTCCCCTGCTTTTGCTCTGTCTCTCTCTTAAAAATAAACATTAAGAAAAAAACATTTAAAAGGACACATCATATTAAATCAGTGGTTTATTTCACCAGCATATACAAACGACAAGCAGTAAGATATTTTTTAAAAGTGTAATTTTTTTTACAATAATTTTAAAAAGCTCTTATGCTTGGTTTAAACTTTTTAAAATAATAATGAACCTAAGATAATCTTTAATTTTGATGGTTGGAATTATTTTCTCATTGAAATAAACTTGTGACAGCATTTTATACAAGTAGAATTAAATATGTTTTCTGAGTTATTAATATAAAACTATTTGCATGGGGGCAAGTATCATAAATAAAAAGCAAAAACAATAGCTTTTAGTAGCTAACATCTACACTTCAAATTTAGTGAAGGCAGAACATCAGTTTTTAATTTTATAACAGTCAACAAACTATAAATAGCATGATGCAAAATTGGTTTATTCACATAATCTTCTGAATAAAAGCCTATATTTAACTTTCTCTAGCTGTAATCCGTTCATTTTTAAATTTATGACAGGTCTCAGGGAAATAGACCAGCAACTGTATTAGCCTTGTGGGCTTCTGATTACACAGGAATGCCATCTAGTGTCAAAACAGTAACTGCATCACCCTCCCGGTACTTTGGAATACTCTTAATTGCTTACAGTGGGGGGATAATACATTTCACACCACTTTTCTATAAAATGTACTTTAAAGAAATATATCATAATGAATATATGGAGAGTGTCTGTTTGTAAGTCAATAATATGAAGAATGTAGCCCAAGTTGGCTTTAGGTAGTTTTGGTTTTACTTTTTATAGAGTGAAAAATAAATTTAATTTAATATAATAAAAAAACTCCTTAAGCCATTTTAATAAGAAATTGTATTAAGGAGAAAATTCAAAAAGTTAATTACTACCCAGTTAGCTCAATGTTAACATCAATTTATGATTTAATTTTGTTAAACAACAATTCAAAAATGCCTAGAAAATGCATTTTTGTTATTGTTCATAATTCATCTGCTATGATTAATATCTGTTGAAAATGAGAAAAAGACTAAGTGCAAATATACTTGAAATATTATCTGAAATTATGGTAATTTTATCGATTACCATTTATTAAATTTATTACTAAAATGATCATTTATGTGTTTTTAATATAAACTTCTCAGGTTTTGTTACTTTGCTATTGGAAATTTTTCTGAATTTCACTTAAATTGAGTACTGAGATAATCCAAATGAAAATTGAAAATAAGTTTGTTAAACTGGTTTATTAGTTTTTGCTTTTGTAGCTGACTCTTATTAGAAGTAAAAGAATTTGCAGACACTTCATTTTCCTCTCCGGGAAACCAGTTTCCTTTTACAAGTGCAATGAAGTATTGCTTCATTAATTAATTTTCTATCATGTAGAACCGTGTTTTACAAATGGTAGAAGGTACTGGAGTGAATTTGGTAATAAATAGCAGGAGATAAAGGTATAGATGCGGGGGGACTTGGATGAACAGGGGAAATTGTGTAAGAAAAGGAAAAGCGGCAGTAGAGAGTGGGGTGATTCAATTCCAGCAAAGTGGCTTATTCTTCAGGATCTGAAAGGCACACTTGCATGTACCATTAGCACAGGCCTGAACAAAGACTTCCTACCCCAGCTTTAACATTGGGCTCCTGCAAAAAGTAACAGCCCCCAGTTCAGGCACTTATGAGACCCTGGCACACAGCTAAGGCCAGTTCGAGCCTGTGTAGCACCATGCATCCTGAGACTGACATTCAGGCACAGCCCCCAATTCTGACTTAACTCTGAGATAGTGGAAGGCAAAATGAAACCTAGTTGTGAGGTCAAGCACACCTGTTTGTCATTTGTGGCTTTCCTATATACCATGTATAATACGATGTAATCATCAGATATGTTGCAAAAAACAAAGTGCCATTACGGGTCTGACTGGTGTTAAAAGCTACATTTTTGTTGCTATCATACAAAGCATCTCTAAGCCAACTTCTGTTGTTAACTACATACATTTGAGAAAAACACTTTAATTGTTGTCCTTGTTAATAACATAAGACAGTGATGTTATCTGTGTGGGTTTTTTTTTAACTTATTAAAGATTATGGTCGACACAAAACAGAAATATTCAATGTGATTTATTTCTTCAAATTGCTAAGAGTTAAGCATGGAGGTGAATGATTAAAAAAAAGATGTTACTGGGGCGCCTGGGTGGCTCAGTCGGTTGAGCATCCGACTTCGGCTCAGGTCGTGATCTCATAGTTCGTGGGTTCGAGCCCCACATCAGGCTCTGTGCTGACGGCTCAGACCCTGGAGCCTGCTTCGGATTCTGTGTCTCCCTCTCTCTCTGCCCCTCCCCCGCTCACACTTTGTCTCACTCTGTTTCTCAAAAATAAATAAATGTAAAAAAAATTTAAAAAAAGATGTTACTGAAATATAGAGTATTTATGATAGAAATATCTGAGATTAATGGTGGAGAGTAAGTTAACACTAACGCCTGAAGTGTCAGTAGAAAGAATGTATTAATAGGGAAGATAATAAATGAATGAAGTCGTGGAAGACCAGTAGGTGTTCATATGGGAAATAAGAGGAAGGAAAGGTCATTGCATGTGGAGGAAGCAATATGAAATTGAGGCATACATTAGCTTATATATTCAGGGTATTGCAAATAGTTTATTAAGCTTGTAAAGTTGTAAGGATTACATGAAATAATCTATGTAAAGCAGTTTGAACAGTTTTTGTCCTGGTAAATAGCAAATATGCTACAAATGTTGATTATGCTCTATAATAATAGCCTCTTGTGGAAAACCAATATAGTAGGAGACAAGCCAGAAACTTAAGCAAGAGAATGATCACCCAGTACCTATTACAAAGCATGCCGATGCTTTTAGTTTTCCTGTACATAATGGAAAGTCACAAAAGCATGATAAGTTTGGGAGTGTCGAGATGAATTTTGAATATTAGAGTGACCAATTACAGTGTTTTCAAAAGTGCCACCTTTTGCAGGTTAACTTCTCATGAAAGTAGACTCCATGACAGAGACCAACGTGGTGGAATTTCATTAGGGAGCATGCTTGGGATTTGTGAAAGAACAGGAAAGGAGGAGCATTTGGACAGAGACCAGAGTCTATGCTGCAGTCTTAAACCATTGCCTATGTGGATCTCTGAAGCCAAGATAACTCTTCAGGTTTTAACTCATTCTGGCAATTCTATGATCCTTTCATCATTATATTTATTGGGCAATAGATTTGGACTGTACCAGAAAGGTCCATGTGCACACACAAGGTAGTTTCTTTAGCCCTGGCACCTCCCTGAGAGAATTTACAGGGGAAGGATGTTGGCTGCCAGCATTCCCAGAACATGGGGGAAAAATTCCTTCATTCCTGAAGGCGGATCTGTGTATGCATGACAACATCTCTTAGAACACTGTTATTCAATCTTGCATGTTTAAAATTGCAAAAATCATTCTGACTCATCATTTTCCTTTGTTACTTATAATCACTTACTATTTAATTTCAGTCAGTTTTTCTCTTACTTGCCACATTTCTTTCCCCCCACCCTTCCAGCCCTATCCTATTAATTAGGAACTCTCCCTATCTGCTCCACTTAAAGTACATTCCCTCTTCGACTTTTGAACACCACCTTAAAATGTGTCTTTACTTCAAGAAGAAAGCTTACTTCCTGTAAATGGTGTTACTTCCTCTTAATATTTGTCTTATATCCTTGTGGTTCTTCATTGCTTTTGAATGTGATTCTTGAACAAAAATGTATCTCAACTTAAAACCGTGCAGTTCTTTCAATCTGTTCATTTTGCTTTAAATATAACTATGTTTAAAAAGCTCACAACAATTTTTAAGGTTTGTCTAACCTACGTTGGTTTTAAATTCTGTGAGACTTACACTAGGTTCCATCGAGAAGCTAACTATGATAGAGGCAGATAAGCATCCTTGTACCAATGCCTACTTTTAAGGATTCGCTGTTTTGTTACTAGTTATCTCAAATTGATTTTCTACTCGCTATGCCTTAGTTTGCCTATTTTCAAAATAAGGATAAAATTAGTACCTACTTCATAGGCTTGCTGTACGAATTTAGAACAGTGTTGCCTCTTAGCAAGTACTCAGTAAGTTTTAATTATTTTTATATTACTCTTACCAAATAGATGGATCAGGTTTACCTTTTTCACACTTATAGCCCCCAAAAGTAGCATGTTTTTTTACTTTATTACCATGACCGGGAAATTGACACTGAGGCAGTCCACTGACCTTATTAAGATTTCACCAGGGCGCCTGGGTGGCTCAGTCGGTTAAGCGTCCGACTTCAGCTCAGGTCACGATCTCGCGGTCCCTGAGTTCGAGCCCCGCGTCAGGCTCTGGGCTGATGGCTCAGAGCCTGGAGCCTGCTTCCAATTCTGCGTCTCCCTCTCTCTCTGCCCCTCCCCCGTTCATGCTCTGTCTCTCTCTGTCCCAAAAATAAATAAACGTTAAAAAAAAAAAATTAAAAAAAAAAAAGATTTCACCAGTGTTACATGCACTCATGTGTGTGAACACATGAATTTATTTCTGTGTCATTTTATCACATGTGTAGATTCATGTGACCACAAAGACAGGCCAGACACAGAGTAGGTTCATCATGAGGGTCCATCATACTACCCGTTGATAGACACAGCCATCTGCCTTTCTCCCTCACAACAACTAATATGTTCTCTATTTCTATAATTTTCCCATTCCACAAGACTGTTATATAAATTGATTCATATAGTATATAAACTTTTGAAATTATTTTTCCCATTCAAAATAATTTCCTTAAGAACCATTCAGTCATTTAATGTATCAGCAGTCTGTTTCTTATTATGGCTGATTGGTATGTATGGGCCAGTTTCTTAATCCATCATTTATTAGCTATTAAAGACGAAGCTGTTATGAATATTCATGTACAGTTTTTTTTACATTTACAAGGTTTTGTGTGAACATATATTTTCATTTTTTTCTTACATAAATTTCTAAATTCAATTGCTGAATCATATAAATGTATGTGTAGTTTTGTTCCAAAGTGTACCATTTTACATCTTCACTACCAATATATGAGTGATTTAGTATCTCTGTATGTTTTCCAGTATATGGTATTTTTATTCTTACTTTTCATTTTAGCCATTCCAATAGGTGTGTAGAGAGAGCTTATGATTTGCACTTGCATTCTTCTGATAGCTAATGATGTTGTAATAAATAGTTCTTAACTATTTCATTTGAAAAAAAAAATTTAATGTTTATTTATTTCTGAAACAGAGAGAGAGCATGAGTGGGGGAGGGGCAGAGAGAGCGGGAGACACAGAATCTGAAACAGGCTCCAGGCTCCGAGCTGTCAGCACAGAGCCCGACTCGGGCCTCGAACTCACAAACCGTGAGATCATGACCCGAGCCAAAATTGGTCGCTCAACCGACTGAGCCACCCAGACGCCCCTTAACTATTTCATTTTAAACTGGTTTTGCAAATCTTATTAGTTGAAAGCATTGTAGATAATTGTGTCACTATGCTTATATCTATATCTATGTACCTAACGAATAAACAGGTTTTTGAGGGAAACTATTGCATGGCAGCAGTGTCTACAATAACCAAAAGAGTTTTCAAAGTCAACTAGCAGTAACCATATATCACAAGTAAAACACAATCATTTAAGAAAAAAAAATCTAAATAACGCAATAATTTTAGAAGGTTTATATGACCTGATTTCAAAATTTGTTATGAAGCCACAGTAAATAAGATAATGTGGTAAAAACACAATAACATGTAGATCTATGGGATAGAATATAGAAATAGATATACACATATAGTTGATTGATTTTAAATAGAATAACAAAGTAAGTCAATGGTGAATGGATGGTCTTTTCAACAAATAGTGCTTGCACAATTGGATACTTGTATGTAAAATAAAACAAAACCAGAATCTCATTATCTAGCTAATATCATTGTAAAAATTATCTCAAAATGGATATACACTTGTAAATGTTAAGTCTATAAAACCTCTAAAAGAAAACCTTAGTGAAAAATCATTGTAATCTTGGGGTCTTTGAAATGAAAATAAAATAAATCTACTCTTCATAAAAATGTCAAACTTTTGCTCTTCAAAATATATCATTAAAGAAATGAAAAAGCAAGTTACAGACAAGAGGAAAACACTTTCTGAAAATGTATTGATAAAAGAGTTCTATACAGAATATATAAACATTTCTAAATTCAATTAGAAAGACAAACACCCCAATAAAAATAAAATTGCACAAAAATTTCAATAGATGCTTTTCCAAAGAATATCAACTAAACACATGAATCTAATGTACAAAATGGTGATTATAACTACCGATACCGTATTATGTACTTGTAAATTGCTAAGAGATTAGATCATAATGTTCTATCTACAAAATAAAAAATGGTAATTATGTAAGGTGATGGAGATTTTGGCTAACACTTTGGTAGTAATCATTTTCTAATATATCAGTGCATCAAATCAACACTTAAACTCACACAATGTAATGTTTTAGTCATCTCTCAATAAAGCTTAAAAACAACACGGATGCTCACTATTCTTAATTACTAGAGAAATTCAAACAAAATCACTATATACGCACTACAATGGCTAAAATTTTCAAAATATTAACAATACTGAACGTTAGCATAGATGTGGGAAACAAATTCTCTTATCATACATTGCTGGTGGGAATGTAAAATGTTATAGTAATATTGGAAAACTTTTGGACAGTTTCTTAATAAGTTAAATATACATTTATATTGAAACACTGATTCCACTCCTAGATATCTATTCAAGGAAATTAAAACATGTCTAAACAAAGACACAAATAAGCATAGCTGTAGTATTCATAATAGGAAGCAACTGGAAACAAATCAAATATCCATCAACTGGGTAAAGGTTATACAAAGTGTAGTATATCCATGCAATGGAATAGCACTCAGAGACAGAAAAGAATGACCAACCAATACATGAAACATCATGGGTGCATCTCAAAAATATCATTCTAAGTGAAAGGAGTCAAGCAAAAAAAAAAAAAAAAAACAAAAACAAAAAACAAAAAACAAACAAAAAAAACCCCACGTGATTCCACATATATGGAATTCTTAAAAATTCTACACATATGGAATTCTTAAAAAGGCAAAGATAATGTAAAAAAGGTTCAGATCAATCGTCTGTGGTCAAGAAAAGGACAGAGATCAAATGCAAGTGGGCATGAATAACCTTTCGGGGGATGGAAATGTTCTAGAACCGGACTGTGTTGGTAGTTGCTCAATAGTGTCAGTTTGTCAAATCTAATCAGTTTCTACTCTTAAATGAGTGTGCTTTGTAATATTAGAAGTAGTTAAAAAAAAAAAAAAAGAATGAATGAATGTGTAGTTGGTAATTAAGACAAGAAAGGAGAGTTGCAGCAAGAATCATGATTATAGAAAGATGAGTTGAAGCCAGTCAGAGAAACAGAAAATTTTGAGAAAAGCGTTTGTTCTTTGCTTATTTTTTTGAGGGGAAGCGTAGAGTATTCTTATAGTTGTGTGGAGACAGCCCTATGCTTATCTCTAGGAATGCTTCAAACCTGGTCCTGAACCGTAGTTAATGTAAGGACAAGATGGATAGCTAAGGATTTACAATATGCTCTTTAAATATTGAAACGTTTCTGGAACAGCTGGCATATACAAGTATAGATTGATGCCTTAAACCTACTCTGACTAGTTGCACAGACTGCTGTGGTTACATGACCCCTGGGCATAAAAGACCCTCTTAGAAACTTTTGCCTGAGGGTTCCTGGAACCAAGATTTCTCTTTCAGACTAGGAATTCATAATCCAGGGACAAACCACATTCACTTAGATACCTGGGATGCTGCACATGGAAGTCCCTTTGTCCCCTGAGGTTTGCCTGGCTGTCTTTCTCCTATTACATCATATACTATATCTTAAAGACTTTGTGGAGGCACTCTGAAGAGTCTTGTGAGCCTTTCAAGTATTTGATCCTATGCAATCAATGCATTGAAAAAATAACGAGTTTGAGAAACTTTGCACTTATTATATATAAATTTAAATCATGTAATTTCAATGTTTTCTTTTAATCTTTTGTATGGACTAAATCACTTTATAGCAGTGGTTCTTAACAGGCCTAAGTCTGTCCCCAGAAGACATTTGGCTACATCTGGGGGTATTTTTCATTATCACAAGTGAGAATGGGTGCTACTGGCATCTAATGAAAATAAGCCAGAGGTGCTTCTGAATATCCCACATTGCACAGGACAGCTACTAGCAAAAATGAATTATCTGGCCCAAAATGTCAATAATGCCAAGGTTGATAAAACCTGCTTTAAAGAAAGTAAGTGTCCAATAACCAAATGTTTAATACAATTGAAGCAGAAAGCTTAGTAATCTGTATTTTAGCAGTGTATGAATAAGAAGTAGAGTGTAGCTAATGTAATTCAAAATGGCCAAAGCTTTATTTCAAAACAATTCAAGTACTTTCCTTGTGTTTCTCTAGCACTGACTCACAGAAACACTACATCAAATTGCCTTTCTTTTCACAGCTACTTACATCACAACTCACAGCTACTGCTGTGCTTCTCTCCAGAAGTATTTTTTCAATTTACATGAGAAGTAAAGAAGAAACTGATTTAAAAAAAAAATATTTTCAGGGGCCCCTGGGTGGCTCAATGGGTTGAGCGTCAGACTTCGGCTCAGGTCATGATCTCGTGGTTTGTGAGTTCGAACCCCACGTGGGGCTCTGTGCTGACAGCTCCCGGCCTGGGGCCTGCTTCGGATTCTGTGTCTCCCTCTCTCTCTCTGTCCTCACTGCTTGTGCTTTGTTTCTCTCTGTCTCTCAAGAATAAACATTAAAAATATTTAAAAAATATATTTTCAGAAAATCCACAAATTTTCTTATTAAACAACATAATTCTAAGTAGCCTGTGTGTCAAAAAGGAAGACTTAAAGGGAAGTAAAAATATGTTAACTGAATAAAAAGAAAATACGAGATATCAAAATTAATGGATTCTTTCAAAGGACAGGAGTTAAGATGGTGGAGCAGTAGGAAAACCCTAGGCTTGCCTCGTCCCTCCAACAGCTAGATAAATATCAAGTCAGTCTGAAAACCCAAGAAATATGAGAACTAACAGAACAAAATGCACAACTAGAGGGACAGAAGAGGCCACATTGTGCAAGGTAGGAGGAGTGGGTACCTGATACAGGGGAGAAAAAGGTTGTGAGTGCTGCAGAGGGGAGGGAGCTTAATCACAGAGAGAGAGAGAGAGAGAGAGAGAGAGAGAGAGAGAGAGACAGGAGCACACAGGGGATCGCACAAGGATAACACTTCCCCAAAGATGTTGGGAAATGAGAAAGGCTGATTTTCATCAGTTTTTACAAGGGGAGCTTAAAGATAGGAGGTATAGATGTCGGAGCTTGGCTCATATGGAGCCTGGCAGACATTGCAGGGCTTCTGTGGGAAAGGAGGGCAGGTAACCCTGGGGCAGACAGTGTGATCTGAGGATCCCCTGGAAGGCACTGGGAGAGATGGCTCCCCCTTCTTGGAATGCATCTCCAAGGGGTAGGTGACATTGCCTCTCCAGGGACTAAAATGCCAAGAAATTGGGCAATCTGGAAGACATGAATAAATTCCTAGAAACATACCAACTATCAGAAGTGAAATAGGAAGAAGTAGAAAACTTGAACAGACCAGTAACCAACAAAGAAATGGAATCAGTAATGAAAGATCTTCTAACAAACAAAAGTCCAGGGCCAGATGGCTTCCCAGGGAAATTCTGCCAAACATTTAAAGAGGAATTAATACCAGGGCGACTGGATGGCTAAGTCGGTTAAGCGTCTGACTTTGCCTCAGGTCATGATATCATGGTTCAGGAGATCAAGCCCCATGTTGGGCTCTGTGCTGACAGCTCAGAGCCTAGAGCCTGCTTCAGATTTGATGTCTCCCTCTCTCTCTGCCCCTACCCCGCTCATGCTCTGTCTCTGTCTCTCAAAAATGAATAAGCATTAAAAAAATTAAAAAAGAATAAAGAGGAGTTAACACCTATTCTCAAACTGTTCCAAAAAATAGAAATGGAAGGAAAACTTCCAAACTCATTCTATGAAGCTGGTGTTACCTTGATTCCAAAACAAGACAAAGACCATGCTAAAAAAGAGAATTCCAAGAAAATATCCCTAATGAACATGGATGCAAAAATTCTCGACAAAATACTAGAATATTGAATCCAATAGTACATTAAAAGAATCATTTGCCATGATCAAGTGGGCTGTGTGATTCGATATTCTTAAATCAATCAACATGGTACAATACATTAATAAAACAAAGGATAAGAACCATAAGATCCTCTCAATAGATGCAGAAAAAAACAATTAATGAAGTACTACATCCATTCTTTTTTTATGTTTATTTTTGAGCGAGAGAGTGAGAGAGAGAGAAAGAGAAAGAGTGAGCGGGGAGGGGCAGAGAGAGAGGGAGACACAGAATCTGAAGCAGGCTCCAAGCGCTCAGCTATCAGCACAGAGCCCGAAATGGGGCTCAAACCCACGAACCAAGATCATGACCTGAGCTGAAGTTGGACACTTAACTGACTGAGCCACCCAGGCACCCCATACAACATCTATTCTTGATAAAAAAAAAAAAAACCCTCAACAAATTAGGGATAGAGGGAGCATACCTCAACATAAAGGCCATATATGAAAGACCCAAACAAAGCTAATGTCATCCTCAATGGGAAAGAACTGAGAGATTTTTCTCTGTAGTCAGGAATAAGACA